>NW_026575142.1:59257500-59995000 GCF_905146905.1 Nyctereutes procyonoides | reverse complement strand
TAAGAGATAACAAGTATTGGTGAGGATATGGAGAAAAGAGAACCTTGGACACTGTTGGTGGGAATGTAAATCAGTGGCAATCACTACATAGTCAGTATGGAAGTTCCTCAAATAATCAGAAATTTACATATGATCTAGCAATTCGACTTCTAGGTATATATCCAAAGACATATAAACAATGGATGTGGGATCCCTGGGTGGCGCAGCGGTTTGGCGCCTGCCTTTGGCCCAGGGCGCAATCCTGGAGACCCGGGATCGAATCCCACGTCGGGCTCCCGGTGCATGGAGCCTGCTTCTCCCTCTGCCTGTGTCTCTGCCTCTCTCTCTCTCTGTGTGACTATCATAAATAAATAAAAATAAAAAAATAAACAATGGATGTTTGGATGAATGGATAATGGAAAATGTGATATATGTGTCACACACACAGATACACACCTACCACATAATGAAATATTAGTCAACCATAAAAAAGAAAATGCCACCATCTGTGACATGGATGAAACCTTAGGGCACTGTGCTAAGTGAAATAAGTCAGACAAACACAAATACTGTTATGATTCCACTTATATGTGAAATCTTAAAAAAAAAAAAAAACTCAGACAAAGAGAATAGATTGGTGATTGCCAAAGGTGGGGGTGGGAAATGGGCAAAATGGGTAAAGGGGGTCAGAATTTACAAACTTCCACTTAGAAGATAAATAAGTTCTAGGGATATAAAGTACAGCATAGTAACTATAGTTAAAAATACTATATTGTATATTTGAAAAGTTCCTGGAAGAGTAGAACTTAAAAGTCTTTATCACTAGAGAAAAAATATTCGTTAAAATGTAAGGTGATGATGTTAACTGAACAGAGTCGTACACATTCCACAATGAAGACACACCTTAAGCTTATACAATGTTATATGTCAATTATATCTCAATCAAACTTGGGTAAATAAAATAAAGGAAAAACATTTTCCAAAAAGAAAACATGACTTCATTAAAAGATTACATCAATTCTGCCAGAATGTTTATTATTTTCTCAGAGTTGCAATCAGAGTGGATTTAATTTTTTATACCTCTCTTAATGTTCAACTAAGATGCATTACTAGATCAAAAACAAATACAGAAGAGTTAAGGAGACAGATAATACTTTTAAGATGTTTCTCATCGATTTATTTATCTTTTTTTAAGAAAGCAAATGATACAAATAGGAAGAGCAACATTTTGGTGACTCAGACCATTACCTCATTGATGAGAATGTCACCACAGTCAAGATAACAATTAATGCTTTTCAGTTGCAGAATGATGTTTTCTCACGTAATGCCTTTTAAATTGTCAGGACTCCATGATGCATTTGGAAATACTATCATTAATGGAAAAGAAAGGTTTCAGATCAGAATAATGCAGAGGTGAAGCATCTGATTTGTTTCTAATGAAATTTTAAGTTTTACTGATTACCAGCCAAAGCAGGTCATTTCAAATTGGAACTCCATTGGTTATAAGATTTTCATCTTAAATATCTTTTTCAAACTTTGCAATTATTTAATCTTTAATCAATAGTGCATGTGTGCAGTCGGTAGTGGGAAATTTGTTCACTTAGAAAAATTATTGACATGTGTCTCTTATTCATAAACTTATTCTATAAACAGGAGTTCAAAATATTTTATATAATAAGTATAAATAAACAATATATTTCAAAATGGTGAAGTCTTTTCACCACACCTAAGATCAATTTAAGGAAAGCAGAAACTTTTTATTAGACTACTGGCAGCAGAGAAGAAGCCCAGTCACCTATCTGACATCTAGTCCTCCTTTCCTCTTTTCTAACAGAAGCCCTATATTACTGAAGATGACAATGAACTCCGTTAATGACTGTTTTCTGATAGCCCTCACAGTTGCTACAGGCTATGCGACACAGTGACTAAGTTCAATCTAGCTCTTATGGGATGAACTTTCATGAAGAGTATAGGAACAGAGACAAATACTGCCATTTTACTCTTCCCATGTCTGTTATGCTTTATTTCTAATAAACCCACATGATGGCAGAAGTTCTAGAAACCTATTATCCTGATTCTCTGGATAAATATTATGTGGTTATAGAGAACATCAAATGGAAGAAAAAAGCCTGTCCTGATATCATTGGCATTATAACAGCTCTATACTACCAATAACCAGATTCTTTTCTCTTAAAAAAAAAGTAAATTTTAATGTGGTTTATAACATTGAAATTTGGGGTCTTAAGATATAACAAAATTTTAATATATATATTAATATATATATATATATGGAATCAAATAAGGTCCTTTATATGAACACATAAACGGATTCCCCCTAAAATTGAGACATTTAAAATGTAATATTTACTCTTAATAAGATTACAGAGGGCAATAAATAGAAGAAAATGTCAACAGTAAAGATGCTAAAGAATTTCTTGTTTCCAATAATAGTGAGCTAGGTTATTCAGAAGAAAAGAAAACTATAATGAAAATGTAAAAATACTTAATGAAATGCTTATTCTAATAAACTTTTCATTAAGAAGATGAAATATATTAAGAGAATATTTAGCCAACAATGAAGGAAAATGAACATGGAATTAAATGAGGCATGTACTACTTTTGCTTTGAATGCATTTGGCATTCTTGGCAACTTCAAATTCATTTTGATAGTCTCGTCAATGCAAGGGGATTAGAAAACAAAGTATAGGGCCTTCAAAGGTATGGGACTATAAAAAAGCACCCTCCAAAATTGAGATGAGAATCTCAAAAAGTCCTACAAATGGGGATGGATAGACCAAAAGCAAATGATTCTCTGAATAAAAGAGATGCAAACTGAATATCATATTATTTAAAAAGTATGTTTCAAAATAAGTATCTACATTGTCAAAGATAACCTGACATACAATGATGCAAATTAAAATGAAAGAAAATGAAAACTTCTGTTATCATTCAACATGGGTTATAAATGATTAGACTTATTAGTATGATTTAAAAAAGCAAAGACTGAGTTTGAAATGTATACTGTGAATGAATAGGAAACTACCAATAGTAACACAAAATACGTGGACTATCTCTAGAAAAAAAACAGTAACAATAATTATAAACTGAATTTGTATGTTTAAAAACAGACTAGACAGCTAAGAAAATGTCAGTGAAGATAAAAAGTTACATGGGATAAAAAATGGGAAGACTAGATAGAAGATAAAGGAGATAGCAAGAGTTACAAACAATAGAATGAATATATTCATTTTAAAATTAACTGAAATCCCAAAATGAAACATAAGATATCAGCAAATGAGTAGCACTATTTGGGGATATACTGGCTGATGTTTTTAAATGATGGAAGACATCAATTCAATTTAATATAAAACAGGATAACTATAAAACATAATGGAACTGATAAGGAGAAATTAGATATAAGCAGTGGAAGAATGTCCTGAGGCAGAGGCCCAAGTCCTTGAAGGAGAAATAGAGAGACCTGAGCTGGAAAGCAAAACCATCCTACTCAAGGTATCAAAAGATGTAACCAGTTAAGAGTCTGCATTGTGTGGATGTAGGTCGTGGTCTTTGGATTCTCCAAGGAAAGATTTATGTGGTGACCCATGCAAGACAGAAAGTAGCAAGCACAAAGCAGTTTACTAAAGCAAAGGTGTATTCACAAGGTGGGAGAGCGGGCAAGTTCTGAGGTGGAACTGGCCCTAGGTTGTTTTCAAATTGGGTATTTGTTATCTCTCTGGGCTGAGAAGAGCTGTGACACGTAGTAGTGTTGTGCCCAAGATGAATCCGAGAAACCACCAAGGAGCCGACACGGATGCAAACACACGATGGTTTATTTACAAGCTCAAGCTTGGGTCCAAGTATACCCGACGTGGAGCAGGGACTTGGACTCCGAGATGGGTTTCAGCTTAGTTTTATGGGCTGGTCTAGGGGACCGCCAAAAGGGGTGGAGGAATTTCTCAAGTTCTGTTTACATTCTGATATGGGACTTTCAAAGGCATTGAGCTCTGCTCTCATTCTACTATGGGGTTTTCTAGGGCATTAAGCTGTAAATTTTAGTTCTTATTCACAAGGGTCTGGGATGGCTGTACTTGTGCTAAAGCTGAACTTAAAGTGGAATGGCCTTAATTTTCTTGGCCTCCACAGTAGGGTGGTCTTTAATGGAAGCTGTTTCTAACCATTTGGGTAACTCCTCCACAGGTTGGGGTGGGGAGTTTTTAATCCTAAAAAGTCGTGCGTACCAGAGATGTCATGGCAGCCTTTCTCCATTGTTCTTGGGGGGGAGCACTGCTGCCACAATGCAAATACATTATAATAAGTCTGGTAGTTACCCTGGAAAAGTGGAAGAGGAGAGGGCATGCTCCCACCATGTACTTGATTGGTCTGCCCCAAGGTCTTGGAAGATACAGGTCAGATGCTGTGTTTCCCACACTTTTAAATGTGTGGCTTATGGAACACCGTCCTTGCCTCCAGATCAGGTCTCTATGTTCCCTTTCAAGAACCTGGGAGTCTGCCTCAGGGCACTCCTTCCACTGGTCAAGTCTAGCTTCTACCTAACAAAACTGCAGAAAACCAAAGACTAGCAGAAAACTATAAAAGTACTTAGATTAGGTGAGGGGAGGACACCAGACTCCCTGAAAAGACTGGCAATTGTGTATACAACTAAATTATTAAGAGTAACAATGACAGAAGAGTATAGAATATTATTTTTTTAATGGCTGTCAATCTAGAATGCTATATCCAGAGGAAAAAAAATCTTTAAAAATAAAGATGTATCTAGACCAAATATGAGAAGAGTAAGGATGAAACTAAGTATGAGAAAGGAGAAAAGAAAGAGGGAAAAGGAAAAAAAGGAAAGGATGGGGGAAGGGAAAGGAAGGGAAAATGGGAAGGAGAGAAGAACAGAAGGAGAAAAAGAAGAAAAGAAGAAAACAGAGTTCACCACGAAGAAATATTTTACTCGAGGTACTTCAGTACTTTCAAATGTAAAGTACTTCAAATGTAAGATCTGAGAAGCAAGGACGTTAAAAACAAACTTTAGAAACACTGTATAAAACGGTAATAATGTGTGTGCTTTAGGAAGGGTAACTAAACATCACGGAGATCCTTATATTCATATGGAGGGTTAAGGTTTTGATTAATTTTAGATTTAGGAAATATAATTAATAATATAGTAATTCTATTGGTAACCATAAAAGAAATAAAAATGGATTTACCTTCCAAAATAGTAATAGTAATAGGAAAACATGGAATGGAATAACATTGCGAATGTAGAAGAACAGAAGAAAGGAAAGAAAAAAGACACACAGAACAGGCAGAAAAACTAGAAGTCACATAATTGGATGATAAATTTAAGTCCTAATATAAATACAATTGCATTAAGTGATCTAGGTACAAAACAAGAATTGTCAAATTGAACTAATGAAGAATAAAATTACAGTCCATTATAAAACATGCATTACAAAAACTTAAAAGGATAGATAAAACAAGGAACTATAGCTTCCAAATTTAAACAAATAAAAAATGCTGAGAAAGCTATGTCAATATCAAATAAAATGAATTACTAGAAATTGTTGCTTCTTCATGCAGAGAGACAGAGACAGAGGCACAGAGACAGAGATATAGCTGAGATCCATAAGGATAGAAAAGATTTCTAAAATGTAATGAACAAATTTGATCTACTGGACATGTAAATCACACTACTTTCAATGGAAGAATAAACACTCCTTTCAAGTAGACAAACTATTTACCTTAAGAATATTTTTAAAAGTTTCAAAACTTTTGAAATAACAAAACTAACATAAAGTAATTCTCTAATCCCAATGGATATAAGCTGAAAATAAGTAACAAAATAACAATTAGAAATATGCCATATATTTGGAAATTAAGAAATGATTTTAATAACACTTGAATCAATAAAGAGTATTAGAAACTAGAACATTTTAAATAAAACTATATTAATATTAAATACATCATGCTCTATTAATGAAGTGTTAAATGCAGCTGAAGTACTTATAAAAACAATGTAAAAACTGAACATCTGAGAAAAGTGGGAAAAATGAGAATAAAAAATCAAAAAATAATAAAAGAAAAATATATAATAAAAATATGTATTCAACGTGCAAGATTAAGAAAGCTAGAAACAGATTTTTTAAACTAACAAAATGGGAAGATTGATCAAAGAGGGAGAGAAAAACAACTAATATCAGAAATCAGAGAGTAAATAACATCAATGATATTACAGACAAGGAAAATATGAGAGATTAAAATAAATCAGACAAATAAATATGAAATATTTATGAACAGTTTCCTAATCCTAGGAAATAATAAAATTTGTCAGGGGAGCCTGGGTGGCTTACTCAGTTAAGTGTCTGCCTTCAGCCTGGCTTATGATTTCAGAGTCCTGGGATCAAGCCTCACATCAGGCTCCTTGCTCAGTAGGGAGTCTGTTTCTCCCTCTTACTCTCCCTCTGTATTCCTCCCCCACTAATAAATATTTTTTAAAAATTAAAAATAAACAAATTTTGTCAGGATGAGCTTAAGCAAAAATAGATAGTAGTCTTAATGAGTAAAGATGGTACATCAACAGTAAAAACATCTCTCCCAGAAGAATTTTCAGGTCCCTATAAATTTACTAGAGTACAAGAAATCATTTGTTTGAAAAATAAACCCATACCTAAACTAGGAGATGATAGTACCTACTGAGATGATAGAAAGTCTTTTCAGCAATGTTAATAAAGAACTAAAATTTATAGTTATGGAACAAAAATTGTCAGAATGGATTACAAAACTCCAGTTACATGGTATTATAAGAGACATTGCTAAGGTGTAAGGATCCAGAAAGGTTGAAAATAAAAACATTTATTAAAGATACACTTTGCAGGCGTACATGGCTGGCTCAGTCAGTAGAGTGTACAACTCTTGATCACAGGGTTTTGAGTTTCAGCCCCACACTGGGTGTAGAGATTTCTTAAAAATGAAATATTAGAAGAAAAAAGAAGACACACTTTGCAAATACTAAGCAATATAATGCTGATGTAACTATAATGATTTCAGACAAAATATTCCTGAATCCTTACTAGAGAAAAGCAGGGTTACTAAAGAACTGTAAAATGTTCAATTTCACAGGAATACACACGTAGGTATAAGCCCTAAGCAGTTATTTACTTCTCAACACCAAATAATATTGAGCAGATACATAACAGTACAAGTATCCTTTCCATTGTAAAAGAGGCTAAAAATACGTATCACAAAAAGTGAGAGAACTCCAATAAGAAATAGAAGACTTCTAATATACATCTCTCAGTAAATAACAGATCAAGCAGACAACAACAAAGACAATTAACATTTAAAGAGAATATTTAACAAACCTGATTTGTCGAACATGTGTAGAGAATTGTTTCCATAATGGAAGAAACATACTATTTCAATCACAAATGTAAAATTTATGCAAATTGGTTGGATGCTATGAAAAAAATAAATTTCAAAAATTGTCTCATACATACTACACTGTCTGATCACAATATAATTAAATTAGAAATTAATGATCAAAAAATAGCTAAACATACTCCAGACTTTCGAAAATGTAAACTCAAAGTCCTAAACTATCATGTGTAAAAGAAAGAATATTAATGTGAGGTCTTAAAAGCTGTCGGATTCAACTAAAGTGGTAAATGGATTGACATTAATAATTCGATGTGCTTATATTAACAATGATGAATTGTTCAAAATAATACCAAGAATCCTATTTAAGAAAATAGGCAAAGAAACCAGAAAGTATAAGCAAAGAAATAAGAACAGAAGCTAATTCAAGAAAAAATACACACAGTAAAGAGGACTAAAGGGAAATGTCACAAGTTTTGAAAAAATACTGAAAAATCTCCAACATTAATCTTCAAAAAGGAAAAATAAAAAATTGAATATTAGGAAAAATACTGTTATATATGTGCTGATATTGCAAGAGATTATGTAATTCAGTTGAAAACTCACCCTAGATATTCCTAGGATATTAAAACAGTATCAAAATAATACTTAATAATTACATAAGCATTAAATATAATGAATGAGCAACCAAATAAATGAATAATCAAAAATACTTCTACAATATTAGTCCCAGCAAGATTTAAAGGTGAATGAACGCAAATATTCAAGTAACATCAATCTTAAAACTAAACTCTTGAGGAGGGTACAAATGATGGTAAAATGTCTGTATTTTATGAGATTACTATAACCTTGATACTAAATCAGGAATGCCCAGTAGGAAGAGTAAATTATGAATTAATCTTGTCATAACATATATATTAATATACAGGCTAAACTATTGTAATCAAAGAACTCAGAAATGCAGTATCATCAAGATAGAATTTCATTCTCATGTAACCATATAGCAGTGGATGGAGAATTAGTGGCTGCTTGGAGACTCTTTCTTACAAGATGATACAGGGACTCAGACTCCGTCATGTCTTGGGTATTGATTTCATAAGTATGGATAAACTTGGTTTAATGGTATCACATCCATATTCCTCATCCATATTCCTATCCCAGATCACAGGAAAGAAAATATAGATAAAGCATATATTAAGCAGCTTCCTTTTAAGAATGGGTCATGAAAACTGAACAAATCATTTGGTTAAAATTCTCCAGATGACTTCTAAACTCGAAAAAGGCTGATATATACTATCTTGTAGCTAAGTAACCAAGTGAACATTAAAACTACATCAGATTAGGCATAATGTGGAGACAGCAGCACGGAGTGATTTCTGTATGTAATAGGAAGAAAGGGAGAAAAAATTCTGGGAGAAAAGTATCAATCTCTGATAAAATACCAATATATAAATTTCCTTAAAAAATTAAGCAAACTAATCCAGCACACATAATAAGATTTTAGCAAACCATTTGAAAATTTTCCAGGTTGCAGAGTTATCTTAATATTAGAAAACTGACTAATATAATTCACCATCTTCACAAATTAAAGAAAAAATGCCCATAGGGTTATTCCTGTGTTAGCAAAAGAATTGCTTAATAAAAATTCAATATCCACACAACATGATTAAAAAAACAATTTTAGCAAAAATATATGGAGAAAGAAACTTAGTATGTGGTACAGCTTCTTTAATACTGTTGTTTACCATTAAACATTATAATTTGATTAGATCAAAACTTCCATGATATAAAAGATTAATAAATCTTAAGCTATTTTTTCCACAAGTTCCACATTATGAACAGAAATAGGGGGATGGTGGCTATTTTTGTTCTAACATTAATGTTCCTCATTGTTGATTAAGCAAATGTAATTAGACATTATTCAAGTAATAAATAGTGTTTTTTGTGACCCTTGTGAACAGTAACCCAATAGAGTTCTATTATTAAGAATGGTAGCAGCATCCATGGCTACTTCTCAGCCTTCAGTTTAAGTCAATATAGAACAATTTTGATGACTCTCTTAAATCCTTCCCTATCAGATTTTCTTATCTCTGGCATAATTACTCAATATACGAATTTATCTCAAGTTTTATTCTTCTGATGATATACCTAATTAAATATCTTCAACACTTATAGTAAGCATTATATCACTCCATAACTGATTACTGATCAATAAATTCCAAGTAAGGACATTTTTCATAGAATTCTAAAATTTGAGTTTTCCAACCTCCCACCCATCTGTACTCCCTACCCTCTATCACTAATGCAGACACTCCATATTTAACTCGGGTAAAATCAAAAGTCAAGCTTGTTATGTTATGGCAAATTGCATATTTTACAATTCAGTGGGCATGCAGTATTTAAATAGGAGAAATCTTAAGACCCAAACATTGAGATCATGCAGCCAAAAGGAAAAATTATCAGGATTATTACCAGATAGAGCGAATAAATAAATAACATTGATAAATACTTATAGACACTTTTATATCTACCCATTTTTTAATATATTTTCAGCTCTGATCTCAAAAAAGAAAAGTTTCCCTTCTTACCAGAGGATACAAAATATAGTATTTATCTTTGGTGAAACAATGTAGATCGGAAAATCTTTATCTACTTTAGAACAGGAAGACAGACCAGGTATCAAAAAACACAATCTAAAAGAGACAATATTTATAGAGCAATATCTGATACCTAAGGGGAAGCAATTTTACAAAGCATGCTAGAAAGAAAGCAAAATCATCTTAATCAAATATGGACAGTAATCCTTTTATTTAAAAAATGAAATAACTAGCAATCAGAGAAATACATAGAGAAATGTCTCTGTAACTTCCATAACACAGGAAAAAATGAGGTTGTGATAGACAAGCATGGGTTTAAAAACCTCACTGAATATAGGGTAGAAAATCATCATAACTTGAGCACTACAAAAAGAAGAGAATTTCCAAACTAAAGCTTAATGTTGTTGTGGCTAAGTTTCTCACGACTACCCTAGTAAGAAATAACCATAGGTATAAAATGAAACATAGTTTTAAAATTTTTACAATCTGTTCTAATCAAATTTACCTCTACATAATTCTCATTCTATGGTATGAGTTCTGTCATCCATAAAAGATGTCTTAATCATTCATAAAAAAATCCCTTCATAGATTCTTAAAGAATATATTGTTTAAACTGATGATGATTCAAAAATGGAAAAACAGGGACACTTGGATGGCTCAGCATGTGAGCATCTGCCTTTGGCTCAGGGCATTATACTGGATTGAGTCCCACATAGGACTCCCCGCAGGGAGCCTGCTTCTACCCCCGCCTGTCTCTGCATCTCTGTATTTCTCATGAATAAATAAAATATTAAAAAAAAAAAAAAAGGAAAAACAGGAACACCTGGGTGGCTCAGCGGTTAAGCATCTGCCTTTGGCTCAGGTAGTATCCCAGGGTTGGGATTGACTCCTGTATCAGGCTCCCACAAGGGAGCCTGCTTTTCCCTCTGCCTATATCTCTGCCTGTCTCTGTTTCTCTCATGAATAAATAAAATCTTTAAAAAAAATGGAAAAATAATTAGATAAACAGAGCCTTTAACAGAATGTTTCTTCTATAAGATATTTTTGTTGGGGTTTGATATGTCATATACAATTTTGGTAAATCAGTATGTTTTACTTTTCATCTTTTATATATAGAACAGACATATATCACAAATTTATTTTAAAATAATAGTATAAATGAAAAGATACGCAAGCAATGCAAATTCTTGAATTATAAACTGTTAAAATATAAAACAATTACACAGAAGTACAGGGCAAAAGCACTGTGTTAATAATTGTAGTCTTTTTCACAACATCAAATACATCTGTTTTCTCATACAGTTGAAACACATATATTTTTGAATATTCTTTCCAAATTGTGTTGATAACAATTTACATTTAAAAGATCATATTGAGGGATCCCTGGGTGGCGCAGTGGTTTGGCGCCTGCCTTTGGCCCAGGGCGTGATCCTGGAGACCCGGGATCGAATCCCATGTCGGGTTCCCGGGGCATGGAGCCTGCTTCTCCCTCTGCCTATGTCTCTGCCTCTTTCTCTCTCTGTGTGACTATCATAAATAAATTAAAAAATTTATAAAAAAAAAATAAAAAAAGATCATATTAATACTCTAGTGAATGCTGAATACCAAGGTAAAGCGGTAGATAAAATTCCATCAACTACATTTTTGAAAATATGAAGTACTTTCTTGTTAAGGATAAGAGAAAATTAATATTTCTAAATTCTCTATTCTATTATTTATATCTTTAAGAAGTTATGTTGAAAACATTTCCCAGTTTTGTTTAATCTCCATAATCTATTTACAGGAAAACATATAAAACTGTTGAATTTTTATTTAATCAGGGGTTGTGGCGGAGAATATGATAATCTATCTGAATTGGTGCCAGCCAAAATAGACTGTTTTTTTTCATATTTGTTACTCTATTAATATTAGACTGTGTAGACTCTATTTAAGATGACATTTATAGCTAAAGCAAACATCAATAAGACGTTTTATGTCTCCTTTTTATTTCATCAATTTATCATTCCTGTTATAAATAATAAGTTGCAAGCATCACACACACCAAAAGTTTAGTCTTCAATCCCTTCCTAATTGTTGGTCCTAAAGACTAACAGATTTCTCTCATTTAAATCCTTAAAGTTATTTGCTAACAATACCAACTTGCTTCTTCTCCTGTTCTACAGTTCAGAATGGAGTCGACTTGAGATCTCTCTCCCTCTTCCTCCTACCCTCCCCCTCATTTATGCACATGCTCTCAGAGTCTCTTTCTCTCTCTCAAATAAATAAAATCTTTTTAAAAATTTAAAAAAGAAAATATTTCATTTCTTTTTAATTTCTGAGATTCTTAAAAGTTCAAAACTAAATTCTCATGTTCATATTCCTGTGTAAATTATCAGCCTTAATCCAACAAATGAAAACAAGTGCATTTAGGGATTTGTGGTAGGGCTATACCAAATAATTCTATTTCATACTCATTGCCACAGTGCTTTGCAAAGTTTGATGTACATGTGGGGATCTTGTTATGATGTACATGATGATGAGCTAATGAATGTTTTATAAATGGCTCTCCAGAAAGTAAGTGTGCATGTGTTTATATAAAAATGTAGCATGGATCATACTACTAAAAAGTACTATTAGATATACTAAAATGCTATAATATTTATGGTAAATTTCAATAGCAAATTGGTTCTCACAAGAACTCTCCTAGATTTTTGGTGAGCCCTTGTATACTTAGCCAACCTATAGTTGCAGTTCACCCATGACAAATGAAATTGCTATTCAATCCATAAATTCCTTCCTCAGTGAAGTTATTACAATTTAAATTGAGAGATGATCTAATGTAAATCTCCCACCATCATACAAATTATATTCATTAAATCAAACCTCTTTCAGCTTCATTTTAAAGTATGTAGAAACTTCAGTCATTTGTCAGTGATATGTCAGTGATTCTTTCCTAAATCAGATAATCCATTTTATATACTAGACTATTTCCTCAATGGTCTCTGCTATTCACAACATGGGCCACACATACAATGCACTTGCAGGTTTGATCTACACTATTAACATATTCCCCCCCATGTAAGTCAACGCACAAAAGAAACAAAATAAATCAAGACTTGATTTATAGTTTTTACCTATGTTCAGAAGCAAATACTGCCATGGTGACTGATCAAGCTATTGATGTGATACCACTGAATGCTCATGTACAAGGAGATGCATAGTAGTTATAGCATTTCCAAAACACAAACAGATACAACTTTAAGAGCATAGATAAAGGTAAATGTAAATACTCAGAAGCTATGGGTTTTGAGGACGTTTTGTTAATAATATAATTTAACCTTAAGGTTTTTAAGTTTAATAATGTCTTACTGAATAATAACCTTGCAAAATTTCTGAAAAAACATACGTGATAAATACTAAGCACCATTAATGTTAATGACATGGTTTAAAACAATTTAGCTTCTGGAGTTGATTTTTGGAATTTGTTGTTATTGGCAATAAATTCTATAAAGCTCTGCTTTCAAAATATATCCCATTTGTAACTGTACACATAACTTTTTCTGGACTATCAAGTATATTGTGGTACATAATCTATTAATGGGGTACATAATCTATTAAAAGATATGATCTTGAATAGAACACAGCAATAATCTTGGGAAAACATCTTTATAGTGATATGCACTGTATAGAGATATCAGAGCAAGATCTACCTTGTCCTCGAGGGAAAAAAAAAATCAAGGTTCACGATTTCAGAATCCTTTCAACCTTTATTCAAACATAAAGGTAGCAGATAAATATAGTTTTACATTATAATATTTGAGAATATTGTCATAATATGCTCAGGAAGGAACTGCTAGTGAGTGAACAAAATTTTGTAATCCAAAGATGACTGGAGAAACTACAGTAAAAAATGAGTAAGAAATATTGAGAAAAAAATAACTGAAACCAGAAATTGCATTCCATAATCTCCTTCTCTTTTAATCAAAACAAAGGAAAACAACAATACAAACAAAACCTAAAAGCAACAGGGGACAAGATACAAACAAACAAAAAGAATGTTTTAATTGGGGGGGGGAACAGTATGGGTAATTTAAAAGCTAACAGATAAAACTCAAAACTATAAAATATATAGAAAGATTTCCCAAAGCAATAAAAACTGAGAAGTAAATTCAAGATGAGGAATAGAGAAGGACCCATAGCTAGCTACAGATATCAAAATCTAAGGCACATTATCTCAAAATTAACTGTCATCTGCAGAAGTACAAAGCAAAATCCCTTGCTTGCACCTGAGGGAAATGAATATTTTGGTTCTAAAGACTACAGGATTCAGAGTTCAACATATAATATCTTAAGCCATATTTTCAGAAAGTGATAGGAGTCTTAGCAGTTGGTTCGGACAGTAAGAGGTATTTTTCATTTTGAATGTGCCACATATCTCTGAATGCTTGGCTGAGAGCTCTGAAGGGAAAACTAGACTCATGCTCAAACCCCTTTGTCTTTAGAAAATTTCCTACATGACTCTGAATATCTTGCATAGCTTCCAAATACTGCCGTAGGCACCTACACATAAATATGCTATAAATAACTCTTCTGAAAAAAGGAAGCAGCACAGAACCTATAAAAACAACAAGAAAAAAAATATATATACAAACAGTAGAGAGCAAAGACAATCATTAGAAAAATAATTTCATGGAGCCTGAGAAAATCATTGATTGCCCATGTCATTATCCATAACTCTAAACACACCTACACACCTCACTGCATGCACACATAACACACTTGCCTTCTACGAGCCAGGAAGAGAAACCTCACCAGAAGCTGGATTTGACAGCACCTTGATCATTAACTTCTCGCCTCCAGAACTGTGAGAAAATAAATTCATGTTGTCTAAGACACCCAGTTTGTGGTATTTTGTTATGGCAGCCCTCACAAACTAACATAAATAGCTATAAGTCTATGACACTACACTATGTCAAAGGCTTTAGGTAGGGAGGCAACATAACACACAGTACAACCTAACAAGGAAAACATAGTTAAGATTAAACAAATGTTGCAATTGTATCAGGGTAGGTCCGGATGCTTTACAAAAAGAAATCCAGGTATTTATGTAAAATCCCATGACTTTTAAATTTAGGCAACTAATTTAGATTTTGTTTTCTTTAATACTGAAAAATAGCTTAATGTGGGAAGATTCAGCTCATAAACACATCTGACATTTTTAAAATGAGGTGCATCAAATTCAATGCATTCAAATGTAGCCAAATAGGCTAGGCTTTAAAAGTGACAATAATAGAGAAGACCAATAAAATAATTCATTTGCAATAAAACATAAAAGAAAATGTTCTATTTTAAGCTTCAACCTCACTCCTCTTTAGCATGTTACCTCATAACATAAAACAATGGAAGAGGGCAGCCCGGGTCACACAGCGGTTTAGCACCGCCTTCAGCCAAGGGCGTGACCCTGAAGACCCGGGATCGAGTCCCACATCAGGCTCCCTGCATGGAGCCTGCTTCTCCCTCTACCTGTGTCTCTGCCTCTCTCTCTGTGTCTGTCATGAATAAATAAATAAAATCTTTAAAAAATAAATAAAAAATAAAACAATGAAAGAAAAAAGTAATTCTATATTTCCCTTTATACCTGTGCTCCTTTATATTCTACTTTTCAGAGTTTTGATCAAGATCACAAAAGGAAAACCAACTAAAGCAAAGAAAAATATTCATTACTCTCCTTTTAATTAAGAATTAAATGGTAGTGTTATAAATAATACATTTTACAACTAAATATATTTATTTTAGTTTTTTATAATTATCCATTACCCTAGAGACTGGATGAAAAAAGTAAATAGGATAAACAAGAGAGCCAGAGACATATACTGCAGAGATTTAAGAGAAAGAGCTAATAACTGTATTCATCCTTTCCATATTATTTATTCAAACTTTTAAAAATGCATACAAATATGAGTGCTATGAAAACATTTAGTGACGCCTGAGTGGCTCAGCAGTTAAGCATCTGCCTTCAGCTCAGGGTGTGGTTCTGAGGTCCCAGGATCGAGTCCCACATCGGGTTCCTTGCATAGAGCCTGCTTCTCCCTCTGCCTGTGTCTCTGCCTCTCCCTCTCTGTGTCTCTCATGAATACATAAATAAAATCTTAAAAAAAAGAAAACATTTAAAATTCTACATATTATTATATACCACATATTTACTGATGTGCAACATATATATTCACAAATCCTAAATGTACAGCACAAATAATTTTCACAAAATTAATGCAACAATGAAACTTGACCCATATCAAGAAGTAGATCATTAGAGTGAGCCTTTTGTTTCAGTCACTATCCCAGAGGGACTGCTAAAATCCCTCTGGCCATTTCAGTGAAATCACTCAGCACCTGCTCTGTTGTGTCTGGTTCTCTGTGCTCACACTATCCAAGTTGTGTTGTAGGGGCTGTGATAAATACCCACTTTTTTCAAATTTCAGAGATTAAAATAATGAACCCATTCTGTTTCATTAAAGATTTAAAAAAAAAAAGGGGGGGGTGTTATGTTTTCACAACTATAGTGTTCTTGGAAGCTACCTAACAGGTTGCACAAAACAAGAGTCAGATGCAGCATTTGGGTTAGATTTAACTACTTTTGAAAATTTATGAGTCCTGATTTTCAGTTTTTTGTATAATTTTCAGTTCACTTTATATTTCTTAATATTATTTTATTCAACTTAGAATAAAAAATATTATTTTAGGTGAACTTAACCTTGTAATGTTTATTATAAATAATATTTCACACTTTATTACCATCTCAAAACATCATAGTTCATATACTATGTTCTCTAAGCCCTCTAAAAAACAGAACACATATTTTATACATATATGTGTGCACACACTATATACACACACTTATTTAAAGATAGTGGGCTTGATGCTTAAGATACAATAATAAACATAAAACAGTCTCCTCCCTTAAGAAAAGTGTAATCACTGTCAAACAAAGACTAGATTTTTGATTTTTGGCTTTTGGTGGTTTTGTTTTTGCTTTTGCAGCACTCAACTTTTTTATTACATTTTCCTTGATTTTCTAACTATAATGCATGTGGAGACAATGTCTGGCAAATTCTGAATTTTATTCTCTGAAGGTCAAGATGTGGATGTCAATGCCTCAATATCTTCACTTGTAATGAAAGTAACACCTATAGTAGAAAGTTGCTGAGAATCAAGGAGATGATATATGGAAAATACTGTTAATATTTTTAAAAGAAAAAGATGTCATGAATCTCAGTAATAATGAGCATAAACTATCACAAATGAATGTTGAGAATAAACAAAGACATAAAAATTTCTCAGATACTATTGATAAATATTATAACAGTATTGTGGAAGTATTAATATGAAGAAGAGCCCAAAAGTAGCTATGATGAGATAGTATGTATTATCTGTGTAGAAATGAAAGCATTTTTGCAAGTCCCAGTCTTTCCAAAGCTATCAGTTTTGATTCCACAGAGAGAAAATTACCATTACAGGTGGCAAAACAGCGATCACAGATGAATTCTGGAGAAATAAGGATTCTTTTTTTATGCAGATATCCTCTGCAATAAAGAATGAGGTAAACAACTTACATAAGTTATGTGAAAGCAGATTGGTTTCTAAATAGAATTTTCCAAATTCTTCTCTAGATGTCAGCAGCTGCTATTTGAAGATGAGTGACTACTTTCAATATGCAGCAGCGAAAATGAGCCTCTCAAAAACTCAAACTCAAATTACTTTTCTCATCATCATCGAACAAAGTGGGCCCTGAAACTCATGTTATCCAAGTCTGGACAGAAGGAAAGGTAAGTACAAGAGTTCAAATCTCTACTCTAAGATCGCTTCTTCTACTTTGTGATCTTCCCGTATGATGGGAATATTACTGATTAAAACTCAACAATGAGATTCAGCAGCCACAATCAGGTATGTTTTCCAAAGGGAGATGCTGAATCACAATGGGCTAGAGGCTATACACGCTGAGTTTTATGCTTTTAGGTCACTGAGAAATTCTTTCATCCCAATATTTAGGATTACAACTTTGTGTTTTATTCAAGTTTAACCAAAGGCCCCACAACATTACTGTTCTAGCCTATCCATGTCACCTTTCATTTTTTCTAAATGTCTTTACTTTCTTGATTTTGGCTTACATTTAACACTAAAACTTGCTTGTATCATTTATTTTATAAAGATTCTGTTGTTTTTTTTAATATTTTTTTATTCATGAGAGACACACACACACGGGGGGGGGGGGGGGGGGGGCGGAGACAGGCAGGGAGAGAAGCAGGCTCCATCCAGGGAGCCGGGTGTGGGGCTCCATCCAACCACTGAGCCACCCAGGGATCCCCAAGATTATGTTAAAAAAAACTGGAGTATGTAAATATCAAAATATATGTTGTATAAAATTTTCACATTATTCTCCTTGCTATTCCTACAAGTATTTAAATAAGACATATTATTGAAGGAGAATTTTTGTTTAATAAGGAGAGGAGCCTCCATTACATTAGTTGTTCAAAGCTCAGACTCTATCAATTATAGATGTAAAGTAGCCATGAAGAGCAAACACGGGCTTTGAAATTTACAGAGCCGCTTCTTCCTGGGTCAAATGTTAACACACAAAATTGTAGGCCCTTGAGTGTTCATTGCCAGATAGTTTTCTTGTTTAATCAACGTATTCCTTCTCCTGATATTTTTCAGCATGATACAGCTCAGAAATTTTTCATGCATTAAAACTGTTCTTAATGCATTGTTGTTTTGTTTTGTTTTTAATTCATGAGAGACAGGGATCCCTGGGTGGCGCAGCGGTTTGGTGCCTGCCTTTCGCCCAGGGCGCGATCCTGGAGACCCGGGATCGAATCCCACGTCGGGCTCCCGGTGCATGGAGCCTGCTTCTCCCTCTATGTCTCTGCCTCTCTATCTCTCTCTGTGTGACTATCATAAATAAATAAAAATTAAAAAAAAAAAATACATTTAATTCATGAGAGACAGAGAGAGGCAGAGACACAGGCAGAGGGAGAAGCAGGCTCCATGCAGGGAGCCCGACGTGGGACTCGACCCCCAGTCTCCAGAATCACACCCTGAGCTGAAGGAGGCGTCAAACCGTTGGGCCACCCGGGCCACCCCTTAATGTATTCTTAACATTAAATAAGAGATATCCTTTTTTGAGCCTTTTATTTTTATTTTCATTCGTTTCAGAAGTCTATATTTTATTATTCATAATTACTACGTTTAAAGTGACTGGTCCTGTAATTTCTACATTTACCAAAACCGTATTGTTCCAGATTTTTTTTTTTTTTTTTTTTTTTTGTCAGACTTCGTTCTGGGCTGAACCGTGTTCCCCCAGAATTCAAAAGCTGGAGTTCTCAGCGCCCGTACCTCCAGACGTGACTCTATCTGGGGACAGGGCTTTGAAGGACGAAATAAAGGAAAATTAAAGCCCCGTGCCGTACCCCAAACCAACAGGCCCGGCGTCCCGGATTAAGGCCGCCTGAGGGTGCACCCCACGGGCCTCGGGGGAAGCACGGGGACCTGGCGAGAAGGTAAGAGTCTGCGAGCCGCGGACACAGTCCTCAAAAGAAACGAAGCCTGAGCCCAGTGGGTGGAAGGCGGTGGAAGCGGGAAGCCTCCACAGAGAAACTGACTGAATAGTTCAAGATCCCAAAAGCCCTTCCGAGAACCCCACAACGAGTAATGAAGTCACGGTACCTCAGGCAAGCGCCAAGCCAAGAGGAGCTCCGTTGAGACGACGGATGAAAAGGGCGGGATGGGGGAAGCTGTGGCATCTTTCCCCCGAGACGGTCCTTCCCTTGAGGTGGCACCGCTCAGCGCGACCCGAGGAGCGGCGCAGCTCCGGGTCCTCTGACAGGAGCGGGAGACCGAAGAGGTTCCAGCGTCCGGAGGCGGCCGCGACCCCTGGAGCGCCGGAAGTGGGGGCTGACGTCAGATACGCTGGCCAATGAGCGCGGGGCCTGCCCCGGCCGCACGCGCAGTCCTGCCCAGAGACGCCAGGGGGAGGAAGAGAGTGCGAGCCCCGGAGACAGCAAAGGTGCCCGGAAGTGGGAAACTGTAAGCCTAGGAAGCTTCGAGAAGGCGCGGCCCTGCGCTGCTGTGAGAACCGCCTTAGACCTCTACCCAAGCTGATGGCTAAAGCTCTTCCCCTGTGCGAAACCACAGTCTGTAAAGGCTGGGTAACGGTGGATTCCCCCGCCCAGGACCAACCCCGGAAAAGAATAGCAAAATGTGGACCCACAAAAAGAAAAAAAAAAAAAAAAAATCTCCGGAGACTGACCGTAAATAAATGGGGATCCATGAATTTACTGCCAAAAAACTTCAAATAACTTTTAAAGAAGGCCTGACCCAGCAATTGCACTGCTGGGGATTTACCCCAAAGATACAGATGCAGTGAAACGCCGGGACACCTGCACCCCGATGTTTCTAGCAGCAATGTCCACAGTAGCCGAACTGTGGAAGGAGCCTCGGTGTCCATCGAGAGATGATGGATAAAGAAGATGTGGTCTATGTATACAATGGAATATTCCTCAGGCATTAGAAACGACAAATACCCACCATTTGCTTCAACGTGGATGGAACTGGAGGGTATGATGCTGAGTGAAGCAAGTCAATCAGAGAAGGAAAAACATTCTATGGTCTCATTCATTTGGGGAATATAAAAAATAGTGAAAGGGAATAAAGGGAAAGGAGACAAAATGAGTGGGAAATATCAGTGAGGGTGACAAAACAGGAGAGACTCCTAACTCTGGGAAAGGAACAAGGTGTAGTGGAAAGGGAGGGGTTGGGGTGACTGGGTGATGGGCACTGAGGGGGGCACTTGACGGGATGAGCAATGGGTGTTATTCTATATGTTGGCAAATTGAACTCCAATAAAAGAATTAAGAAAAAGAAGAAGGCCTGAAATGAGAATCAATAAAAGGAAAACTGTTAAAATTCATATATAGGGGGAAATGAAACAATATGCTCCTGAGTCAATCAATGGATGAAAAAAGAAATTGCAAGGGAAATAAGAAAAGATTTTAAGAAAGATGAAAAAAAACCAAAACTACAACATGGCAAAACTCTGGATGCAGCAGAAGCAATGCAAAGAGAGAAGTTTATAATGGTAAAACATCTGAATTGAAAAAAGAAGAAAGATCTCTGGGATTCCCGGGTAGCTCAGTAGGTTAATCGTCTGATTTTGCTCAGGTTGTGATCCTGGGATTGAGCTCCACATTGGGCTCCCTGCTCAGGGGGTGGCCTGCTTCTCCTCTGTCTTCCTCTCCCTGCTGGTGCTTGCTTTCTCTCTTTTTCACCAACTCACTCTCTCTCTCAAATGAATAAAATATTTTAAAAATCAAAAATTAAAAAGAAGAAATAATCTCAAACGACAACCCACCTTTACACCTACAAGACCTGGGTAAGGGTGGGTGGGAACTATGCCCAAAGTTAGCAGTGGAAAGAAATAAGGATTATTATAGAAAAAAAAAAACAACTAAGAATTGGTGTTTTGAAAGGGTCAACAAAATTGACAAAGCCTTAATTATATACTAAATCAATAAGAGAAAAATAGAAAAATCTGAAGTGAAAGAAGAGGTATTAACTGATGCTACAGAAATAAAAAGGATTATAAGACTCTATGCCAACAAATTGGATAACCTAGTAGACAAGGATAAATTCCTAGAAGCAGCCCAGCCTACCAAGACTAACTCATGAAGGAAAAAAAGGGGAGGGGGGGATGGAGAGAAAGGAGTGAAAATATCCGTGAGGGAGACAAAACATGAGAGACACCTAACTCTGGGAAATGAACAAAGGGTAGTGGAAAGGGAGGTGGGGGGGGGTTGGGGTGACTGGGTGATGGGCACTGAGGGGGGCACTTGGCGGGATGAGCACTGGGTTTTATGCTATATGTTGGCAAATTGAACTCCAATAAATAAATAAATAAATAAATAAACTGAACAGACATATAATTAGTCAGGAGATTACATCAGAAATCAAAATTTCTCACCAAAGATAATACCCAAGACCAGGTGGCTTCACTGGAGAATTCTACTAAAAATTTAAAAATTAACAGCAATCCTTTTGAAATTTATCTGAAAGCTTGAAAAGGAGGGAATAATTCCAAACTCATTCATGAGGCCAGTATTACCCTAATATTAAACCCAAAGATACTATAAGAAAAAAAACCTGCAGACCATTGATGAATATTGATGCAAAAATCCTCAGCAAAATACTAGCAAACCAATTCAACAATACATTAAATGGACTATACAACATGACCAAGTGGGATTTATTTCTGAAGTGCAATGAGGTTTCAACATATGAAAATCAATGGGATATATCACATTAAAAGAAGAATAAGGAGCCCGCCCCCCAAAAATCACATGGTGATGTCAATTGATGCTGAAAAAACATTTGACAAAATTCAAAACTCTTTCATTGAAAAAAGTCAACAAACAAGAAATAGAAGAAAATTACTTAAAGATAATAAAAGTCATTTATGAAAATTCCTGTTGACACCTTGATTTGGGACTTCTACCCACCAGAATTGTGAGAGAATAAATATTGTTTTAAGCCACTTATTTTGTGGTACTTTGTTATGGCAGCTCTAAGAAACTGATATACTTGGTTATATATATTTTTTCCTATATTATACGACATTCTGTTTGATTTCTACTTTTCTCAAATCATTAATTTCACCCTTGCAAACTTTGTAACTATAAAGCGGTATTGTAGAAGTGTGTGTGTGTGTGTGTGTGTGTGTGTGTGTATTTTAAACCTGTTTCATTTTAGATTTAGGTTTCAGGAACAAGAACACTGTGATTTGCCTCTCATTCCCTTATTCATTCACATAAAAACCGCAAAAGTTCACAAATTGAATTATCACTGACTTTATATAGGCTGTTAAATAGATTTTGGACACTTGAACAGCTAAAGCAATAACGGATATTATAGGCAAAAATGTTACATATTGTTAAGAACATAATACAGTTCTGATGTAACAGTAAGCAAGAACTCTCTTAAAACTGCAATTACTTACAATTCTTCTATCAGACTCTGAAAGAACTCTCCATCATAGTTGAAATCAACTCATATATAGTTTTAGTATCTATGTGAACTTTATTTTTTTTTTCCTTTAAGGGTTGCACATGAAACCTTTGGGCCTTTCCAACTTTTTGTCTTTAGATGTTTCCCTTTAAGCTGTATCTCTAGACCCAAATAGCTTCTGTACTTTCTCATAAGCCATTTCTTACTCTGTAGGGAACTGATATAGAAGGTCTGACCTTGGTTCTAAAGAAAATTGAAAGAAGAAAAAGGGGTGGAAACTAAGTAAAAGCAATAGGAAGACTTGTACTATTCAAGGTCAGAAAAAATCAGAATACAAGTGATTCTAGAGGAGTTAGGCCTAGTGTGCTTTATATCTGTTTAAAATGCCATCTGTTATTACACACTCAATACATGTCAAACACATACATACATGTAAAGAAGTATTTTCACTCATACTCTTGAATAGCTATGCGTGTTTACATATAAATATGTATGTGTTTACTCCTTGGAAAATTTAAAATTTCCATTTATAGCATTAAATATATGACAAAATACACACACATAGAACCATAAATATTTTTAAATGAAAATTGAAGGTTTTATAATTTTTTCTTTGTTATGTACTTATACAAGTGAAGTGAATATATTTCTGCAATGATGGAGAAAATTCATATTTATTTTTCTGAAATGAAATTTTCTGTGATGTAATAAAGAATATATAATACAATTATATGAAGCACATTTTTAGTTAGACTTGCTTTTATTTACTGTGAAATGAGAGGATATATAGTAACACAGTTTTCTTAAGATTATGTAAGAAACGTTAGTGTATTTTAATTCCCTATATTAAAATATAATTATTGGTATTTGTGTCTGAGAGATTCAAACATAAACTTACAGTCAGGAGTATCAAAATGTCATAAGCAAGGTTATGACTAATTTCCCTCAATTAATAAAATGTGTCAGAAGATGATTTTACAATACTTCATATCAAAAGTGGGGCAATATAATATGAAATGAGAGATATGATTATATTTCTGTATGCTTGCATTTACACACACAACAAATTATGCATTTCCAAAAACTGCTATCAATCTGATAAATTCAATATTTTAGGCATCATAGTTATTTCACGTGGAACTCTAATAAAACTCTCCGATATTGTTATACTGAATGGAAATGTCATAGGACATTGACAAAAACAAGCAATAACTCATCCTGCAGTAATATTTCTTACTAAAGCAAAAAGAAATTAAAAGATAAGAAAAAATCATATTTCAAATGCAACATTATACTGTATAACTATGTTAAATCGCCAGATTTTATCAAACTATACTACACACTATTTTATAAGTAAAATCACTAAATTTATTCCTGCATTGTAGAGTATAGACAATCCCTAAAAAAAATATGTATCCTAATATTAACTCCTTTTCAGCTAAAAGTACTCTAAAGATGACCATAACAATAACTAAACATGATATTTTGACTTTTATAGCATGCTTTCAAATATATTACCTAATTTCATCTTCATATTTCAATCAGTCTGCTACATTGCCCGAATGACAGAATCATTTCTTTTGTTTTAAGATTTTCTTTTTTCTTTTTTTTTTTTTGAGAGAAAGATCACGCATGTGTGTATGAGTGAGCAGGGGAGGGGCTGGGTGAAAGGGGAAGAATCTCAAGCAGACCCCACACTGAACATGGAGCCCAACATGGAGCTCAATTTCACGACTCTGAGATCATGACCTGAGCCAAAATCAAGAATCCAGCAATTAACCGGTTGAGCCATGCAGGCACCCTCAGAATCAACATTTCTTTAAGTATTATTATGTACTATGTTAATGTTAATGGACACTAGGGACCCAACATGAATGAGATTCAGTTCTTGCCCTCAGAAACATTCATATTCTGGAAGAATCAAAGAAATCAATATTCTACATGTGGAAAAAATACATAGTAAAATGTGGAATTAATGATAGAAGGTTGTATAGGGTGGTATGAGATTACCACAGTCACTTAGGCCCACCTAGGGATCATCTGCTTGAGACAAATGTCCCTAATGCCATCTGTTAAAGCTAACCAAATGAATGAGGAGGGAAGATCATTATAAAAGAGAGGACAGCATGAATAAAGGTTCAAATGTATAACATAGTGAAGTGTGTATAGCAAACCTCAACCAGACCAGAGACCTAGAAACTAAAAGATAAACCATGGGATCACTTGAGACAGTGTGGGCAAGATACGTAGGCCTTTCTTGCTTTGCAGAAGTGATTGATCCTCATCCTACAGACAAGATAGCAAGCTGCTGAAGAGATGCCAGAAGAGACATGATTAAATTTATCCCTTGAGGTAATTTAGCCTGTAGGTAATGTAGGAAATAGATTTGAAATATTATAACATGAAGCAGAACAGTGCTTTGAGATGTTATTTTAACAATCTTAGAGAGAAGGCAAGTTTAACTAGGCAGGGCTATAAAGTCATAGAATGAGGACACCACTAAGGAGCAGGTTTGAGAGATAAGGTCATGAATTACACTAGTATTTCCTCAGCTTGACATATATGGGATCAAATCAGATATGTTCTAAAGTCAAGGATACATGACACAATTTCATTCAGAATTTTCTCTATTTACTACAGAGCTAGTCTTGGATCCCATCTCAAATCTTTTTTTCTTTTGTGTTTGTGGATATATGTTAAGTTCTTAGATACAAGTAATAAGAGATAACTCAGTCATATAATTGAAAAATGAAATGATTTTGCATCATTCATGGAATCATAGGAAGTATTGAAGGATTAGCCTAAGACTAACTACCCACCGCCACGCCATTGAACATGCACCATCCTTGAACGCATGCTCTCCGGTTTGCACAACACACATTCTTTGCCAACAATTTCATCTAACAGCAACTACTACTTACCTTATTTACCTTACCTACTACTTACTTACCAGCAACTACTACTATTACCTGCATAATCTCTTTCATTCATTCTCTGGCTGTTTTTCTTCCCAACCACTTTAGTAAATAACTGACTAGTTTATTGACTTCCAGGTTGTGACACCTATATCTCATCCTATATGCTGTTGGCAGAAATATGTTTAAAAATCTATTTCCAGGGATCCCTGGGTGGCGCAGCGGTTTGGCGCCTGCCTTTGGCCCTGGGCGTGATCCTGGAGACCCGGGATCGAATCCCACGTCGGGCTCTCTGCGTGGAGCCTGCTTCTCCCTCTGTCTGTGTCTCTGCTTCTCTGTCTCTCTCTCTGTGACTATCATGAATAAATAAATAAAATTAAAAAAAAAATTTTAAAAATCTATTTCCAAAAATATAAAAGTTATTAGAAATAACTAACTTTATCAAGCAATATGGAAGATCCTTTTATATGAAAGGAGATTTATTAAAATCTCAAAGGACATAAAGTGCTGACATAATTGGAAAGAAATAGCATAGGACGCCTGGGTGGGTCAGTGATTGAGTGTCTGTCTTTGGCTCAAGTCGTGATCCCACAGTCCTGGGATCCAGTCCTACATTGGGCTCCCTGCATGAAGCCTGCTTCTCCTTCTGCCTGTGTCTCTGCCTCTCTCTCTTTCTCCCTCTGTGTCTCTCATGAATACATAAATAAATATTTTTTAAAAAAGGAAAGGAATATCATGGTCATAGATTTAAAGATCAAATTTTATAAAATAATCAATTTACTCTACTTTCATCTGCACATTTAATGAAACTCCAGTACAAGTATAAACACTTGAGAGAGAGTACTGACCCACTAGAGGAAAAACTCAAATGGAAACAGTTTTAAAAAACAATAAAAAAATTAGATAAATTTGACAAGGTTAAAATGATAAGTTTATGTAGTAATACTAATATAAACAAAGAGAAAATAAAATATTAGGAAATTCATAACTCTTAACCCAAAGAGAGATTCTCTAAAAAAGGCAGGGCTCTTGGAATTTTAAGAAGAGGTTGAACAACTCAGTGGGAAAACCTGGGCAAAAGCGGTACACCAGATACCTTCCTCTTGTACAGTTCTCCATAACAGTGATTCTTCTCACCTTGTTGGTACCTCTCACCTCAGAATTACAATATTTTATTACAAGTATATAACTGCAATAAACTGGATGACTAATGTATTTTTGAGACTTAATATTTATGTAATATGTCATAGGAATATAGAACTGATATAATTGAAATGTAAAAGAACAATCATTTGACCTAGGGATTGAGAAAGTGGAAAAAATAACTGCATAGAAAAATATCTTTAAATAAATTTATACAGCTCTTCATACATATATATCAGCAACAAACATCTTTCCTGCCAGCAGCTGTTCTCAAAAATCGTTCTGTATCTTTCTCCAAAATTTTCATTAAATTCAACCTCAATGGCTCTTTCATACATCTTGCCTCCATTTTTCATTTATGCCTCTAAGTCTCTTTTCTCTAAGTTTCTCTCTGAGACACAAGATGCACACAAACATACACACTATGTCACTTCTGCTCTGTCTCTCCTTGGGAACTATAGACTGGTCTCCCATTTACACTATCCTCTCAGTAAATAATCATTATCTATATTCTTCGTTTCTGCAGAATAAAACAGACAACTGAGCAAGTAAAAAAAATTATAATTTTTAAATTTAAATTCAATTAACCAACATATTGTACATCATTTGTTTCAGAAGTAGTGTTCAATGATTTACCAGTTGCGTATAAAACCCAGTGGTCATCACATCACATGCCCTCCTTAATGCCCATCACCTTGTTACTCTATCCCTCTCCCCCATCTCCCCTCTAGCAACTCTCAGTTTATTTCTTATAGTTAAGAATCTTAACTATAGAAATTATTTTTTAAGAAAGCATCACTTGATTGCTTGTGGACAGGGAAGTAACTCTGAGAAAGAAAAATGGCAAATATTCTGCATTAATTATTTTCACCCATGTTACAAATATATATATATATATACACACACACACACATATATGACTCCTGACAGACTAAATTACTAAAGAACATGTATTACAGTTCTCCAGAACTGTAAAACCAATAGGATATATATAGATGATACATACATACATAGGGATACATATATAGATATATAAGATATACACACTTACTTATATAAAAAATTACTATAAGGCATTAGCTCATATAATTATAGACTCTGAAAACTCCCATGATCTGGCCTCAGGAAGGCTGGAGATTTTAAAGGCCTGAGACAATATTGAGATTCCAGTCTGAATGTGAAGACCTGGTAATACTAATTGTTTAACTAACTAATTAATTAATTAAAATTAGAGACAGTGCACTGGTATGATTAAGAACATAGTTTTCAAGTCAGAAAAAGTAAGCTTAGAATCTTGTGTCTGCCATATAAAACATTGTCTCACTTTGGTCTAAGTCTTAAACCTCTCTCTGACTTTATTAGGCAAGATAAGAATGTCTGACTTGCAGACTATATATGAAAGTGACATTAAATGATACAGAGTTGTAGGACTATTTACATATCTGAGCAATTAGTGAGAGCTTAGTATATAATTTTTTATTTTATTGTTTTGGTACTGTTATTCACAGATTCATAAATGAGCCTTACTTTACACTGCAAGTTTAAGAAACATTCTAAATTACTTCTCCAGATATTATGCACCTTTGCAAGACCTTTTCCAAATCATTTTTCGTTTAAAAACAGTTTCTTCAGAGAGAGATATTAAACATTGATAAAAAGTTTAATTCATCAAAATGTTAAAACATAAATTTAACCAAGAAGCCTTAATGGGAATACAGCAAAATTAATTCATATATAGGAAAAAATTGACAATTCTTTCACCATTGTGAAGATTTCAATGTACTCATCCAATTATTGACTGCCCAACACAATTAATAACCTTAATCTAGTTGACAGAAATTCTTTACTCATCATTTGCTTTAACCATCCTTCCAAAGGGCATACTGAGATTAGAAACAGTAAACACATATTAAGGAATAAAACAAGTCTCAATAAATGTCACATGTTTATTATTTCACTTTTGAGCTGTATGCCAGCTCTAACTTTCCCACACATTTAACGATCTGCTTCTGAGCTCCATAATGTGGTCCTGTCATCTGGTCTTCCTCTGTTACACCAATGTTAAAGTATTTTAATTATTATTACTTTATAATAATCCTGGTAGTTGCAATTTTTCTCTTCCTACTCTTCAAAATTGCCTTAATTATTTAGGGCTCCTTGTTGTTTCAAGTAAATATTAGATACAGTTGACTATTCCCACCAAAGTCATGTTGGAAATATAGTTAGAATGGCCAGTATTTAGAGATTAGAGAACTCTACGTATTTTTATATTTATTCAGTCATTTGATATCTCTCAGTAGTTCTTTGAATATTTTTTCCCTAAAAAGATTTTGTTAAGGGACACTCAGTGGTGATCCCAATTCTGGGATCCTGTCCCACTTCAGGCTCCCTGTGAGGAGCCTGCTTCTCCCTCTGCCTGTGTCTCTGCCTCTCTTTGTGTATCTCATGAATAAATAAATATCTTTAAAAAAAAAGATTTAGTTAAGCTTTGTTGGGTTTATTCTAAAGAGCTTAATGTATTTCATTGCCAGTTTGAAAAAGATAATTTTTTTCATAATAACTATTTTTCTCTATGGTTGTTGCTGGCATGCACCTCCAGAAAACTGAGTTCTTTTGCTGATTTAAGCAAGCTTACTAAACTCTCTCATTAGTTCTAAGTTTGTCCACAATTTCTCTTGGATATTGCATGCAGAAAAACATATGAGCTACAAAAAACAGCAATTTCTTTTCCTCTTTTACAATCTTATAGAAAGAAAAATGTTGATAGCAACTTATTTTGTCATTTCTGACGTCAGTAGAAAATGTTTAAATCACCACCATTAAGACTGCTGTTTGAATACTTAGGTTTGGGGCACTCTTTCAGGTTAAGAATGTTTCTCCCTACTTTTAGTCCTATGAGAGAAATTTTGTAAGTGAATGATAAATCTCAGCAATATTTTATATGTGTGTTAAGATGAAAGCTATCGTTCTACTTTAACTACTGTATAAAGTATTTTAAAATGTTAGAACTTAAAACATCTCTTCGGTAAATCCTATTGGGTAATGATGTATTTTTTTTCATACGTTGATGAATTTTGGTTCAAAATGTTCTATTTAGGATTTTTTACATAAAACCATTATTTATTTTGTAAAACTGGAGAAGTGACTTTTAAAAAATAATAATACTTTAGATAAATATTTGATTATATATGCCTTTTTAATGTTCAAAAATATGTTCACATGAAAATATTTTGGTCAAATGATACAATATTTTTATGATACAATATTTTTAATGGATACTCTTTTCTTTAGATTTTTAAATTTCTTATTGAGTGATTTGGGTTATTTGTGTTTTTTCAAGAAATTCAACATTTCATTTCATTTCATGTATACTTTTAAATGTTTGAGCACAATGCTTTTCACTTTCTATTTTATCTGTATCTTTGAAACACTTTCCATTATTGCTATGTGTGACTATGGGTATAGATATATGAGTGTGTATGTTTGTGTGTGAGTGTGTGTGTTTGAGTGAACATTCAACTTTGTTCTTAGTTGATTTATCAGCATTTTGTAAATTTTGCAATTTTTTTTTCCTCAAAGCACTAGTTTTTTGTTCTGTTGACTCTCTTTACTCTTCTACTTGCCTAGGATATAGCCTGTGATATTTTCCTCCACTTCTAAAGAAATTTTTGGTAAGTTAAAAAATTAAAAATTTTTTGCAATCCATTCACTTAAGATAATAATTTTTTATGTAAATTTATTAAGTACCTCTCAGCACAGTTTCCTTTATGTTGTTTTACTTTTATTCATTTGTCAATATTTTATAATATCAATGATCATTTCTCTTTGACTAATAGATTATTTAGAAATCTATGTGTATTTGTTTTTTGATTTCCAAATGTATTATGTTTAAAAGTTTACTATTTACTTCTATATTATATTCTGGCAGAAGCATTTGGTATCAATTTGTTGATATTGTTATTGAAGAAACCTCCCCCCTTGTAAGTAGGGCCAGCCCTAATCCAGAGGCAGCCCATCCAGTCTTCTTCCTGAAATTTTAGCAACTAAAAGCATTCTGTTTACAATAAGAAAACCGTTTCCCCCCCCACACACACACACACCCTGATTGGAATGTCCCTGAATAGGTTCATGTTGACCCTCCCCGAAATCAACCTGGATGCCATGCGACTCCCGCGGTTCTTTTGTCTTTAGGTAGTTTCTTTCCTTTTGCCTTTTAAAAGATCCCTGTAACTGCTAATCGGGGCTCTTTTCCTCCTCGGAGGCGGAGAGCCCGTTTGCGCAAACGTTCTATAAACCCTCTTGCTAATTGCATCTGTCTGTCTGGGGTCTGGGTCTCTGGGGCGTCCACCGGGCCACGTTGGCACCCGTGAGCCAGGGTCCAACAGTTATCACATGCCTTAAAGCATAGTGTGAGGTCACATTTTAAATGTTAAACCCATGCCATAACAACATACTTTTATTTAAAGGTTGGTTTTTGCATATCTCTTAGCTCAAGCATCTCACATGTGTTGTTTAAATCTTCTATATTTGTATGATTGATTTTTTGTATTATGAAATAATTTTAGAGATAATTATTTTAAAATCTCTCACAATAATAAAGTGTGTACTTCTTATATCTTGAGATTGATTGCTTTCGTATGCTCAATTTTAGACTTATTTACACTTAAGCTTTTCATTTTCAATATTATATAATAGCCATCTTTATTTTAAAATATTTTTCAAAATCTATATTTTTAATATTCAAATTGTTTTCTAGTTTTCTTTGTTTAATACTTGCTTAAAATATATTAACTCATTATTTTTTATTAATTTTGGTCATTAAAGTTTGGTGTGTCATTTTTAACAGCAGATAGGTGAATTTTGTTGATATTTTGGGTCTAATATAAAATCTAGTTGTCTTGGGCACCTGGGTGGCTCAGTGGTTGATTGCCTGCCTTTGGCTGAGGTCGTGGTCCTGGGGTCCTGGGATTTAGTGCAACATCAGGTTGCCTGCAGAAAGCCGGATTCTCCCTCTGCCTATGTCTCTGACTCTATCTCTGTGTCTTTCATGAATAAGTAAATACATAAAATCTTTTTAAAAATCTAGTTGTCTCTTTTAACAATAATGTAGAATATTTTTTCCATTTAACATGATTACAATTTTATTTGAAAGTCTTATTTTATTTTGCTACATTCTACCAATTTTTCATCTTTTCGCCTTTCTTGTATTTATTTGATCCATATTATATTTATTTTCCCATTTCCCCTGTTCACCTACTAGGTTATAATTTAGACATTCTTCATTAGTCTTTTAGTACTTTTTCCATATACTTTTACTATGCATGCTCTACAAACCTGTGCAAAAAATTAATTTATAGGGATCCCTAGGTGGTTCAGCAGTTTGGCACCTGCCTTCGGCCCAGGGCGTAATTCTGGAGTCCCGGGATCAAGTCCCACGTCCAGCTCCCTGCATGGAGTCTGCCTCTATCTGTGTCTCTGCCTCTCTCTCTCTCTCTCTCTCTCTCTCTCTGTATTTCTAATAAATAAGTAAAATCTTTTTAAAAATTAATTTATGTCTGTGCCCTCCTGAAATATATTAAGAATATTTCATATCCTTATTTGAAATTTACATATCATTTGTTGAATGCCTATCCAAAATCTCAAATTGATTTTTATTTCTCTTTATTATTTTTATCACTCTTGAGAGATTTATTTTTAAACAAGTTGTGGACACAGGTCCTTGTATGAGTATATGCTTTGCAAATAATTTCCCCTAGCATGTAATTTGTTTTTTCATTCTTTTAATAGTGTCCTTTCCAAGATAAATTTTTTTATTTTGATGAATTTAAAATCATATGATTTTTAAATTAATTAGTCTTTTTAAAAATCTGCTCTATTTATGTATAATCACAGATAAAATTTGTATATATTTAAGGTATACAACTTAGTGTTTTGATATATACATATACAATTGTGAAATGACCACCACAAAATTTATTGTGCTTTTTGATATATTATTTAAGCTTGTTTGTTTAACCCAAGGTTACAAACATTTTTTGCTATATTGTCTTTTAGATATTTTATGTTATACAGCTATGTTTTGTCAAGACTTTGAAGAGTCAGGGATATACTGTTTGCAAGCTAAGAGGTTAGTATGCTACAGATTCATTTTGATATCATAAAAGTCAGAAAAGAGACAATGCATCAATCCTTAATTTGAACTTTCAGTGTTTTTCTGACATCAGAAATGTGGTTCATCCTATACATCTAATGTCTAAAGTAATTTGACTTTTAATGATGAAATGTTAAAATATCTCTCATGGGAGAAAGACAAGGGCCTGATTCTTAGAACTGAAAGAAAGAATAATTCTCAAATATCACTCTTGGATCTCAGTTTTATTCACAAGAACAATACACAATCCCCTTTACTAACTTAAGGGGAAAACCAAAGCAGAAAGCATACACATTTCAACCAAGGAATATTGACACGGGCTTCAAAAAAACTTATTTTATACTGACTAGAAACAAGCTTGCTGTAAGGTAAATTTTAATTCTCCGATATTAGTTACATGGGACTATAGTGTGAGTTTTGAAAATAATAGAAAGTGTAAGAAAAAGTAAACCATTACAGAAAGTGGAATATCAAATATAGAGAAAACACACCTGTCTGGCAATGAAAACTGAATTTCTTCACTTTTAAAATTATATAAAAATTAATTTAAACTTAATAAATATTATTAATTCTGAATTGGCACGTATACACATACATACAATTTAGTAAAAGACCTAGATAGGACTAGGAGAGAAGAGCTTGCAGGACTTAGTGATAGTGGCAGAACGAGTCTATAATAATAGAGAAAGTCTGGAAGAACAACAAACCAAACTAAGTGACCAGCAGACCCGAAACCTGGCCAAGCAAGATCCTGCTGGCCACAACCATGGATGACCCACGGGAAAGACGGAGGCACCTCAAGAAGCTGGCTTCAGGGACAGGTGCATGGAATCAGAGCTGATCTCCAGGACCAGCCACTGCAGAATGCTGACGCCACTGGTACACGGAAGGCAGCAGTTTCGTCTGAGAAGGAATCGGATAGTGGGGGCAGCTGTAACCATGGAAACAGAGACCCGATGGGGGCACCGACCCTGACCGACACTCCCAACTATACTGATGCCAGATTTACATTGGATGAAACGGGGATCCCTGGGTGGCGCAGCGGTTTAGCACCTGCCTTTGGCCCAGGGCGCGATCCTGGAGATCCGGGATCGAATCCCACGTCGGGCTCCCGGTGCATGGAGCCTGCTTCTCCCTCTGCCTGTGTCTCTGCCTCTCTCTCTCTCTCTCTCTCTCTGTGTGACTATCATAAAGAAAGAAAGAAAGAAGAAAGAAGATAAAAAAAAATACACTGGATCAAACGCTTGCCCATGACCCAGTGCTTGCATGCCTGGTGGAGGGCCGCAGACTCCAGCATCATCCTGCCAGAGGAACTAGGATGGCGAGTCCTATCCAGAATGTATTGGAGTACTCACATGGGAACAAGGAAGATGTAAGACCTCATATGACATGCCAAGATCACTATTAAAGACTCTGGAGCAAAGATGGAGCAGATTGTGGCGAGCTGCCACCCATGCCAGTTAACTAATGCCACCGCCCATGGATCTAACCCGGCTCCGAGGGGACCGCCCAGGAGCCTACTGGGAAGTGGACTTCACTGAGGTAAAACCTGGAAAATACGGATACAGGTATTTACTAGTGTTTGTAGATACTTTTGCAGGATGGACAGAGGCATTTCCCACCAAACATGAAGACAGTGACCAAGAAACTGCTGGAAGACCTCTTGCCGAGGTATGGTTTTCCTGTTAAAATTGGATCAGACAATGGCCCAGGATTTGTCTCTATGGCCTAAATGAGGGCCCTCTATGAGACTGGGCCACCCCCGGACCCCCATTGATATCGGCCAGGTGTACTTGCGGAGATACCAATACCAGACGCTTCAACCTGGTTGGAAGGGAGCCTACATCATGATCCTGACCACTCCCACCGCTCTCAAGGTCCATGGGATTACTCCCTGGGTCCACTACACCCACGTCTGCCCAGCTAACCCACATGCCATTCTCAAGGACTTTGTTCCAGAATGGAAAAGCCAACGGGACAAGGACAATCCCCTAAAGCTAAGACTGCGCCATTCTCGCTTATTTCCCACCTCCAAGACTCCCTAGTCTGAGGTTGTCTTTCAAAATAGAAGGGGATTAGACTTAGTCTTCTTACAACAAAGGGTGGAGTGGGGGGGTTATGTGCTGCCTTAAAGTAGGAGTTGCTTCTTCGCTGGAATGTAAATGGGAGCGAGAACAGCAACAAGGTTGGTTAGAATCCTGGCTTAATCATTCCCCCGGCTCACTCTGAGAGCAACCTGGACCCATGATTGGGTCCTTAGGTTCCTCTGAGAGGGGGAAATGTGGAGGCCTAGAAAATTAAGGCCATTCGACTTTAAGTTCAACGTTTCACAAGTACAGCCATCCCAGGCCCCTGTGAATAAGAGCTGAAGTTTACCTTACTTCAGTTACAGAAAGAAAACAGTTTACAGCTTAACGTCCTAGAAAGCCCCATATTAGAATAAAAACAGAGCCCAAGCCAAGGGCAGGAAGCCCCTATTAGAATGAGAACAGAGCCCAAGCCAGTGGCAGGAAGCCCCTAATAGAATAAGAACAGAACTCAATGCCCTTGAAGGCCACATATCAAAAGTAAACAGAACTTGAGGAATTGCTCCCCCCCCTTCTGGAGGTCCCCTAGACCAGTCCTTAAAACTAAGCTGAAACCCACCTCAGAGTCCAAGTCCCTGCTCTGCTGTGTCGGGTACACAGGTACACTTGGACCCAAGCTCGAGCTTGTAAATAAACCCTCGTGTGTTTGCATAAAAAAAAAAAAAAAAAAAAAAAAAACCTAGATAAGAGAGGATTACTTTATCCTAAATTTAAAATAATTTAGGACCTTTGTTAAATGTAATATGCATACATATTATTTTAAATAATATCTTCCTCTAATGTGCTTAGAAATCTGCTTTTTTTAATGCAACAATTATAGGCACAGAAATTGAAAAATAATCTGAAATAACCACTTTTTATTAATGTGACTGGAACCTTTATATGTAGAAATGATACATATTTCAGATTAGGTTCTAATATAATAGACCTATATGGCATTTGGTTCTGCATCCTTTATTTCAAAAAAGATAAATTTTATAGTGTCTTTTTAATTCTTCTAGGAAAGATCATGCATTAATTAAATCTAAACATGTTTTTATTTTTAAAATAAAATAAAAAATAAATAATATCATGTATTTTTCAGCTGCAGTAATAAAGTTTTTATAATATCACAGTGTAACATGAAACCAATAATACTATGCTATTATAGAAATATATGGATTATCTTGTCAAATATACCACATTAGAGTAAGCAGAAATGTATATTAGCATTGAAGAATAATATATCCTTCAGATAAATTTGCTTTTGCCTGCCATACCAAAATGTACCAAAATGAAATTTACATATTGAAATTGTATCATTTCGTATTTTAATCTGCAAATATTATTTTGTATTCTTAGTGATAATCTGCTGGATGGACTATTGTTGAGTTTTGCATAATATAACCTTACATCACAAAGCGTGTTCAAATAACATCAATCTTTTTATTTATCCTAAAGGAACTGGCTTTTACAAATATGTCCGTTATTTATAACTTAATTGTATTAAAATATACTCAGGTTGCCGTTAACGGCACAATTCTCCTGACCACTTTAGTGAGATGATAAAACATTGCTTTGTATCTATTTCTTTGCTTTCTAAGCATTCTATCCCTTGCAAAATAAGACACTAACTACACTGTGCATTATTTACCAATATAATCATATACAATTTCAGATAATGCCTGATCCCTAAATCACACTGCATTAACTTTTCCTCTGTTAGTCCCTATAGGTGAGTCATGGTGCAATCCTTATTACATTTCTGGTGGCATAAGCTTTCTCTGTAGACAAATGTTCACCTTTTGTAAAATAGATTCCAGCTTGCCACTGACCTCTAGTAAAGACTGAGTTCTTGACCATGGACTGGTAAGCTTCTATTAAATTAGAACTAGGTGTTGCCTGACCACCAAATCATAAAAATAGTTATGCACAGCAGCATTCCATCATTAAAGGGAAGTAATGTACAGTAGTCCTCCCTCATCTTTGGGAAACATGTTCCAAAAGTCCAGGTAGATTCATGAAAAGGTATGTAGTACCAACCCTATGTATACTATGTTTTTACCTATATGTACATACCTATGGTAAAATTTAATTTATATATTAGGCTCAGTAGGGGATTATCAACAATAACTAGTAGTAAAATAGAACAATTAAAGCAATATGCTCTAATAAAAGTGTGTGAATATAGTCTCTTCCAAAATATCTCTTACTGTACTCTACCAGTTTTCTTCCTGTTGTGATGATGTGAAGTGATGAGATGGAGTGAGGTGAGCGATGTAGGCCCTGTGACATAGACTTAGGCTGTGACTGACCTTCTGATGATACGTCGAAGGGAGGATCATCTACTTCTGGACTACCATCAACTGCAGATAACTAAAACCACAGAGAATGAAACCACAAATGTGAGGGGATTATGTATACAAAACTGGCCTCAAGCAGGACCTGAACACATGCATAAACTGCACAAACAAGTGGTGGCTGCTTCCGTGATCCTTACTGATGCTAGATTGCCTCTGTGTCAACCATGATCATTGGCTTCATATGGATTTCCCTGTGATTAAATGACTTGAGAAAGTAATTTGTGTCTTGTTCACCTGTAGTTTTATTACAGGCCTTACCATGGATGGCACTAAAGGACAGTGGTGAAAGGAAATTCTCCCAGGAGACAGAACTTTAAATAGATCACTTCATCATTAATTTTTCCAAGAGAAAGACATGGCAAAAGATACAGATCCACATTGTTTCATAGGCAGTGTACAGGATTTTGGTGGATGGTAAGACTAGGAAGACAATTTGAAAATCAGTGATGAGGAGGTATATTTAAATGCATGTCATGTAAATAATCATCCAAGATTGAATTCAACCTCTTCTTCAGCTTTATTTTAAGGTATTGCTTATTTTGTGGCATCCATATCTGTTCAACATGGATTTCTTTTGTTTTTGAAGTATGTCCAGGGGAAAGGATTTAAACATTTAAGGTTTTAATGAATTGTACTGAGTGTAAATAATTTACAGGTCTTGGCACTATCTAATCCCTTTATAAAGGTGAATAAGTTCCATTGTAGTATATAATATAATATAATTTTATGCTACATAAAATTAATCACCTTGACTTCTATAAAAATATGACCAGGATGTAATGGGATAAAAAATACGTAAAATGTGTGGTGTTTGGGACTTCTTCTAGACACAATGCATAGACATATACAGATATGCCGTACATACAATACGTGTACACACACACACACACACACACACACATATACTGACTATGATCTTTAATTCTTTATAGAAAAGAAACAAAGTGAGCCCTACCATGTCCTTACTTTTGTGCTGTGAACATTTTTAGGAATACCCTAATACACTATAGAGACAGAGGTCAGAGTTCAAGTAAGTTGAGGTACTGGAATTTGTGAATGAGAGAACAGGAAAGAAGGAAGCTCTGCAGACAAAAAGCTCAGGAATTTGCACAGGAGTCATCTTCAATCTTTGCAGAATACTAAGCTGTGCATACCTATTGTGAAACTCCATAGGGCTAGGCAAAGAGGAAGTACAGATTTTACCCAACATTGAAGACCTTTATTTTGAATCTTAATAATGAGATGGATAATTCTCACTATCTTTTCTATTTTTTTATTATTAGGCAGTTCCTTTTCCAACTATACCATCCTTGTCCAGGGGTCCTAAAGGAAATAGATCAAATGGCTTGGATGGAAGTTTTCCATGGGCTAAAGCTCTCTGGCTACAACCCCTGCTGAGTCAGCAGATATCAATGCTATTGCTGGACATGATACCATCCTAAAGACAGGTCAGTCAGACATTGGGTAGCAGGTTAGATCATTTCCATCAAGGGAGTGGCAAAACTTTGTGGAATTCAAAATACCTCTCACTGGAATACTTAGTCTATAAATTGGTTTTCTTTTCCGGACTACAGTGCTCCTAGAGAAACAACCATTGCAGATATACAGAATGTCTTCACCATTACGCCTACTTCTGAAGAAGTAATTCACATTGGAACAAATGAAAAATGGTACAGTTCTCATCTTCTGAGAATTTAAGGTAGTATAAGATTCAGTATGAGTCTACATCCTTATCTGTGTCTGAAATCATGAGATTTCAGAGAAATCATGAGAAGACTGATGTCCTACCTGAAGAGAGTCAGACAGAGACTGAATTCTCCCTTACTCAGCCTGTTTATTCTATCTAAGCCTTTTCAAAAAGATTTATTTATTTTTTTAAAGATTTTATTTTTATTTATTCATGAGAGACACAGAGACAGAGAGAGAGGTAGAAACACAGGCAGAGGGAAAAGCAGGCTCCATGCAGGGAGGCTGACGTGGGACTCAATCCTGGGTCTCCAGGATCAGGCCCTGGGCTGACAGTGGTGCTACACTGCTGAGCCACCTGGGCTGCCCTCTAAGCTTTTAACCAATTAAAAGAAGCCCAACCACACTGAGAAGAGCAATCTGCTTTACTCATACTAAATCAAATGTTAATCTCATCCAGAAATACCTTCACAGACAGATTCTGAATAATATTTAACCAATTATCTAACCCCATGGCCCAGTCAAGTTGACAGATAAAATTAACCATTTTAGCATCATACTAAGAAGATGGCCTTTTATGATAGTGGAATAGCCTTTGGAAGATTGAATGTTAGCACACACAGGATGGCAACACATCTTCCCAGACTACTGTAATATTTTCCAAGTTGTAAGTGCTAAATAAAATACCAAGGGAAAATGTTATTTGTTGCACAATCACAATCCATGGGTCTGGGAGTCTAAGGGTAAAAGTGGAAATGGTTCTGTTCACTATTACCTCTAGAAATCTAAGAGTGAACTTTTATTTTTTAATTTTTTGTTGTTTCCATGACCAAAATTTCAGGCTAGAGGTTTTAATTCTCCAGAAAGGAATGCTTCCACCAAAGGATACTGATATCTTTCCATTAAACTAGAAATTGAGGGGCTCGTGGGTGGCTCAGTGGTTGAGTGCTTGCCTTTGGCTCAGGTCTTGATCATGGAGTCCTGGAATCGAGTCCAGCATCAGACTCCTCGTAAGGAGCCTACTTCCCCTCTGCTTATGCCTCTGCTCTCTCTGTGTGTCTCTCGTGAACAAATAAATAAAATATTTTTAAAAATAATAATCTAGAAGTTGAGCCTATCCTCTGTGTACATGAAGATCTTCAAGCCAGCAAATCATCAGGCAAATAAGAGGGCTTCTATGCTAGTAATGCTGATGGATCCTGATTGCCACTATATGACACAACTAAAGAAAAGTATGTAAAGAATGCAGGAAACTCCATGGATCACTGCTTAATACACTGAGGCCATGAAATAAAAATCAATACACAAGTGAACCTTCTCAATACAATAAAGACTGCAATAGGTTAGATACTTCCGGAGAATACACTTGGGTCACCTCACCATGCAAGGAACAAAGACCAGTCAAGTTACTTTCTAAAGACAAAGGGACTATGAAATAGATAATGGAAGAAGGAAGTTATAAATACTAGCTACAATCATGTTACAGATTGTGGAAATAATGATGTAAAAGTTATTGGTATGTTTTCCTGATTTTGATACAAATATACTCATATATGTGTATTAGATTATTTTCTCATTTTATGCTACTCTACCATCCTCTTTTCAAATTATAGAAAATATGCTAAAAGATATTAGTTTCAAGCAACTTCAAGCAATATCTTGAACACAGGAAGCCCGACACTGTGAAATTATTCATTACTAATTTGAGGCTTGGTTGTTTCATCTTTTTTCAAGTTTGTTTCTAAAACAAATACCTTAGACTTTTCTATATTTTGCATGTTCCCTGTAATGAAGAGATGGGCATAATATATTCAGTTTCAAGAAATACATTTTGATGGGATCCCTGGGTGGCGCAGCGGTTTGGCGCCTGCCTTTGGCCGGGGGCACGATCCTGGAGACCCAGGATCGAATCCCACGTCGGGCTCCCGGTGCATGGAGCCTGCTACTCCCTCTGCCTATGTCTCTGCGCCTCTCTCTCTCTCTCTCTCTCTCTCTCTCTCTCTGTGACTATCATAAATAAATAAAAATTAAAAAAAAATAAAAATAAAAAAAGAAATACATTTTGAAAACTGTGTATTAATAGCAACCGAAGAATTTTAATATATAAACATCTATACATAAAACTTTATTAAATTTGAAAATACCTGATTTTGACACTAATATCATCATTTCAATGATAGCAAAAAGAGTTTGGGGAACCTGGAAATAGTAAACCCTTTCTAGATTTGAGCAGGTTTATTATAGAAAGCTTGACATAACATGTTTAGAAAGAATCTAGAAAAGATATGTTGGGGTTAAGATAAAATAAGTAGGTCCAAAAGAGTTCAGTCAGTAGATGACACAGCAGATGTTGCCCAGTAGTGAAAGACTCTAGAATTATTCATTATTATAAAATTTAGTAGGCAGTTGGAATCAAAGATGATTGACAGTGGTGGCAAAACCTTCCCCTTTGGGGTGGAATGCAATGAAATAATTTTTGACAAGGACAACTTTCTGCTGTTGCCATCTTGATGTAATGGAATCACTACCTAGATCTAGCACTTATTTATATGGCTAGTCCATGATTCCAGTTATGAAACTAGGACTCAAAGTCAGATCAAAAAGTGACTCCATACTTTAAAAAAAACCTATAAGTTGTTATTTTTATTATTTGGTAGGAACTTCACTGATCCATGATTCACCCAAATCAAAAAATAAATTAAAATATAAATTAATTTTTAAAATAAAATAAATTAAAATAAATAAATTTCAAAAAAATGTTTTAAATTAAAAATTCATTCATATCTATTACGAGCATATGTTTGTAATCACTGGTTTCAAACTCTGCACTATGTATAAAATTTCAATTTCCAATTTAGTGGATTGGTTGGTGGCTATTGAAAATATCAGGAGTCATAACAGTAAGATACTTAAGGAGAAGAATGAAAAATCAGGAAATAATCCCCATGAAAATAATAAGAATAACAACAACAACAGAAATAAAAAATAATAATAAAGAGTACTTCCCCATTTTCTGAATAGAATATATCCACCATGATTTAAATGGCACAGTAGATATTGCCCAGTAGAAAAAGACTCTAAGATCACTTATTCTAAAATTTAGATTTACTTTCCATTGTAATGGTAACATTGAGTTTTCAGAGTATAGTATGATTAAAAGCTATAATTCTAGCTCCTTTAGACATGATATATTGCAAAACACATTAGTTTTCTTATTGTGAACTACTATGCTTATGACAATTTATCATACTAATATACATCTATTTTTAAGGGATTTTTTTATTTTTAAGTTTTTATTTCTATTCTAGTTAGTTTAAATACAGTGTAACATTAGCTTCAGGGATGTAATGTAGTGATTTAACACTTACATATAACAGCCAGTGTTCATCATAGCAAGTATATTCATTATTTAAGTAACCTTTTGGTTTTATTACATAGTCTAATTCAAAGATAAATATTAAGAAAAAAAGCACTAAACCCTCCACTTTCTGTCACCCAACATCTGTCATTCTTCCTAGTAAAGTGAGGTATTTTGTGCATCTTAATAACATTATGAAACACTATGAAACACTTAATTTGATCTTTCAGGGATAATGCCTTATTAAATGTATATTCCATATATGAAATCTTTGGGCTGACATTTTCTTTGCAGAAGGATTTTATCCAAGGCATAATTTCTCAAGATATGCAAGTGATAGCAATAATTTTTTAGTTAGATAAACCAGCAAAGATATGGTAAAATAAACTTGCAATTAAAATGTTCTATTTTCTGCTTTTTTCTGAGTGAGAACATCTTTTACCATAAGACAGTGTACATAACTATGTTAAATATGAAACATTAAGCAAATCTTATTTTTATTTATTTTTACATTTTTTAAATGTTAAGTTTACTTGAGCAAAAGCCAATGGCTCTAGATTCATATCTTTCAATAATTACTCTGAATGTAAATGGGCTAAATGCCCCCAGTGAAAAGACACAGGGTATCAGATTGGATAAAAAAGCAAGACCCATTCATAAGTCTCTTTCAGAGACTTATTTTAGACCTAAATACATCTCCAGATTTAAAGGGAGGATGTGGTAAACCATTTTTTCATGCTAATGCATCAAAATAAAGCTTGGGTAGCAATCCTTATGTCAGACAATTTAGATTTTAAACCAAATAAGAGATGAGGAAGGACACTATATCATAATTGAATGGTCTATTCAACAAGAAGATCTAACAATTGTAAATATTTATTCCTCTAACATGGGAGCGGCCAAGTATATAAACCAATTAATAACAACATTTTAAAAGTGCATCAATAATAATACAATAATAGTAGGAGACTTTAACACCCCACTAACTGCAATGGACAGCTCATCTAAGCAGAAGATCAATAAGGAAACAAGGGCTTTGAATAACACACTGGACAAGTTAGACTTCACAGATATGTTCAGAGCATTCCATCCTAAAGTAACAGAATGTACAGTCTTCTTAAGTGCACATGAAACTTTCTCCAGAGTAGATCACATATTGGGTCACAAATCAGGTCTCAATTGGTACCAAAAAACTAGGATCATTTCCTGCATATTTTCATACCAAATGCTTTGAATTTTGAAATTTGAACTCAAATGTAAGAAAAAATTTGGAAAAAACTCAAATACATAGAGGCTAATGAGCCTCCTACTAAAAAATGAATGGGTCATCCAGGAAATTAAAGAAGAATTTTTTAAAAATCATGGAAACAAATGAAAATGAAAACACAACTGTTTGAAACCTTTGGGATGCAGCAAAGGCAGTCCTAAGAGAGAAGTATATGGCAATGCAAGCCTTTTTCAAGAAATAAGAAAGGTCTTGAATACACAAACTAATATTACACCTAAAGGAAGTGGAGAAAGAAGAGCAAAAAAAGCCTAAACCCAGGAGGAGAAGAGAATTAATAAAGAGTAGAGCAGAAATCGACGAAATAGAAACCAAAAGAGCAGAACAGTTCAATGAAACTAAGAGATAGTTCTTTGAAAGAATTAGAAGATAGATAAATTCCTGGCCAGACTTATCAAAAAAAGAAAGGACTCAAATAAACGAAATCAAAATTGAAAGAGGAGAGTTCACAAACAACACTGAATAAATACAATTATAACAAAATATTATGAGCAACCATCTACCAGCAAACTAGGCCATCTGGAAGACATGGTTGCATTCCTAGAGATGTATAAACTACCAAAACTGAAACAGGAGGAAATGGAAAACCTGAACATATCCATAATCATCAAGAAAATTGAAGCAGTCATCAGAAATCTCCCACTAAACAAGAGTCCAAGGCCAATTGGCTTCCCAGAGGAATTCTACCAAATATTTAAAAAATTAATACTGATTCTTCTGAAGCTGTTTCAAAGAATAGAAATGGAAGGAAAGCTTTCAAACTCTTTTTATGAGGCCAACATTACCTTGATCCCCAAAACAGGAAAAACTTCACCTAAAAGGAGAAGTACAAATATTACTTTTAGAAGAGCAGTTGAATGTGACTCCTGCGTGGCACAGTCAGTTAAGTGCCTGACTCTTGGTTTCAGTCCAGGTCATGATCTCAGGGTCCTGGGATAGTGGTCCCACATTGGTCTCTGTGCTCAGCAAGGAGACTGCCTGAGATTCTCTCTCCCTCACCTTCTGTCTCTTCTGCTTGTGCTCTCACTCTCTCAAAATAAAAATTAATAAATCTTAAAGAGAGAGAGATAAGCAGTTGAATGTACATACAGGGTCTTTATTGCTAGGCTCAGATTATCTTAGAATCTTAGACTATAAACTATATTTATTCCCAATGACTACTTGACAATTATTATTGAGGAAAATGAAAGTTGAATAAAAAGTAGATTATCTGCCAATCTGAAAGCAAGTAGAGTTCATGTGCTTTAGAGAAGTTTATTAAAACTCAGTGACAATTTTCCTGAGAATGGAGGTCAAGTTATTTCTACTACAAAGTGGATACTATAAGAGTGAGTGACAGCTTGGCATGTAATCAGCAACAAGACATTTCCTCAGCTATAGTGTTTCAAATACTGAGAAATCATCACCTTTGGTGACTCTACTGTTGGAAATCACATGTGTTCAGCTAGGAAGACTGAAAATTACTGGCCCAAGAAATTTCTCTACGTCTACGTGAATCTTTATTCTTTGGGCCCATATCACATGCCAGTAATGTATTAATCACTTCCAATATTAGTGACCATGGATATTTCATGCCACAGCTCTGGTTTTTTATTCCGTTAACTGACAATATCTATAATCCTATATTTCAGCTAACGCAGAACCCAAGTGAAATTGTATACTAAATATTGTAAGCTGTTAAATAAATCATGGAAAATTCAGATTTTAAAAGTTTAGAAAATCCCGGGAAAATAGCCTAGGTAATTTATATTTTAGTTTTATATCTATTCTATTAATTTATAATGGAGCTACCTCTCTATGTTTACCAATGCTGTTTAATCTTAAGGGTAATGAGTCAGCCATGGTGATTTAGATTAATAAGGGAAAAATTTTAAATATCATTAATTTTATCCTGGAAACATCTATTATGTTTCACCTACATTTTACATTACTTTTCAAATCTTTGTTAATTGTGAATACATAAATTTCATAAGAGAGCTTAAGGTTTATAATTTTTTTTTAAATTTATGTTAGTCACACACACAGAGAGAGAGAGAGAGAGAGAGGCAGAGACATAGGCAGAGGGAGAAGCAGGCTCCATGCACCAGGAGCCCGACGTGGGATTCGATCCCAGGTCTCCAGGATCGCGCCCTGGGCCAAAGGCAGGCACTAAACCACTGCGCCACCCAGGGATCACAAGGTCTATAATTTTTTTAAGGAGAACAAATATAAAGATTTTATAAATCTTATATAAACATGTATTTCTATATTCATAAATTTACATATTTATAAATATACACACATAATTTACCAGTATGTTCTGAAAATTTTCCATTGTTTGGAATCCTTAATTTAAGGCATAAAATGATCGGTTTTAAATTTTATTCTGTATTATTTGTTTCTTGAATTTTTCCCTTCAATAAGTATATTGATAGTATTTGTCTAAAACCTTCACTATTTTCTAAACATGTTCTTATTTTTAAGCCTATGCTCTTAGGTGTCTGATGACTGTGTCTCTCTGTCTTTCTCACACATTTTTCTTTTAGACAAGGGGAACAATTAATGAAATTTGTCCCGTTCTCTTCACAGAGTATGTCTTTCATTAGCATTATTCTGTTTTTTTCTCATTATTCGATTTTCACCTTTGGAAGACCAATATTCAAAACAAGGATGGTAATTTAGTCTTTTTTCCTAGCTCAGACATAACTTTAAGTTCTGCCAGAGTTATTCTGATGAACACTTTGCAAGTCTCATAGAATTCTGGACTTAACTGATGCTATGTTTAAATTGGAGAGCACAACCATAATTGGGCACACATTGTCATGGATCAATAGACACATTCCTGTTATTCTATACAGAAAGTATAACTTCTTAAAAAATACACTGAAACAATTTTTAAGTTAATTTTGAGTATATACTTGGCCAAATAGAAAAAGAAAATTGGTAATTTAATTGTTATTATTAATTATTTTAAAAATATATTTGCATATGAGGAAAACCTGAATCTAGGTATTATTTAAAGAGTCTATACATCTAAATATATACTGTTTGAAGGTGTTTAAATTACATTTAGGTACTTGGAAAACATTTCTAATTTAAAAATATCTCAGGGAAAATAAAAGTGGTAAACTGCTTAAATATATTTCTAACATAACCTACCACTGTTACATATTTAAATATTTAGGAAAATAAGATAGTAGAGAAAGATATCAGTAAATTGTCTATTTTGATTTCTTCGTCCTCAAGTAATTGCATTCTATAATTGGTCACTTGATTTTGGATATTTGTCACACTCAAATATAATAAAAGGCAAAATAATACAGAAAAACCATACAATTATACTGGGTAAAAATTTCATAACTTTATTTTCAGGCTGCAAATCTAGTGCAATTACTTCTTATAATGCAGATTTTATGGCCAATTAACATTGAATAGGTAATACAATAGAATATTTAATTCCCACTTGTGAATGATACCTCTGATAGTCTCACATATCAGAACTCACAGGTGTATCATGGAGCCCATAAAGGTAACCTGAAAAAATACAGAAGGGATGCCTGGGTGGCTGGCTCAATGGTTGAGCCTCTGCCTTTGGCTCTGGGTCTGACCCCAGGGTTCTGGGATCAAGTCCCACATCTGGCTCTCTGTGGAGAACCTGCTTCTTCCTCTGCCTATGTCTCTGACACTCTTTTTGTGTCTCTCATGAATAAATAAGTAATAAAATCTTTTAAAAAATTACAAAATAACAGATATATGAAGTTGTAAAAATTTCAAATATTTATAAAATTCTAAAATTACTTAAAATGTATATTCTACATTATATATTTTAGTTACTTTATTTTATACCTTTTTGCTAATGCCTATTAATTTTCGACTGTGAACTACACAATTGAAAATATTATGCAAAATATATACATTTTATATATATATACACACATACATGTAGAAGTTTATGAAATTTTACTGTCTTTGAAAACATTTAAATATTTAATTTTTTAAATTATTTTTGTGTTTCTGAACAAGAAAAATACCCTAATGCTACAAATAAAAAATAACTCCATACTATATATGGAAAACCAATCTTAATAAAATGGGGTTCAAAATGTATTGGTGGGGTTCAAAACACATTATCTAAAAATATGGCACCTTGGTATATGAATATTCCAGGTTTACATTTTTCCATGACTTTCCATTCTTCATAAAACCTGGAATCAGAATTTTTTGGTTCAAAGTCATCTTCCTTTCCTTATGAGGGTTCCCCAATTTACATAAAACATAATATAAAGTGAATTTGTATGTGTTTCTCTTGTTTATCTGTCCTTTGCTACATGTGCCCTACCCAAGAACTACCTAAAACAGGTAGGGATATTTTCTCTTTAGCTAGATGGAATGATGAAATGATTCTGAAAACCAAATACAATTACAGATAGTTTGAGTGATTTTAACACTGCTCCTGAGATTGTTCTCATTGATTCACAGAGTGCATGTGTCTGGCCTTGGAATTCCATGTCTTAACTGAGGTGCAGATGGCATTTAATCATGGTTATTCTGACATTCAACACTACTGTAAGAAGTAAATTTAGAATTCAATTAAGGAAAAAAATACAAGATTATTCTCTGTATTGTGTTAGTCACCCTAGAATCAATTTTACTGAATCTCTTGGGCTTGGTGCCCTCAGTCTGCTTTACCAGAAAAAACCTGTAAATGCATTTTTGAACGCACTTTAACAGTTCAGTTCAAATTGTTTGCTATATTACAGAGTGTTCACCACATGAGTTCTTGGGACAAATTTCTCTCTCATCTTAGGGCTAAGTGTATGATTCTTCTATGGAACATATGGTCTGCTTTTATCTTAAGTTATCTTAAATTTAAAAAGTGGTAACGTTCTACTGTTTGCATTGGTTGCTGAAAAGCTGAGAGCTAAACAAGTTACACTCTTCAAGCAAGTGCATTGAAATTAACAGCATGTATTTAATGTTTCAATATCCCTCATATTTTACCTTGCTTCCTTTTTCTCCTTGGCTTTACTTAAAAATATTTATTTATTGCAATAATAATGTTTTTGCAAATAGTCTTAAACATTGTACTGAGAATTCAGTGAGGTATATGAGCAACCTTATAATCAAAGGTTTGAAAATCAGAGAGAAGAGCAATGCAGAAGACTTTAGTCTAACTTTGACCATCTTTTGTTCATAACCAGCTAAGTTTGAAAAGGCAATGAATGTTGATATTTCTCAAGAAAAGGAGCTTAATTGAATAGTTGGTTTCAAATGACTGTTTTATATTACAACGTGGGCATTTTAAAAAAAGCTGCCAACAGCAGAGCAATAGCAGCTTGGTACAAATACAATGTCGTATTTTTTGTTTGTTTATTTTAATTTAGTATAATATTCCTCATAAAGCCTTCACCACATGTGTATCTGGCATATGGACTAGAGGATTTATCTGTGCTTCAGGCCAAAAGAAAAAGAGGAGGAAGACTGCTGTGAAGTTTAGTACAGACAGAAATAATGAAAGTGAAGATGTGAACCAAGGTTAAAATGTAAGATGGAGTTTATAGCTTCAGATATTTTTAAGTTTTATGGGCTTAAGAAGCCCTTAGGTTTTGAGAAGTGTTGCTTAAATTCTCAAATATGTCCTGTTTTTTTTTTCATATGTAGAATTGAATATAAATATTTATGGCATCTAGCACAATGCTAGACACACAGCATTTAATAAATCTCGTTCTTATCCCTCCCTCACCTTTATGTTCTTACTGTGATTCACAACAGTGACTCTCTAAATGTATTCTCCAGAAATTTGTTAAAATTGCCAGTACCTGCCCCTATTTGCAGGCCAATTGAAGCCAAATCTATCTTGGTGGAGTCTAGGAACCTGCAATTTTAGAACTTTTCATGTGATTCTATTTCTATTCTATTCAGTCATTATTTCTGAAATGGCCTTATAAAGCATCTGGAAAAATGTTTAACATTTGATGGGATTTGAGTCTGAATATCCATTGAATGAACCTGGGAATCTGAGCATATCAGAAAATTTAGCCTAGGATAGAGTTCAGGAAGAATGACTATAGTCATTTGAGCAGAGGATGCTTCAATGGTTCACTGGCTATTTTGAGTTGATAATGATTCCATTATTAGGGAGAATGTAGGCTTCCTCCTATCTATTTCTTCTCCTTCCAGGCCTCCACTCCTATAATTTTTCTAAACCAATGCATATGAATATCACAAATGATTTTTTGTTGTTGTCAGATTAAATAGTTTTTCAATCTCTCAAAGTCACTTGGCACAATCAATCACCTTCCTTTTTGCTAGGAATTCTCTACTTTTGCTTATGGTGAAACCAGACTCCCCTGGTTTTCTGCCTACTTCACTATTTCTATTGAGTCATCTTTGCTGGAATGTTGCTGGAATTGCTTCTCTTTTTATTTTAATTCATTCTGTAGCGGATCTCATCCAGCTACATGGCCTTAAATACCATGTCTATTCTGATGATTCCCAAACTGATATCTTCAGCAGGGTCATTTTCCCTTCATTGTACACACTCACGTTTCAAAGTCTTTGTTTTCTGTCTTCTTTTGAATGTCTCATAGGTATCTCACACCCAGTATGTCCAAAATCAAAATCCTGGTCCCCTCTTCCAAATTTGCTTCTTTTAGTGTTTACTGATTAGTAATTGCCATGACCAATTTTTTCAAATCTAAAAAACTGGCAGCCATTGTGGATTCCTTTCCTTCACATTCCATTTGCAAAACACCATCAAACCCTGTCACAGCTATTTCAAAATTAATTCCAGAACTGTACTACTTTTTATTACCTTGTAGGCCAATCCTCCACCATATCTAATGAGAATTAATGCCACAGCCTCTTAATGAATCTTTTCTTCCCCTTTATTATCCTGCATCTAGTGATCATTTTATTTTATTTTATTTTTTTATTTTTTTATTTATTTATGATATATATATATATATATATATATATATATATATATATATATATAGAGAGAGAGAGAGAGAGAGAGAGGCAGAGACACAGGCAGAGGGAGAAGCAGGCTCCATGCACCGGGAGCCCGACGTGGGATTCGATCCCGGGTCTCCAGGATCGCGCCCTGGGCCAAAGGCAGGCGCCAAACCGCTGCGCCACCCAGGGATCCTTTTAAAATGTAAGTTTATTCAGGCCCTCCATCTCATGCAAGTCACTCAAGCCTTTAGTGATCCTCCAGTCATTTAGAATAGCATTCCCAATAAATAGAAAGTCCTGTATTATCCATTATGCATAGTGTTCTCTTCAATTTCATCTTCTAACACATTCCCCATAGTCATGGAACTCTGGGTGCTCTGTTCCCTGCCATCTCATGATCTTTCTAAAACATTTTTACTCCCACTTTGGTATCCATCATTCTCATTTCCTGGAACATGCCTACTACATGTATCTTATGTGATTGCCCATTCAATTCTTTTGTATCTCTGCACAGAAGTCACTTTCTCAGAGAGGCCTTCCCTGATTCCAATATCATGCTCTATCTCCTTATCTTGCTTACAGCATCTTAAAAGAATTTATCTAGATGGTGTTGTTAGTAAGTGTGCTTATTTATTTATTTTGCTTTTGCTTTTCATCTACTCAATAGAATGTACATTCCATAAAATCAGAGAATTTGTCTGAGTATTCCTTATTTTATGTTGAAAGACTATATGTCAGAATGACTTCTATTTTATGACTCTTCCTTGGTTGAAATAATCCATTTACTAGGATTTTATGCTGTTTGCTCTGATCCTGTTGTTTGAGAGACACCACATTGTCCTATGCTATTGCTATTGCTCCTACTTGGAGCAGGCATCTTTGACAACATGTGTTGATATTTCTCAAGTTTATTAAACTCTCAATTTAATTTTTGCCCATTGCTTGGCTTCCTTTATATTTCCTTCCCTTTTTTATTTTTAAAGTTATTGAACTTTTATTTTTATGGATTTTAGAAGTGTCTTTAATGAAGAAATATTTACATCTGTGTGTGTTTGTGTGTGTGTGTGTATGTTTACCTATAGCTCGTGTGGTTAATGCCACAGTTGGCTATGCCCAAGAGTTTGATTTTTATTATTTTTATTTTTTTGTATATTTTTATTGGAGTTCAATATGCCAACATATAGTATAACACCCTGTACTCGTCCCATTAAGTGCCCCCGTTCAGTGCCCGTCACCCAGTCACCCCATCCCCCTGCCCACCTCCCCTTCCACTACTCCTTGTTCATTTCCCAGAGTTAGGAGTCATGCCCAGGAGTTTGAGATAAAATATAATAGTTTATTTTTTAGGAAATTATTTACAAGCATGCATAATTGCTCAATTTATGTTAGAGAGGTCACATCTTTATTGGCTTAAAAATCTAATTTTCAATTTCTAAAGCTCTTAAATTCAGGGTACATTTAACTTTGTAACAAAACTGAGGCTTTATGAGACATTTTTCTGTTCTTTATTCTGCTGATGGGTATAGACTGTCAAACATTGTTGTAATTTAAAGTGATATTTATTTTTAGTAATACAAGCTCATGCTGAGAATATTCAAATGCCTTCTTCTGAATATAATTAACATGGCAAGTTAGATTTAAAATAACAATAATAAAATAGAAGTCATGAAACCAAATAATCAGAAAACTCTCCAATACTGTCTCAATTAGCATTTTTCAATGGTCAAATCTCTTGCAATATAAACAAGATTATTTTAGCTGTTTGTATTTTTAAGATCATAAAGCAAAGGAGGGTTAGAATAATCATGTTTTACTTCTCTGTCTAATAATGTACAGACACTTCCCTTGGCTGCAGTGAAAGAATTTTCCTGATAGAATCCTACATTAGCAGAGCCATGACAAAAATCAAGCCAACAAATAAGTTTCACATCAATTCTGTTTTCTTTCATGAGATTAGAGGAATAAAAGATGAAAGATCAATTTTCTTTCCAACTCTTCACTGAGAAATTTGTTCCCTGGAATTCCTTATGCCACAGTTAATATTCTGATGCCTTCATTCTCTCAGGAGAAAGCAAACTTGGCAGTCCAAACTTCTGGTTCTTCTGCTCCTTTCATCCATGGTCATGTCCTAATTCCTGAATGCTTCTGTCCAACACGTAGTCTAGTTCAGATAATTGTACCTTTGAAGTTCCTTCAAAGTATAACAAATAATGCAGAACTATGGGGAGTAATAATTATTTTACCTATTTTAAAAAGTGAAACCAGTTTAATGAACATATTAAAAAAAGAAAGACTAGAACATCTTTTGACATCATTTCTATTTTTGATATATAAGCCTAGTGTCTAAATTCTAATTTTTCTGACATAGCAAATTGACATCTCAAGTTGATTTTTAATTATCACTTTTGTTTCTCTATGTTTCTGGAAACTCAGAGTGGTTTAGAGATGCAAGTGACTCAGAGATCACTTTCTTAAGCTTATTTGTTTTACAGATGTTGGCTTGGTGGTATTATGTTTAATGATTCATGCATGAGTGTAGTCTCAGACTTCAAGGTAGAATTCAGGCAGATAAATGGCTGTCCTGTTAGAAAAAGGAACTTGTTATATTCCAGGACAGTTTATTCCATCATTATGCAGCTTTATTTATCAAAAATGTCTGTGGTAAATTCAAGTATGTCTTCAGTTTTAACTTATTTATCCCATTCTTATCCAGAGGGACAGAATACTTTCTATTACCTTTCCTAGTTGTAGGACGATCCTTGAACATTGATAGGCCTTTATTATATCTCTTCTCATTCTTCTCTTCTCCAAAGTACATACATTTAGTCTTCCAACTACTTTTCATAAAACAATCTTACATCATTTAAGTCGTGTCATTTTTTTCATATCTTCCCCAAATCAAAACACATAAAAGTGAACACAGGATTCTGATGTGCAATTAATAAAGATCGAGTCTTAATCTGAGTCAAAGTATTTGGTACCTAACAAGTGCTTCTTGGATATACGATGTTCAGTCTTTCCTAGTTTCAACATTAATGTTATCTGTTGTGACTTTTCATCTTCTTTTCTTTTCCTTTCCCCTTCATTCCATCTCTGTGCCCTTCTCTCCCACCTCTCAGTCAGATTATAGATTCTGGAATTTTGATTTCTGTAAAGAAATGAAGTGTTTAAGATTTTGCTGTACCCACAACTAACACATTAGCCTGCCACAATCAGAAACAAGGGACTTTATGACTCACAGAAAAACACGGTACCCAGTGGGGAAATGCTTGTATGTACAGTAGGCTCCAGGACAGAAGACAAACCTTGAGCTTCGGGAATCTGAATCTTTTACAATGGGCAATGAAAACATCTAAAAACATCTGTTTTTTTGCATTGTAGGAGGACATTATCTTTATTGCAATAGGCACCGGAAAAAAACAAATGAACAAACCTGCCCTTTGCTTTGGAGAAAGGCACTTCTGCCTATTTTCTAAGGTGGTTAACTATGCAAACATCTTCGAAGAAAGAGTATAGATTGAAGGCAGGCAACACGTCTGCCTACAATACAAAATCACAGAAAACACCAAAACTACTTTAAAAATCTATTGGTATTATTTGATTGACTTTGGAAAAATTTCAGCCATATTTCTTCAAATATATTTGCTCAGTCCATTTTCTAACTTTTCTCTTTTTGAGATTGAAATTACATGTGTTAGTCCCATTGATTATTAAATTTCTTTGACTTCTTTTTTTTCCTTTCTGTGCTTCAGCTTTAATGATTTCAATGAAACTGACTTTCAATTTACTAATCCTTTCTTATGAGATGTCCAAGTTGCCTTTTGAAAATAATTAATTAAAAAATTTTTGAGGGGTCAGAGAGGGGGAGAGAGAGAGGGAGAGAAGGAATCCTAAGCAGACTCCCTGTCCAGTATAAACCTGAATATGGAGCTTCATCTTACAACCCTGAGATTGTGACCCGAGCCAAAATCAAGAGTGGGACATTCAACTGACTGATCCACCCCAGTGCCCCACGATGTCCAATATGCTTTTAATCTCATCTAGTAAATTTTTTCCAGATATTTTATTTGTCAGTTTTAAGATTTCCATTTGAGTCCCTTTTATACTATTCTAATATTATATGAAATTCCCCGTTTTTTCTTTCATTGCTTCTCCCTTTTCCTCTACACTATTCAAATTTTTTTACAGTTTTTGTCAACAACTATTCAATTTGTGGGTCTGTTTTCTTAGACATTTTCTTTTGATTCTTGATTAATTTTTTTATTCTAGTCTCTATTAATTTTTAATTGTATGTTAGATGATATCTTTAAATATGACACTCTGGATTTTGTAATCTACCTCTGAAGAGTGTTAAGTTTTGTGGGAATGGACAATGAAATAATCATAAGATTATCTTGAATCTGTGGATACTTGATTTGATACTTTGTAGTGTGACTATATTTTGTGCCTAGGTCTAAAGATAATATCTTAGGTATCCTGGAAAATCAATGGAAAGCTCTAGGTATTGGACATATCTCTCTATAAATTCAAGACTCAATTCTAGGCTGCATTAGGTAGCAGATGACCTCTCTGCTTAGGTTTTTAGGCTCTCCAGTTGTGGTTTTCGCCTTTTGCTCCTTCGAATCCTGTCTGAAGTTCTGGGATCAAAAATCTAAGGGAACCTATATGAATATTTTTGGCACATCGATCATATCCAAATGTATCTTTCATTTTTAAATTTTTCTTAGTGTCCCATATTTCTCAGGCCAATTAGACTGTAACTCTCTGTTTGTGATTGGTCCAATAGGAGCTGAGAAGTGCCCTCAGGAAAAGCTGCACAAATGAAGATCTCACCTGATCTAAATATTTTAGTTTAAAAGTCCAATTCTTTTCTTTTGTCTGCTTTCCTTTGATTATTCTTCAATACTTTTAAATAGGAATTTTTATATTTTCCTAAGAGTTGGTAATGTTTTCTGCAGGAAGTTTAATTTGTTACAGGTTACTCTGCCATTACTGGAACCAGCTCTGTAATTTTCAGCTGTGTGATTGTGGGAAAGTTTTTTTTTTTTTAAGTGTGATTTTCTTTCATCTTTAAATTAGTGATGTTAAGAATATATAGTACCTAAGCATGTCATGGCAATCAATAGTGAACATTAATGTAAAATACTGAAAGGGAAGATTGCTACATTGTAAGCACACACAAATTTTACTATTATAGTTACTATAGGGACTCTTTTCACAAAAACTCTAAGGACTAATACTCTTAGGTTAGCAATAAAAAGAAGAGAAAGGGAAGGAGGGAAAGGGAGAGAGAATGCAAAGTGGACTCCACTCTGAGCACAGAGGCTGACACAAGGCTCCATTCCATAACCAGGAGATGACAACCTAAACTGAAAGCAATAGTTGGACATTTAATGGACTGATCCACCCAGGCACCCCTAAAATGCTTTTTAAAGAGATAAATAAAAGAATCACCAGACACTAGCTATTATGCTTTTTTTTCTCTAAAACGTAGAAGTTATGCACATTAAATTTGCACCTACTAAGCATATATTCACAGGTCAGTGTACTGTAATTTGAGATGAAGAACATGAAGTACCCCATGAAATATTCCATATATACTCTTTGGCTCTATCTCAGTGAAACTTCCATTAAAACAATAAAATAATAAGCAAAAAAATCATTTTCTTAGCACTTGATACCAGCCTTGTATACGTATATATATACAGAACATACGTATACGTACATATATACAAAAACTCACAATTAGCATTATTATGGTTACTTGAAAGCCTCTACTCCTGGAGTTTTAGAAAACACTAAATAGCTATGAATAAATTGCTGAGTTGGTCTTGTTATAGAAATTTCTCCTTTTTTAGCTCATTTTCTCTATACCCTCCACCTCTTCTCCAGCCATGTGGCCAATATAACGAGAACTGAGGCAGACACTGAAATGATGTAGTCTCAAGTCCAAGAATGACAAAGAAACCACCAAAAACTAGGAGAGACATGGAAAGGACTCTCCCATGGAATCCCTGGAGTGAGTGTGACTCTGCCAACACCTTAACTTGAGACTTGCAGCACCCAGAACTCAGAAAATACATTTCTGTTGTTTTAAGCCACCATGTTTGTGGTAATTTAAGACAGTCTCAGAAAACAAATCCACATCTCTATTAACACATTAGTTTCTAAAATGTAAGAGCTAGATCATTTCTACCAGTTTCTTTTTTTAAAAAAGATTTTATTTATTTGTTCATGAGAGACATAGATACATGAGAGAAAGGCAGGGGGAGTAGCAGGCTCCTCACAGGGAGCCTGATAAGGATTTGATCCCAGGACCGTGGGATCACGTGCTGCACCGAAGGCAGATGCTCAACCACTGAGCCACCAAGGGGTCTCTACTAGCTTCTTTTCTGCAACTCAATGTAGGTCTAACTATATAATATTCTTTTATTAAAATGTATAATTTCTGTATTAAAACATTGCTTTTCTATAGTGATATTATGATTATTTATAATCATCTTAAAGCTATAGCATTTAAAACAACTTGGTTTCTAGTAATACAAACATACATTGCACACCGGGACTGATAATATTTTCCCTCGGCTGCTGCATTATTTATTATTCATTTTGAAAATGTATAAATGCCAATGTAGCACCATTTATATCATTTACATTATGTCATTGTGAGAAAGAGTTCTCAATATTGGTTTTCTTGAGTTTATCATGATCCTCTGTGAGACTTTACCAGTTATTAACATAAATCTTTAATAGATGAGAAATGCTAATGCAATGGACTTTTCTTAAGAAACATTTAAATATTTTATGCAACCATTGTTAGGCTTGAGAATTCCCTTTTTTGATTACCAGACTTTAAAAAAGGAAAGAACAAACTGAATAATGTGTATTTGTTCATTATTATTGAAAGCAGACTCAAGCTGTGGAATAATATTTTACTGAATGTGAGTTGTATTTTACCTGCCAGATTTTTTGTTTGTTTTTTAATCACCTTACCTTTACAATGTTATACACAATGTGACAATTCCTAACTTTCAAAATATTTTTTAGACATACATCTTTTAACCACCTTTTGAATATCTTCCTGACTGTAATTTCACTTGAACCAAACATGGAGCCATAAGTGATAGATAAAACCGATTATGTAGGGAGTTAGAGATTCCTGAATTTCAAACACTGATATATCATTATATGTTTGAAGAGTGCACAAGTTAGAGTTTTTACAGTCATTTAAACCACTATTACCTATCACATAACATAGAGTATTTTTAAAAGTTATAGAAGTCAGAGGTGTTTTTTTTTAATTTAAATCTCATTCTTTACCTGCTCAGAGAAATGTAAGAAAAATATTAATCAAATTACTAATTAATATCTCTTTTAAGAATAATTATAGTAATAAGCTCATATATTTTTAAAAACGTGATAGCCAACTAAATTTAAGGGCAGTAGCTGAAATGCAACTGTGTCTCATGAGTTTGTTCCATAAACAATGTGATAAATGTATGCTTATTGATTTATTTTGTTTTTTTACCTTTCTAATTTTAAATCAGACTATTCAAAAATGCTAAGACAATATTATAAAGAATATTGTAAAGTAGCTTTGTTGGAAACTAGAATGTTTAAAAATGTATCATTTCCTATACAAAATCAGAAAGTCTAAACCATATACACTTCGCAGAACAAATTTTTGCAGGTAACATGTGTTTTGTTTGTATTTGGGGATTTCCTGAAGCACTTGCCAAGATGGAGTTTTAACTCATTTGTCTGCTGACCCTTAACTCTTTCCACCAGAGAATTTTCATTTTGTACTGATATCTATGTATTACTTCACACTGCACAATCTAACTAAATGTTATTCTGATACTTAAACATTTATGTGGTAATTATAGTATGTAGGGCTGTGTTCTAAGATCTTTTAGTATATAAATCCACTGAATCTCCCTCACACTTCTATCAGGTGGACACTTTATCTTGCATGACTTAATACATAATGCATAGAGCTCAAGAAATTCAGACAGACGTGGAATTAAAAACTCAGGAAATCTTATTTCAGAAAATATGCTAACTAATCTTCCACCATACTTCTCCACAAAAAAATAAAACCATTAACAAAAAAACATGAAGGGAAAGCACAGCAAATTGATTTACAATTAAAAAACATGACAAAAACATTATCTTGAGAAGAATATAATGCAACTATTCTCACTGACCTTCCTGATGTATACAAATCATTACTTCTGATAATGTCTTCTCCAAGGATGCTTTCCTGTTCCTATGCTTTCTTTCAGACCTTTCCTCCAACATTTCCTGCACCACCAGTTTTTGTAAGTTTAAATCTTATCCCATGGCATTCTAATTGTGCTTCTAAGAAATCTGTTTCCTTTCAGATCTTCAGGAGAAGGAATCCTAATTCTAAGTATTATATCACTATCATTTGTGATTGAAATTATATACCATGAAAATTTCCTGATATCTTGACCAAAACGATATCCGCCTCTCTTAAGACAATTATGTTTTTTTTTTGCCTCTTCTCTTACCATCCCCAGCTTAGGTGCGGTTATTGGTTTCTGGGTCTCAATTTACTCAGCCTCATCTCTCTAGCAGCAGAAACAGAGATAGCACATTAAGTGAATGTGTTTGAAATACAGTGTATCAGGCCCTCACAAGGGATATACCTATATTACTTAATCAGTTGGACAACGTTTCCGTGCCAATCTGGAAGAAAGCTATTTATCCAATTGGGTCAAAATAATTTAGAAAAGATAAGATTGAGGAGTGTTATTCACTCCACTTAATCGTCTAACTATAATATTTCTTTTGCCTAAAACATGTCTGCTAAAAATAAAAAATAAAAAAAAAACATGTCTGCTGAATTAGGATTTAAAATAAGATGTAATGCTACAGATGGTCTGAAATTTCTGTTTTCTGGGGGAAAGGAGAAAACCTTACCAATCAGTAAAATTACCAAGATGTGTGTATTACCGTTATTTTTTTTTGCATACTATGTAAAATCTATGACTTGGCATTTTTCAGATTGTGTAAATATAAATTATAGGACATATTTTTTTATTTTAAAATATTTTATTTATTTATTTTTATTCATAAGAGACACAGAGAGAGACAGAAATATAGGCAGAGGGAGAAGCAGGCTCCTCGCAGGGAGCTGGATGCGGGACTCCATCCTAGGACCCCAGGATCATGCTCTGAGCTGAAGGCAGAGGCTCAACCACTGAGCCACCCAGACGTCCCTATAGGAGATTATTTTATTTTATTTATTTTATTTTATTTATTTTTTTAAATATTTTATTTATTTATGAGAAACACAGAGAGAGAGAGAGAGAGGCAGAGACACAGGCAGAGGGAGAAGCAGGCTCCATGCAGGGAGCCTGACGCAGGACTTGATCCTGGGTCTCCAGGATCAGGCCCTGGGCTGAAGACAGGCGCTAAACTGCTGAGCCTCCTGGGCTGCCCCATAGGAGACTATTATAAAAGGATATTTATCACCATTAAAACTATTTTTAAGAGTCTATTAATATAATTAATTTGGGGTTATTTGCTAGTATTTTTTTCTCATAGTTCAGTAAAAGCAACACATATTTTTAAAAATGTTAATAAACAACAAAATATTTTTTAAAAATGTATTTTTAAAATTGCATTTAACTTTGGAAATAAACTTGGAAAGAATCTTGACAAACCTTAGGAGGTGTGTAAAAAAAAAGTAGAACAATAATAGAGGGTTTAGCAAATATGACAGACTGACAGTTTGACTTTTATGTTTTCTTATTCACAGAAAATCCAATTGGAACTTTCCTGGGGTGGTGTGGCCCAAAATGATGGTGTAAGAAAATCCTGAACTCATCTCCTCCTGCAGACACACCAAATATACGTTACATAACTTCCCCAGGAAAAGGCCTGAAAACTAGCTGGGCGTCTCCTCCACAACAAAGGTTAAAAAGGCCCCATCAAAATGCGGAGGGAAGGCAGAGATGCTATCTGGCAATCCCCCAGTCTCCAGGAAAAATCCCACCTCCAGGGTGGCAATCCACAGTTGGCAGGGATCTCATGAAGCAGAAGCTGCTCCCTGAAAAGTGACGATTCATGCCCCATATCAGGCACCTCAACCCATGGTACTTGTAACAAAGAGACAAGCCCCCAAAATATCTAGTTTTGAAAAACAACAGGGCTTTATTCCAGGGGGCCCAAAGGGCTATAGGGAACTGAAATTATATACACTCACTCAATCTGGGGCCTAGAGGATATTATGATAAATGAAAAGTCAGACACGGAAAGACAAATATATAATTTCACTTATATGTGGAATCTTTTTTTTTAAGATTCTATTTATTTATTTGAGAGAGAGAGAGAGAGAAAGTAGAAGCAGAGGGATTGGCAGGAGAGGGAGAAGCAGATCTGCTGAGCAGGGAGCCCAAAGTGGGGCTCAATCTCAGGACCCTGGGATCATGACCTGAGCTGAAGGCAGACGCCCAATCAGCTGAGCCACCCAGGCATCCCTTGAATGTATAATCTAAAAAACAAAACAAATGAAGACACAAAACAAAACTCACAGACACAGAGGATAGGAAGGTGTTTGCTAGAAGGAGCAAGGTTGAATTGTGGTGTGGGATAAACAGGTGAAGGGGGCAAGAAGTACCAGCTTCCAATTATAAAATTTATAAGCCAATAGTTTGTAATGTATAGCATGGTGACTGTAGTCAAGAACATTGTGGTGTATGTTTGAAAGTTGCCAAACAGTAAACCCTAATAGTTTTCATCAGAAGAAAACAAAAATGTTTGTATAGTAACAGATGTTAATAGATTATTGTAGGTAATGATTTCAGTGTATAAAAATGTTGAATGATTATGTTGTACTAATATGAGTGAAACTAATATAATGTTATATGTCAGTTATCCTCAATTAAAAAATAAATCAATAAAAGTGCAAGCCAAAGCAAAAGATGACACAAACAGTCACTCCTTTCACAAAAATGGTTTTCATTTATTTTATATCAATGAAAACTACATGAAACCTCAGTTTAGAGCTGGTCTTCTGATGAAGAAACTCCCAGAGTATCACATTCATAGATTTCTTTGCCTTCTAATGAAGTTGCACAGAGTATCAACAGCAGCTGTTAGCTTCTGTGGCTCCTAGACTTGGTATCTGTCCATACTGCAGATCTGTAATAAAACTTTAAAACTATGAAATGGAAAAAAGACATAGATGATGATCAGCAATCTCAAAATATTTAGTAAGTCATTTAAATCGCTTTAAAAATGTCTGATTTGCAGCTTTTTTTGCACTGAATATGCAAGTTAGCACTATGAGAATGTTTCCATTTGGTCATCAGCTGAGCTAAAGCACAGATAATTTGTACAGATTCCAAAGATGATAATTAAGGTTATTACAGTGATAACCCCCAGCATATTTGTAGACTTCCTAGGCAGCACTAATAACTATCTCATCATCTCTTAATTAAAATGGTAGTAATTTTGTGTTCTAAAAATAAAATTGGATCCCATTTTATTGTCAGTGGAATGGTATTTTTACTATAGTAAATATTTTATTTTAGTTTTCATTTGACATTAGAACATTTTTGTTTTATGTGATCCATATTATCAAACTGAATATAAAACAATATCATAATGCTTATAGTAACCAGTAAATCATTATAATATATTTATAAGTAGGCAGCTGGCTTTTTATATATAATCATGACATATTTTGATGTGTTCTTCATAAACAGAAGGAAAATAGACATGACTCTTGCAAATTTTAAATAAGTAAATAGATCTATAAACCAATGTAATTGAATCCACATAATAACCACAATTCCATTGTGTTTATAATTATAGTTTTTCTTTCTCAATATTATCATTTCTAAATTGATGGATTCGATTTCTTAAAATTTAAGAGCTACCTGAAATCCAGTAGATGCTTAAGCAACTTTATAGGTGAGGGAGAGACTGCTGGACCTAGATTTGTAAGCCCATGACTTCCTGAGGGTATATAAAATAGAGCAAATTAGGAGTATTCTCTGAATTCCAAAGTGGAGCTTGATTTTTTTAAAAAATAGAGGATTTTACAAATGATAAATGTTTTGCTTGCTTGACAAAATTTCTTGAAGATTGGAGCAGTTTCATATTGTGCTTCATCAAATCCTCTCATTTTCATTCACAACAAATGTGCAATTGCAATCATTCCTCATTTTCTCTTTGACAATTGAAGGGGTAAAAGTTTGAAATACTCTATTTTAGAAAACCAACCACCATTAAAATTACTCTTATTAGCATTTTCATTTTAAGGCCACCATATTCTTGTTTCATTTTTATATTCAAAATATTTGAATAGAAAATATTGAAAAGGTAAGGAAAATTGCATCTTGGGGCAAGGAATAATATTCTTTCAGTTTAATATCCTGTAGCCATATAGTAATTTGAAATGGGGTTAGTGCAGCTCAGCTTTTTTCTACTATGTGACTTCAATTGTTACATCAATTTTCTGCTTGTTTAACTACAAATAAAATACTTTAGTCAAATGTTGTTATAATTCAATAGTTTATATTTGCATTTGGTATATAATGTTTTTGAAACTTTATGTTGTAACTAATCATTAATATAAACAAGAAGTTTCAGGCTCCGTGGTCCATACCAATAATCTGAACAAAAAAGATGTATTGGTTTCTCTCTCTGTGTTCACCTTCTACAGGGGCAGAAGCAATAGGCCGAGGTGACAGAGATGCAGGATAGAAAGAAACCCAATATATATGTATATATGTGTTTGTGTGGGCATACACATGTGCATATAGGTATACATACAGGCATAAACACATACATACAACATACAGTACTTACATGGTAACAGGTACTGACATATGAGCCCCATTACAGTGGTTCATATATGCTAAAATGGGATGAATTTAGCCATGTGACTATTGGGGGACAGCAGTTTCAGGACAAGATTCTCAGTGAGGAATTATCTTTGTTTTTATATGAAACAAAAATTATCTTGGCTTTTATATGAAGTCAAAGTAGCTGGAATAGAGTGAGCTAGTTTTGGGACGGGGAGGAAATGGCAGAGATGAGTGGGAATGGCTAGATGAGACAGGGATAGAGGAGACAGAAGTAAGCAAACCATGTTGTAAGGGCTATCTGTTTGCTTCCACTGAAACAAGTAAACATATAAAAAACAAAATCAAAAATACCTTTTTGGGAAAACTTTAAGAAGGGAAGTGGTGAAATAAATATTGTCTTGCTCAGGTTCATTATGGCTTCTGGGGATGAAGAGAGGCAAGAGTGAAAGCAGATTGATAATCAAAAAGCTACTGTATAAATCCTGGTTGAGACCATGGTGGCTTTTGAAAATGGTGACACTTGAGTTCTATCCATGTCTTTGCAAATGTCAAGATCTCATTCTTTTTGATGGCTGAATAATATTCCATTCTCTCTGTATATTACTTTATCCATCCAGTAGATGAACATTTGGGCTTTTTCCATAATTTGGCTATTCTTGATAGCACTGCTTTGAATTAGCATTTTTGTATCTGTTAGGTAAATAACCTAGTAGTGCAATGGCTGGGTCATTTTTAACATTTTTGAGGAACCTCCAGACTATTTACCAGAGTGTCAGTATCAGTTTGCATTTCCACCAACAGTGCAAGAGAGTTCTTTTTCTCCTCATCCTCACCAACATCTATTATTTCCTGAACTATTAATTTTAGCCATTCTGACTGGTGTGAGATGGTATTTCATTATGGTTTTGATTTGTATTTTCCTGATGATGAGTGATGTTGGGCATTTTTTTTTCTGTGTTAGCCATTTGTACATCATCAAAATTCTAATATTTGGTAGAAATAAAATTGTATCATTCACAACATTATTATTATGTGTTTTCCTTGAAGAGACAAGTCCATTTATTTATTTTTCAATAGAATGTTTATAAAATAGCAAGTTTGAATAACTGTAGTTTATCTGGCAGAAGTTCTTTCTAGTGAAATGGTTTTCATCAGAGGAAAAAACCCAAAACTTAATTTAGCTTCCAACTGAAACAATAGCTACACATCCTCATCACACAGGTGCTTTTCTTAACAACAACCATTATACTTAGACGGTCAGCAGAAGTGCTTTACAAATTATTTTCATTTCCTTGAATAGAAAATCAAAAAACATGTACTCTAGGATCAAATCAATAATTTGTACTGTATCATCAAGGACACTGTTAAGTGAAGCTTTTATTCCTTTATGGTAAATTCATGGGGGTAAAAATATAATGAATACTAATGCAGTTTAGTGCCACTGTTTTAATTCATGCCAAGGTGCCGTGCTCTTTATTCAAAATTGCTTTTGCAACATCAGCGCAGATTTCACCCCAGAAAAAATGTCTATGTGTTCTTACAAAAAATATTTTTTATCTTGTTGACCTCATAAAAGGGTTTAAGAGTTCATTGAAGGCACTTTGAAGACCATTCTAACTGCATAATTAAATTATGTTATACATTTAAATGTAAGTAATTTTGTGCTCTGTTTGGAAGTTATTGAGTTTTCCTTATTATATTGAAGCATTGAAGAGTCCCCGATTACTTTAAACTCTAAGAATCCTTTATCAGTTGGACAAGAACAAAGTACATCCAGGTACAAACTACTGGAGCTGACTGAATTGAATGCATAAACATTTAAGTTGAGTCAACTTTTCAGCCTTTAGCTATTTCCTTAAGGCCACAAACTACTCAGCCAGTCATCATTTATTTTATGAACACCCTGTGAAATAGGAGGGGAAATATCAAAAGAAGTAGTTGACTAAGAAAGTCTTTTTCTAAAGCTGTGGAAATAATTTCTTTTTTTAAATAAATTAATTTTTTATTGGTGTTCAATTTACCAACATACAGAATAACACCCAGTGCTCATCCCGTCAAGTGCCCCCCTCAGTGCCCATCACCCATTCACCTCCACCCCCCGCCCTCCTCCCCTTCCACCACCCCTAGTTTGTTTCCCAGAGTTAGGAGTCTTTATGTTCTGTCTCCCTTTCTGATATTTCCCACACATTTCTTCTCCCTTCCCTTATATTCCTTTTCACTATTATTTATATTCCCCAAATGAATGAGAATATACACTGTTTGTCCTTCTCCGATTGACTTACTTCACTCAGCATAATACCCTCCAGTTCCATCCACTTTGAAGCAAATGGTGGGTATTTGTCGTTTCTAATGGCTGAGTAATATTCCATTGTATACATAGACCACATCTTCTTTATCCATCATCTTTCGATGGACACTGAGGCTCCTTCCACAGTTTGGCTATTGTGGACATTGCTGCTAGAAACATCAGGGTGCAGGTGTCCCGGCGTTTCATTGCATCTGTATCTTTGGGGTAAATCCCCAACAGTGCAATTGCTGGGTCGTAGGGCAGGTCTATTTTTAACTCTTTGAGGAACCTCCACACAGTTTTCCAGAGTGGCTGCATCAGTTCACATTCCCACCAACAGTGTAAGAGGGTTCCTCTTTCTCCGCATCCTCTCCAACATTTGTGGTTTCCTGCCTTGTTAATTTTCCCCATTCTCACTGGTGTGAGGTGGTATCTCATTGTGGTTTTGATTTGTATTTCCCTGATGGCAAGTGATGCAGAGCACTTTCTCATGTGCATGTTGGCCATGTCTATGTCTCCCTCTGTGAGATGGACACAAAGAGATGGAAAAATATTCCATGCTCATGGATTGGCAGAATTAATATTGTGAAAATATCAATGTTACCCAGGGCAATTTACGCGTTTAATGCAATCCCTATCAAAATACCATGGACTTTCTTCAGAGACTTATAACAAATTATTTTAAGATTTGTGTGGAATCAGAAAAGACCCCGAATAGCCAGGGGAATTTTAAAAAAGAAAACCATAGCTGGGGGCATCACAATGCCAGATTTCAGGTTGTACTACAAAGCTGTGGTCATCAAGACAGTGTGGTACTGGCACAAAAACAGACACATAGATCAATGGAACAGAATAGAGAATCCAGAAGTGGACCCTGAACTTTATGGTCAAAATATTCGGTAAAGGAGGAAAGACTATCCATTGGAAGAAAGACCGTCTCTTCAATAAATGGTGCTGGGGAAATTGGACATCCACATGCAGAAGAATGAAACTAGACCACTCTCTTGCACCATACACAAAGATAAACTCAAAATGGATGAAAGATCTAAATGTGAGACAAGATTCCATCAAAATCCTAGAGGAGAACACAGGCAACACCTTCTTTGAACTTGGCCACAGGAACTTCTTGCAAGATACATCCACGAAGGCAAAAGAAACAAAAGCAAAAATGAACTATTGGGACTTCATCAAGATAAGAAGCTTTTGCACAGCAAAGGATACAGTCAACAAAACTACAAGACAACCTACGGAATGGGAGAAGATATTTGCAAATGACGTATCAGATAAAGGGCTAGTTTCCAAGATCTATACAGAACTTCTTAAACTCAACACCAAAGAAACAAACAATCCAATCATGAAATGGGCAAAAGACATGAAGAGAAATCTCACAGAGGAAGACATAGACATGGCCTAAAGCTGTGAAAATAATTTCTTACCTCCTTTGTCATTTTCTAACACCAAGATCACCATCTATTATACATTTCCTTGATTGAGATGACAATATTAGGAATGTTATTGCTGAATTGCATTCCCCCCTTCAAATTCATATGCTGATGTCCTAATCTCTACTACCTCAGAATGTGACTAGGGTCTTTAAAAAGGAAAATGAAGTTAAAATGAAGGTTGGCCCTCTGAAGAGGGTTGTTCCTTAATTCAGTATAGACAAAGTCCTTCTAAGAGGAAGAGATTAGAATACAGACCCTCAACAGAAGGAAGGACCGTATGAGAACATCCAATGATGGACATCTACAAACCAAAAAGAGAGGCCTGAAAGAAACCAACCTTGATGATTCCTCAATCCCAGATTTGTAGTCTCCAGAACTGTGAAAAAAATTAAGTCTCCATTCTGTCGGGACTTTGTTACTGCAGCCCTTGCAGCAAATCAAATACATTTGAAAAATAACTCTTCTAAAGCCAACTCAGGAGTTTTATATTTACTTGATAAAATTATATATTTGAAACTTCTATTTTCATTGGCTCAGAATGTAAACATAATCACAATCAATTTATGCACATACAAAATTCCAACATAAATGCCTTTAAAGGTCTTACACTTTTTAAAGGGTAATACAATGTAGATGCCCACTTTGGTTCCATTATTTTGAAAAATTCAAATTTCAGTCAATTACAAGACATAGACTACATTTCTTTGTCCAGAGAGGAGAAAACTGAACATGGAGAATCTAATCATTCAGTTCTTGATAGTTAGTGGTCTTATGCTATGTTTTACACATATCAACTCAGTTAATTCTCAAAAGGCACCTATAAGCACTATTATTATTTCATTTTATTAAAAAGGAATAAGAGACAGAAAGATTACATAATTGCTCAAATCTCAGAAATTATAAAAAGCAAAGGCTTAAAAACATTTTTCTAACAACATGGCCAAGATCCTACACATTAAAATTCTAAAAGAAGATGACAAGTAGCATAAATGATAACTAGTCAAAGATAAGCAGCAGAGTTATTCATGGGATTTTCATTTCTCTAAAATTTTTCTTTCAGTTTTAACATTTCCTTTCAAAAAATTTAGAAGTCGGGACAATTAGAAATAACAGGACAATGAATATCTACTTTTGTAACAGGTGTAAATTTACCAAATGTTAATCTTTTACTACATCTACTTTATCATTCTCTTTCTCTTTTTCTCTCTCTGAAAATTATAACTAGTTCTCAAATATTTGTCAGAGCTTATATATTATCACTTTAAATCTAAAAACTTAGAACATGTATCTTATCAATAAATAATCTAAGACAAACCCACCATACAGGCATTCATCTAATATTGGTGTCTACTTGCACTTGGTGATTTAATACTAATAACATACTATGTATTAAACTATGCATTATCCATATACAAATTTTTCAATTACTCCAAAAAATGTCTTTATAATGTCTAATTTTAAGACCCATGAACCAGTGAAGCAAGTTTAATGCACTTTTATGATACCATAATGCCTTATCTCTTTGATAAGAATTATTTTCTCACTTTCTATTTATATTATTTAACATCCACACTAGGTTTTGTTTTGGAATTTATTTTGCTCTTTTTTTTTTCAGAATTTCTTTCATTTTGAACTTGCCTCAATTTTTCCATCATATCTAAGTTTTGGGGGAAAATTTTTGGTCAGCAGGTCAGTAAATTTACCCTTCTCAGGAGTCATATACTATCAAGGACTCTATTTTTATGTTGTTGAATTTCATCAATAAAGGTGATAAACCAGTTGCCTTCATTTGCATACATTTCCTTTCTTTCTTCTTCATGAACTTTTGCTTGAAACTATCATTTTTCTTTCTTTACTTCAAGGGCCTTGGGCCAGCCCCGGTGGTTCAGCGGTTTAGCGCCGCCTTCAGCCCAGGCTGTGATCCTGGAGCCCCGGGATCGAGTCCCACATCGGGCTCCCTGCATGGAGCCTGCTTCTCCATCTGCCTGTGTGTCTGCCTCTCTCTCTCTGTGTTTCTCATAAATAAATAAAATCTTTTTTTTTTTTTAAAGGGCCTGTATTGTTGCAAGTTTGTATCATATATTGTATTGTGACACTTCTGGTGTTTGAATATTTTATTGTCTCCTGCAAAAAAATTACTTCTCACCAAATGATTTCAGTATTTGTTGGTGATATTTGTCTAAATCCATTACTAGAGAAAGATGTCAAGTGATTTTCTGATTCTCTCCTTTCTGATATTATTAGCTGAAGTCATCCTATAAAAAGGAGAGTTTTTTAAAAAAAATTCAAATTCAATTCAAATTCAACATTTGTTTTTTTTTATTTTCCATATACTTTCTTTTTTTAAATTCACTGGGCGACTACTATCATGTTTGATGCTAAAAGTAATTTCTAACCTGCCAATGGAAGGAACTTTTGATATGGTAACATCAGGTTTTTAATTTTTTTTTTTTTTGAGAGTGTTGCAGGAGTAGGGGATCCCTGCGTGGCTCAGCGGTTTAGCGCCTGCCTTTGGCCCAGGGTGTGATCCTGGAGCCCCAGGATTGAATCCCAGGTCGGGCTCCCAGCATGGAGCATGCCTCTCCCTCTGCCTGTGTCTCTGCCTCTCTCCCTCTCTCTAGGTCTATCATAAATAAAATCTTTTTTTTTTTAAAAGAAAGTGTTGCAGGAGTAAATCTACATTTATTAAACTCATAGTATATGCTAATTTCTTTGCATATACATTCAATTCTCTCAATTCAATAACAACACGGAATAGGTATCATTATAATAGCTATACTACAGATGAAAAAAGAAAAAGAAAAAAAAAAACAACAAAAAACAAAACTGTGCCCAGAAAGATGAAGAGACTTAGACAAGATTACATAGAAATTTGGGCCTGAATCAATCTGGCTTTTTTCCATTTTACCACAAACTCCCGCTCATGCTGATTTTACCAAAGCCCCGAAGTTATTTGTGGAAATCCCGGCTGTCACTATTGATAAGTTCTATGTGAGTGATTCAAGGATTACTTATATGTAGAAACAAAGAAAAAAAAAACAGTTTTCAGCTTCACATCTTGTTACCAATAACAGTCTTTACAAAACATACCTGCATGCTCCTAGGTGGAGAAGGTGGTCTGCAACATTCCTTTTCTCCCCATACGTGTGAGAACACAATCATACTAGAACTTCTGTGTCTCATCGCTCTTATGCTTATTAAAAATCTTTAAAAAAATGCTTTGTTTTCCTCTGAGAGCTGGGGTTTTTATATTTCCTACTTAATATTCTTTCACTTTATTAATCTCTTTTCTGTACCATGTAACCTTCCTATAGACTTATTTATTGATATTTTAATTCCAGTTATTGTATCTTTCCATGCTAATTTGATTTAGAGTCACATTCTGTGGAAGAACTCTGTATCTTCATTTGTATTCCCTATATCCCTTCATTTTCTTGAAAACCTTTATCATACTTACATTAAAATCTTTCTCTAAAAAAATATTTGTCTATTAACTTCAGTATGTAGATCATCTACATGTCTATTTCTAGTGTGTATTTGTGTGGTTGTGTGTGTGCATATGTATCTTGGTTGTTTATTACATTGAACTTCCTCTTTGCATGCTTGATTATCTATGATTAAATGCTGTGCATTTTTTTTTTCTGAAAAAAGATGTATAGGCTCTGGATGATGTTATTTTTATTTTCCTCTAAGAGTTCACTCTTCCCTTTGTTATGACATGGGCTGTCATTTTAATTAGGTGTGAACTGGTAGTAGGCTCTTTCCCCAGGCAAATCTTAAAATCTAATTCTAGTCCTCCTAGGTCTGTGAGACCCCCCCCCCCAAATTATAACCTGCTTTTCAAAGACTCTCTGCTTTGCTCCTTCCTTGACTGCAATGTACGATTCCAGCATTTGCCAAATGTCCTGAGAGGGCATTAGCACAGGTTCAGGTTTATTTCTCACCCCATTCTTTTCACTAGAAGCTGGCAAGTTTCTAATTTCTGTCTCCCCAGACCCATAAGACCGCCAAAACTCAGATGATTTCATTTCTTTTTAGTAAGGGTCTTTATCTCAGTTCTTTGCCCATATTCTCCATCTCTCTGTGTCCTGCAGCAGCAACAGTTCTCCTGGAAAAGCACAGGTAAAATATCAGCTTGCTTCTCTTGGCGGTTCTCCCTTCTTTGAGACTCCCACCCCACTTGGATTGGGGTTCCCTTGGCAGCTCTCAAATCCTATCAGTTTCTGAGCACATCCCGACTTGCTGATACTGGCTGTTTCAACAAATTCTTTAGTACTAGATTTATTAACATTTATAAGGACCACTATTTGTTTCCACTACTGGTGTCTCATTGCTTTTAGGCCATTTCAGTTGGTAAAGCAACAAATTTCACACACACACACACACACACACACACACACTCACAGCTATATATGTGTGAATATATAAATAATATAGAAAGATATATACTGACATAAGTATACATATATATTCATGATTTCACGTTGATGCCTGCAATTCCAATCCATTACCACAGAACGCTTCCTTCCTCCTGAAACCCATGTTTGTAAATTCCTTCCTTTCACAATAAAAAACATAGTTTCTTTCTAACATTCTATTTTATTTTTAGAGTTTAAGGAACAGTAAACAGTATTTCCTGGGAGTGCACTAGTATTTTTACTCTAAAGGCTAGAGGCTTTATGAGCAATATAAGCCATTTAAAGCTTATTTCTCAATGCTTCTAAAATGTATTCATTTAGGAACTCTAATGCCCACTGAGCTCAGCATCAAATCCAGATAAAGGCAATATGGAACAGAGTTTGCGTTTAGAGTCTCTATAGGAAACTCACTCACAAGAGGATGCAGATATATATCTTCAGGGAAGTACCATAAACGTGAATTTATGAAGATGATGTTAAAATATGGCCGGTAATCCTTCCCGAAAGCACAAAACCTTTCCACTATAAAAATATAATAACATTTACTCAAATATTTATTCAAAGAATCACAGGCCTGAGAGGCTGTCAGGTTCATTTTCTGACCTTCAGGCAAGACCATGTTTAAACTAGCTTAGATGATGAAAATGTCTTTCTTTTGTAAAGGACTTCCTTCCTTGGGAAGCATTTTATGCTTAACATTTTTAACTGTGAGGGAATCCTTCATTATATACAGCTTATACCTTCCATGATGCGGCTTAATCCACTTTCTCTTCTTCCATTCTAAGTAATGAAAGAAAATTGTTTGTTATTATCTACTGAATAATATCACTCTATAGACTTGAAATCTTGTTATATGATTCAACCTCATTTCTTTCTTTCTTTCTTTCTTTCTTTCTTTCTTTCTTTCTTTCTTCTTTCTTTTTTTCTTTCTTTCTTTCTTTCGAGCTTGAATCTTGTTCCATCGCCTTATTTGCTTTAGCTTTATCAATTTATAAGCCTCACTATTCTTCTATAATCTGTTTAAATTATCCTTAACTCTTGACTATTTCAAAGGCCAGTCTCAAACAGAGCAATGTAGTCAAAATGTGGCTGACTCTGACTACAACATAAGGAGACTATAAACCTCTCATCTGTTATATGTTTTAAAAGTGTGCATTTCTGAATCATTGTTTTATTTTATCCCTTAGATACCAAAGATTTTTCTTTTCTGTTCAGTGATATATAGCTATTTAAGCCAATTCACATAGAAAGCCATAAATGCAGAAGCACCAGGAATTCTAGAATGGCTCTGATATTTTACCTCTACTTGCTAATCCCTGAACAACTGAGTAACAATAAATAAAATGGTAATGACAACTGCTATTTATTGAGTGCTAACAAGTGGCAGCCACTATGCTAAGCACATTTTAAGAATCACCTAATTTAATTATTACAGCAAATATTACAATAAATCCTATTATTTCAATATTAAATGCAGGGGACTGAAAGTTAGTTAACTGGATAACACAAGGAATAGAATTATTACTGAACATAGATCAATCTGACTTTGAAATGTGGGCTTTCAGTAGCATCAACGTCCCCGGAATTTCACTTGGTTTCTAGTACTTCGGAAATTACCTCAGAGTTGTGATCTGATGCTATTTAGAACTCCTAAAGGGCCCAGGGGAGGCTTGGTTAAACCCCATTACAATGTCACTGTAATGTTTGTCCAAGTATAACTTCAAGGCAGTTACACAAGTGCTAATGGTAATTTTCAAAGTACTGATTACTAAGCTAGTCACTGACCCAACAAATTCTTTTATGCCATGAAGTATTGTGGGAAGTTTTATTGGTGCAAGACACTGGGATGAAAATGGTGAAAGGGCAGAATGGATTGAGGACAGAGCAACTTTGTGGGAAGGTTAGAAGGATCTAAGAGGACCAATTTCAGTTTGACTGGGAGAAGTAGAACGTCTTGAGTTTCTCAATGACATCCAGGTGTAGGAGGAAAGTGATTTCAAAATAAAATTGTGAATCTAAATTGTGACATAGTCCTAGCCTCAAACTGGATAATTGCCATCATGAGCCTAAGAGAATAGCTAAGTATGCATTAGAACAGATTACAGGTATGGGAAAAAATCATCTGCTGGAGGATCTAGCATCAGTGTAGGCCAGATAGAAGCTAAACCTGAGAGAGGCTACGGAGGCAGAAGGTAGAAAACTTAATTCAGGTAGTGCTGCAAGTATCGGGCAGAGAAATTGAAACAAACACATTTTCTCCCACCACTCACCTACCACTTTAGTTTTGTAGGTTTCTAATTAAACACTGGGGATTGTGAAAACTGGGGATTGTGATTTCTCAGTAAGAATCTGTGGAGCCTGGTTCCATGGATTTGAAACAAACTGAAACAAAACCCAAAAGATAAATTACACTACACTTCTATGATTTCTGTGAGCTGTTTATTTCCCATTACAGAGAAGAAAGATCCTTTCACTTTTAGTTGAGCAATTACATTTCTTTGATGTTTTGTTATGACAATTTAGCTTAATTCTGTTGGCAAAATGCATAGTTTATTTTAAAAGGAAATAAAGTTGATAAAATAAAATCACAAGGTTTTTTTTTTTCCTCCTAGGATTAAAGTCAAAAATCTTACACCTTTAGTACATCAGGGTCATAGATTTATTCTTACCTAGTTGAAATAATTTTATTTGAACTCAGAGTCATGATGTTAATAATGATGATAATAATGATTTAATATAGTTTATCATAGTCCATGAATTTTTTTAAAGTTCAATTGATAGTTAATAATAAAAGTTGTACTTTCAATTAGTGCCCTTGTCTTGGTCCTTTTTAAACTTTTATTTCTCTGCAGATGCCCCTCTTGGTGTACTACTTCAACTGAAGAGGAGTATATTAGTATACAACTGCATCTCCTGCTCATCCCAAAGTCCTGAGAAAACAACAGCAACAAATATTCATTGAGAGGCTACAGTGTGTCCAGTATTATGCTGATGACACACACATTTTAACTTTTGGTCTCCCTTGCACATTAGTCACATTTTAAATTATTTTTATAGTCAATGAGATACACAGCCAGTAAAAAAGAACCCAGGATCCAACTCCAGATCTGTCAGCAGCTAGCAGTTAAGGGATTAGAGAAGTAGGGTGAATAATAAATGTAATAAATGTTTTATCAGACCTGGTGGAAAAATGTAACCAAGCATAGGCATTGCTATTTGTACAAACATCTTTATTTGAGATAAATAAGCTCTGAGTCTCACAGTGATGTGTAACTTAAATATTTTGCTTGATGTAGTGATGTTTAATATCTTGTATATGAACTCAGTGTTTTTAAAGGAAAGAATAGGTTATAAGGTTTGAAGCAACTATTAATTTAAAAACTCCTTAAGAAGGGATAGCTACACTAGTACAAAACACAGTTAGCCTTAATACTTGCCATTAGGGAAAGCATATAATTTGCTGTAAGTAAAAATGTCTTTTTTAATTGATGGGAATTTTCTGAATATTCAGTCATTTTCACTTGCACATCTGAAGATGTGAGGGAAGTTTTATTAGTACCAAACCATATTTTTGCTGGCTGTACCTTTATAACTGAGAAATCATTGCTTCTACTGCCCAGGGTGAGATTGAATCTTTTGAGCAGTTTTCCTATAAACAATGACATTCAGCAAAGGCTGCATTGTCAGTTCTTGTAAAAAAGGCATATTTGTCTAATAGACTATAGTGAGAGCATTTCACATTCCATTCCTTTTATTGACAATATGTTATTACCATTGATCATTTCTTTGGAGAGAAACAAAACTCATTGTCAGAATGAAAGAAAACTCAAAGCATGATTAAAAATGAAAGTCACTACACTTTTAAATCAAACGTGTAAATTAAATACTTACTTTAAGAGTTTGGCAGCTCATTCAAGGATATCTTTAAAACTGACCCAAAAGTTTTAGCAATTCCTTTTTTTTTTGAGCAATTTTATTTTTATTTTATTTTTTTTGAGCAATTTTAAAGAGAACTGAGTTATCTTTACCATGGGAGAACATTATCCTTTAGAAGTTTGTTGTTTGTTTTAAGCATCTAGCTTGTTTTTAAAGCTACTAACTAGGGGATTCCTAGGTGGCCCAGTGGTTTAGCGCCTGCCTTTGGCACAGGTCGTGATCCTGGAGTCCTGGTATCAAGTCCCACACTGGGCTCCCTGCATGGAGTCTGCTTCTGTCTCTGCCTTTCTCTCTCTCTCTGTGTCTTTCATGAATAAATAAGTAAAATCTTAAAAAAAAAAGAAAGCTACTATTGTTTCTAAATGTGTAATTTATCTTGCAGTTCAAAAGGTAAATAGGAAAAAAAATATTTTGTATAATTATAGTGTTGTAGCTGGTGAACTAAGTGTATATCGTCTCAAAATAACTGTTTTGAAGAATATGGTACTTATTTTCAAAGAATTGTTGGAGTCTGATATTTTACATTTATTTGCCATATATTAACAATTAATAATTTCCATTGCATTAAGTATAAAACAGAATCCTCAATGAAAAATGTGAGATGAAAATAGCTAATAAGTTTATTTTCAAGTTTTATGCTTTTGGAAGAATTTGCATAATACATTCCTTTTGAAAAAAATAATAAATTCCTTTTGTAAAAGATACTCAAATGTAGTTTGAAATCAATTTCAGCTTATCTCCAAAATCTGTGCTAAATATTTATTTTGTGTTAAATTAATTAATTTTAATTTCATCAATAAATGAAACTTCCTAAGGAAGAAAGCTTTCAGTAATACATCTTCCAAAGTGAAGCACTTATTAAAATTCCACACAACCTGTCATCCTTAGAATGAAATTATTTTTTGCACCTTTGCATCATGTAGTTACTTAAAACAGCTTACAGAATTAATGTCAGGCTTCTCTCCAATTACTTCTATGTTCCCCTTCACTTTTCTTGGAATTTTAAAAAAAGCAACCATGTTTTTAAAAGCTATTTGCTTGGGCTTTAATTTTTTGATGATGGAAAAATAAAGCACACTGTATGCATTAAAAGTAACTGAGTTTCATTCTATAAAATGAAATTAGTAAGTGAGCCAGAATGAGGGAGACAAAGCATATATAAACTTGTGGGCATATTAATGTTTTAAAAATTGATACTTTCATACTATCGCAGTTGAAGTTTTCAATTGAAATATTGAGGTGGAAAAAAATAAATAAAAATAAAAAAATAAAAAAGAAAAAAAAGAAATATTGAGGTGGTACATGTGAATTAACATATATTATAAAATAGATTGTCTCTAAACTTAAACAGCAATAGAAATGAAAATTTCAGTGGAAGTAAAATAGCCAATGAATCTAAAATCTCTCATTTCAACTTTCGGCATACACTAGATCTAAATTGTGTTAACACTAACAGATTCATTGATAATATAAATGGGATATTTCTCAATAATAAAAACTAAAATGAAAAATATTCCACCGGGTGTTTTGGCCATTTTACTTGCCAAAGCAATCAAGTAAAATTACTACTAATGATGAATGAAACCAGTTAATGTCATGGCCAATATACTCAGAATCACATATTTGCTTGCCACTAAGCCATTTTTACAGACAGACTGTAGGAAAACCATGGTACTTTAAATTAGCATATTTCTATTCCCCTACTGGTTAAAAACTGGGATTCATCATCTTGAAGTTTCCTAAATGTGTGACAAGTGAATACTTATTTAGAGGCTGGACAGTTCATTTTAAATACTAGAACCAGAAATTAGATGTCTTTTCCTCCTCTAGTAAAAGGAGAGCAACCACTGTTCCTTCACCTACAAAGAACTGGTCGGGTTCCAATCATTCTAATTCAAGAATAGCAGCCACATGGGCTGCACCAGTTTTTTTTTTTTTTCTAACTCCTGCATTCATGAAAGGGAAATCCATCAATGACAGCACTCTGTCCCAGTATGTCTAATGTCCTTTTTCTGTTTCAGATCTCATCAGGACACAATGTTACATTTAGCTGTCATGTCTCCATTGACTCTATTTAGCTATGACAGGTTCTCAGTCTTGTGTGCAATTCCTTTTCCTTTAGTCTAACAGACTCATTTCTGTGGTGAAATAGATCTACCCCTGTCGGCCAACCCTTAAATTGGGTGGTTCCATGTATTTGTAATGCAGTTAGATTATTTTGCCTAAGTCTACATTTTATCTTAGGATCCCCTGGCCATCTAAAAATATATTTTTAATTTGCATACATTAAAGTTCACTAGGGGTGCCGGGGTGGCACAGTGGGTTAAGTGTTAGACTCTTGATTTCGGCACAGGGAGTGATCTCAGGGTGGTGAGATGGAGAGCTGCATGGGACTCCACACAGTGCAAAGTCTGCTCAAGATTCTCCTTCCTCTCCTTATGCCCCTCTCACTCCTGCTCTCTATTTTTCTCTCTAAAATAAATAAAAATTAAAAACATAAAGTTCATCATAGGTTTGTAAAGTTCCACAGTTTAGACAAATGCATAATCTCAGGTATTCACCATTATAATATCACACAAAATATTTTCACCAACTTAAAAATCCCCTTTTGCTGCACTTAAATTTTTCTGCTCCCTCTCCTCTGAACTCCTGATAACCACTGATCTTTTTTCATGTTTATACCATTTTACCTTTTCCAGATGTCCTATGTAAGTGGAATTACATAGTATATAGACTTTCAGACTGGCATTTTTTTTTCATTAACAATATGCATTTATGCTCCCTCCACATCTTTCTGTGGCTTGATAGCTCATTTTAGAAAATCGGTAATAATAATATTCTCCTATATGGATGTACTAGCTTCTTCATCCATTCGCCTATTTAAGAATATTTTATTGCTTTTAGTTTGGGGTAATTATGAATAAAGTTGCTATAACCAGTTTTGTGCATGTTTTCATATGAACCTAAATTTGGTAGAATTCACCAGTGAAAATGTCTGGGCCTGGCACTTTCTTTGTTGGAAGGTTATTAATCATTGATTCAATGTTTAATATAAATATAGGCCTATTCAATAAATCAGTTCTCCTTGCATAAGTTTTTGTAGTTCAAGTCTTCCAAAATATTGGTCCATGTCATCTAAGTTATTTAATCTGTGGTCATAGATTTCCTTAGGGCATTTGTTTATTGTCATTTTGATATCCATGGGATCAGTAATGATCAACCTTCTTTAACTTCTGCTATTGACGTATTTTTTCCCTTAGTTTGCTTGGGTAGTTTATTGATTTTATTTCAAACAACCAAGTTTTTTTGGTTTATTTTCTTTATTGTTTTCCATTTTGTTTAACGTTCATTGTTACTTTTCAGGAGCAAAGGTGTCTTGCCTTAGGCTTAAATTTATCTTCTTTATCTGGTTTATAAAGGTGTGAGTTCAGATGGTTTATTTTATTATTTTATTTTATTTTAAGATTTTATTTATTTATTAATGACAGACACAGAGATAGAGGCAGAGACATAGGCAGAGGGAGAAGCAGGCTCCCTGTGGGGAGTCCAATGCAGGACTCAATCCCAGGACCCCGGGATCATGACCTGAGCAAAAGGCAGATGCTCATCACTGAGCCACCTAGGTGCCCTAGATTGTTTATTTTATATCTTCCATATATTCCAATACGGAAATGTAATATTATAAATTTCTATCTAAACACTGTTTTTGCTTTATCCCACTAATGCTGATCAGTTGTATTTCCATTTTTTCTTTTTCTTTTTTATTTATGATAGGCACACAGTGAGAGAGAGAGAGGCAGAGACACAGGCAGAGGGAGAAGCAGGCTCCATGCACCTGAAGCCCGACGTGGGATTTGATCCCAGATCTCCAGGATCCGCCCTGGGCCAAAGGCAGGCACCAAACTGCTGCATCACCCAGGGATCCCTATCTTGGTGAATGTTTAATGTGAGCTTGAAAAGCGTGTGTTTTCCACTGTTGTAGGATGGAACATTCTATAAATGTCAATTAGATCAAGTTGATTGATAGTTCTATTAAGGTCAACTATATCCTTATTGATTTTCTTCTGTTTGACTATCAGAAAGAAGAGTGCTTAAAGTCTTCTATTGCAATAGTGGATTTTTTTTATCCTTCTTAAAAGTCTATTTTAAGGGACTCAAGTATTTTGACACTGTTTTTCATGCATATTTAGGATTGTTGTGTCTTACAGAATTGACTCCTTTATCATTATGTCTCTTTTATCTATTTGTTTATTTTAATTAATGACACAGTGTTATATTAGTTTATATTAAATTATATTAGTTTAATATTAGTAAAGCTATTAGTTTACTATTACCTAAGCTTACATACTATTAAAGGAGGAGGCAAAAGTTGGGGTGGCAGATAGGGAAGGGAGAGGAAGCATGGAAAGCCATTAGCAATAGGAAATCTTCTGCAGTCACATGAAAAAGTAGAAATCAAATAGAAAACTTTCCTCAAGTTCTTGGTAATTAATCTTATTGACCCTTGAACAGATCAGTAGCTTGATGCCAGCCACTTGTATGGTCAAAAATTCAATATTAGATTAGCTTAATCACAACATAGTGATTTGTATTTCTCCTTTGCACATGATAAGTTTTCCTATTCTGAAATATTCTCTAAAATAATAGAGCTACTAAAGCTCTCTTTCAATTACTGTAAGCATTATATATCTTTCACCATCACTTTCCTTTTGATCTGACTAATTTTTTTATGTTTAAAATGTTTTTCACATAAAAAACATATAGTTGGGTCTTCTTTTTTTTTAATTCACATAACTAGAGGAGGGTAAACTACAAACTTCAAGTACAAAGAAATATATGAAGATATTTTGCTGTGAAAGAGGACAAAGAAATGTGGGAGCATATACCATGAGAAGGGCTAAAAATCATTTACTAAGACTTTTTGACAAGATAACAGAATATGTGTCAGGATTGTGAAAGTAACTCTGGGGTAAAAAAAAAAAATAGTGCCACTATCTCTGTGACTTAAACCAGCTAATGTTTATCTCATATTTATGCAATGTGTGCTTTGATTTTCATTTTTCTAGAGTCATTGAGGTTCAACACATCAAACTCATCTGCCTTTCCATAACTCCATAGCAACAAAGTGGTTTAGGTATTGCTATGGCAGGTGAAGAGACCATAGTAAATCATTCACTGCTTTGCATCATTGGGCATGATTCAATTACTTCCTAAAGAGGTTGTATAGAAAGCAAACAGGCATATGAGTAAATGGCAACATCGTTAGCCATTAGGAAAGTCAAATTAAAAATGCAATGAGATCTCATTATATACAACTGGATTAGTTGGGAATTAGGGCTTCAATGTACAAATTTTGAGAGAAGACACATTAGCCCAAAACAATACATAGTATGATGGATACAATTAAAATACAGATAATACTCAGTTGTTAATAAAGAGGCAAAGCATCTGGAATTCTCAAATTTTGCTGACTGAATCCAAAATGTTACAGTCAGTTTGGAAAACATTTCGGTGGTATCAAATAAACATACATTTACCGTTTGACTTAGATATCCAATTCCTAAGTTTTAATCCTAGAGAAATGAAAATTTACATTCAGTTAAAAAATCTATAGGAACATGTTCAAAAGAATTATATTCATAATCACCCCCAACTTGAAAAAAATTCAAATGCTGGGTTATCCAGTGAGTGAATAAATAAACTGTAGTATATTATCTAAAGGAATATTGCTGAGATGGTTAGTTTTACGTGTCAATTTGGCTGCAGTATGAGGTGCTCAGGTATTTAGCTAAAGATTATTTCTGGGTGCATCTGTAAGTGTTTTTAGATGAGAAATTAGCATTTGAATGGGTGGACTTAGTAAAGTATATATTTTCCTATTGATTCTGTTTCTCTGAAGAGCCTTGACTAGAACAATGACTCAGTAATAATAACAATAGGGTTGTATACGTGTCAAAGTTTATATGTGTGTGTGTGTGTGTGTGTGTGTGTGACATTATATGCTTGATTATTCTATTTACATAAAATGCTCAAAAATAAAACTGAAAACAGATCAGTGGTTGCCAACTGTTTGAATAGGGGTAGGTTGTGACTGTATATATATAGAGTTCTTTGGGTGACAAACCTTAGTTGCTGTGTTTACATAAATCTATATATATTTTTAAACTCATAGAACTGTATGCTCACAAAATTAAATTCATTCTAATATATAAAATAAAAATTTAAAACATAAAATCAATCCATTCTGATGAAATCTTGTATTTATATGGAAAACAAAAAGCAAAAATTATTTAGAGAAACAGAAATACTGTATACATAAATAGATTTTAATAGATAACCATATACAAAAATTTAATGTACAGTACAGGTGACATTTCGATTTAGTGGAAGAATATATGATACATTCAATAAATGTACTAACAAATAGGGCAAAGAAATTCACACAATCTAAAAAATAAATTTCTATTAGATTAAATAGGCAAATGAGAAGAATGCCTACAACAATAAAAAATTCAGGAGTGTCTGGAAGGCTCAGTTGGTTAAGCAGATGCCTTAGGCTCAGGTCATGATCCCAGGGTCTTGGGAATGATCCCAGTGTTGTCATTGCCCCTCCCTCTGCTCATGCTCTCTCTCTCAAATAAAATCTTAAAAATTTTCTTAAAAATTTACGAAATTCATAACTTACAAAAATGTTTTGGAGATTTTCACCATTACCAATTCTCTCTTCTTTACTTACTAATAGAGCCTCTATGTTTTAGCTAGGCACATTTATGCTATTTAAATAAAGACAACTTTCTTAGCCCCTCTTGCAACTGAACGATTTTAATCTCAAATGATTCACCCCAACAGACTTTAAGGAAATGTTTAAGGAAATCCATTAAGGAATGGGTATACCCCCATTCTGCTTGTGTAGCTTGGGAAATATACCTAGGTTTATTGTAAACTTTTGTTATGTCACTTAATATGTCATTTTTCTATGGCTATCATTTTCTAGTCTTTAAGCAACCAATTTTTAAAACTTTTTGTTACTACAGTTTCCATTACATACTTTTATTTTCAGGATAAAGGTAGAACACATTGTCTTCCTTCTTATAGTTTACCTAGTGTTTAATCTTATACTTTATATAAGTTATAAAGTCCAACATAAACTTATGAAATATGTGTGTCTTAAAGTTGTTCTGCTTTTATTTCACATTCTTAGAAGCTTGAGGATATAATGTGGAAAAAATGTTTCCAACCAACTTATTAAAAAATGAAAAACAAATCATTCTTTCTTTCTTTGGCACATCTTCTTTAGTTCCACATCACCTCCAAACATAGAGAGCAAAAAGCAAATATGTGAACAGCAAAAAAAACAAGCTAGTGTGGATGGTTGCCTTAGGGGAGAGAGACAGCCCCAGGGCATACTGACAGATGAAGACAGGTTGTATGTACCAGTATTCTGGGAGGTTTGGTGTGTGTGTTGACAAACAATAATTATATTAAATCATATAAATGTTACATGCATATAAGTATGTATATTGTATGTGTGGGACTACTCACTCATTATTGCAGAATTTGATTTATCTATACTTTTTTTCCCTTATAACATTTATTTTTAACTTTTGTAGTAGTTCTTTGTTAAATGACTAAAGGTGATTGAGAATTCAGCTAAAAGTATGGATACATATTTAATCTTAATGTGTGTGTTTTATATGGCTTTATTTTATATGCTGGGAATTTGCTAACTGGCACAGTTGTGATATTTGCTTAATTTCAAGTTCACTTCTTGAAAAAAATTTGTAAGGAAATCTATAAATGTTCAATCTAAAGTTTTGCTATAAGTCTTTGCATATAATTGAAGACTTAACATGTCCACATACATGCCTCCTGTTTTAGAAAAATTAAAACAGTGCATTAAGTGTAATAAAAAAGCAGATGGTTCTTAATCAATAGTAAAATTTCCCCTTACCAGTGATTCACTTTCATTCTTGATATTGGTATCCCTACTAACAGTGCTATACAAATGAGTATTTTTAATACATATTATGAAATTGAGTACATATAATGAACACAACATATTTTTAAACAAATAACAGACTTCTATATTGTCATATAGCTGTTTTTACAGGGCAGTGTTCTGTATTATTTGCTAAAACTATTGCTAAAACTATTGAATTATACCTTGATTAGGAAGGATATGGAAGACCACTACTTCCTAAATACAGAGCAGGAAATGTATCTCCTAAATAGAGAACAGAAATAAGAAATATTCTATCACATAGTCATGATTCTAAGCTTTGCAACACATAAATAGCATATATCTGTATCTTTATATCTACATACACATAAAATAATACAAAAAGAAAAATATTTGGAGGGCATCTGGGTGGCTCAGTCAGTTAAACATCTGCCTTCAGCTCAGGTCATGATCCTGGGGTCCTGGGATGGAGCCCTGCATTGGGCTCCTTGCTCAGTGGGGAGCTTGCTTCTCCCTCTCCCTCTGTCTCTCTGTGCCTTCCCTGCCCCACTTGTGCTCTCTCTAATAAATAAAATCTTAAAAAAATAAATTAAATCCTCTAATGCTTTCCTCTTCACTAAATATAAAAGCCAAACACTTAAAAAATGCAGAATATTTTTTAACAAATAGCAATCTCTGATAGAGGTTTTTATTCCTCTGACATTTTCAAATGTTTTCTACTTTTTTACAGATTTTTTTATAGATATAATATTTTTTAACATTTCTTCACCTGATAATGGACTTATATAAATATTACCTCATTAGAAATCATTAACTATATAATAACTATAACTATATAGTTATATTACATAACTATAACTGTATAGGTACTTCATGTTTTAATATTATAAAAATAATACTCTCATAATTTATTATAATCTCCAGGTTTTAAATTTCACAAGCTCTTTTTCCCCTCAAAAATTGTATTATCACTCTCAGTTTACATTCTATTCTATGGTCCAAAACAGTGTTTCTTTGAATTAGGTGCTTAACAGACTCATAAAATTTTGCTTTTGTCACCACTGGAAATGTCAGTAAGTTGTCTACTTTTTCAGTTTTCTATTACACCTATGTATATAAATTTAATTACATAAAATCACCATTTGTCCTCTCTGTTATGCAGGTGTTGCTACAGCGACATCACAATTTTAGACTGTTTAAAGATGTAATATTTTACTATTTCAGAAAATATCATTGAGATTCCTCTCCTTTTATGTGTTACTTAAAATCTTTAACAAGCATACAAAATGTAGATTGTCTTCTTCTCTGAAAGTAAATTTTATTTTGTTCTGTTCTTTTCTCTAAGTTGTATGGTGTCTATAAAATAATAAAAGAATAGAAGTCAGGGAAATATGCTTTTTTAGACTGTTAGTCCCAATTATCTTAATGATAAGATAAAAATTTTATCTTTCATCTACAGTACATCATTCTATATATTAGAATACATATATACATTAATTTATATCGATTTATCTAAATATATTGAGAGAGAGAGAAGAATATAGTTCAAGAGAGTGAAAAACATTTGCAGATATACAAGACACATTTTTTTCCCTCTCACAATCCCTAGCAGGGAGTGAGCTTTGAGAGGTTCTGAGGTCAGATGCTTGTATACTCATTGACAGAGATGATAATGATGCTTCTGACAGCACTGAGATACTGCACGCTGTATGACAACGAGCTTGAAAAGGCATCACTGAAGGTGATAATAATGAGGACCAGCAGGAGGACATATTTCAGACTGAGAAGCTAGGAGGGTATTATCAGTCTGATGGAACAGGCTGAGCTCTGGATCCATGTGGATGTCATTCTTCTTTTATTGAGAATCCTGCTGAAATAGATATCCTGTACTCTAGGATAGGCTTTTTGCAGCAGCTAAAGAGACTGAAAAGCATTCTTCATGCAAGACCAAGTCTACCGAATGATAAAGTCCACAAAGAAGGGTAATATTCACTTAAAAAGCGAGAAATGAAAAATCATCTTAGGATTTTATTTTTATCATAATACAAGGATGTGTTATGCTACATTTTTATGCTACATTTTACTGTGTTCATTAATATAATAATTAAATATGGGCTTTCTTCATCTATAAAAATCATTCTAAAATATATGATATGGCATCATTTTTACATTTTAATTAGCAGGTTACCAGTTCTACTAAGAATGATCTGCCTAGCCTGCGATTTTTAGTAGAGTCCTGGGTTCCACAGAGGAATTACCAAAAGGGTACTAGTTCTGTATGTCACAATTCCCTCAATATAGGTGTTAATGAAGATGAAGAGTTATATAATTACATATCCTTGAAAGGTAGGTTTGGAAATGCAATGACTCACTCTAAGCTTGTAACTGAACAAAAGTAGGGTTAAAGTATCCAGGAAAATGCTTCTGGCTTTGGTGTGCAAGTATGCATCCCGGTTATAATAGTAGGTGATTCTGATTGAGCTTTCCAAAGGCATGCTCTGCCTTGAAATGGTTGTGTGCTTTGTCCTAGATATCTTGTCAGGGACATGATCTGATAAGGTTTCGAGGGGAAAATTGATCAAGTTCTCATTGGCTCTTCAGTTTCTACCAGCATAGTATCACTGTCAGACCCTGAGCAGGTGGTGATATGCAGAGTATTCACTTCCTAATTAACCACTATGGTGATCAATAGATTATGAATTCTGGTCACATATACATTTCCATAAAGTTCAAATTCCTTGAAAATATAACCAGTTACATATTAAAAGTCATGGTGGGGCCTAATTAGTAGATATTCTAGTACTTAAGATTTTTTTTCAAGTTATTTCCACCTCTCAAAAAACAAAACAAAACTATAGAATAAAAACAGCATGATGGATAGAAGAGTGACAGGAACATTAAGAAGAATCCTGCAAGAGAAGTGATGTGGGGGGTTCTGCAGACCCAGAGAAATAATGGCCCACAATGGCTAAAAAACCATGACTATTAATAAGAAGTCAAAGGCCTGTTTCAGAACACTGAGGATACTGCTCCCATGCACTGTGTTTCTCTCATCCTACCTAAGTAACATTACTTATGCTGATGCCTCACAAGATTGTATCTCTACTTTGTTACTTTCCTCTGAGTCTTAGGGTCTTTATCCAGCTGGTTTTAGACATTTACTGGATTGTTTTGAAACTACTTTAAAATAACCTGTCAACCAGAATTTTCCTTCTTCCCAAATCTTTTTCTTTCTCACTGTAAAATATAGTATTATCAGCCATTCAATTGCTAAAGTCAGAAAACTCCTTATGAATTCCTATTTTCCCCCAAAAAAATCTTAATTTGCCTACTTATTTTAAGACCAGTTCAACTTTCTGCTCCAATTTCCCCTCCTAAGTATATGTATTTTTCCTATGTTATATTGCACCGTGTTACCTGAGAGAGTAAATTGAATTTATTTCTCTGAAAATAGGAATAATAAAGCTTGACTTGCTCTCATGATAAATAGAGAAATCTATGAAAATAACTAAACAGAATTCTCTGTCATTTTTGCTTATCCAAAATGTACATGTCACCTTCTCATAGGGGACGCATTTGATGACCTTATCTGAATTTTCTCCTGACCATTTCCAACCCATGGCACATATGTACTGGTAGAATGGGTAAAGTATCCTCAAACATAATATTTATCTGGGCAGAGACTCTGTTTGTCCTTTTGAACGCTGTATCCACACTCTTAAAATAATACTGGCAAACAGTATTCAGTCCATTAATAGTGGACGAATGAATAAACAAACAAAAAAATCCTCTTACACAGAGACGTACTATGAAAATCTAACTAGAATTACCTGTTTATGATTTAAGAGTTCATAAAGTATCATCTTGTCCATTCAAAATTTTGGGACCTCTAAGGAAGTCATTCATTTATACCTATCTTATGCTTCTTTTCTCTGTGTGACAATCAATGAGGTAAAGAGATTCCCTAATAAAAGACTTTCTGATATCAAATATATATTGTTTAAAAAGACTCTACTTTTTATTAAGCATGACTGTTGATACTGTTTTGATAAAATGATTGGTTTACAACGATACCCTTATAGTCTCTTGCGGTATTTCTATTTGGTTCAATAGTGAAAATTTTCTAAGAATTATTGTGAGTTATGGACCAAAGACCACATTTGCAGAGTGTTAAGACAACAGCTATTCTTAAAAATACATTACTGAGAATGCCTAGAAAAATTCCAAATGTATGTTAGCTACTAAAAATATCCTACTACTAGTTTTGTTACCATTTTTGTTTTTTGCTTGTTGTTCTGCGCAGGAAGGAAAGATTAATTCCTGAATATTCTGTCTTATAGAATGTTATTTTCTTAAGATGACATTGACTAAGGTGGGCAGCCTGGGTGGCTCAGCGGTTTAGCGCCGCCTGTGGCCTAGGGCCTGATCCTGGAGACCCGGGATCGCGTCCCGTGTTGGGCTCCTTGCATGGAGCCTGCTTCTCCCTCTGCCTGTTTTTGCCTCTCTCTCTCTCTCTCTTTCTCTGTGTCTCATGAATAAATAAATAAAATCTTAAAAAAAAAAGATGACATTGACTAAGGCTATTTTAAAATTCTATGTAGTCACTTAAATGTAGCTCCTTCCCCCCTCTACTGCACTTTCATGTACAGTAATAAGCAACTCTCCTTTTAAGACTTCCTCTTGGGTGTATAGTAGCACTTTTATGTATTCATGTGGTTAGATAGGGATTCTTGGTCAGCAGGGACCACTGGGAAGGCTTTGGGATCAAAATTTAGACTGATCAGTATTGAGCCTCTGCTTTAGAGGTTATCCTCAGCTAGGTGCCAATAAATGGATATTTGATTTTGCATTCGTTATTGTCCCTCTCATGTTTACATCCTAGAGAAACTCAGTAGCGGTATAGCCACACAAAGGACTCAATACTGTCTGTTTTATTGGCTAAAACAGTGTTTTACAATCTAAACAAATTACCCTAAGTCCCGATATAGTGTATCTGTTATGACAAGAGTTACCAAATTTGTATTTGTTAGCATTAAATCAGAAGGCCTTTTAAGTTTCCTTCCATTTTTGAATTACCTTCAAAATCCTGCTCCAAACAAGTTGTTTCAAACATGCTCTGAAATGACTAATAGTCATATTTTTAAATAAATACACTTTCAATACAGAAGAAATATTGACTAATAGTCAATATTTTTAAATAAATACACTTTCAAATACAGAAGAAATATGGATTTACTGATTAAAATATTGCCGAAGAAGAAAACATGCAGCGGGTGATGAAAATCATTCATATTATAATTATCCAAAGCAAATAACTATGCAGTTAGAAGCATTTTATTTTTTTAATTTGCTAGTTTTATGCTATTAGAGAAATAAATATGTTATTTATATACTTGTTAATTTAATTTATAATGAAAAATTTCTTACATCATTAAAAATTCTTCATAAATATCTTTACTGGCTCTTTAATATTTTAAAAATAGGTAGTAATAATTCACTTCATAATTCTATTATATACACTTAACTACTCTCCCTAAATTTGCTATTACAAATAACTTTCATCTGATTTCGAGCTATTTTCTCCATGATTATCAAAATCAATCTACCGAATCAAGTATTTTAAGGCTCTTGAAATATTGGCCAGTAACCAAATAACCTGCCAATAGTTATGAATGAAAGTATTCAATTTATCAAAAATTCAGGGGTGCCCAGAGATCTGGGATCCACCCCCGTACTGGGTTCCCTGCTCAGTGAGGAGTCTGCTTCTCCCTCTGACTCTCCTCCTTCTCTTGCTCTCTTTTTATCAAATAAATACATAAAAAGAAATCTTCAAAAAAAAATCATTCAGCATGAATTCTTAGTATGAAAATGGTAACAAGTGATGTTAAAAATAATTTGCATTGTCAACATTTTTTAAATCCTGTTGTTATTCTCAAATTTATTGTCTATTTTGGATGCTATTTTTATAGGACATTTATAAACATTTATAAATTAACATTGCTATTATCAACACAAATCTTTCATTGCCATGTATATACTAGATAGTTATGGAACAACTCAAACATATAATCTATATACAAATCAACTTAAGTGGTGCAACTAAGGTGAAGTCCGCCACCTGCCACAGGTGAAAGTAATATCACATTAATTTAACTTTCTTAAGTGAAATATAGTCCGTTCTGAGATCTCATCCTAACAGCTGGTAGAAATTCAGTGGCAGTCACTTTGTGTGTGTGGGGGTGTCTTTCTGTCACCCAGAATTTTACATAAAGTACAAGGATCTTGCCTAGTTCAGAATTAAGAAGCAGAGAGCATGATGGTTACTCTTTACAGGGTTTGGCCTGCCTCTGGATTAGCAGGAAGTGTTACACAATTTTCTTCCTGGCTTCCTGAGTTCTTACTGTTTGGGCATAAAGAAAACCCATGCCTGACCAAGCTTAACCCCTTAAGAGTAAGCCTGTCTCTGTTTCTTAAAAAAATGTGTCTCCCGGACACTAATGCCAACCACATTTATCCCTTTCTTAAAAGTGGGCTCTCTTGATGGATGTGGGTTACCAGAAAGTGTCTATTTTCCCTAGAGCAAGTAGAAAAAGAGGTGTATAAACTTCCCTAAACTTCAAACTGCTGACTCTGAGATGTTCACATTACTATGGGTCAGAGCTCCCCATCAAAATCAGTTTCACTGCGTCAAACCTTTGAGTCTTAACCATTTGTTAAGGTACCAAGATCTATTCGACTAAGCAATTGGCTTCCAAGAGGTTATAAATGCCTTCAAACTCTAACCTCTGTGGTTAGTCTTCTATGCACTGTTTTCTGGCGCCTTTGAAGTTGCCATGGCTTTCTTTACGTATAAGGCACTTGTTTCCCCCCCTTCACCACCTTCAGCAACTGGAAAAAGCAGAAGACAATCTTTTAATAAGGTGGAGCTTGAATATCTCTGTGCCCAATATTACTCCAAGGCACACACATGCTACGTAGAATTAATATTGTTAAAAAAAAGAATTAATATTGTTGCGTCTAAAATTCACAGGTCCAGTGTCTTTATATATTAAATATAATCACATGTTCTCCAGCTCTGATAAAACTTTAGGAAATTAATCTGAGATTCTCTCAGATTTACTCTGCATTAAAAAAGGTTATTTTAAAGTGATTAGATATTCAGTCACTGTTGCTGAATACTTTCATGTTTTGAGTTACTAAACACTAGGTGACAAATTTAAAGATAAAGACATCCCATCAGAGTATCATCTCTTCCATTTTGGCAGAACAAGGAAATACTACCTTTTAGATATTTTCCTTAAAATATATTTAAATATAATTTTAAATCATTCCACAAATTGGCAAAAAAATTCAATGTCCACCCTTAGAGGGACCTTCCCCCCAACTATCAGGGGGGAGGTGATATTTTCAGGAGTCTCATGACTCCTGTCGTGTACATATATGGAAAGGCCCATGCGTCATGGGTCTATGCCAGATGGGTCTGGTATACCCATTTTCTAAATGTTCAGGCCTCCTTAATGTCAGGTGGCTCTTCTTCCTTTGGGTCAAACTTGGATATCTAGGTTAAACGGAAGCTTTATAAAATATCTATGCTCTACACTTCTTAATTACACAAAACCTGATTCTATGTCCTTGGAATACCGCAAGAAAGTGAATTATAGCTCTGTTCTCACATGGACATTCTCAGTCTCGAAAAAAAAAATCTGTAAAACCTGACCTCACCTGATGCCATCTCTATACCTCTGACTTAAAATTCTCATCTCCCTTTCCTCACCCTGCTGAAAGTACCCTATGTTTTCTTTACACATGCTAAAAGCTCATTACAATTAGAGGAAGTTCTGTATTTTTGTGCTAACATTGATTTTTTTCCCCTCTGCTCTATTGGATTATATTTATACATATCAATCCTAATTCAAATTAGTTTTAACTATTTCTGGTATCAGGCAGATCTTGAATTGAAATTTGGTCCCAATATTTATTTTCAAATAACTTCTCAAAGCTACATTTTAATTTAGCTCTAAACTTAAAATGATCACAGCATGATTAGGAACATGGTATAGATGACATGTATATACCATATAGCCCAGTGCATGACACACAGTAAAAACAATACATATTAATGATTACTATAATTACTATCACTAACATTTTAATATGAAATAAGAGATGTATACTGTATGTGAAAACATTCTCTTAACTTTTTAAATTTACAGCCTAAATTTTTATTTTTCATTTGTTTGGTAACTTAATTGTCTGGTGTTCTTTTCACTGCCCTAAATCAGGTTGAGGAACCTAAATCAAGGTGAGAACTTAGCAGGCATTTATTAAATATTTGTTAATTTAATGAATGATCATATGTTTCCAATAAGATAAATCCAAATGGGGGTTGAGGGTTGGAGGAACTTTTTTTCAATTTCTTCAGTCAAGTGTGAACTACCATAGGCCCTGAGGCAAGACAACACATGTGCATCTTTTCTTCTTGGAATAAGTAAGAAAAAAAAATCTAGTGCCAGTAAACAGAACACAGCTTATTTCACTAAATTATCCTGTCACAGCGATAAACATTCTCAAAAGCTAAAGAGCATGTCATCAAATAAATCAAAGTCCAGTGTCACTCATGGCAAAATTGACTTTGACAGTGTTTGTTTGGACTCCAGACACTTGGCTTTCATGATTCTGGCTTCATCTACATCCAAATATTGGAGAATGTATGTGTAATTTTTGCAGCATTGTCATCCTCTGGTAACACTACTCTGTTGCCATGACCAAGCCGTGTCTCTTCACAAATCTCAAAACATTTTGAGAGTGAAGAATGTGTTTTAAATGGAAAAAATAATGCATTTGGTAACAATCAAGAAAAGCAGATTTTCATGTTTCAGCATCAACTATTGGCATTATATAGCCATGATTCTGGACAGAGCTATAACTACAACAGAGATGAGATGTGATACACAGATATTGCCTTTACATCCTTTCTCAAAGGAAGCAATTTTGACAATGAATATGATAAAATATGAAACCATTGGTCAGTGATAAAAGGCACAAGAAAGACAACAGCAACCTTAAACTTGAAGCCCAAAGATGACAAAAAGTCTATTCCCTCATAGTGTAACAGATTATCTTTTTCTTGGTAGATTGGAAAGATGTTTGCAAATACTGTCTGGTATACTATACCATGCTTTTATTTTTCTGACTCATATTTCTTATAAAATTACAATTATGACATATTTTAGAAATCTGAATTTTAAATGTTCCATAACTGTGAATGAGAAAGTTTGACACTCTTTTAATCTAAATAAAGTAACTTTTTTTTAATGAGCCAAGACAGTCAAGTGATAATGAGGATATTTTAAAAATAGAAGTAATTAGTAAATTTTTCTTAGAGTGATTTTTTAGAAATACATAGATGCCTACAAATAATTTTGCAGCAATTATAAAATTTGTTATAAAGACAGTATTTTTTATTGTCTTTTATTGTTTTTATTACTTGCACACTTAAACAAACAATTTTAAAGGAATTTAAAATGATGGAAACTAGAGCTATTATTTATATAGACAGTTAATTCATTTGCAAGTATTTTATACAATGTAAAATTATAAAATCAAGGAAGTATTTTTTTCTATGCTGTCTAGTCACTATCTTTTTAAAGCCATTATTATCATTCAACTAACCAAATACCTATACTTTCAGATAATGCAGGAATTCTGGTGAATTAAGATTATACTATTAGCATATACCTTTTCATGTATAATTTATGACTCTGAAAGTTTAACTTTTTTTTCTTTCTTCTTGGACTGTAAGCATAGTGTTCAATTTCAACTAATCCTTTCATCTTCTTTCAATCTAGATTGTGAAGGTCGAGCTGAATATAATATTCCCTATAAAATCAGAACCAAGGTCAGCCTTTGAATTTTATGATCAAAATTTCCCACAGGAGAGAAGACTAAGACCTGGGAATCAATCCAGGCTCTGAAACTACCATGAGCTAATTACTGAACACTCCTCTCTGAAGGTCCTGGTTTAAAAAATAAAATAAATTTTGAGTTAAAATTTTATAGCTCCAAGTACAAGTTAAAAATAGAAACCAAATGGTTTCTCTAAGCTGGAATAATTTAATATAAGCAGTTTTGTGCAAAAATGACCATAGTGTGTCTTCAACAATTATTTGGATCCTTTACTATGGACTCAATACATTTGTAAGCCCATGCATTTTGACATGTACATGTCTTATAAAGTTACTCATTTATGCTTCCATGTCATTTTGTTTATGCAAGTGCAGAATAGATTATCTTTTTAATGGGTATTTTAAAGTAAAAAATTTAAATGACCATATTTACTTATTTTTTCCAGTTTTATTGAGAAACAATGACAGGGGATCCCTGGGTGGCTCAGTGGTTTAGTGTCTGCCTTCGGCCCAGGGCGCGATCCTGGAGTCCCGGGATTGAGTCCCACATCGAGCTCCCTGCATGGAGCCTGCTTCTCCCTCTGACTGTGTCTCTGCCTCTATCTGTATGTGTGTGTGTCTCTCATGAATAAATAAATTAAATTAAATTTTAAAAAAGAGAGAAACAATTGATATACATCATTGTATAAGTTTAAGGTATACAGCATGAAGGTTTGATTTATATATATTGTGAAATGCTTACCACAGTAGGTTCAACTAACATCCATCTTCTCATATGGATATATAAAAGAAAAAGAAAGAGAAAGAAAGAAAGAAAGAAAGAAAGAAAGAAAGAAAGAAAGAAAGAAAGAAAGAAGAAAAAAGAAAAAAGAAAGAAAAAAAGAAAGAAGAAAGAAAGAAGAAGAAGAAGAAGAAGAAGAAGAAGAAGAAGAAAAAAGAAAGAAAGAAAGAAAGAAAAAGAAAGAAAGGAAGGAAGGAAGAGAAAAGGGGAAAAAAGCTCCTTGTGATGAAAACTCTTAGGATTTGCTTTACTAGCAACCTTCCTATATATCATACAGCAGTATTGGGTGTAGTCATCATGTTGTACATTACATCCCTAGAACTTATTTGTATTATAATTTTAAGTTTTTACCTTTTGTCTACCTTCCTCCAATTCTCCCTTCTCTTGCCCTCTACATCTGGTAACCACAAATTTGTTTTCTTTTGCTACAAATTTGTTTTTTGTTTGGTTGCTTGGCTTGGTTTTGCTTTTAGAACACACAAAAAAGTGAGATAATATAGTTTTGTCTTTCTTTGTCTGACTTATTTTACTTAGTGCCGTTAGGGTTCATAAATGTTGTTTTGAAATGGCAGTATTTCCTTGCTTCTTATTGCTAAGTAGCATTCCATTGCATATATATATATATATATATGTATATATAAAATTTTTTTAAAGGTTTTATTTATTTATTCCTGGGAGACCGAGAGAGAGAGAGAGGCAGAGACACGCAAAGGGAGAAGCAGGCTCCATGCAGGGAGCCTGATGCGGGACTTGATCCTAGGACTCCAGGATCACACCCTGGGCCAAAGGCAAGCACCAAACTGATGAGCCACCCAGGGATCCCTATAACAACTTCTTTACCTATTCATCTATCAACCGACACTTCGTTGTTAGTGTGTCTTGCCTCTTATAAATCCTGCTGCCCATAACATGAAGGTACAGACACCTTTTGAAGTTAGTGTTTTTATTCTTTTTTGGGTACACTCCCAAAAGTGCAATTGTTGGATCATATGGTAGTTCTATTTTAAATTCTTTGAGGATCCTTCAAGCTGTTTGCCGTAGTGGCTGCACCGATTTACAATACCACCAGTAGTGCAAAAGGGTTTCCTTTTCTTCATATCCAGGCCAGGATTTGTTATCTGTCTTTTTGGTGATGAGCATTCTAGCATTACAGGCTTGAGGTAATATCTCAATGTGGTTTTAATTTGCATTTCCTTAGTGACTACTGATGTTGAGCATCTTCTCATGTAACCTGTTGGCCTTTTGTATATCTTCTTTGACAAAATGCCTATTCAGGTCCTTTGCCCATTTTTTTTAAAGATTTTATTTATTCATGAGAGAGAGACACACACACACACACAGAGGCAGAGACACAGGCAGAGGGAGAAGCAGGCTCCATGCAGGGAGCCCGACGTGGAACTCGATCCCAGGACTCCAGGACCACGCCCTGGGCTGAAGGCAGGCACTAAACCGCTGAGTCACCCAGGGATCCCAAGCCACCCAGGGATCCCCCTTTTCCCATTTTTTAATTGGGTTATTAGTTTATAATTATAATTACTCTTACTATTGAGTTATATGAGTTTTTATATATTTTGGATATTAATCCCTTATCAGGTACTGGTTTGCAATATTTTTTTTCCCATTCTGTAGGTCACCTTTTCACTTTGTTGATGGTTTCTTTTGCTGTGCAGAAGCCTCATAGTTTGATGCAGTCTCACTTGCTTATTTTGATTTTGTTGCTTGTGCTTTAGGTGTCATATACAAAATGTCGTTACCAAGACCCACATCAAGGAACTTTATTCCCACATTTACTTCTAGGAGTTTTGTGCTTTCAGATCCTATATTTAAGTATTTAAATCTCAATAAGTTTTGTGAGTGGTGTAATTTATAGGTCTAGTTTTACATGTGAATATTCAATTATCCCAACACCATTTATTAAAGAAACTGTCTTTTCTCCATTGAGTATTCTTGGCTCCCTGGTCAAATATTAATTGACTATATATGCTTGGGTTTATTTCTAGACTCTTGACTCTATTCCACCAGTCTTGAGAAAACAAATAAAGGAAACCTAATTTAAAATGGAGCTGGAAAGCCCTGAAGGAAGAGCTTTCACACACTACAACTTGCTATAAAAAGCATATCTTGAATTCCCATACTGGAAGCTTATGTTACATGCCTTAGCAAGAAGAAAGAATTTCTAACCCAGAAGTCATCCATGCATGTATACAGAGATCAAGTTCATGATTTATGAGTGCTGATATTCAAATTTCAGAATGTTCCATATTTTATTTTTCCATTGCCTTATTAATGGTCATTTAGTTTACTGAAATTTTCAGTATTTGAAAGAACTCCTCACTGATTAATCTTGAATATGTGCCCTTATGCATACACTCAAGAGTGATTTCAGTATATCTACTTGAAAGTAGTGCTTAGTTTTAATATGTTGTGGTCTTATGCTCTCCAAAGTGGTGAGGTCAATTTATAATCCCTCTATTGGTATGAGAGATAATGCTTCCCTATAGTTTTATCAACAGTTTTTTTTTTAACACTTTGTGAAAGTTTTCTAAAGTTTTAATTTAAGAAAATGTTTTGGTTTTTAAATGTGCTTAATTGTTTTAGTTTTTAGTTTGTTTTTCTCAGATTACAAAGAAAGTTGAATAAATTCTGACATTTTAGTAATCAATAAGATTTCTTCTACAAAATATATAGATTTTTATATTCTTTTTGCTGATTTATAGAAGTTATTTCTATGTATCTGATAGTAATCTGTTGCAAATAACTTTTCATGGCTAGGATTATCTTTCAAATTATTTTGTTTTTTTTTTATCTTATAAAAGATAATTTAGTATAAACAAATGTCAATATTTATTTTCATGGATTGTATTTAATGTTAGGGATTAAGATCACTAGCCTCCATACAACTTGAGTATCAGGATTAGAAACCAAGATCATCATCTATGTCAGCATTACTAATTATTTCAGGAAATTCTTGCCCAGAAAGCTAAGGATATAAAGTAATAAATCACTTTATTGTCAGCAAACCAATATGTGTCACTGGACAAACTTTCTCCTATTAGAATAAAAACCTAAGCTAAGCAAATGACTCACTTGTGAAATAACTTACCTATCAAGATTTGCTTCACTATCCTCAATTCCTAGTGTTCATCAATTTTACAGTATTCTATCACTGTCTTGGTTTGATTTCAACCAGTTTCTCACCTTGAAACCTCAAACCACTTGAAAACAAACTCAAGATATGTTAATATCTTGGAATGTCTGGGTGGCTCAGCAATTGAGCATCTGTCTTTGGCTCAGCTTGTGGTCCCAGGTTCCTGGGATCCAGTCCCACATCAGGTTCCCTACAGGGAGCCTGCTTCTCTTTCTGCCTATGTCTCTACCTTTCTCTCTAGATCTCTCATGAATAAATAAATAAAATCTTTAAAAAATAGATGTGTTTATATCTTGCATGACCAACCAATTTCTTCTAAGAATTACTAAGACTGTCAAAATGGCATCCCCTCTTAATAAAATAAATTGAATAAACTTAATTTGCTTAAATAATCAATTATGTTGTGTGATCTTCTGGAGGAACCAAACAGTTTACAATCTTGGAAGTCACACTGAGATCCAATCAAGATACCCTTACTACTATACTTTAAAATCCCCAACTTGGAAGCGGTACTTCTTGGAGAGACCTTTAGTCTCATTTCAGAACTAACCCCAAATAGTTATAGTGGGATAAGTTAAGAGAGGTGACATAAGTGCATTGTGTTGGATTACGAATTCCTTTTGTCAAGCTTGCAAATAATTTCCCCAGAATGAGCAGCACTTTTAGGAATCCTTGATTACAGATCAGATATAAAAAAAAAAAATCTTGTTATGGGCAGAAAACAAACTAATCAGTAATAACATGACTATCTTTTCTTGCCACATTTTGGAATGAGTCATTAGGAGGAATGCCATAGAGAGAAGGATGTACCTAGGAGTAATATGACCAACTTTCAAGCTGGATGTAAAAAAATGAATTCAGATTTCAACAGAACATTGTTCTTTACAGACAAATTTTCCCTTCTGAGAAATTCCCCCAGTCTCATTTTGTTTGTCCCTGAGAGTCTGGTCTGGAATTGACCTCCTCTCTAAACACTCCATCTGCCAAGAATTGAAAATTTGTCAGGTCTGCAGCAGAGGAAACCATTGATATTCAGTTAGAGGCCTGATGTTGACATGGCAACATCATAGTCAATGAACAATATCTAGACCCTCATAGGTTTATCTTCTAAGTTGTATACACTCTATGTCAGATTACTGCTTTTTAAAAAAAAATACATTCCACTGAAAAGTTTTTATTGGTCTTTTGGATAGAAACGGAAATTTATTTTCCAAGAAGCATGATCCTAACATTCTTCTGCAAGAACCAGTGCATGGCCTCCTCCTTGCTGATTCTGTTTGGCCACAGTACCCTGTGCTTCTTATCTATGATGCTGAAACGTGGCCTACCTAGAACCACGTAGAAATCCAGGGTGTGAATATCCATGCTTGGGTCATATTTGATCCCCAGATTGATGTGATCCTTATCTCCAAACCAAAGATTCCAGTATTGGAGAAGTTGTTTCTGTTAACTCATATAAAATCCCCTTTAGACTTCCAGGATTTCCTTTCCCTTGACTCCATGGAATGTGTAGTAGACAGCAAACTTTTCATTTCTGTTGATCCTGTATCTGTCTTTGGAGAACACATGGATCTGGCCTAGGAGCTGTCCTGAACCTTGGTGGCCAGAGTCAGTCTGTCTCCAATTTCTCCCACCCCAAAGATGCTGAGGCAGAGCTTGTGGATGGGAAGCTCCCACATGGGTTTCTCCTTTTTACCTGATCCTATACCATGATGAACAGGAAGAGCCACATTATTGCTTGTTAAGTATATTCAAACTATAGCTTTAATTCTTGCATTTATCTTTAAAAATGGCATAATATTGCCAAAGATAATTGAGAATAAAATGGCCCCTTGGTAATCTTTCAACATGAACAAAATACTCATTTGAAAACTACTATAAAGAAGGAATAGGGGTATAAAATTCCAAACATCCAATGGTCTGCATTTTAAGTGAAAGCTTTTTTTTTCCCCTAAAGATTCTTATTTATTCAGGGAGAAGCAGAAACACAGGCAGAGGGAGAAGTAGGCTCCCTGCAGGGAGCCCGACGTGGGACTTGATCCCAAGACCTCAGCATCATGCCCCGAGAGGCAGATGCTCAAACACTGAGCCAACCAGGTGCCCCTAATGTGAAAGTTCTTAAAGAAATTCAGATTCCAGATTGTTTTGATGAAATATATGCTATAAAATTATAAATAAAGTTTTATATCCCCCTACGCTACCCAAATCACAACTTGAACATAATAGTCTTTATATTAGTGGCTAACATCCCATAATCTTCTTTATAATCCATATTCTTTTCATTTTCTCAGACCAGAAACATCGACGCCTTAATTCTTAAAATTAATCTCTTTTTGAAACAGGCAAGATCCTCATGGTTGATTTTAAGCCCTGGCCCCATTCTCTGCTGAAGCTGTCAGAATTTTTAAAATTTTGAAAATATATAATTCAGCATTTCCAGACCCATAACGTTTGATTCATATCCTAGTAGAAATCTCAGATTTAAGAAAAAAAAGGTGTACAAAGATAGAGTGGGAAGATTCTGAAGGTGATTTATAAGACTACAAATTGCATAGTACACCAGGCCTATTTGAAAAATCTGGATGTTAGACAACATATTTTGAAGGCTTTACCCAGAGTCACTTTCTATAAAAATAAATTGAACTCTAATTAAATTCTGCAGGAAAGTAAAAATGAATCCACTGGAAATTTCTAGAATAAGTTAACAACATCACACAGCATTCAGGATTAGATCTTGAAGCAGATGTGACATTGACTTTCTTTTCACTTTTTATGATTAGCCTTAAGCCACAACTGAATGGATTTAATATGCAGGCCAGAACTAGATGCGTAAATGGCCCAATTGCCAGATCCTTAACTTCTCTCAGAAATTTTAAAAGAGCCTTAGAACAAAAACAAATCCTAGTAATTAAGCAGCTGAGGAGGGGACATTTTGATAAGGACATGTAAGCAACAAGGACATTTGACAAAATAGTTATGTTGTGCTGGCTAGGAATCTTATGGACTAAAATAAGGTTGATGACCAATAAAACTGCTCCAAGAAGATACCGAGAATTTTATTTCTTATTTTTCTTTATTATCATCCAGTTTCCTTTGCTATGAATTATTTTAATGAATAAGTGAATCAGGAATCAACCAATAAATGACTTTTTAGACAATAACATCACAAGCCAAGCAATCAAAAATCTAATACCTGGAAAATGTGGAGTAGATGCATTTATTTCTACCTCTCCAACCAAGTAAAGCTGAAAACCCTGGCCATTGTTTGCAAAACAAACAAAATATAAAATAAAATAAAATAAAATAAAATAAAAAGTAAAATAAATAAGAGACTGTGAGACTGTTAAGGGCAAGAAGAAGAAGGCAGATTGACCAAAAGCCCTGAAATATGAGGAACAACATAGTGGTGAGTCTGTTGTTTTCTTTTGTCTCCTATATATTTCTGACTGCTCAAGAAGCCCACAACTAGTTCCAATTGGCACCAAACCATGTCTCAAGAAAAGTTTTTCCTGTCCTGCCAAAGAATCATATAAGCAGCAGTTTAGAAAGACAGAAAAATGTTTACAATTAACACCTACTCCAGCAAAACATTGAAACACACACACAGAAGGAAGGGTGAGTGAGGAGTCTAGACTTCACTTTCATTCATAGTGATGAGGACCTCTCTTCCTGGCTGAGGTGATAGCAGCCAGGTTGAGGTTGAGAGGAGAGCTCGAATTACCAATGCTCAGTGATGACTGATATTTTTCTGAGTAATTGTTCAGTTTATTTGTATTTTATATATTATATATCATATATTTTGCCAGGGATTTGCTTTATATTGAGTCATTTTCTAGAAACAACTGATTATTTTGAGCTTCTGTATGTAATTATTTTGTTTTCCACATTCACTCATACTTAATACTTTTTAGATTTTACTCTGATTTAATGAATTGAATTAATCATTGTTAGGAATATATTTAAATATAATAGTAAAAGCCATATAATAGTGCATTAAACTAAATAGGACTTCCGTTTTCCCTTATTCTCAAAATGGTGGGAGATACAGGAAGTAATGTAATCAATATAGGAACATAGATTGTTTCCAACCTCAATCTCCCTCACAAGCAGATCATCTAGCAACTATTCATAGACAAGATACCATTTTGAAAATCCCAGAACCCAGGGATAAGGTTACAGCATCCTCCTGGACAACAATGACTGAGAAGGACTACCTTGAAAGGTTAAGAGAAGAGCAGCTGTATTTGGACCATATCATTCCTCCCCAGGCTGGCACAGCACTGCACTGAGAGGGCCCCCCTGGGCCTATGATTTCTCCAGTGGGAAAAGAGAGTCTAAGATGGTTATCTAGGCCCCTGCATTGTGGGATGCTTCCTGGGAGGCCCACTGGGTCTTGCTTCATGGTGATCATGGGGGAAATCTGGGACTAGCACACTGGGGATCAGATAGAGATGGAGAAGGTGGTGGGTCTTATAGCAATCAGTGCCCAGATGTTGGAGGACCAAGTTCTTGCTAGTAACTGTGTCCAAGCAGAGATCTTAGCCAGAGGTTCCCAGAAGTAAGATTGCTGGATCACATGATAGTTCTATTTTTAATTTTTTGTACAATCTCCATACCATTTTTAATAGCTACTATATTATTTTATATTCCCACCAACAGTTAAACAGGTTCCAATTTATCCACAGCCTTGCCTACTCTTATCTTAAAAAAATCTTTTTAGGCTCACCATTGAAATTTGTTCTCCTTCCCCCTACCCAGACCAGTGTAAGGGAATGCCTATCTTCTATTTTTTTTTTTCCTGAAGGAAGGAAAACTTCCTACTTAGGGGAAGAGCCAGTTATAATTCCCCTTCCCAGATTTTATATCTGAAGATTTCTTTTTGTAACAAGCTTAGAAGAAGGAGGCATAGAGCTTTCTGCTCTAACTTTCCCCCATTATCTCAGTGATATAGACACCTGGGCTTTTTCTTAAGGAGTGGAGAGTCAAAAGGAAGGGTGGCTAGGCACCCTCCTTTCTTTTTTTACCTAGTAAACTGCTAACTTGAAACATACACGGGTATGTGAGGAATGGGATATTCAGCCATAAAAAGAGGAAATTCTTCCCTTCATAATAACTTAGGTTGACTTTGAAGCATTATGCTAAGTGAAATAAGTCAGACAGAGAAAGACAAATATAGTATGATTTCACTAACATATGGAATATAAAAAAGCTGAGCTTACAGAAACAGAGAGTGGATTGGTAATCGCCAGGCATACATGGTAAATTGGGGGGAAATGGGTAAATTTGCTCAAAAGATATAAACTTCAGTTATAAAATAAATAAGTTCTGAGGTTTTAATGTATGTATGGTCATTATATTTAACGATTATGTATTATATATTTAAAATTGCTAAGAGACTAGATCTTAAAAGTTCTTAACATACACACACAAAAAGTAACTATGTCAGCTGATGGATGTATTAACTAAAGTTATAAGGGCAATCATTTCACAATATACACACATATCAAGCCATCACATTGTATACCTTAAACTTACACAAAGATATATGTATATATATCAACAAAGGTGGATAAAATAAAATAATTAAGAATAAAGGCTGGAGATGGTCATTTCAAGGCAAGTTTAATCCACAGTACTTGTATTATGCATTAATTCTATTCTCCAAATCACCCCATAATCTAAAATAGATGCTAACACTAGCTATTTCATCAGTTCTATACACAATGGGAAGAAAGGCAGCAGAAGAAATTAAAGGTGCTCTCAAGTTTGCACAAAAATTTAAATCTCAATGGTAAGAAAATATAGTCATATGTGTATATCTAGTTATGGCCAACAAATAAAAGTTTTTAGTTAGAATATGTAGTCTTTCTGCTGAAGGTCATACATCAAACTAAAATTCAGGAATTGTGTTACCATGGAAGAAGAGGAGAGAAAGAATTGGATGACTCTACATCCTGTGCTAAAAATACTTATCAAATGATTGTCAGTCTTTTTTTTTTTTTTAGTATAATATCTGCGTTTGAAGTTTACATTGTAGGCTGAATTGTATTGCCTGTCAATATGTATATTTTGAAGTCCTAAGTCCCAGTACCTCAGAATGTAAATGTATTTAGGGATAAGATCTTTAAGGAGGTAATAAAGTTAAAAATCAATTTTTTCAGGGTGGGCCTCTACTCTATCTGACTGATGTCCTTATAAGAAGCAGAGATTAGGACATAGATCTCTATCTCTATCTCTATCATCTCTATTTCTATATCTATATGCCTTCAGGGGAAAGATACAGCAAGAAGGCAACCGTCTGCAAGCCAAGGAGAGAGGCCTTACCAAATCTGCCCACACTTTAACTTTTAACACACTTTTAACACACTTATAACCTCCAGAACTATATTGTTCAAATTCTTTTTCAAAGAAATAAGATATTTAGTGGTATTAAACATTTATCAATTTTTGTAAAGTTGATTATTCTTTCAAATTATTTTTGAACATGTGATTGAGTTACTTCTAATTTTCTCTATGCTTTACTGTTTTCACATTATAGTCTTTTGTTTCTCTTTAACAATCCCAAATTAGAAAGGCATATTGCAAACTGAAATGGCACAAAATTGATTTTTCTGCTGTAAATTACAGTTGTTTCTAAAGCATTCAGTTGCTTGTGGTGAATAAACCACCACACTCATCCTAACTAAAGCATTTGGACAATGCAGCTTCTGTTCTGCAATTGATTGTTTTAGTGTTTCAACTTAGAAAGTTATCTGTGATTTCACACATTTCTGCTTCACAATCTTTCAGGAATGAATGACAATTTTTACCAATACAGCTTTTGGAAGAACTCTTTCCTAAGATGTTAAAAATCTAACAAGGGTGACTGGGTGACGGGCACTGAGGGGGGCACTTGATGGGATGACACTGAGTGTCATACTATATGGTGACAAATTGAACTTCAATAAAAAAGAAGTAAAAAAAAAGAAAGCTGCTAAAGAGAGTAAATTTTAAAGGACCTCATTACACACACACACACATACACGCGCAAATAAGTATATTATTAGTTGAATTTCTGAGAAGAAATCTCTAATATTCTTTAGAAAATCTACAATCAAAATAATATAAGCCTCCTATTTCAAAATATTTCAGGAAAATATTTTAAAAATATGAATATTACTTTGAAACATTTCTTTTTTTAAAAAGAAAGTTATTTATTTATTTATTTATTTATTTATTTATTTATTTATTTATTTATAAAAGACACACAGAGAGAGAGGGAGAGACATAGGCAGAGAGAGAAGCAGGCTCCATGCAGGGAGCCTGATGTGGGACTTTATCCGGGGACTCCAAGATCACACCCAGGGCCAAAGGCAGACGCTCAACCACTGAGCCGCCCAGGCATCCCAAAACAAATATGTTTCTACTAAAAAGAAGCTTTAAGTGAATCACCTGGGATAAAAATATTCAGGAGTCACATTAAAATTCCTTCACTTTGATGATAAGGCAAGCTAAGAATACATGAGTTTATGATATAGAAAGCCAACTAATGAACTTGCCTCTAACTATTCAGATGAGAGGGGGAATCTATATATAATCTCTGCCAGTCAACCGTAATTGAAAGATTTCTTATATTGTTTTTATATGCCATTTACTGTAAAGGTGTGAGGATTCTCTTCTTAAAGATTTATAAGACAACTATATTTAGAATTCAATTTTAAAGCCACTAGCTTAAGGTATTTTTCCCAGAAATAAGAAATTTATTTTTGTATAAAATAAAAAATCCATGAAAATGCATATATACTGCATATAAGTGATAGCATCACATTTTTTTTCTCTTCTTTCCTTTAAACTCCTAAAATTCATGGGCAGGGACACATAGTTGGCTCAATTGGTTAAGCATCTGATTCTTGATTTTGACTCAGGTCTTGATATCGAGCCTTGTGTTGGACTCCTCACAGAGCCCGGAGGGAGTCAGCTTGAGATTCTCTCTTCCTCTCCCTCTGCCCCTCCCCTGAGCCCCTGCTCACATGCTCTCTAAATAAATAAATAAATAAATAAATAAATAAATAAATAAATAAACAAATGAGTATCTTAAAAAATATACAAAGTTAAAAGAGGTTTTGGTTGTGGTAGATATCTACTATGATCTTTTATGCATCATTTGTAAAGTAGGTATTAGACACAAAATTATCAAAACAAAAGTGATTTTTAGAGTTTCCAAAGACTGAATAGATCATGGAACAGGTTTATACTTTTATATTAACTTCCATTATGATAATTCTTTAAAGTTGCATACCATAATCATGAAAAATATTTATCCATATTACCATTCAAAAATATATAATCCAAACCCGGTATACCAGGTATCCCCATGCTAGGGATAAAAAAGGATAAGGTTTGTCCTTCTCCGATTGACTTACTTCACTCAGCATAATACCCTCCTAACTCTGGGAAATGAACTAGGGGTGGTGGAAGGGGAGGAGGGCGGGGGGTGGGGGTGAATGGGTGATGGGCATGGAGGGGGACACTTGACGGGATGAGCACTGGGTGTTATTCTGTATGTTGGTAAATTGAACACCAATAAAAATTAATTTATAAAAAAAAAAAAAAAAAAAGAAAGGATTCTATGGCTTTAAAACCTGTTGAGGGAAAGGGGGTAGAGAGTAAAACCACACTGATCTATTGCCATCGTCCTTACCTACAGAGCCATACGTATTTTATGGCTCTAGGAGAGAGGAGAAGACTACACATGCTAATAGGTAAAATACTATTAAAATACTAAATAGGTAAGTTTTTCTCTAGACATGAAAATATATTTACAAGTTTGGGCTGATTCCTCTTATCTAAACAAACTAGATTGCATACTGTTAATGCTATTAGATAAATAATTCTAATAATTACTAGAGCTTTATCGAATGTTTAATTGATCACCGCTTTTGTTCGATAGTCACTGTTAAAATTCTCATTTTACAGTAGCGGAAACTGAGAAATTAAATACATCTTGAATGTAGTGGGATAGAGGTTTGCATTCAGAGAGTTTTGACTTCAAACACAAGGGTTTTTAACTTCTTTTTTTTCTTCTGTATGGCACAGCTGTATGCTAATTCATAAGCAATAAAAATTCTTATTTCCAAGACACTCAAAAAAAAAAAAAAAAAAAGGATAAGGTAAATCACCTATACTCAAGAATTTCACAGTCTAGTGGGGAAGCCATTCTAATAAGCAGAATACAGTATTCATGGGCACCTGGGTGGCTCAGTTGGTGGAGTGTCAGACTCTTGATTTTGGCTCAGGTCATGATCTCAGAGTTTTGGGATCAGACTCTGTGTCAGGCTTTGCATTTGGTGGGAAGTCTGCTTGAGATTCTCTCCCTCTCCCTGTCTTCCCCACCCCTTGTGCTCTCTATCCCTCTAAAATAAATAAATAAATCTTTAAAAAATGCAGCATTCAGTATGAGAGGTGAAATGATCATTATATGTCTACAGCAAAGTTATGTACAGAGAGAAAATGGACAATATGTGTGGGGCAATAAATTAACTCATTAATCATTCAGCAAATATTTCTTAATCTTTTACTATGTGCCAGATATTATTTCTATTTTAAAAAAATATCTTATTTTTAATTTTATTTTGGAGAAAGAAAAAGAGCACACAAATGGGGAAAGTGCAGATGGAGAGGACAATCTCAAGAAGACTCTGTGCTGAGCATGGAGATGATGTGGGGCTCAATCTCATAATCCTGAGATCATGACCTAAGCCAAAATTGAATCCAATGCTTAACTGACTGAGCCATCCAGGGCCCCCCAAACATTATTTTTATTGCTGGGGTTATGGAAATACATTTACAAGGTCACTTCATCATGGGAGAAAGATGATAGACATACACAAGTAAGTTGTATGTCAGATTGTGGTAAGTCCTTCATGCCTGAAAGGAATTCTGAATTTGACCTTGACAATCATCCAGTTGTAAGGAAGACTTGCTTATGTTAACTTGTCTGGGATCAGAAATCATGTCAGCTTTCATTCTCATTATCACAATGTGGAGGGAACAGAAGATAAAAAGTCAATGAAAATCATTGTTTTAGTATCATTCTATTTCCAAATTTGTATCCAAGGTATGGAATACATGGTCAAGAATGATTGCTAAGCAATTTTATAGTATGTTTGAATAAATTAGTATGTGGGAGGGTAAATGAAGGAAAGATTTGGCTACTGGGTAGTTCAGATAAGTAGAAATAAAATTTGGTATTAAAGGGTGAAAGGAAGGGGAAAGATTTTAACCATTTTTAATTCTCTGCTCTCATATTATGTATAGAGAGTGTTGTTTTTAACCTGTCATCCAGCTTCGAGATACTATAAGATGAGGTGGAATTAGTGGATATGGAGAAAAACTTTTATATTTCTCTATATGACAATAAGGAAAATTAAGCAGTGATTTTTTTTTGGTGTGTGTAGTGGGAATGAGAATTATGGAAAGAAATATAGAACAAAAGGCCAGGTAAAGAAAAATAATTAAGGTCTTACTTTGAGATGGGTATTATAACACCAACTCTTATATCCTCATGATACCTAAATAAACATCTGGTTTACTCTGTAAGACTTTTGTTAATGGATCTATTACTGTACTGAGAAGGCTGAAGCAAAATAATTCCAGAAAATTCAATATGTGAGGTTTGCTATATAGTCAAATTGACCAGTAAATGCATATGAAATATTTCTGGAACAGTTCTGTCCTTGACTTTGGGCAATATGGCAAAGCAGTCAGGATAAGTGTGAAGGCTATGGAGCCAGACAATTTGTGTTCACATTCTTTCTTCAGCACTTACGTGTGCATGCTAATTGACCTCAGTGTGCCTCAGTTTCTTGGTCTATAAAATGGAGAGTATAAGTGTATTCCATTGTGAGGATTAAACTAATATGTAGTTTATCAGTACAAATTTGTAATAGAGTTTAGCAATTTCAATTGTTAGTTATCACAATAGATAATATTTATAAAATGTTAAATCACTCTTATCTTGCCTCATTTGAAAAATGAAAGCTAAAATAAATTATGTACAGTAACATAATTATTAGAAAATTATCAGAATGTTGAAATTAAAAATTTCAGAATATTGAAATTTAAAAATGTAAGATGAGGTAATTTAAATAATATAACTACATTTTTATTTTTGATAGAACAAAAAGGTTATATCTGTCTAAATTGCTAGAAGAAGCCAAGGACAATTGAGTCTATGTTGTGTTTAGAGGATTGAGTATTTGAAATTGCACATTTCAAAGGCAGAGGTAACCATTAAAAGTATGTTGTTGCTTTTTAAAACTTTGTAATCACACTAAACCTTTATGATCAAATAATGTTTTTGTGAACCTAATAATTTCTAAAATATAGTTGTAAGGTCATGTGGAGGTTTGACACCATTATTAGCTCCCATTGTTAAAAGTGAAGCATCTTCATTAGTTAGGGATTGTATTTCTTTACTGCAAGTAAAAGAACACATAACTAAAAAATAGCTTACACAAAGTTTGCATTTTTCTTACATAAAAGAATTCCAGAAGCAAATAGCCCAGGACAAATATAGTAGTTGTTTTTTCCATAAAATGCCCTCACTTTTCCCCATGCCTGGTTATCTGTACCATATGGTTTGTAACCTGGTAGCAACAAATGGCATTTCTACATCCAGTATCATGACAATGTTCTAAGAAGGGTAGAAGAAAGAAAGGGAAAAGGACAAACTACATGTTTCAATTTTTAAAGGTGTTTTCTGCAAATCAGTATCAGTAATTCTCACTTATATTTATTGGTCAGAAAAGTAAATACAGTTCAATAGGTAAGTTTTCTAAGAGAGAAGGGGAGAACTGATGTTTTCTGCATAGTTAGTAGTGTCTACCTGTCCAAATAAAAATACACATCCAGATTCAAAATAATAACCACTTTTTATTTTATATAATTTTTTTTAAAAAATTTTATGATAGTCACAGAGAGAGAGAGAGAGAGAGAGGCAGAGACACAGGCAGAGGGAGAAGCAGGCTCCATGCACCGGGAGCCCGACGTGGGACTTGATCCCGGGTCTCCAGGATTGCGCCCTGGGCCAAAGGCAGGAGCTAAACCGCTGCGCCACCCAGGGATCCCTATAATTTTAAAAAATTGCTGCTATTTCCATCAATTGCTTATTCTGAAAATATCCAATAAAATAATTGGGTTTAACAATTTGAATATATGGAATAAGTATAATGTAATAATAATAAATGTTTTCTTTAAATTTAACAGACTAAGGAAAAATCATGAACAGTGATCTCAGACATAGATATCATGTGCTGTATATAGTAATTAAAATAAATATCTATTGGGATTACATAGTGTAAATGTTTCAAAACATGTTATATGGCTAAATCTTGATAGCCTTTGGGCATAAATAAATTTAAATCCCATATAATTTTTAATCTACCTTTCTGTTTCTAATAAACAAAAGCAGGCAAAATTAGCAAATATTTTAAGATAATCATAAAGGACATGAAACATCATAAACCTGCTTGATGACCTTTAGATATTAGATATTAAATACTTCATGATGAATTAGGAGACGCTTAATACATATTAATATATTCATTCGGCACATATATACTTTTTGCAAGTAGGTATACCCTATGCACAGTGTAATGGTAGTATTGAGAATCTACGACTCAGTGTTTTCAAATGTTTTCTATAATTAACTAACTGTCTTGTGGTTGATCAAAAGAAAAAGATTTGAAGTTCTTTTTTTGAAAATATTTTTATCTTGTTTTATTAAAAAGCTATCTTTGAATTATCAGCCCTAAGCTTTGTATAATTATCTTGATGATGTGAGGAGCCTCAAGAAGAGTGTAAGTCACAAGAAGTGCTACAGACCTAAAAAGAAGATGAAATCAAGTGGTGGATAAAATATCCTTTCTTAGGTGGGATCTGAGAAGGGATGTACTTCACAAATATTCCTTTTAGTTTGAGAGCAATTCAAAAAAGGAAAGAGTCAAGAGCACCATTGCTTCAAAAGCTGACCTAAAATAGCTTTTCAATGGTTACAGGAAAGTATTTTCACTGGGAGAAGCAAAGGCTGCAATAATGACACGATTTTAACCTAGATCTGGTTCATATCACTGCCACCTTCTGAAATGGACAAGCTTCTAGTTCAAGTGGTTACATCAAGACAAAATGTGAAGGTTGTATGCATCATTCAAAATTCTGTGTTTGAACTTCATTTGGTTGAAATAAATTGTGCTTAATTCTTAATTCTTGTGTCAAGCCAGGATACATGTGTTGATTGATTTATCATCAAGTTACAGATTTTCCGAGCAGTAATTTATTTTCCCCACCTATAAAATGGCTTACAGGAAAAACAAACCAAGGAAAATTCATCTTCTACAAAAGAATGCCATAATTAAGGTTATAAAGTGAAATATTACACTTTTTACATGAGATATAAGAATCCCCAAAAGTTGGGGGGGAAATAATAGGATTTTACTGGACAATTGATTTATTTTTTTCTAAGTTGTTATTATTGTTGTTATCAATTCTACAATCATGCCCATGTTCAGTGATTTTTCTCCAGGGATAATTGATCCAATATTATTTATCTGATCAGCTTGTATTGATCTAACAAATGGCATGATTTAAAATATTTTGACCAGTTGGGACACCTGGGTGGCTCAATGGTTAAGCGTCTGCCTTTGGCTCAGGGTGTGATCCCAGTGTCCTGGGATTGAGTCTGACATTGGGTTCCCCCTGTAGGGAGCCTGCCTATGTCCCTGCTTCTGTCTCTCTGTCTCTCATGAATAAATAAATAAAATTTAAAAAAAATAAAAATTTCTTCATCAGCCAGTAGGGGCCTTATTTAATATAAATATAAATATAATATATTAATATATGTACCATATTTATATACAAAATATATTTTATGTTTTATTAATATATATTTTTATTATATATTTTTTCCTACAAATAATTTTAACTCTTCAGTTAATGTTAATTTCCACCTTCTATCATCGGGTAAAAAATAGGTATTCCCTAAGAAACATATTTTTTTTGTTGTTGTTTTTGTGATTAATTGGTTTGGTAAATTTATAAAACTATCATCATTTCAAATATAATCATGTTTTAATTTTGCTTTAGTTGGAAACATGGATTAATGATTAAAGACAATAAGTTTGTAATATCAGATTGATATCAGTGAATTATTCTAATTATTAACATTAAACCTGAAATCACTAATATATGTCAAACACAATATTATGTCATAAATCCACAACAGTAGTCCTTTCCATAAAGATAATATTACCAATCACAATTAAAATAAATAAATCAGCCATAGATATTATTTATTACAAAAAGCATTGAATGTACTTAGGTGTTTATTCTTAAATGATTTCTAAAAAATATTTTATTTATTTATTCATGAGAGACAGAGGCAGAGAGAGAAGCAGGCTCCATGCGGGAGCCGACCTGGGACTCCATCCCAGGTCTTCAGGATCATGCCCTGGGCTGAAGGTGGCACTACTGAGCCACCCAGGCTGCTCTATTTTTAAATTATTTTTATCACTGTGGAATACACTGGAAGGACTGCTGTTTTTATATGAGAAAGACCAAGAAATATACATATGGACTATTATTTGCAGCAATATTCAAGTAGCTTCATTTTGTATACTCCTATTTATACAGATATATTGTAATATTTGGCAATAAAGCAGAGAGAGGAAATAACTAGAAGAAATAAATGATAGATTAATGAAACCACATCAACTACTGACAGAAAAACATAAGTAGGGAAATTAAGGATAGTTTTGGTTGCTTGTTTTGGTTTGCTTTAGTAAGTGATTTGGATCTTTATTTAGTATAATAACAAACCATCTTTACATAAAATAGGATGCAAAATTTGTATAAAACTTTAAAGTGTGAGATTTTAGGGAAATTCCTTATTTAAAAAGATATTATTGGTTATAATTCACTAGATTCTTGAGGGACATGTTTATTTCAAACTGTTAGTTTTGAGAGGGAGAAAGAATCAAGTGAAAAATACAAGTTATCTTAATATGCAGTATAACTGATGTGAAAATGTAATATACTGGTAGGAGTACTAAAGGTATATATTCATAGGTTTGAGGAAGGAAATGAGGAGATGACTGTGAATGGAGAATGCTTAAAATTTATAAAGAAAATAGGCATATGCTTTGGTGTTCTATAGCCATAGCTGGTAAATACACTCATACTCACCAAAAGCTTGCCATCTGCCATTCTGGATGCATAGTTTTGTGAATTCAATTAAAAGACAAGAACTGAGATAGTTAAATTATCTTTACTTTTTAAAAACTCTTAGAGAAAACATAAAATCTACATGATCTGAATGACAGGATGCTGTGAAAATAGCAGTATAAGACATTAGTCTTTGAGTTCCATTAATGTATGAATAGAAGTAGAGGAAAATATGGAGCAAATTCCAGGTGAAGTAAAAGTCTTAGAGACATGAAGGAGAAAGGGACTATACATACGAGAAAGGTATGAACAGAGATGTAGAACTAAAACAAAAGATCATTTATTACGTGGTAGCAGGAGAAAAGGATGGATTAATAAAATTAACAGGGTGTTGAAGGTTTGAAAGCCAAGATCATGAACTTTAATGCTGGCAATCCAATATAAATAAGGTTTTATTAGGATTTTTCTGGCAAATGCCAGATTGCTTCATAGAGAAAAGAACACCATTTAAAGAAATTTCAATATTATGAAAGTGGTAAATAAAAAAAAATATAATGAAAGGGGGACAATATGGAATATATAAGGGGTATCTTGGTTATGCAAAATTATTGGATTTTATATAGAAAGAAGTGAAGTATAATTTGCATTTTAGAAACTTCACTTTGCAGTGTGGATAATACATGAAAAGAACACATGGTTAGAGATAGCAGATAAATTGGGAGAATTCTGCTTGATTTGAAGAAGAAATAATCATGTTGGAGAGAAAACAATAGATTCAATGAACATTTCAGAGTTTGATTTGTCAGTATTTAATGACGAATTGAAAATGAGACTGTTCATGGAGAAGATGGAGTTAAAGGAGAATCATTGCTTTCTGGCTTAAGCAAATGGAAACAGAGTGCAATTCTGAAATGTACCAAGTAATTGGCTAGAGAAGTGAGAGGTTTTATGGTAGTAAGGGGTGGCAATGAGTGACAGGTTTAGTTTAGAACAAATTCATTCTGTTATTTATGACCATCTAGATGGAGGATTGATGGCTGTCTATGATGTTGGATATTTGTGGTCTGAGGTTGAGGAAATATTTAATATTTTCAGGGTTTGGGAGGATAATGTTAAAGAGAGTGAGGATTTGAAGGCTGAGAGAAAGGACTAAAACAAGGAAACCGTAGTATAAAAGAAAGAAGAAAGAAAGAAAGAAGAAAGAAAGAAAGAAAGAAAGAAAGAAAGAAAGAAAGAAAGAAGAAAGAAAGAGAAAGAAAGTAAACAAATAGAGAACTTATCAAATTTAAAACCCAAAAACAAATTATCCAATTAAAAATGGGCAGAAGATAGGACTAGACATTTTAAAAAAATACAGATGGCCAACAGTCACGTGAAAAGATGCTCAACATCACTCATCATCAGGGAAATACAAATCAAAACTACAGTGAGATATTACCTTCCTCCTGTCAGAATAGCTAAAATCAACAACACAAGAAACATGTGTTGGTGAGGTTGTAGAGGGGAACCCTCTAACACTGTTGGTGGGAATATAAACTGATGTAGCGGCTGTGGAAAACACTCATAGGTGGAATTTAAGAAACAAAACAGAAGATCACAGGGGAAGAGAGGAAAAAATAAAATAAGATGAAATCAGAGAGGAGACAAACCAAAGGAGACTCTTAATCATAGGAAAAAAACGAGTTGCTGGAGGGGAAGTGGGGTGGGGGATGGGGTAACTAGGTGATGGGCATTAAGGAGGATGTATGATGTAAAGAGCACTAATATTATCTAAGACTGGCGAATCACTGACCTCTAACTCTGAAACCAATACTATATTATATGTTAATTAATTGAATAAAAAACAGTATGGAAGTATATATATATTATATATATATATATATATATAATATTACTCAGCCATAAAAAGAGTGAAATCTTGCCATTTGTAACAATATGGATGAAGCTAGAGAGTACTAGGCTAAGTGAAGTAAGTCAGTCAGGGAAAGACAAACACCATATGACTTCACTTACGTGGAATTTAAGAAACAAAACAAATGCATGTAGGGAAAAAAAAAAACCAAACAAACAAAGAGGAAACCCAAGAAACAGACTCTTAACTCTAGAGAAAAAACTGCCAGTTAACAGAGGGGAGGGGAAATGGGTAAATAGGTGATGCTTATTAAGGAAGGCACTTGCTGTGATGACCACTAGGTATTGTATATAAGTGTTGAATCACTAAATTCTACATCAGAAACTAATACTATGTTGCATGTTAACAAACTGAAATTTAAATAAAAACTTGGGGAAAAAAGCAAAATGAAAAGACTAGCTCCAGATTGGGAGAAAATATTTGCAAAAGATATGTATCTCATACAGGACTATGATCCAAAAATACATAGAGAACTTTTAAAACTCAATGAATCAACAACAACAGAAGTATTTAATAATTGCCCATACTCTGAACAGATACCTTATCAAAGAAGATACACAGATAGCAAGAAAGCACATGAAAAGATGCTCCCCATCATTTGTCATAAGGAAGTGCAAATTCAAACAATAATGAGAAACCACTGCACAACTATTAGAATGGCCAAATATGACAACACCAAACAATGAGGATGTGGAGTACAGGAATTCTCATTCACTGTTGGTGAGAAAGCCTCTTTGGACGATGGTTTGGTGTTTTCTTACAAAACTAAACATACTCTTACTATATGATCCAGCAATCAAGCTCTTTGGAATTTACTCTTTCTTGGTCATTGGCTCTGGACCTCACCTATATTCCAAAACTTCATCAATAATACCACTTAATTGTTATAGAACCTTAATTAAACCTTTCATTTTTGAGCTTATTTGTCCTATCCAAAATGAAGATAGTATCAATACTCTTTGAAAAGGCTGACTTAGGAAATATATACAAATACTTTCTAAACCAGTATTTTTCAGGATTTTTGGGCCGCAGCCCCCTTATAAATAAATATTATGTGGAGGTCTGATACATATGCATACATATAATTGCAATACAAAACTTACTATATGTGGTGTAGACTGGTATTTCCTGTTCTATTTCACTGAAAAGTAAACCTTTATTTAGTAATGACCCACTAAGTGAGTCATATTGCACAGTTTAAAAATATATTGTCTAGGGGATCCCTCGGTGGTGCAGCAGTTTGGCGCCTGCCTTTGGCCCAGGGCGCGATCCTGGAGACCCGGGATCGAATCCCGCGTCGGGCTTCCGGTGCATGGAGCCTGCTTCTCCCTCTGTCTGTGTCTCTGCCTCTCTCTCTCTCTCTGTGACAATCATAAAAAAAAATTAAAAAAAATATAAAAAAAAGAGAAGATTTATGGTCTATGTCATCATGCCCACAGATATTTATAGCAGTTTTATTCATGATTACTAATACATGGAAGCAACTAAGATGTCCTTGTGGATGTGAATGGATAAAAAAACAATGGTATATACAGACAAGTGGATATTTTTAGCTCTGAAAAGACATGAAAGAAACTTACATACATATTATTAATTGAAAGAAGTCAATTTAAAAAAGCTACATGCTGGACAACCTGGGTGGTTTAGTGCCGCCTTTAGCCCAGGGAGTGATCCTGGAGACCCGGGATTGAGTCCCATGTCAGGCTCCCTGCATGGAGCCTGCTTCTCCCTCTGCCTGTGGCTCTGCCTCTTTCTCTCTCTCTCTCTCTCTCTCTCTCTCTGCCTCTCATGAATAAATAAAATCTTAAAAAAAAGCTACATGCTATATGACTCCAATTATATGATATTCTAGAAAAGGCAAAACTATGGAAGCAATAAAAAGTCCAATGATTACTAGGAGTTAGAGAGGGAAAAGAGGAACAAGTAGAGCACAGAATATTTTGTGGCAGTGAAATTATTCTGTATAATAGTACCATGGTGGGTATATGTCCTTATACATTTGTCAAAACCCATAGAATGTACAACACCAGAGTGAATTCCAATGTAAACTGTAGGCTTGAGTGATGATGTGTTAATGTAGATCATTGAATATGACACATATACCACTCACGTGCTAAATGTCAATAGTAGGGGAAGTTGTATGTGGTGAGTGGAAGGGGGAGTTCAGGAAGCATATGCAGACCCTCTATACTTTATGTTCAATTTTGTTGTGAACCTAAAAACTGCCTTATGAAATTAAGTTCATTAATTTAAACTCACACACATACGTAGACACGCAACCTCATGTGATACTGGTAAGTTTTATAGTCCTTGTGTATTTGCTTGTTTATGACAACATTGTTCCAAAAAGAAAGAATGTTCAGTGACTTCTAAGGATTTGTGGATCTATATCTATACTTACATCACATAAGATAAGGGGAAAAAAAAACAGAAAAGCAAGGGTAAGGACAGAGATTAGTCAATAATGAATTGAAGATATCCATGACATTTCCCTTCATACTTCAACGGACCATGAATTTGGATTCAAGTTTGCTAGAAACTCCTGTAAAAAAAAAAAACGTATTCTGATCATTTACACATTTGACAGTGATCATAAGTTTAAATATGCTCTTGGAGGAAGAACAGTTATTTTTTTTTCAGAACAGTTTATTATCATTTAAAAAGTCCTGGCTGGCATCGTTTTGGCACAGCTGCAAGGGGGCTTTGCTTCCTGGGATCCTATCTTTTAGGATTTTCTCCTATACAGACTGATAAGGAATGTCACAGAAGTAATTCTGCAGAAGTGGTTGGGTGGAGAGAGCAAATTCAATCCAGTTACTCTTTGCTGATTTTATTCAACTCAGTGGCGGAACATAATGTATCCTATATTAAGGACTCCATATACAGATCTGACAATGAAACAAATATGTACTTAACCAATGTTTCCAGTGTAATTCTCTGTTGAACACAAAATAACTCTGCATATAGTCATCCAGGCATTCAGAGAAGATGAATGACTTTAGCTTGTCTTAAGCTTCTACACCCTAGGTTGCATATGCATGCTGTCCATCAGGGAGGAATTCACACAGTGAGAGACATGGAAAGAGGAGAGGAGACTAGGGCACAAGAGATCAGCATGCTCCAAGCTGAAATGTTTTTAGAATTCCTTGAATTTTTTTGTGACCTTGTATGCCTTTTGTGTTTATAACAAATTTAAAAGTACTTTAAATTATAAAACACGCAATTTTACATGCAAAAATTTACATCAGAAATAGATTTGAGTCCATATTGCCAATTCACTTACTTTGAATATACGTATATAAACGGTGGCAAGCAAATAAGATATGCCATAATGCATATATAAGTATTCTGTGAAGAAATATTTAAATGCTTAATTGTAACCTCCCATTTCATTTAATACAAGGAAACAGAATTTGTCTTTGATGTATATTTTCAATTCATTTCCTCAACTTTACTATCTTTCTGGGTAGTTTGAACACAAATAAGGATAAATAAATCACTTCTGCCTTGAGAAAGACACACAATTATAGTATTTTCAGAATTGGAAATATTAGAACATCATAAACTTGATAATGTATAGCTCAGTCTTGTTAATGGCATAGATACTACTGCAAGATATTATTCAGTGAGTACAGATTTTAAGCTCAAATGCCAACACGGTTCAAGAAGATAGCCTAACTGGCAAATTTGGACAGCTGAGACCTGTGGTGAAAAATTAAAAAATGCCATCAATCATTGGTGTCCTGCAAAAAACCATGAAACTGAGTTATGCATATCTCCTGATTTCTGGAGAAATGCTAACTGATTCCATTTATGTTCTGAAATCTATGTATACACAGAAGTTTTACAAATTTCAGAAGTAAATTATTTTTTTTTTGCATTTCCATCAACAGCGCACAAGGTTCATTTTCCTCAAAGTCTTTGATAGGTACTGGATAAAAATAGAATATTATTCAATCATAAAAAGGATGACATCTTGCTATTTGCAACAACGTAGGTGGATCTCAACAATATAATGCTAAGGAAAACAAGTCAGATAGAGAAAGACACCACATGATGTCACTCATTTGTGGAACTTAAGAAATAAAACAAGTGAACAAAGGAAAACAATGAGACAAACCAAAAACCAGACTGTTAACTATAAAGAGCAAACAGATGGTTACCAGAGGGGAGGTGAGTAAGGCATGAGTGAAATAGGTGAAGGGAATTAAGAGTACACTTATCTTGTTGTGCACTGAGTAATATGTGGAACTGTTGGATCACTATATTTGTACACTTGAAACTAAGATATTATATGTTAATTACAATGGAATTAAAGTTTTAAACAAGGTAAATTATTTTTATAAGCAAGTAAAGTTTTAGTGTTGGCATAATTATAAGTTGAAAAACTTACTGAAAATGTAGATTACATGTCAATAACTAAATAATTTTTCTTTCTCTTTCAATAATATTTACATATTTAATTTTTATATGATATCTCATTGTTGAAAATACTGACAAACAGATCTGTAGATTAAAAAATGCAGGGACGCCTGAATGGTTCAGCGGTTGAGCATCTGTCTTCTGCTCAGGGCATGATCCTAGAAACACGGGGTCGAGTCCCACATCAGGCTCCCTGCATGGAGTCTGCTTCTCCCTCTGCCTGTGTCTCTGCCTCTCTCTCTCTCTCTCTCTCTCTCTCTCTCTCTCTCTGTGTGTGTGTCTCTTATGAATAAATAAAATCTTTAAAAAGAAATGGAGATCCATCAAAAAGATAAATGTTAAAATTTTGGTGAATTCTCTTCATGATATTTTATTTGAATACATGCAAGTAATAAAAAATTAGGGTAGCATTGCATTTATAGTCCTATGATCTGTCTTATATTAAAATGTCACAATTTTTATACCATTGAAGTCTTTGAATATTTAATTTTAAATAGCAATATGATATGCATCATATAATTACACCATAGTTAATGAAGCAAAATTACAGGCGTTAGGTATGTGTAATGCTCCTAATTTTTTATTATTATGAGAAATGCAATCTAACTAAAAAACCCAAATACATTTACTACCAGAAAATGTTCCACCATTCTACAAAAATTTCTATCTTTGCACAGACCTAGCAAATGTAAGTATTAATAGTAAAAAAAAATTGTCAATGCGATCAATGAAAATCACATGAAATCTCTATTCTTTATTGTTTCTTATTGAGCAAAGCATATTTTACTGTTTGTTGACAATTTGTAGTCTCCTATCAATAAAATTTTTATTATTTTTTGTTTATTTATTTAATAGGAAGAAAGTGTTATAAAAATTCAAAGACTCATACATTAAGAATAATAATCCTTCTCCAGCATACTTGTTGCAATCATTTTCCAATTTTTTCTCTCTTTAATACTATTTATTAAAGGAATATATGGAAAACTATAAATGTCCAATATTCATATATCTATGTAATTTAGCAAACTATGGTAATATTGGAAACAAGACAAAGCTTAAACACCTATTTGTATATGCCTTAGATATATAATTATCTTCTTACATAGTCTCACTTTATATGAAATTCTATTTCTTGTGTCAACCTGAGAACAGAAAGTCTTTAAATTCTTCTCTCTAGGTAAAGTAGATAAAATGATTGGCTTAATAAAAATGCATCAAACTAAGGAAAGCTGGCAAAATAACATGTTTCAGATTTGACTATATAATGAAACTGCCAAATAAAAATATGACAAAGATTTCTTTAAAAAATCATTCTGTCATTCCCCTAAAGATTATTAAATGTGTGCTGTTGTATTCTGTAAATGCTTTGTATCAAGAATATATCTTAATTCTAATCCTAATTGATATACTTGTATAATTGAATATTAAATTGGATGATAATAAAAGTAGCTCCATTAGTGTTTGAAAAGAAGAATTTTAAATGATCTTTACTTCCAATAAGGAGAGAAGAAAATGACTTTAGGACTAAAGACCACCTTTAGCTGGTCCCAGACGAATGAGCATATATCAGTGTTTATGGAATAATACAATTATGTTGCAAGAATGTATTCTTGTTATTGTGGATTTGCAGTTGAGAACTGGACAGTTAGATGATTAATTGAAACGGTGTTATGTTAGGTACGACCATAGTATAAATCAGAGTTTTATTTATTTCTTTTTAAATCAGAGTTTTAAATGGGCACGTCTTGTTTATTTTATTAAAATAAACATCAAAATCATCCAAAATATAAGAATGCATCACTGAGATGGATTTTTTAAAATAATCTATGAGACATTTCCATGGTATCCAACTTAAGCTTAAATCACATTAAAAAGCTTAACCTTGCCTCTTATGGATTGTGTTTTTGATAATGAGCAAGAGTGGATAAATAAGCAATTAAGATGGTGTATACTATACAAGAACGTGGAATTCCTGGGAAGAGAAAGATTAAGTGATTAGTTATTGCCATTCCACTTCCATCCATATAAAAAAGTGTACTGTTGTTAATTAACTAGTCCAAATTGTTTTGTAATAATCTGAGCCATAATGCTTGCTTACTCTCGTTTTTTGAAAAGACTTTATTTATTAATTCATGAGAGACACACAGAGAGAGGCAGAGATATAGGCAGAAGGAGAAACAGGCTTCATGCAGGGAGCCCGATGCAGGACTCAATTCTAGGACCCCGGGATCATGACCTGAGCCAAAGGCAGATGCTCAACCACTGAGACACCCGGGCATCCCTGCTTAATTGCATTTTGAGATTCAAAATACTTGATAAATGTTAACACCTTATTTAACTTTGAATCATATTAGTTTCAATGTAATCAATAGGTCTTATTTAAAACATAAAATTCTTCAAGAAAAAAAATATTGAAACAAATTGAGGAGATTCCTGACCCTTTTACATCTTATATATCTAACCATAGAATATTAGTGAATAAATTGTCATTAAAGAAAGCAAGAAACGGGATCCCTGGGTGGCGCGGTGGTTTGGCGCCTGTCTTTGGCCCGGGGCGCGATCCTGGAGACCCGGGATCGAATCCCACGTCAGGCTCCCGGTGCATGGAGCCTGCTTCTCCCTCTGCCTGTGTCTCTGCCTCTTTCTCTCTCTCTCTGTGACTGTCATAAATAAATAAAAAATTAAAAAAATATATATCTAAGAAAGCAAGAATGGATCACTGATACATCATTTAAATGAAAACATTTTATGGGTGATTAATTATTAATGATTAAAACCAACATGATCATATAAATGATATCCCAATGGGATGATTTAATTTAACATAGAGTGATAATGAAATAGAGTAAGGTAAATTAGAATCAAGTAGACATAAATTAGGATCTAAAAATTAAAGGTCAAAGATATTTAAAAAATTGTCAACCTTATTTACATGAAACATTCCTGGAACTATCTCATTCAAACTAACTAAAGGAAGAAATAAACATGTAGTTGCAGAATTGATCATAATTGGTATGAGTTAAAATCAGAGAAATGTTTCTTAGGGAAGAATGAGAGCAATACATGGCACCTGACACATTACAGAAGTTTAATAAATGGTAACTAAAGTTTAAGACTAAAATTTGAGGTGGATAAATGCAGATCAAAACTTCATCTGCTTCTGATAGATGTTTATTGAGTGTCAGATTTAAAATAGCTACTCAAAAATGAGATATTTTAATCAATTAATTGACACCTAATTTGATATTTATATCTTGCTAAGTACAAATTAAGCACCTGTATATGTTCCTGAAGGTTAATACATTCATATGAATGCAGTTACAATTTTAGTATTTATAAAGTTCTAAGTTAATTAAATGGTACAAAGAATAATTTCTTGCATACATTTAAATGTATCTTTCTGTGTATTGTTATGAGTCTTTTTTATTTACCCATTATTTTTAAAAGCCATTTCCTCTAGGCATATTTGCATAATAAATATATAATACAATCACATTTAATGTAAAAATCATAAAACCTAAATTAGAAGTTGCTCTACATTCAGTGTAAAAACAAGAAAAATGGACTGAAAAAATTCTCATTTAAATAGTGAGAAAATTAAAATTTGAAATGGAGTATTGTACTTCATTTAAAACATCCATCCTAAAGGATAATGAGTCCAAATGTGCATAAATATACAATTTTATTTATCCATGACTCTCAAATATACTATTATCAATATTTTAGAATTACCAGAAGCCATATAACTTTGCTTTGAGTAGCAGTCATATGGAAAAAAAGTGTGATTAAAGTCATGAAATCGCAGAGTAGCAAAGCTAAATGACCTGAATGAATTTTAAATGAGATACAGAGTAAATTACAGAAACAATCCAAGTGCCCATTGACTTATAAATGGATAAAGAAATGGTATATAGATATATACAATGGGATATTACTCACCCATAAAAAAGAATGAAATCTTGTCATTTGCAATGACATGAATGGAACTAGAGAGTATTAAGCTAAGTGAAATAAATCAGTGAAAGACAAATACCATATGATTTCCCTCATATGTGGAATTTAAGAAACAAAACAAATGAGGAAAGGGACAAAAAAAAAGAGAGAGAGAGAGAGAGATAGATAGAGGGAGTCAAACCAAGAAATAGAATCTTAATTATAGAGAACAAGCTGCCAGAGGGGAGGTGGGTGGGACAATGGGTGAAATAGGTGATGGGGATCAAGGAGTACACTTATTGTGATGAGCAGCAGGTGTATGAAAGGGTTGAATCAATGTTGTAAACTTGATACTAATATTACACTGTATGTGAACTAACTGGAATTTAAACAAAAACTTTTTTAAAAAGATGATAAATATTTATTGTCTACTATATTCCAGAAAATGTGTTATGTGTTTTCAGATGGTTTATAATTTTCTAAAATATCCTAGTAGGTGTTTTAATCCTCATTTGTTCAATAAATGAACACCTGTTTGATGAGTTAAAGGAATGGATTGTGATTCTCTCTTTTATAGTGAGGAAACTGAAATTTAGAATGATTAACATAATTATAAGATTATGCAGGTAGAAAGTGATAAAAAGCATTCAATCATAATTAGGAAACATATTTTTACCATCAAATCATACTAAATTTTAGTATAATAGAAGTCAAATTTTCCCTGAATTGAAATGTTGATCATTATTCCTGTTAGTTTGGAAAGAGATCTCTGATAATGACAGACATATGATCCATGAATAAGCCAGAGAAGCCCTAACTGGTCTAATACCTTAGTAACCAAAGTAAGCACCAGATATAGACTCCCAAGAGGGAGTAAGTAGCTCTCTAGTCATGTACAAATAAGCATGAATCAACTGACTTGCCTGACTAGCCCATTGGTCCATTGTGTCTCTGTGCTTTATTTCTCAAGGTCTTTTAGGCCTTGAACACAACAAATGATTGAACCACCTTCTAGTTTGATGCTCAACCAATTTTTACTGCACAGCTATGAGTACTGATTTATTCAAACTTACTTAACTTACAGAGGTTTTGTATTACTAATTATATCTACAAACAAATGAAAACTGCTCATATAGTTCACTTACCACCGGGGATTCTGAGATATCATTATTGACATAACTCTATCAAGTTCTTGTCTGTTTCAGGACGAATAAAAAAAATATTTACAAACTACAACATTTTCATTCCAATGGACCTAAATCTAAGTAACCCTATAGGTTAGATTAGGGATGTCTTATAAATTCAAAAGTTAGCAATACATTAAAGCAAATTTCCAGGGAATGTCCACAGTCTTCATGTTATGAAAATTTCTTTCTTCCATAGCATTTTATTCTTTTTGGTTTAATGGAAACTAAAATAATCAGATATAAAATAATCAGAGATAAGTTTAAGAAGATTATTCTGGAATGAAAAAGAAAGAAAATTGAGAGGATTTAAGCCTAAGATATTTATTAAACATTGTCAAATTGATATCTCTAGGAGTTGGGCCAAAATAGATCATTCTTCATTAGAGAATTTCGATTTAAACGTGAGATAACACTAACACCTATTACAAGGCTAAAATCCAAAAACTTCAAAGGTATCAATTGCTGGAGAGAAATGTGGTACAACAGAAACATTCTTTGGTTGAGGGAATGCACAAGAGTAGAGCAAATTTGGAAGATAGTTTGGAAGTTTCTTATAGTGATAAATTGAGTCTTACCATAAGACTTGGCTATTGCATTCCTCTTTTTTAGCATTTTAGACTCAATGTACTTGAAAACTTACGTGCATGCAAAAATCTGTATGCAAATTTTTATAACAGCTTTTTCTTTAATTGCAGAGACTGGAAGTAAACAAAATGTCCTTAATAGGTGAATGGAAAAATAAACTCCAGTACAACCATACACCGGAATATTATTCATCAACTTAATAGAAATTAGCTTTCAGGATGTGTAGAAAAGATGTATGGATAGATGGATGGATGGATAAATGCATATTACTGAGTGAATGAAACCACTCTGTAAAGGTTACATATTGTATAATTCCAATTATACAACATTTTGAAAAGGCAACATTATAAAGAAGATGAAAACATTTATGGGTTTCCAGGGCTTGGGGGATGGAGTTGAAAAGGTGAGGCCAGGGATTTTTAGGAAAGTGAAACTATATAAAATGATATTATAATGGTAGATATATGACATGTGTCAAAACCCACAGAAATTTACAACACAAAGAGTAAGCCTTAATTAATGTAATTTTTAAAATATCATTTAGGATGTCAGAGGATCCCATGATGGAATGCAGAATATGACAAAATAAACATGTATAATGGCACTGAGCAATAGAGTATGTGGGTAGCTGATGGTAGGAGTCATGTTTCTTACTATTAGAGTAGGAGAGCACATATAAGTATTGGGGATAGATTACACTGATCCGTGTTGTAATGTATTAAAGTTGGAAATACTATTGATATGAAGTCATGTTTAGCTTAAAATAGCTATAGATATTACAACATAAAAATTTTACAGATATGTATACATACATGAGTAGTACACACATATATATTTCTTTGATCTAGGAGCTGAGAGGTCTTAGAAGCAATCATGTCTCAGTAGAAATGAACACATCTAGCTCAGATACTGGTTTCTAATATCATATATCAATGAAAGGAGCCTCACTGTTAGAGAAAATTTCTAAATCTAGATCATGGGTCGGAAATACACAAGATGAACCTGGAACATTTTATAGTGCCAGAAAGTAAGGAAATGCTAAGAAAAAAAAAATCACATTGATGGTCCTGGGCATATGTCAAAGGGACACAGGAGCCAACTGAAAGAACTCCCAGTGGCCAAAACTGAAACAATTTAAGAAATAAAATATAGCAGTATTATAAATCAAAGAATAAAATAAATATTCATGAGTCTATACTGATGTAAATAAATGATCTAATAATTAAATAAATGAGGAAGAATAAACTAATCTCTGGGAAATAATTTCAAATAATTTATACTAACACTCTACTCTCAAGGAGATGGAATATAATTCCCACTCAAATGTGGATATGCATAATAAATGACTTCCCAAGAATGCAGTATGGGAACAGAGGAAATAAGGAATAACTTTATAGTGGAGAAAACTGACAAGTACTATCTCTGTCAGATGATCAAGGTTATCATAAAAAATGACAAGTTATGTTAATATGCTGTGATGAAAATTGCACTCGATCTCTGTGGTCTTCCTCCCAAAACATGTTAATACCAATTCAATCACAAGAACAACAGACAAGTCCCAGTTGAAGGACAGTCTATAAAATATACAACTGGTTCCTTAAAATTGTCAAGGATCAAAAATAAGGAAAGTTTCTGAAACCATTACAGTCAACAAGGGCCTAAGGAAGCATGACTACTCAATATCATATGGTATCCTGGAACAGAGAAAAGATTTAGTTAATACAGTTGTATCAACATTGTTTCATTGGTTGTAAAAATGTGCCATACTAATATGTTAATAAGAAGTGAAACTTGAACATGTAGTGTATAGGAACTCCCTATACTGTCTTTGCAATCTTTTTGTAAATCTAGATCTACTATTGTAAAATAAACCATTCATTAAAATAATGTGGAAAAAACATATATTCATGTTTGAGAATTGGTCAAATAAAGTAGGGTAACAACCCAATAGAGTACTATATAATTATAAAATAGAATACAGAGGATAATTTTAAGATATATTAGTAGATGGTGTAGAAACCAAAACTTGCCAATAGAAAGTGCTGTAGAATCCTGTTCTTTCAAAAATATTTAGCACAAATAATTTGGGGGATGATAGCATTTCCAAAATTGCTAACACATCAAAAAGAAAATTCAAAGTAGACTGCAGATCAGTAATGTATGGAGGAGCAACATAAGGTTTATTTTTAAAGGCAGTTCCTTAAACATTTCCATTCTTTAAGTTAATCACTGTAGGTTATGCATTTGGAATAAAAATCTCTTAACTGCATAAGATTTGTTAAAACGAATGTGGTAAAATAGAAAACGTTGAGAAAATAGTGGGCATTGCCACATTCACCCGGGTTTATTTATCTAGAAACCAATGCTTTATGTTCATAGGTTGTATTGTACCACTTTTCTTTTTTCACTTCCTCAACGTTTTTTCACCAGATATGTAGTGTCTGTTGAGTGGCAGAGTGTTGTAAAGAGAAGGCTTGCAACATTAAACAACACTGTTGAGACCTGTGTTCTCAAAGCATTTATACCCTAAAGTAGGATGAGCCTTGAGAGAGGCAATAAACAAATAGAAAAATCCAAGGTAGTGATAGTGCTAAGAAGAAAAGAAAATACTCGGGAAAACTTCAGATGATCAGAGAAGCCCTCTCTGAGGAGTGCACGCATAATGTAAAATGAGAATGACAGAAAGGAGTCTATTCTAAAAATATTGGAAGCATGATATTTCTAAGTAGAAGAAATAGCACGAAATTCAAGGCAGGAATCAGCCGGGCCAGTTAGCACAACAGAAAGTACACGAGTGGGGCTGTAGTGTGGTAAGTGATGGGGAGATGGGCACAGACCACTGTCGGTAAAGGAAGTCGGGACATGGAATACAGCTTGATTATGGCTGCAGAATGGTCTTGTTTTGTTGATATACTTTTCTGTTTTTTTGTAGTAAAGTAGGTGATGAGCTTCTTGTGGTTCTGTACCAATGATTCTCAACTGTTGAGGTTTGTACCTATTGAGACGATTGATTTTGGTGTGGAGTGAAATGAGGGGGATTCCCTGGCACTAGGAACATAAAACACATTTTGCAGTGATGTGTGGACATAAAAAGCATTTTTATCACCTAAACTGCTTTGGTTGACTTTAGTCACAGTGCATAATGTGTTGTGAAATGCCACAGTATTCATGCATGGTATGCAATTGTAAGGCTTATCAGAAAGGCACATGGGTTGAAAAAAGGTGGAACACTGCATCGTAGTCTATGATAGACCATGGAAAAGATGCTGCTATTTATAAAAATGCCTAAATTTGCTTGCTGTTAGTGATATTAGTGTAGCAGACCTGTGGTCCATGGGCAATAGTGCTGAGATATATAGAGACAGAGAAAAAGGGGGAGAAAGATCTCTTGGTGTGGTTTGGGGAAAATCAAAGTTGGACATTATTAGAGGGTTCTCTGGGTGCATCTGGGAAAATCTGAAAGCATTTATTCTACTTTAGAGGTTTCACTGCTGACACTTAAGACACAGGATTTGAAAAGTACCAAAAGGGCAAATAGTGTTGCACAAATTTATCAATCTGTTAACTAAATATTAAGCAACTTCTTATTTTTGATTTTATTTAAACTAAAACTAATCCACGCTAAGCTAAACTAAATATATTTAAATATTTTAATAGTAAGGTTTCCGGATTTTTCTTTAACTTCCCTTAACTGTGTGGAAAAACTAGCACTGTAACAATTCATTTGCAGCTCTGTGGACCAAGGCAACAACAAAAATCTCTTTTGAACTAAACGCAGTGTCACAGAACGTCATACCGCAAATATTATTCAGGTAAAGATGTGCTCTCTGTTTTACCTCAAAACCTAAACATATACTGTTTATTTTGTAAAACTGAGTTATGATAGAAAGATGTCAAAACATTGGATGCAAATCTGACACACAGATATGTGACTTTGCTCAGCTCTTAAATGTTAAATCCAAATGTTGAATTCCTGTTTATCCATTTGTAATATCATGTTAAAATTAGCTACCTCATCAGGTTGCTGTGAGAAGTATATATGAAACACAGTTGTCTACAAGCTACTCTCCTCATATTCCTCCTTTGATCCATAGTAGGGAGACATGGGAGTCTTTCTGTATTTGCAGGGCCATAGCCACTGTGGTCTGGTTGGTCCTATTAACCTGAGGGAATGTAGAGGTTTCCAGAAAGGCACTCCAAAGCACCACACTGCTGGAGACCCAGGGTCTGAGCCAGGGCTGCAGTTATCCAGACCTAAGGAGGTTCTATATCCAATGCTGGGGAGAACTCCTACACTTTATTCCCCTTCAAGGCCAAGGGATGTGAAATGATTTGTTCAATGAGGAGTTTAAAGGGAACAATCAACCCTGTGGCTCTGTCTCAGGATCTAACAAGGAAACCTTTGGGAGAAGTCCATTGGTGTCTCCATATGCTTCATGTGACCTAGAAGGTAATTTTAATTCAGGGAAAGGAAACTGCTTATTGAACATAAAGCCATCTTTTCTGATCTAGTTTTAATGTTAATGTCATACTCTTGTATGCTTGTGTCCATTTTTCAGTTGACTAAGAATTTAGAGAGTAAATATTGTTATTTGGTGTGTGCAGAAACACCAATGCTTAGAAACAATTAAGACCTGCAAACTATAACCTGACCTCAAATACAGTTTATGACCACAATCATGTATTCATGTATAATGCCATTGTTTGCAAGGTACAAGGGACAATTGTTATGTACAAGGGTTAGGCAGGCTGCAGAAATGTCCGGGTCAGGCTAAAGTAGATCTAAAACCATAGAGAGTAGTGGTACCAATAAAATATTGGTGAGTACATGAGCTGAACAGAACACCCATTAACTAATTTTGACACTCTGTCAGGCAAAGAACATATGTGGAAGTTGGTTTAGTCTAGGGCTGCTGGTATAGAGCCTGCCTGTTAGAATGCACTTTGTTTGACGTTGTAGATTGATTGTGGTTATTCCTTTTAATATCTCTGGTACTCATTGCTGGACCTGGTATTCATTAGGCACTCCATGAATATTTCTTTTTTTTTTTTAAAGATTTTATTTGTTTATTCATGAGAGACACACAGAGAGAGGCAGAGACACAGGCAGAGGGAGAAGCAGGCTCCTCCCAGGGAGCCTATTGTGGGACTCGATCCTGGGACTCCGGGATCACACCCTGAGCCGAAGGCAGACGCTCAGGCGCTGAGCCACCCAGGCATCCCCCTATGCATATTATTGATGGAATAGATGAAGAGGGCAATTCTCTCAAATATATTATTCATTGTTTTTAGCTCAAATTGCCTCAGTCAAATGTCCATCTACAGTTAACATTAATAAGGCTCATATAGGTGTGCCAGATTGACAGTCTAAAGAAATTAGGTAGACATATAGATGCACACACACATGCATGCACAGACACACTCACACACACACATATTCTAGCCATTTAACACAAAATCAAGAAATTCGAAGTTTGATATTTTTGGATGTCTGAAGTATATTAGGTGTTGAAGTTTTTGTTTTCTTAAATAAATCTAGTTTTAGATATTAAATAAATTGAAATCAAAGAACTTTTCTAAAAATGCGTGTTACAAATACATGAATATATACTATTGAATGAAGAAGACTCAAAGTCTATTACTTAAATATATTATATTGAAATACATAAATTCCATCATGGTTGGTCAAATACTTTCTTCTTCAATTTTTTTCAATAATATTTTTTAAAATTTTATTTCCTTAAATTAAATTAATGAACATATAGTGTATTATTAGTTTCCGAGATAGAGTTCAGTGGTTCATCCATTGCAAATAACACTCAGTGCTCATTACATCACGTGCCCTACATAATGCCCAATTCCCAGTTACCTCATGCCTTCCCACCCACACCAAGCAACCCTCAGTTTGTTTCCTATAGTTAAGAGTTTCTTATGATTTGTCTCAATAATTTCCTTTTTTAAAAAATATTTTATTTATTTATTTGAGAAAGAGTAAGTGAGAGAGAGAGAGAGAGAGAGAGCATGAACAGCAGGAGGGGCAGAGAGAGAAGGAAAAGCAGACTCCCCACTGAGCAGGGAGCCTGATGCAGGCTCCATCCCAAGATCCTGGGACCATGACTGGAGCTGAAGACAGACGCTTAACTGACTGAGATATCCAGGCACCCCAGTCTCAATAATTTCTAACAGCTATATCATTTCCAAGAGTATCTAGTTTTATGTTGGAAAGAGGGTCATCATTTTCAATTTTGCAACCTTTACTTGTCCTAAGTAATAATATTCTGTATCATAAAGTGCTCAAAAGCTGTTGATTTCTCAGTTTTTCATCTACATACATGTATACTATCTAAAATCCAAATGCAAAGAGAAATATGTCAAACTTTTAACATTAAAAACCTATAATAAAAATTATAGAAATGATTGATATATAGATGAGCCAAAAGTAAACATTTTGGATTTAGTTTGAAATGTAACTAAACCTGAGTCCCTGTAAACATAATAGCAATCATCTTCCTTGGAATGGTTTGAGGAAACATTTTTGAAAGTTGAGGATTTAAAGGTAATCTTTCAACTTCCCAAACAATTGTTTCATTCTCTGATTCCATTTTCATGTACTAGGTTTCCCCATGTTCTAATAATGCTAAGAAAGAAAGTTCCCACATGTTAGTGTTCAGGAATTTCTTATTATATTAGATGACACATTCACAGAAATTAATAAAATGTAATGCTAAAATGTTATGTCTCTCCATTCTGTCCCCAAACACAAACATACATGTGAGCAAACACTACCACCCACATATGCTAAAGCATACATATGCTTTCAGTTTCGTGGCGTTCCTTCTCCCTTCACTACGAATTTGAAGCATTAAAAGAGAATCTCCAGACTTCTAAAGCCATGTCTCCCCACCATTCAGTGTCAAAACTACATATTCTTTCCTCCTTCTTTTTGCCAAGAATGAACTCTACATGATCTATATCATTGCTATCTCTCTGTGGCATTAAACTCACCCTGTCTCATCTACCTACGAATATTGCCTCCAGCAATTTTTTCCTTCTTCCTTCTCCTACATCAAAATTTCCCATTTTCCTGAATCAAACATTTCTTCCATTAAAAGGGGGGGAAAAAAAAACCCTTTCTCCTGATCACACATATCATAATAAGCTACTATTTGATTTTTCAATGCTCCTCAAAAGAGTTGTCTACATATGCTATCTTTAATCCATCCTCTTCTAGTTTTCACTCCCAGTACTCCAATCAAATTGCTTTTGTTATAAAAGCCAATGTTCTCCACATTGTTGAATCCAATGGTCAGTTTCTGACTCTCATTTTATTTGAGCTACCAGCAACATTTGTGCAGTTCTTAATTTCCTCTTCCTTAACACCTTTCTTCACTTCCTTTCCAAGATAATATTTATTTTGTTTTCTTCCTATATTATTTGTCACTCTTCCTAATACACTTTTACTGGGTATATTTCTACTATGATCATCTTGGTCACAGTCATGATCACCTGTTTCCTAAACTAGTACAGTAGGTCCCTAATTGCAATGTCTGCTTCTATTACTGCCCTCCTCTTCTTGAGTCAACACAACTGCCAGAATGATTCTTTAAAAATCTTAATAGTATCATACACCAAATTTTTTCCCCAAATTTTTATTTAAATTCTAATTAGTTAACATATGGTACATAATTAATTTCAGGAGTAGAATTCAGTGATTTATTGCTAACATACAATACCCAGTGCTCAAAATAACAACTTCCCTCCTTAATACCCATCACCCATCTAGCCCATCCCACCCCCTCCATCAACCCCAAATTTGTTCTCTCTTTAAGATTCTTCACTGGTTTATTTCCCTCTTTCTCTCCACTCCCCTCATGTTAATCTGTTCTGTTTCTTAAATCCCACAACGAGGGAAATCATATCTGTATCTTCTGTGCTTTTTTTCAAGCCCAGCTGGTATACTTGTAATTGTCTTAAGTTCTAGCTTAGACATCTTGCTTATATCTATATTGATTAAATCCCTGGCTGACATTTCTTCCTGTTCTTTCCTTTGGGGTGAGTTCTTCCACCTTATCATTTTGGAGGAAAAATGAAAAACAGGAAAAAAGTTAAAATAAAAATTTTAAGGTTAAGAAAAAAAAACTAAATAAGGGAAGCTAGATCCTAAGTGTTTTTTGGTCTGCTTGTTATGAGAAGCTTAACAGAAAACAAAAAGAAAAATTAAAAATTGAAAACATATCCAATAAGAAATAAAAAATAAAATTAAAATTTGCTCTTTCTGTATTCAAAAAACAAAAATACTAAACAAACCAACAGAAAAGCCAAAGGAAGCTAGATCCTATTTGCCCTAGAGCTAAAGCTTTACAGCGCTCTATGATCAACAGACCTAGTGCATGGAGGGGTTCGTGCTGGCCTTCGGGGAGAGCTGCTCAGATGCTCAGGTGAACTTGCCCTAGTGGATACCCACCTGCAGGGTGCAGAAGGTTGGGCCTGGTGTAGTGGCTTTGTTGTCCATTTGGTGGCGCTGCTTCGCTCCCGGGGGTTAATGCTAGTGTGTGGGGGTAAAAATGACCGCACCTGCCCCCTCATCTGCAATGACTCCTCCTGAGTCCCTGCTTCCGGTCAGATCCCTGCCTTCAACCTGTGTCTGAGCTGTATGCCTGCCAAACACCGCAGATCGCCAGTGTTTCACCTCACCTGCAGCTATGTTTCAAAGCCCCGCATTTCAGAGACCTGTAGTGCACAGGGGAGGGTCTCCTTGTGCTGTGGCAGGTGCCACCTTGGCCTGGAAAAGTCTGTGGACCTCCCAGTGGTTCAGAGTTCATGGTACATGGCAATGCACATCTGACACCAGGGTTTGCTCTCCTTAGCCAGCAGCTTTGTTCCTATGCTGGTGAATGGAGCAGCTCAATGGCACCTGCTGGGTCTTGCCCTCAGGGCAGCCCTAGGCCCTCCACCAAATGCACTCCAAGCAGGGGATCTGCAGGCCGTGCTGTATGCTCTACCCAACTCGTCAGGCCACAGACCTCCAAACCCCAGCCTGAGCTCTGCCGTCTATACAGTCTTGGCAGTTTTGAAACCCTCTCCTTTTACCAGTCAACGGGTTTAGGGAGCAGCTTTCTTGTGCAGTCCCCTGTGCACATCTTCTCTCTTTGTTTTTTCTTCTCACTCTTTCTCCTTCTCTTCCTGTCTCCCTGATTGGGGCTGCTCCCCACCCTACCACCCCCTCTGCTCTTTTCTCCCACAATTCAACTCATCTCGGTTCCTACCTTCCAAGGTCATTTTTTTTTCTTTTTGTAGAGGTGCTGCTTTGTTCTCTAAGACTTCCGATTGATATCTTGGGTGTTCAGAATGATTTGATGTGTATTTAGCTGTGTTCAGTGGAGGAAGCAAGCTTATGGTCCTCCTTTTCCTCTGTCATCTGCCTCCTACCCCCTGGTTCCATATGCTTCTTCTGATCAAAATCCTGCAATGGCACCCATACAGTTACAAGTGAAAGCTTAAGTCTGTCAACGGCCTCCAAGGCCCTATATGACCCAGCCCTCCATTATTTTCCAGAGCTATTTCCAATGCTTTCCCCCAAATTACTTTGCTTCACTGAAAGTCTTGCTGTTTCTTGAACACACAAGTCTTCCTTGCCCTAGGGTCTTTGCGTAAATGCCACAAAATTTTGCCAGAAATATTTTAAGCCTAAATCTATCATCTTAAGATTTTCTCAAATAGTGTTTTAAAAAAATTCAACAATCATCTCATCCCTCGAGTATCCAATTCCTCTTACTGTTATCTACCTTTTTTCCCCCATAAAGATCACCTTGTGACATACTATATATGTACTGTTGATTCTCTATTGTCCCTTATTAAACTATTAAGTCTACAAATGCAGGGCTTTCTTTTTATTAGTTCACTGAGAAATCCCAGGTGCCTCAGATATAGTGTTGCTCCAAAAATACTTAATGCATAAATGAACAAACGTTCCCATAGCATGACTTTATGTCCTGCTCTTTTTAAAAAAGATTCATTCATTTATTTTTGAGAGGGGGAGGTACATACAGAGAGCGGGAGAGAATCTCCAGCAGATTCCCCGCTGAGCGAGGAGCCTGATGTGGGGCTTGATATCATGACCCTGAGATCATGACCTGGGCCAAAAATCAAGAGCTTGATGCTTAACCTACTGAGCTGCCCAGATGCCCCATTTATGTCATATTCTTATGAACCTAATTCCACCAAGTAATGGTTCTTGAATTACTGCATGTATTTTATAATCTGCCTTACGCTTATTGCTTGTGTATTGTAATGGTGATATTTTTCCTACACTGTGTGAAACCATGCTCACAAGAAACTCTAGAGTTGATTGGTTTTGCTAGCTAGCTGCATTATATACTAAAAAACACATTCTATGATGGATTACAATTTATTTTTAGGGCTAATAATACTGTTTCTCATGGAGTGTTGGTCAGAACATATATGTGTTTTGACTTATGCCTTATTAAATTGAAATTTAAAAAGGCTCTTCTATCTCTGTCCTCATCCTGTGTCCTAATTTTCTACAGATTTTTCATGTTGGTCCTAGTTACAGTGGTCAAGTGTACACTCTAGAATTAGAGACAGCTTACATTCTAGCCCTCCTTTACTAGCTGTATGTCCTGGGGCAAGCTATTAGATATCTCTAAGTCTCAGTTTCTATATCTGAAAATTAAAATAATGACTATACATCTCATGGGATTTTGTTAGGATTAAATAAGTTAATACACCTAAAACATCAAAGAGTGTCTGGCATATAATAAGAGCTAACTTTTTGTGTATCACATTTATCCTAGAGTATCTAATTTATGCTTCTTTTTAAGATCTCATTAAATTCCATTTACCCCCCTGAGAGCAGTTGCCCAAAGCAAGCCTGTAAAAAAATAAATCTTTAGATTTATAACAGAATTAGCTTTCTACTTTATAATTTAGAGAAATGTAACATCTTTGCTATACTGTCTGTCACCATCTCTCTTTCAAACCTATGCAGTCCATATTTACCAAGGGTGGTTTTTCTTTGGCCTCTATATATTTTTCATTAAAACAATATTTTTTTTCAGATACTGTACCTACAGAGAATTTTAAATCTCGCTGTTCAGTGTTGCCTTCTTTTTGAGTTTCAAAACAGACACAAGTCTTTCAATGCTGGGAAATGTAGGCACCTTAACACTTGTGGAATATCACCCAAGTTTATTAGGTAGTTATGACTAAAGGCATTATTGCTTCACTATGTCACACCAAATATCATAAGGTTATATACATTAGGTATAAGGCCACATGCTGTAATGGGTTGGGGGTTTCTGTAGTCCTGTCTTATGTATCAGATGGTTGTCCTATGAACTACCTTATCCAATGGTATCATTCCTCAGAAAATTGACATTTTTTTTAAATTAATTCCATAGCTATGTTCTTTACAAGTCACCAAAATCCCCGAGATCTTTTCTGAAATTAGAACTAGTATTTGATACTCTAGGCATTTGTTTTTTGTTTTGTTTTTGTTTTTTTTTGCTAAATTCTGTGGGTATCATAAAGGACATCTTTGCAATTATAAGCAATGCTATGCTGGAACCAGTTCACATGCTTCCGAATCTCTTATCTGTAAAGTCTAAATATATTCCTCTGAAGAAAATCTCTTCTCTACCTTATTGCATGTGTTCTCTATTTGTCACAATTCTTGACTGCAAACAGACACTGGTTCAAGCAGATTTAGGTGCAAAAGCAGTTTATATATTCACAGTCTTGCAGGAAAACCTGGAGAACAAGGCTTGGAAAATAGGAATAAAGGAATTTTACAGTTACAGTAAAATCAAGCTTCAGAAACATTGAGTAAGGACAAAGTTTCTACTGCTAATGACACTTTTGTCTCTGACTCCACTGCAGAAAGGACAAGCACTGGACGATGGAAGCTCTGCAGGCTTTACTACAATTTCTAGTTTTGGGAATGAGACATTACCTTAGCTGCTGATCCAGAGTTGGTTCACCACCCTCTATGTTGCCCCTCATCAGAGTATTTTAATTCAAAGCTTGGGAATCTGAGTTGACTTGCTAAACAAGGGAGGCCTAAAAATAAGTATCCGGTCTTTATTGTTTCTGTAGTTGACAGCAAATTCTACCTAGCACTAAATTTTATGAAAATAAATACTTCCGAAACATATGAAGGAGTTCAGAATAGGTTACCAAAAATAATCAAGTCTTATTCCATTTCTGTAAATACTTTGCCAATAAAAACATTTTTTTCTGGTTAAGTCAAGAGATATCTGCATCCTTATATTCATTCCAGCATTATTCACAATAGCCAAGATAAGGAAACAACTTAAGTGTCCATTGATGAATAAATGTATAAAGAAAATGTGGCACACATATACAGTGGAATATTATTCAGCTATAAAAAAGAAGGTACACTGTGACAACTTAGATGAACTTTAAGGATATTATGCTAAGTGAAATAAGTCAGAAAAAATACTATATAATCAGTTGTATATGAGGTATAAAGAAGTTAATCTCACAGAAACAGAGTAGATTAATGGTTTGCCAAGGTCTAGGAGGTGAAGGAAATGGGGTTATGCAGGTTGAAAGTTACAAATTTCCAGTTATAAGATGAAAAATTTCTGGAGATTTAATGGGCAGCATGGTGACTGTAACTAACAATAGTGTATTATATACCTGAAAGTTGTAAAGAGAGTAGATCATAAATGTGCTCATTGGATACACACACAAATGGTAATTATATAAGATAATGAATGTGTTGGTTAATATTATTAGGAAATCATTTTGCTATATATCCATATTGCATCAGATTGTCACATTATATATGTAATATGTAATCTTGATTACTAATTAGCATCAATTTCTAGTTGCACAGTGCCCTTGTAGAGGGATGAATCCACCCTTTTCCCATGAAGTTATCTTCCATAAGAGATTGATACCACACTCAACTCCAATTTGGGGTATGGATGTTATAAAAGTGATCCTATCTCCATTTCCTGGGAATAGTACAAGAAGGAAATATAAAATATGTATTTTTAAATCTGCCTTAAATTCTAGGAAAGTGTCTCATTAGTTTTAAGATAGTGAGCCACTGTAAACCACTATTGAAAGACATGAAAAAGATGAATATAGCATTGATATCACAATATACAGGCATCCTGCAACTAAAATTTGACAAAAGTTCTAGAATGAAATTGACAAAGTAAAGTGAAAATAGAATCACTGGAAAAATCTGGGCTCATGAAAATATTCTTGAACTGCTGGATCACACCAAAACAGAAATTTTAGACTACATTATGTATGATCAAATATATCACCTTGTGGCATAATTTACTTTTAGTTAGATTCTTCATTGTTTGTAGCTCAAAGAGTTTTAGCAATTAGAGCAAAGTAAAATATGCCCATGCACAAGATAAGATTATACTATATATACATTTGCAATATTTAAACCTTTTAAATTACTCTTCCAAATCTCAAAATAAATACTAATAAATTATTTTTAGATAATAGATTGATTTAAAAATGCATAGTTCCAGTTTCCATGAATTTTTAGTAATGTGTATTATGGATATATGTTACTTTATTTTATTTCAGCATGTCCTAATTAATGGATGCCTAGAATATTTAGTATTTTGCTTTATTTTTATAAATAAATGTTTTAGTGATACAATCTTGGCATGTCCCTTGTGAAATTATTTTATTAACTTTGTAGGATCACTGATAGAAGTATGACATGTAAGTCAACCAATATACATATTTTAAATGTTCAAACTTATAGCAACACTACCCTCCAGAAGTTTATAATGACTTGCTTATATACATCTTTGCATGAAAATACTTATTTCTCCACATGCTCATTCAGACTTGGCATTGAAAATTTTATTAAGCATTCCAATGTTAGAAGAGAAAAACACTTAACCATTTTTTTCCAGTTTTTACATCTCTCATTGCCTATATAAGCCATTGTAAAGTTTTACGTTTATTTACCATCATTACTTCTTTTACAAAATGTTTTTTTATGATTCTTATCACTTACTCCTTGAGGTATTCACTTTTTTCTTGTTCTGTGAGTGCTCAATGCTTGTTAGTTATATTAACACTATATTTCATGACTTGAATATATTCTCCATTTCATGTGTAAATGTGTTTATTGCTGCCCAACAAATAATATTTTTATAGCTGAATCAACTAATCCTCCTTTTATGGCTTCTCAGTTACTGTCAGTCTTAGTTTATTAAATTTTAGTGTATCACTTTCCTCCACTAAATTGTGATTCTCAACTGTTTTCAGTCCATTGGGCATTTTAAAAAGTGTGAAAGTTCTCTATCATCCCAGTGAAAATCAAGTGAACACTAAAAAAGCATATGTTAATCACCAGAATTAAATTTTATATATACCCCACCATGGTTTGTTTTTTTAAATTTTTTTTAAAATTTATTTATTTTGTTTTTTTCATGGTTTAGTATTGAAAGAATTATGAATGGACTAGTATGTCATGTTTATAAAATCATAACTAATTCATACCATAATTAAGAAAATAATATTTATCTTGGTTTTGTATTTATAATATTTTAGAGTCTTCATATTTTTATTTTATTTTATTTTATTTTTTTAATTTTATTTTTATTTTATGATAGTCACAGAGAGAGAGAGGCAGAGACACAGGCAGAGGGAGAAGCAGGCTCCATGCACCGGGAGCCCGATATGGGATTCGATCCCGGGTCTCCAGGATCGCGCCCTGGGCCCAAGGCAGGCGCCAAACCGCTGCACCACCCAGGGATCCCGAGTCTTCATATTTTAAACCTACTTAAAAAATGTAAGTTTTCTGTTAGAAAAATATGCAATAAGTTTATGATTGTGGAAGACAATACTATTTATATGCACCATGTACAAAACGTGTTTAAATAATTTGCAAACTATAATTCAAAGTAACAGAATTTTCATTCTTGTTTGAAGAGCTCCTATGCATGTTCTATTTTTATATTGTCTTAACATAATTCTTACTAGGTACACATATTTCTCTATCTTAAAAAACAAACATTTACCAATCAAAGAGGAAGATATTCAAGACTATTTAAATTTATTTTAAATGAATAAATAGAAAATAGAAAATTTAAAGTTAAGATGGAAATAATGTGATGTTAATCTAATAAATATATTCTAAGAAACAAAAATGATTTTTAATTATTAATTATGTGGGATCACTGGGGTTATTGCCTCACTAGGAATGAGGTATGTTAAAAATAAGTTGGTTGTTGATGCCAAACTATATTTTCTATTGCTAACTTCAGTTTCTCCATAGGTCAGGCAACTATCTATATATTCCACATACAAGTACTGACCATTTTTTATGTGGTATCACCCTAATTTTCATGAGATCAAAATGCACCATTCAGCTATAAGATGGATGACAGTTTAGAACTCCCATCAGCACAAAATACGAGTTAAACAAACTGACAACCAATGATTTTCTTAGGCTCATCAGAAAATTGAGGTTGCAATGTAATCTACTATCTCAAAAGCTGGAGAGATGGGCAACTTAAGATAAACATAGTTGACCTGGGGCAGAAGCTACCATAACCATAAACTGTTCAGAACACTTAAATGATAATTTTGATGAATGGTTGGAGGCCAAGTTTGGACTACTTTGGGAGTAAGAAACTCCTGGTGGGATGTAGTATTAGTGGGGCTCACATTTTTCGGGGGGGTTTAGCTCCAGAAATCTGTAAATTTCTCACGTTGAAGGACTTAGAAAAGTTACCTCCTATCTTGGTCAAGGGGAAAAGTAACCGTTATGAAATATATCTAGCATGTACTACGTAAAAAAGCCTACTCTGCATTGAAAAAATTTACGAGAGCCTTATCACATAGGCAGAAGTGCAATTACTTAACACAAGCACTCAATAGCCTTCCAATCTTACGTTAAGTGGGAGGAAAAAACAAAACAAAACAAAACAAAACAAAAGGTAAGAAACACTTGTGAAGGTCACAATCAAAATAATAACAGAATTATAACTGGAAATAATGCAAGGCACAGACTATACTTAAGAAGTTCTTAGGGAAAAATAAAGACAACAAAGGAAATCCAAATAAAGACACTGGAGAAATTTGAAGACCCTGACACCTACCATTATAGAAAACATTAAACACAGCCCAACTCCTGGCCAAATAAATATAAACTTCACACTGAAAGCATATTTGCCTCAGTTCCTAATACATGAGATATCATATCCAGCTTTCAACAAAACATATTAAGGAATGATAAAAGTCAGGAAATAGCCCACACTGAAGACACATAGCAAGCATCAGAATCAGATTCAAATATGGTACAAATTTTGGAATGATCAGAGAGTTTAAAATCATTATGATTGATATGTTAATGACTCTAATGTAAAAGGTAGGCAATTTGCAAAAACGCATGAGTAATATAAATAGAGAGATGGAAACTCTAGAAGGAATAAAAATGAAATGATAAAAAATAAAAAACACTGTACAGAATGAAGAATGCTTTGATTAGTTTGTCCATCAACTAAACACAGTTGAGGGAAAAAAAAAAGAAAAGAAAGAGAAAATCAGTGAGCATATGTCAACAGAACCTTCACCAAACCGGAATACAGAAAAAACAAAAACAAAATTTAAAAAATTAAATACTATAGGACAAATATGAAAGATGTAACTTGTATGTACTTGAATTATCAGAACAAGAAGAAAGTGAGAGTAGAGAAGATAAATATTTGAACTACGCTAAGAATTTTACAAATGGCTAAGAATTTTCCAAAATTAGTGACAGACACCAAACTACAGATACAGGAAGCTCAGTTAGCACCATACAGGTACCAAAAATCTACATCTAGGCATATCATATTCAAATTCCAGAAAGCCAAAGCCAAATAAAAAATCTTAAAACTGAACCAAACTAAACCAAAATACCTTGTCTATAAAGGAGCAAGGATAAGAATTAAATAAGAGTCCCCTTTAGAAACTGTGTATGCAAGAGAAGAGTTCAAATATTTGAAGTGTGAAAAAATAAACACCAATCTAGAATCCTATACCCAGCAAAATTATCCTTTAAGAGACAAAGTACAAAAATAAAGACTTTTTTAGACAAGAAAACCTGGGAAAATCAATCTCAACAGATTTGTCCTATGAAAAATGGTAAAGGTTCTTCAGGAAGGAAGAAATGATAGAGGTCAGAAAATCAGATCTACATTTTACTAAGGAAGAGCAATTTAAATTGGAATAAATGCACATAAAATATTGTGCAATATCCGATTATACTCTTTTATTCAAACATAATTAACATGAAATGTTATGTTAGTTTCACATGTACACAATTCTATATACTATTCAGTGCCCAGCATGATAAATATAGTCACCATTGACCACCAATGTTATCATAATATTATTGACTATATTCCCTATGTTGTATGTTTTCATTTATGACTTTAACTTATTTTAATTTTTTAAAAGATTTTATTTATTTATTCATGAGACACACACACACACAGAGAAAGAGGCAGAGACACAGGCAGAGACACAGGCTCCACAGGGAGCCTGATGTGGGACCCAATCCCAGGTCTCCAGGATCATGCCCTGGGCCAGGGCAGGCGCTAAACCTCTGAGTCACCCAGGGATCCCCTAACTTTTATTTTTTTATTTTTAAATTTTTTTTAACACATTATTTTTTATTTTTTTAATTTTTATTTATTTATGATAGTCACACACACACACACACACAGAGAGAGAGAGAGAGAGAGAGAGAGAGAGAGGCAGAGACACAGGCAGAGGGAGAAGCAGGCTCCATGCACTGGGAGCCCGACGTGGGATTCGATCCCGGGTCTCCAGGATCGCGCCCTGAGCCAAAGGCAGGCGCCAAACCACTGCGCCACCCAGGGATCCCCCCAACTTATTTTTAAACCAGAATTTTATACCTCCTAATCCTATTGATCTAAACACTCAAATTAATAATATTCAAATAAGCCTTCAAATTAAGAGGATTAACAAAGAATTATGTAATTATGGCATGTGGATAGTGGTGAAATGAAATGACAATAATTTTATAAAGGAAAGGAGGGAGGAATTGTAAATACTTGCTTATAATATACCTGCACTACCCATGAAATGGTATAGTCTTATTTGGAAGTAGATTTAGAGTAGTTGTACATGTATATTGCAAACTCTAGAGCATCCAATAAAGCTATTAAAAATAGGCACATCTGGGTGGCTCAGTCAGTTAAGTGTCTGCCTTTGGCTCGGGTTGTGATCTAGGGTCCTGGGATTGAGCCCCATGTCTGGCTCCCTGCTTAATGTGGAGTCTGTTTCTCCCTCTCCCTCTGCCTGCTGCTCCTCCTGCTTGTGGTCTCTCCATCTCTCTCTCTGTGAAATAAGGAAATTAATAAAATCTTAAAAAAAACACAACTACTAAAAAAAGAAGCATAATTAATATGTTAAGAGAGAAGAAGTGGAATTATATAACATTTCATTATAACAATTTAATTCAAACAGAGAAAATGGAAAAAAAGAAAAAAAGAGAATTAAAAGAACAAGTACAATGACTAGAAAACAGTTACAAATGTGGTAGATGAAAATACATGAATGAGATTTAGGGATATATTCTAAAGTCAAAAAGGCCAGCCTGAAAAAGATATTTATTGCATGATTTCAATATAACATTCTAGAAAAGATCAAACTATAAACAGTAAAATGTTAGTACTTGCCCAGGTTTCAGGGTGGATGATTGAATAGGAAAGGCATAGGGGATTGCTATGTCAGTGAAACTATTCTGTACAATACTCTAATGGTGCATACATGACATTATGGTATTTTTCAAAACTCATAGAAATTTAGAGCACAAGGAATGAAATTTCATATATGCAAATTAAAAAAAAAAAACTCTTTAGGAGGTTTGGAAGTCCTGGGAAGGAATAAAGACTATGACAAGAGAATGCAACTGTATCACAAATATATGAAGCAATTTCAGTGAAGGAGATGGGAGATAAAGGTGCTGATCTGGGATCCCTGTGTGGCGCAGCGGTTTGGCGCCTGCCTTTGGCCCAGGGCGCAATCCTGGAGACCCGGGATCGAATCCCACGTCAGGCTCCCTGCATGGAGCCTGCTTCTCCCTCTGCCTGTGTCTCTGCCTCTCTCTCTCTCTCTCTCTCTCGTGTGTGTGACTATCATAAATAAATAAAAATTTAAAAAAAAGGTGCTGATCTGAGTAACTTTGGAAATAAGTCAAGTGTATAAGATTCAAAGCAATAGGAAGTACATATAAACACTGTACTTTCACTGATAATTTTTTTTTCCTATGAGGATAGAGATTGAAATTCTGACACCGCAATACATGTATACTAGAATCAAACAATATAGTCAATGTGGTGTGAGGTAGCAGTCAGGATTCTACATTTAGAGTGGAAATTTACAGCTGAACAAAGATAAGAGACTAGAGTGATCCCTGTGGTAATAGATTAGGGTTAAAAGTATCAAAATAGACTCTTTGCTCAGTGGGAAGTCTGCTTCTTCTTCTCCCTCTGCTCCTCATTAGCACCCTCTTTCTCTCTCTCTCTGAAATAAATAAACAAATTTTTAAAAAGAAAGCATCAAAATGAACTTATGTTTAGCTTAATATAGATTTGAACGTTTACACACAGAAATATTTATAAATATGTGTATTAATAGGCATTTAACAATAATCCAGTAATGTTACTCAGACATTAAGATGAATAAAATATTCTCATTTGCAATGACATGTATAAAGCTAGAGTATTTAATGCTAAGCAAAATATGTCAATCAGAGAAAGATAAATCTATATGATTTCACTCTATGTGGAATTTAAGAAACAAAATAGATGGATATAGAGGGAAGAAGAGGAAGACAAACTATAAAACAGACTCACAACTATGGAGAGCAAACTGAGCATTCCTGGAGGGGAAGGGGCTGGAGGATGGGTTAGATAAGTCATGGGTATTAGGGTGGGCACTTGTGATGAGCACTGGGTGTTGTATGCAAGTGATGAATCACTAAATTCTACTTAAAAATATTACACTGTATGTTAACTAATTGGAATTTAAATCAAAACTATAAATAAATAAATAAATAAATAAATAAATAAATAAATAAATAAATAAATAAAATTTTAAGGAGAGTTAGTTTGCAGTGAAGAAACCTATAAAACTTTCTCAGCCAGATGTTTAAGGTCAACATCAAAAGTGATTAGTCATATTGATATTAGGGTCCTTGATCAAATGTGAAAAAAAAAATAAAACTTTAACCTCTGCAATCTTCCTCTCTAAATCCATAACCCCAGTATGATCATGAGAAAAACATCAAACAAATTTCAACAAAAATGCCACTTACAAAATACTTGACCAGTATTTCTCAAAACTCTTAAGTTTATCAAAAAAGAGAAGGTCTGAGGAATTGTCACCATTAAGAGAAGCCTAAAGGACACACAAAAATTAGAGATAGTAAAGTGTCCTAGATGGGAGCCTGGAACAGAAAAAGACACTGGGTAAAAGCTAAGGAATCCAGATAAGCTATGGCTTTAGTTAATAATAATGCATCAATATAAGTTCATTATTGTAAAAACTGTACCATGTTATTTTAAGATAATAATAACAAAGGAAACAGTGAGGAGATACATGGGGATGTTTTACTGTTTTCTTATTTTTTCTGCAAGTCTAAAACTGTTCCAAAAAAAAAGTTTATTTAAAAAAATGTAAAAAAATTAACTGTCTCCCAAGATATAAAGCTCATTTTTTAAAGGTAAAGATCAATGGTCTCATATTAAGAAGCTCAAATTCATTGAAGTTATTTTTATTTTCCTTCATAGTTGTGCTTGATACAAGCCAATTCCCTGTTTCAGTAATTTGCTTCTTATACTCTCTTTGTCTAGTGTATTTTGTATTAAAAACTAAAAATAATAAAAAGATGAACTTTTAAAAACATTACCACTATTCTTAACAAGGGAACCAACCTATTATACTACATTTGTAATAGTCTTCTGTTTTTTATTTTTTCTCAAATATTATTTTTTCCAACTCAAAATATATCTCTTAATATTTAACTTATGTTTTAGAAATGTTGTAAGCCTGAGGATTTGCAAAATCTAGATCTATATTATTTCATTGTATTATATGGGGAAAATTGTTACTATTTTCTTTTTGAGGAGAAAGTTATTTTCATTTTCAAAAGCTTAATATCATGAAAGAAATACATGAAAATATCTTCAGAAGGAAGTTGTCACTGGATCCAGTTATCTACTACAAAGGGAGCTGTAAGAAAAAAGTACAGACCATGAGGACAGTGAAGTCCTATCTTCAAAGTCTCCTTACAGATTTATAGGTAGCAAATCATCTCTTTCAACTGTTCTTCCATCATCTATGTATCATCTGAGAGAAAGAGAGAATGAATTAAAGCCCCACCTGTCATGATATGTCTTTCTATATATTTTACCACCTGCATATTTACTTGTTTTGTTCTCGGTAGCAGAACATATTTTTATGGATTTGTCATCACCTGGTATTTACTATGTAACCGAGCTGTATCATTATTTTTTCTCTCTCTTCATTTAAACTATATAACATCTGTAAATTATACAAATCATTTCAATATAAAAGTAACAATTGTGGAGTTTTCTAAAAATATGTAAATATTAAAGGAATAACTCAAATGGACCACGTAAAATTCATTCTTATTGGCCATTATAATTATTAATTAGTGCAGTATGACTTTTATGAGTTTAATAAGAGATACACATCCCAAAATCATATACTCAAGTTAGTCTATTAAGTGAGATATTTTGGTATAAAAAATGTTTCTGTGGGGGATCCCTGGGTGGCTTAGCAGTTTGGTGCCTGCCTTCAGCCAAGGGCCTGATCCTGGAGACCTGGGATCGAGTCCCACACTGGGCTCCTTGCAAGGAGTCTGCTTCTCCCTCTGCCTGTGTCTCTGCCTCTCTCTCTGTGTGTGTCTCTCATGAATAAATGAATAAAATCTTTTTTTTAATTTTTTTTTATTTATGACAGTTACAGAGAGAGAGAGAGAGAGAGAGGCAGAGACACAGGCAGAGGGAGAAGCAGGCTCCATGCACCGGGAGCCCGACGTGGGATTTGATCCCGGGTCTCCCGGATCGCGCCCCGGGCCAAAGACAGGCGCCAAACCACTGTGCCACCCAGGGGTCCCATGAATAAAATCTTTAAAAATGTTTTTGCATTCTTCAAAATGTATCTCAAGTTTTTATATTAAGTGTGAGTTTCCATTTTGTTAACACACTGGTACTCATGCTTGCAATTTTACATGCTTACCTTAACAAACTATACACTCTCCTATAGTTACCAAAGGGCGTTAAATACACATAGTACATATGTGTGTCTATTTATTTAAAAAAAAAAAACAAGAAATAATTATAAAATTAGTTTTCTTCGATTTTGTGGCTTACAAATTTGGAAAAAAGGCAAATAAAAGGTAAAAACTTTCAGAAAGTGAACTACAATTTAAAAATTGTTCCTCTAATAGATGAAGTATGAAAATCAAGAATACATGTAGAATACACATTAGAAGTAAAGCAGGTGACTTTTTTTTTCTTTGAATGTGTACTGCTTTTTTGTCTTCTAAATAAACTCCATTTTGAACTAGTATATGGTTTTTAAAAGGCAAGAAGTTCTGCTGTAGAAAAGTCCTAGGCATTTAAGAAAATAATGCAACCTTAGGTATTTTATTATTTTATCTAATTTTATTCATTTGAGAGACAGAAAGAGCATGAGCAGGGAGAGGGAGAGAAGGAGAGGGAGAAGGACCAAGCAGACTCCTTACTGAGCAGGGAGCCTGATATAGGGCTGGATCCCAGGACCTGGAGATGATGACCTGAGCCAGTCTGACACTTAACTGACTAAGCTACCCAGGCACCCCACAACCTTAGATATTTTTAATCAATTAATTTAATTTATTCATTATTTTACCACCATAATAATAAGTTATCCTCTTATCAAAATGTGTATTTGAGGCAGGCCTATAACTGGGCCCTGCGTACAACAATAATGAGACATAGTCTTCGTCTTCATGCTTAGAGACTCAGAAGACCATGTAATCAAAGTGTCTTATTTGAAAATAACAGAAACTAACTTTGTTAACTCTGCAGCAATGAATTTTATTTAAAACATGTTATAGCTCAAATAATGGCTGGGAAATGGAGCAAAAAGTGACCCAGCAGGCTCATTTACATACAGTTCATACTAAAATAAGTGTCATGTTACGACGCCATCATCATCGCTGCTGAAAACTAAGAAACATGCTTCCATGATCACCACTGGATCTGGAGGTTGTCCTCCCTATTGCTGATCCTGCTAGCACAGCTGCTACTGGGCTTTCGGTGCTCCTCATGATGAAATGAGCATTAACCCCAGATTTTTTGCATCAGTCTTTCCAAGTTAAATTCAGACAGGATTATCCTTGACTTAACTATCTCTCTCTCTCTCCACATCTCATCTTCAGGAAATCCTGTTGTCTTTTGTTTCAGAATACATGCAGAATCAGGCCACATTTCGCTATCTCCAATGTATCCCAAATCCACTATGCTGTGATCTCTGGCCTGGATTAGAGTAAATCTCATAAATGATCTTCTTGTTTTTGCACTTAATACATTGCTGTATGTCCCCAATGGTACATCTGGAGTGATCCCTTTAAATCATAAATCAAATAGTGTCACTCTTCTGCTCAAACCTCTTCAATATCTTGCTGTTTAGCTCAGAGGAAACCCAAAATTCTTGGCAAAGCTCAGTGAATAGCTGAGTACAAGGGTCTGAGTAATCTGACCTCTTGCTAATTCGTCACCTTGCTTCAGTCTTACTAGCTTCCTTGCCATTCCTGCATAAAGGCAGGGAGAGCCTCTCACTAGTCTCTCTGTGAAAAGTTCTTCCTCACATACTCACATGACTAACTCCCCCTTCTTCTTCAGGTCTCTCCTGTCTACCCCATTTGGAAATGCAATATGCCCTGTTTGTATAACATGCCCAATCCACTCCCCCACTCTATCTTATCCCAAGGAATACATCAAATGGCAATTTACTCTTTTATATGTATTTTTCTATTATTTGCCTCTCCTCCTTTCCACTGACAAATAAACATATAAATAAGTAAATAAAACAGCCTACACTAGGATAGATGTTGTGGGGGAAGGAAGAGTGAATAGGCAAGTCGCAGAGGATTTTTAGAGTGGTGAAACTATTCCATATGATACTATCAGGTGGATGCGTGTACAATACACATTTGTCAAAACCCATAGAAAGTTCAGCACCAAAGTGAACCCTAATGTAAACTATGGGGTTTAAGTGGTACTAATGTACCACCCTGGTGTGGGATTGCTAGTGACAGAAGCTGTATGAGGGACAAGGGGTATTGGGAGCTCTACATATTTTCTTTTTTTTTTGTTTTTTTAAGATTTTATTTATTTATTCATGAGAGACACACACACACACACACAGAGAGAGAGAGAGAGAGAGAGAGAGAGAGAGAGGCAGAGACACAGGCAGAAGGAGAAGCAGGCTCCATGCAGGGAGCCCAACATGGGACTCGATCCCAGGTCTCCAGGATCAGGCCCTTGGCTCGCTAAACCACTGAGCCACCTGAGCTGCCCAGCTCTATGTATTTTCTATTCAATTTTGTTGTGAACCTGGAGCTGCTTTAAAAAATAGTCTATTAAAAACATCTCTGAATTAGAGGAAATAATCAGCACAAATATAACTGAAAATATGTTAATATCTAGAATATATCCAGAACTTCTTAAAGTAAAATAAAAAATGTAAACTCAATAAAAAAATAGGACAAGACATGAAAGGAAATTCCAAGAAAGGAAATAATGAATATAAAAATATATTATATCTCAAAAAGAAAATGTGAATCAATACTACATTTTCTAAAATGAGTTTCCATGTCATTCACACACATTGATAATAACATTCATAATAATCATAACAATTAGAAAATCTTTTGAGCAACAATACCTAGCTTACATTTCTGGTGATGCCTAAAATGATACAACTGCTTGATATAATAATATCACAGTATCTACAGTGTTGCTTCACACTCTGTGTTAAAATTCCTTAAAATATCTTGGTATTTCTCTTTCTTTAAGTGTATTTACCTTGGAGAATATACTTGGTTACACTGAGTGAAGGCGAAGGGGAGGAAACAAAGTCCATACATCAAAAATTATTATAGGAGGTTCTTCTAGGGATATCTATTATGTAATCAGAATCCTCCCTTCTACAGTCCCCAGATTTCTTTTTCTTTTTTTTAAAGTTTTTTTTTTTTTTTTTAATTCATGAGAGACACCCAGAGAGAGAGGCAGACACACAGGCAGAAGGAGAAGCAGGCTCCATGCAGGAAGGCCATGTGGGACTGGATCCCAGGACTCCGGGATCAGGACCTGAGCCAAAGGCAGATGCCCAACCACTGAGCCACGCAGGTGTCCCACCCCAGATCTTTTGTAATGTAAATTGCTAAAATAAAATACTGAAAATCTTTTGGTATAACATCTCGTTCCCAAATCATCTTTAATTGACAATCCCTAGAGGATTTTAAGCTATTACATAATTCAATGTTTTTCAACCTTGGCTAAGTTTCAAAATCAGGTGAGAGGAATTGAAGATTCCTAATGCTCAGACCATTTCCCAAACTAATTATATTATTCCTTGGAGGAACTCTGGCATCAGGATTTTTTAAAACTCCCTAGGTGATTCCATTGCACAAATAGGTTGAAAATGCTCCTTTAGGTAGAGACTAAAGATGCATGGTAGTTGAGGAATGAAGTAAGGCTAACTGATGGCCCCCAGAAGACCCAGGTTCTAATTCCCAGAACCTGTGACCATTGCCTTATATGGTGACCAAAAAAAGTGAATATTTCCTTCTATGTCCCCAAAAATATGATTAACGGTCTTTAGAGGAGCAGCTTTCTTTTCCTTATCCAGGTGAACCCTAATTGTAATTATATGTATCCTTAGAAAAGGAGGAAGTTTATGGATAGATTCATGGAGGAGAGGATGTCCACAGAGTAGAAGGTGATGTGAAGATGGAGGCAGAGCTTGGATACCTGTAGCTGAAAGCCAAGGGATGCCAAGGATTGCTGGCTGCCACCAGAAGCTACAAAGAAGCATAGAATAGATTCTTCCTCAAAGCGTTTGAGGGAGTGTGGCCCTCTGGACATCTTTATTTCAGACTTCTGGCCTCTAAAACTGAGAGGGAATACATTAATGTGGTTTCAAGCCACCAAATTTGTGGTTATATGTTAATGCAACCACGTGAAATTAATACAAGGAGGAATAAAATTATTTTTCAGGGAAACCCCCATGTTATTAAGGCAGCGCAGATAGTCTTATCAAGTAATAGTTAACAGGAAACACATATAGCACCTATGTCATGCCTGGTACTCTCTTGTTGGGCAAAGAAATCCCCACAATCATCAATGTCAACAGGCAGTATATTCATATATATCCAGCAGAATGAACATCTCTCCATCCTTTCACCATTTTTATAGAGGTATATTTCAACCTGGGAGCATCTGGTTAAACCCTGGGAGGAGCTTCAGAAAAGACTCTAAGCTTGGCAAAGAAGTTAAAAAAAAATGCAGCGAACCATATAGTGATGGAAACATCTGTCACAGGAAATGATCTTCAGGATATGAGGAGCTCAAAAAGGGAGTTTGCAGAACTACCCTTCTCCTAAGCGATCAAAAGGTGGGTGGGTGTATGGTGTTTGTGTGGGAGTAAACCTCCCAGGTTATCAATTTATCTCTTTTCAGCATATTGTCTATTTTAAACTGACTTAAATCTCTCAACAATCTTATTTCATAAGTATTATTATCCACATTTACAGATGGGGAAATTAGGTTTAGAATAGTTACTTAACTTGTTCAATGCCATAAAAATGTTAATGGCAGAGCTGAGATTTGTGCTCTTAATCCCAAGGCTATAATGCAGTATGGGGACTCTAAAATTTCCATGTATAGACGTGGTGAGCCAGGGCCACTTTCCTGGGCATTGACCTATGCAATTGAACAGATCGCCACATTTAGAAGGATCCTATAATTGGTTTAATTCATCGTGAAATTGTTAATTTTTGACAAAGGTCCCCATATTTCTTTTTCTTTCTTTTTTTTTTTTTTTAAGATTTTATTCTATTCATGAGAGTCACAGAGAGAGAAGCAGAGACACAGGCAGAGGGGGAAGTAGGCTCCATGCAGGGAGCCTGATGTGGGACTCGGTCCTGGGACTCTGAGATCATGCCCTGATCCAAAGGCAGATGCTCAACTGCTGAGCCACCCAGGTGTCCCAAGGCCTTATATTTTCATTTGCCCTGTGCCCTACAAATTATGTAGCTAGATCTACTCTGAGTCTTTGGGATTCTCATCGTTTATGCTCCGGTTTCCATTCCTTTCTATGAAAAGTGCTTAGGTGCATATGACATCTAATAATAGATTTTGAAAAACAACATTTCAGTGATTCTAAATGCACCCTTTAACATCATTTTTTTTAACATCACTTATTTTCAGATGCACCTTTAGAAAACTGGTGTTACATTCACTGTTGGTCAGGTGGCAGTCCTGATTTAGTAGCTATTACCTATACTTTTGCAAACATAATAATTTCTTTTGATATTATCATTAAATTGAGTTATTTACATTGTTGGAATAGCACATGTTGTGTTTAACTGCCACTCAAAATGTCTTCAAGAAGATTAAGCTAAGATTAAAAGGAAAAATATAACCGTCTGTGAATTATTACCAGACAACATGCTAAAAAGCAGATCTGAGTTTATTTGACCTCACTTCAGTAAGGGAAAATATCAACTTAGCAGACTCTTTGAATTGTCTTAGGAGGAGACAGAAACATTTTGAGGAGTCTGGGCTCAAGTGATTTAAGAGGGGTCCTTTACTGTAGAAAACGGATGGTGATTGGACAAAATTTGTGAGGCTTTTGTGTCATTCATATTGGGTTTCAGGAATTTCCTGAAGCAAGGTGCAAAGTTATTTATGGGTTTACAAACTTATCTTTTTTCCCCCTTTTCTTTATTTTAATCCAGTGTAATTAACATACACTGTTATATTAGTTTCAGGTGTATAATATAGCAGTTCAACAATTCCATATATTCCTCAGACTTACCTTTCTTGAAACAAACAACAAAATCATGGGCTACAGGTTATCTCAATTTGCTTTTAAAACTAAGGTTTACTTTGTTCACAGAGAATATGTATTTTATACTAATGGGAGCATTACTACAATTCCATATTCTGTTATAGAGCAAAAGCCAAATGTCGACATCCCTGCTACTTGTTATTCAAGTATTGACGTAATCTAGGATCCGTAGCAAATGCAGAATCCTAGCTCTCATCATCCCATCCCCAAGTTTAATAAATCAGAAGCTGCATTTTAACAGGATCCTTATTTTATTATTCTGGGTTCTCCAGAGAAATAGGTCAATTATATATGCCCAGGACATATATAATTAAGTTAATATATATAATCTGTTATGTGTTACATATATACAATATATAATTCATATATAATATATAAATATACAATATATATTATATTATATATATAAAATATATAATTCATTATAAGGAACTGTTTCATGCCAATTGGCTAAAAAAAAAATCCCAAGATCTGTAATTAACAAGCTGAAATCCCAGGCTAGCCCATGGCGTAGATCCAGTCAGACTGTGAGGTAAAGGAAGGAGAACTCAGATGTCTCAGCTTTAAGAAGTGAATTCTCCATTACTTAGCCTTTTGTTCTATTCAGGCCTTCATCAAATTGGATGAGGCACACCCATAACGATGAGGAGAGCAATCTGCTTTACTTAGGCAACTAATCCAGGAGTTAATCTTATCCCCAGATGCCCTCATAGACACACCCAGAGTAATGCCTAACCAAATATCTAGGAAACTGATAGCCCACTCAAGTTGACACATAAAATTAAACATCCCACTCATGACACATAAGCAGGTAAGAAACATCAGTTTAAGTTACCACAGAAATAAGACATCACACAAGTAAAAGAAGCTGTTGAGTTTTGGCACCAAATTTATGCAACAGGATAACCAATCAAAGTAAACATAATGGACCTGGAGGCAGTGGACATTGCCAACTCCTTTGTGAGAGGGATTAAATGTTAAAAAAAAAAAAACAAGAAGTTAGCAAGATAGATTCATGCGACAGGCCAGACCATTGTTTAAGTGTTGACACTCATTTTGTCAGAAAACTTGCTTTTTAGACAGAGCTATTTAACTTCCATGTGATTCAATTGAGCAAATGAATAAGAGTTTAATAAATTTAGAACAAACAAGCAACAAAACTTGAAGAGTGTTAGAAGCTTGAAAGAATATCCCAGAGCTATAATAGAACGCTTCTTAAAAAGAAATCCTGCTTCATCGTCAACAGTCTTGGGAACACAGAATATATCGCATGGAAAAATCAATAGATCAATGACTCCAAATGAAAGCAATTCAAAATCCAGACATTGAATTTAAAGATACTTTAAAAGTACTTTAACTAGTTTATCTCACTACTGTTTCCATTGTGGATTATAAGAGTGATTAACACATGACAAAATTTTGTCTAAATAAACCTATCGTTCTCTAATATGTACAAAACAACAAATTATATTAAACCTTATGTCTTGGGGCCTCTAGGTAGCTTAGGTGGTTAAGCCTCTGCTTTTGGCTTGGATCATGATCTCCGGGTCTTGGGATCAAGCCCTGTGTTGTGGGGGTGTTGCTGCTCACCGGGGAGTCTGCTCCCCTCTCTCCCTCCACCCCTCCCCCTGCTTATGCTTTCTCTCTCCCTCTCTCTCTCAAATAAATATAATCCTATGTCTTAGCCTAGTTTTTCTTTTTAATTATAAAATGTTTTTCTGCAGCTTCTTATAGAAGAACTGAGTTTGCAATGCCAGTCCCATCATGGGATCCCCAGAGGAGAGCCCCAAAGGCCAAGGCACAGGAGAAGGAAGTCACTTCAGGCAAAGAGTGACCATCCCCAGGAAGCCAAAATGTCCTCAAGAGCTTTTGCTGTGCCACACCAAAGGGGCCCTGAGTCAGGAGTTCCTGAGGCAGAAGATATCAAGGAGAATGGGCACCATGTTCTACCACTTGAGGGAGAAGAGCTTCTGACGCAGTGTGGAACCACAGTGCACCCCTCTTGTCAAACACGGTAGGTGTAGAAGTTGTTGATGAAAGTGCAGTGGAGCCATGTGGGTGTGGCAGGGGCTGCACATTCTCCAAGGAAAATCAGCCATTGATAATGGGCCCACGATGCTTGGGGATGCCCAGGCGCTTCCCTAACACCAGCTGTTCACCATTTTGGGAAGAAGGCTTTGGTATTAAGGGATCCTTTGAAGTCCCCCATGAGCCTGAAGAACTATGACATGTTGATGATTTCCTGCTCCATCAGAAGTGCCGGCCTCATCATCTCTTGGTTCCATTCAGTGCAGCCTTCCACAAGTGGGTTAGGTTCTTTCACTTTCTTGTTTGACAGAATATCCATTTTTCTGCTGTATGTGTGTTTAACCCCTTTGAACAGCAGGGCTTCCCTTTGGCTCAGCTGTTCCTGCTACACTTGGCTAGAAGGAGCTGTGAGCCTATTGGGTATGAGAATGAAGCTCAGGAACGCATGCACTTGGCCCATAAGGAGCTGGTTGGAGGAGCATTTTATAGGAGTTTGTATCTGATGGGTACTGAGGAGCTTCCATAGGGTTCCTGGTTCTTGCTGGGGTTACTGCTGTTCCCAAAGAGAATTCTGACCAGAGAATGTTCCTTCTCCTGTGACTTGGGGGTTTGCTTCCAGTTTCCCAAAGGAGTTGAGGTAGTAATTTGTGTTTCTTTTTTTTTTCATAGTGGTATGTAAAATAATGCTATATTATCTTAATAGTTACTAGTGTCTTCAACTCGATGAAATGGAACAGTAAGTGAACTAATTGTAGGATCAGACTTTCTTTTTTGCTTTCTTTACCCTGAAGCTACATAAGAAAATATATTCTTTGGCCCAGTCACAGATGCTTCCTGGTTTAATGAAGAACATGAGGATTTAAACCTGGTGTTTTCTTTCTCTGTGTTTTCTATATTATTTGTGGTGGCCAATCCATTTTACAGTTATTAAATTTCTCCTGTTCTTCCTATTTTAGGTAGTAGGTAACCAAAACTCCATGGGCTTTAATAAGCACCTTGTTCTAGTAAATTCTCTATATTAATTTAGTTAACTCTTTCATTAGTTCATGGCTTGGACTTCCAGATTCTAATATTAAAACTAAATGTGTACTGTATTCAGTCTGAATTAAGCAAAATACCCAATCTCAAATAGTCTCTAATTTCTGAGGCTCTCTTACCAGAAACTTGTACCTTATTACTAATATTTACATCCAAGATTTTGGTTGAATATATCCGAAATCACCTAAAGTTAACAACACAGGGCATGAACATATTAGAAATTTACTACCAGCTAATGTGGTTCCGTGTGCCATTTTTATTTGAATTCAAAGCCCCAGATGGTATATCAAATTGTTAAATCTTAGGCCAAATGCTGTGCAGCTGCATCCCAGGAAACTCTAAGCCTAGGGTTGATGATAGTCCAATGAGACCAAAGAAAAAACAGACGGCAACTGAGACATAGGTTTATGGGAGGTACTTATGTACAGAGAGTCCAGGAGCAGCTGACTGGACAAAGCATTCACTGCTGGGATCTATGTGCAGCAAATTTCTACATCTTACCAACTTAACCTAGCAATTATCAGTGGTCCTTCTCCTCTTTGCATGGTCAGTATTTCCAAGGGGATCAAGGTTTGCCACCTGGACACTCTTCATTACAAGAGAGACACTCTGGGTTGGCTACCCCAACACTTCTGACCTTGAATACTAACCAACACCTTCTGCTGCACATTTTGCTTGATGGGAATATAGATAGAAGACAGGATCACTACATTTTCCAAGACCGTGATTAACAGGGGCATTTGGGTTATGCTTGTGCAAACTAGCTATGTGGCATGTGTCATACAAATACCCGTGCTCTATCCATCAGTTGTCAAAGGGGAAAAAATATCTGGCATGTGAACCATTTGGTTTTGGTAGTGGAAAGTAGCATATTGGTTCCCCATTAGAACTACACCTTGCTCTATTTCTCAAAAAATGGGAAAGGGTTTCAGATGCAAATCTGAAGGAAGTATTCACTGGGTCTTCAAATTTATCTAAGAATTTTTCTCCAGTCTGTAGCAGTACAGCATAAGGTTGTATACATGTTGGAATTAGAGTTTAGGATTCCAATTTAAGATGACCATTAGCAGCCTTTTATTTCTCCTTCCACCAAAATATCCCACTGAAATGAAAAAAAATGAGGCAAAAAATTAAAATGCATAGTTCCATTGATAATAGAGGAGAAGGAGTAGACTTTCCTTGTTGTTAATACTGGAAAGAGAAATCCCGCTGACCGATGAAAGTGGACAAAAAATGTGTAAATATGTTTGGTATAGAAAGCAAGAAAGTGTTGTGTGACATAAATGCAAGTGAGTAAACAAAAGATTGCACAGTGAATAGCAGAGCTGGATCTTTCCCCCTTTCGACATTTGCAGGAAAATAAAACTACTGGCTGTAGGAGTGTTGTTTCCCAGGTTAAAACCCTAAAAGACCTGATTGCAGGGGAAGAACCTGAGCTCTGTATTTGTTCCTCAGAGAAAAGGCACTCTTATTGTGGCATTAAATGTTTTTACTTTAAAAAATTACCAATTTATTTAGTCACCTTCATTAAACAGAATTCTTCATTATTTCTTCCTTTCAGGGGAGTTAGCTTTTACAGAAACAGAACTGCATAACTGCTGAAAGAACCCTTGCTGTCCGTCTATAGTAATACAATTTTATTTGTAAATTCAAGGTATAATCAAGGGGAATTTGAAAGCCATTGGCTCAAAAGAAAAAGACCCTTATGGGAGAGAAAATTTAAATACTGCAATACTTACCTATATTCCTTACTGCCTTAGGAAAAGTGTGTATGTGTGTGTGTGTGCATGCATGCTCCCACATTTGTAAAGTGTGTAGTAATTAAGGCTTCTTGGGTTAAAAAGAAGAGGAAGGCCTCTTTCCATTCTGTTGTCTTAGGCTCTCTTGAGAACACAAGATCTGGTTTCCCCTCCCATCACCTCAATGCAAGGTCCTGGATTCTTAGAACTGTAAATATAAATCTCCAAGATTAATTCAGAAGGCCCCCAGGAGAGTTATTGAAAACAGTCATGGGTATATTTTCTTATTTCACAAGAAAATGAGAATAGTTTTCATTTTTTCATATTTTCTATACAAATTGCATGGAATTCCATCAAGACATTGTAACCACCCCTAGTCAAGCAATTGTTCTCTGCCCCCTTTTGTGTTGATAGAAAGGAGACTCTTTTTGAGATGATTATTTCTCCAATTTATGTTAGACTGTTTCTAGCCACATAGACTACTCTTTCTGGAAGTAGAACCTTTACATCTAATGCATCTCTAAGAATTTCTTACTTAAATATAGAATATATATAGTGAGCACTGCACTAAAAAAAAAGGGTGGAATTTAAGGTAGCATTTCAGTATGTTGTGTGAGAGATCTGCGGCAAACTATTTCTCTAAAGTTCCTCAAACCATGCTTATACCTGAAATTTAGCAATTTCTAATCTACTATATGGTCACATTTGTCTGTCTTCCTATTTCCTATGGCACACTATTACGTACACGAGTAGTAGCTGTGAGAATTGAGAATGAACATAAACTTGTTAATCTGAGGATTGTCTATATTGTTCTGGCTTCCCACCCCCCTCAATCCAAGAGACAATCAATGACTCAAGTGGCAACTTGCATTTCTATAATACAGCTTTAAATATACTTAATTTTCATCTGGTCTGAAATGTTTTTGCATAATGTTTAATGAAGTTTAAGTCCTAATCTGTGTTTAGAAAATATGTGATTGTACCATTAGATTCTATTTTTAACCTTATACCTAGAACGTAAAGTTCTACAATTACATGGAGGCCACTTTTACTGTAATTCTGAATTTTCATGGGTCCATTGGGAAAGCTTAAGATGTGTGTAATGGTAATGTGAACTTTATTGAGTCTCATTCCTTAGGAAATAACCATAGTTATTATTTTCTACTGAATGTACGTGCTGGTTGGATTGTCCTGTATCTCCGTCAGTGTGAATGTATTCCTTTGCTAGATGCTATATTGTGTGAAACCTCATCTCTCTGTGTCAGATATTTTGTAAGTCTATAGATAGTGGTGTTGGCTGGACTCTGTGTTTTCAAAACCGAAGAGAACCCATACCCAAAATAAATGTCAGTTCTTGTGGGAATGACTTGTTGCCACTTCCAGGATGGAGGAACCTAATAGAGTCAACTTGCCTCCAAATGGATGATTTGTCTTCCCAAGTGAAAGTGCCATACTGGTGTTCCAAAATTGGTCTTGCTTTCTGGGAGACTGAACCGCCTGAAAAGGCTGAAGATAGATTGTGAGAGTCCATGCTGTTGAGTTCATATGTAGTTCCCATCTGTAAACCAGTGATTACTCCATTCCTGTACCTGTCAAGCCAGGTCTGATACAGCCCATGACAAAAGCTGTTTATCAACAGGCTGAGTAATTTTTGTCTACATGTCTGGTGAGTGCTCTCTAGCGGGCATTTATATCTGACATGAAAATTTTCAGTTGATGCCCACGTTTGCCTATACCCATCCATGTGCCTTTCCCCCTAGACCTATTTTTATGTGTTATCCCAGTCCTTTGACTTTCAGGCAGATCATTCACTGCCTGCAATTCCACATAAATTCTCACCCCGAGCCATATCTCTTTTCCTATAAAGTAAATGAACAATTGTAACCACAGAAGCTCTGTCCATTGGAAAGCTTTTAACTTCCTCATGGTCCCTCAAAGCTACCACTTGAGTGTGACTACAAGATAGTGTCTCTCCCTCTCTCTCTTTATATATATATATAAGTTTATATATTATATATAGTGGGGGTGCTGCTTTATATACTGAGCCAATCTATCCATAAACCAAACTTTAATTTTTGACTTATATTCCCTCCACATACCCCTAGATACAAGGTGAGGGAGGGAGGCAAATATGAGGGTGGCATAAAATCTAGGGTATATGTTCATACAATTAATTGTACCTTCTATGAATTGTTGCTGGATCTACCCAATTTGATTTTATGAGTTATTAAAATGGGGATATATCCATCTAAGTTATTTAAGAATTTAATCTTATACCTCCATCTGGCAGTCAGAAGTAAAGGGGAGGACAGTGTCTTATGGGGCACTCATTCCTTTGCAGGCAAGAGGGCTTTGCTACATATTCCCACACTGGGGAACTGCCAGTACTTTGTAGGAAAGTGTGAGCTCCCTCTGGAGACAGAGGTTTTCAGAGGAATCCACCACAGAGATTCCCATTCTAAGCTTCAATAACCCAGATTTTCTCAAACAGGCCCCTAAATATAGCATAGTAGACCTGCCCAGACTGAACACTCAATGGTGTGTAGCTCAATGATCTTAAAAATATCCTGCATCTACTCCCCAGTTGGTTCTACCTCACCTTGCCAGAGCTAAGGCCTTCTTTGTAAGCTAAGGAGGTGAGTCTCTTACTTGTACTCTTAGTTACACCCAGTTCCTCAAACTCTTCACTCAGGTAAGAAAAAATGGTACAAAAGACAGTTATTTGAAAGTGTAAATTTCTAGAAATCAAGGCATTTTTAAGCATATAAATTAAAATATAGAAGCAGAGGTAGCAAATATTAACTGTCAAGATATTTTTTCTTATCATATTTGTCTCCTTTTTCCTTACTGTTTTCCTAAAGTGAGATTTTAAGTTAGAAACATTTTTTATAAACATTTCATTTAATGTATTTCCAGATGTACATTAGTGACACACCTAAAATCAAGGTTTGTAGTTGCTCTTTTTTAAAAAAAAATTACATTCTGCCATTATTTACTGCACAGAGGAGGCACAAAATAATGATTCCTGTGGTTTCTTTAGTTTGTGTTTGTCCTCATGAAATATCTTCATCTACAGTTGACTGCTACTGTAGGTGATTTTATATTTCACCACCCAGGGGATAGGTCAGGAACACACTGAAGAGAGCAGTGCAGTGAAATATTCTTTTGCTGCCAATATCCTGTCAAAATCCATTGATTTTTCTTTTTTTTTCTATTTGATGACAAATCAACAAGAGTACACATCAAAACAGCTGAACTAAGTATCTTTACAAAACATTTCGTACCTAGGATGGTGCTAAGAATACCAGGGCAAACACCATCATGCAAACTCCTCAAAAGAGCTTTGTAGGACACCTAGGATATATATATTACACATTACTATCAATACCAGATGAACAAAATAAGTCTGGAAATTCTGAAATGGATGTTTAAGTACTGTACATATTCAAACTGGAATACAAATAAAATGAAAAGGTGGTTCAAATAGAGCATTGTGAAGTGGTCCAAGAGAAGTCTTTTGAGTTTCTTGTATTACACTAAAGTTTAAAAAATGATTTGGTTGCCACTATGAATGGCATGATCAAAATCATTCTGTAGTCTTGCTGAACATTGCTAATTAAAATATACCAGTTATTTTAATCTAAGATGTTTTCCCTTTCTATTGGATAAGTTGTTAAGTAGCTAAAATTGAACAATGTTACAGAGGAACCAAAATATCAAAATTCTTATAAGCCTATCTCAGTAAGGATTTCTCAATCTTAGCTTTTGTATTAGTCTGTTTTGGCCAGTATAACAAAGCACCAGAGACTGGGTGGCTTATAAACAACAAATTTCTCCTACTTCTAGAAACCAGAAATCCAATATTAGGTTATGAGCATGATTGATTTCTGGTGAGACCCCTCTGAGTTGACTGTCAACTTTTTTGTTGTTTCTTCATATAGTGGAGAGCAGAGTGCAGCAATTTTTCTCTTGACTTTCATAAGGACACTAATCCCATTCATAAGGCTCTGCTTGCATGACCTCATTCAATTCTAATTATCTCCTGAAGGCTCCACCTCCTATTACCAATGCAAAGGAAGTAGAGGGGCATCTTCAGGTACAGACTTTGTGGGGACTCAAACATCCAGTCCATAACAGCTCTATTGACTATGGAGGTTAGATAATTCTCTGTTACAGGAGGTTGACCTGTGCATTGCATCAGGTTTAGCAGCATTCCTCTATCCACAAGATGTAAGAAGCACTCCTCAGTTGTATCAACCAAAGCCGCTCCAAATATTTCCAAATGTTCCCAGGCAAGCATGGGGGATGGGAGGGAGATGTCAAAACTACCCTGGTTGAAGAAAATCTGCTCTAGGTGAATACTTAAAATGTTTTTTTTTTTAAACAGGGAAATGTGTGTATACGTACATGTATATGTGTGTTTGTATATATATACATACTGTACATTCTATATACATACTATATATTTGCTTACTGTGTTACATATAATAGAGGTAGGAAATAATTGTTGGTATGCATACTAATGATCTAACCATCTTCTTTAATTCATAAAGAATTCATTATTCTACAGAATACAGTGCCAAAACTAATTTATCACGTTGTTGATATAAAAGTTGATTATACTATTTTTAACAATCAGTAATTTTAGAATTTTATTTTCACAAACTAAAACCTCAACATACAGAAATAAGGAGAGCTTGTATATCATTTAAGCCCTTGAATTTAGTTGTTTTTATTTTTGATTTTTTAAAGCAAAGTACAAGTTTGCTATTCACAAGCAGAGATATTAACATGGACAACATCAACAAAACTTGCCTAAGGTATTTTGGCAAGTTGCTATTCCTGAGACCAGAACTAATGGACTGCTCAGAATAATTCATTGATTCAAGAATGATGTATTGAATACCAACTATGTTTCAGGTATTGTTATGGGTAGCAAGAAATATTGTGATGAATAAGGCGGGCAGGAAATAATCTAAATATCCTGGAACATTTCCTTTTTTTGGCGGGAGGAGCTGTTGAGACAGAAAATAAGTACATAATATGAATACATTTTAAATGTTAATCTATTTAGATAAATAACTTATGAGACAAATTAAGCAAATAGGTGATATAGGGAGTACCTGGTGGGATTTGAGTTGTATTACATTAACTAATTAGAGTGCTCATAAGGGGCTTTCAGTAGATGACATTTGAATTGAGAAGTGATGGAAAGTAGGCAGAATTGTGATTGGAAAAATATTTTAGCTGGAAGAACAGTAAAAGCAAGGTCCTAGAGGTTCAAGAATGTGGCATGTTACAGGGATAGCCCACTAGTGTGGCTGAAGCTTAAAGGAGAAAGTGGCCGTAGTCTCAAACAATTGAGACACATGGTACCCTGCTTTATAATTCATTAAACCTTTCCTTTTTAGATAGATTTTACATTTAAATCTAAGCTCTGTTTGATTTTATTTTTTTTTAAAGATTTTTATTTATTCATGAAAGACACAGGGAGGCAGAGACCTAGGCAGAGGGAGAAGCAGGTCCCAATTGTGAGACTCGGTCCCAGGACCCCGGGATCATGACCTGAGCCAAAGGCAGATGCTCAACCACTGAGCCACTCAGGTCCCCAGCTCTGTTTGAGTTTCAAAGATTGATTCTATCAAGCCATAACATTTCTTTCTGAACTTATTTCACGTATTAGAAACATTTGTTTAAAAACAAAGTGCTCCCTCTAGACTTTTGCCATACTATTCCTGATATCTGCTATCTCTATTTTCTTCTTCACATCCCTGAATTATTTTTCTAGTCTCCCTCAAAATCTGTCCTGTACACTGTCTTACTTACTACCATTTTGATTGGATTTTTAGTAACCGCTCTGACCTGCTTGCTATATCAATCAGTTTTTGTCTACTTAGAAAATACAAAATTACTATTTCCAGAAACCTCTTAAGCTGCAAAATTTCATATAATGTATTTAGCAGCCTCATTTGCCCATCCCCAAAAATTGTAGTATCCTTAAAGTTGGAGAAAGTTGCTGAAGCCTATATATAAACTACATAGACTAGTTTATTCCATTAGGATCTACTGTAATAAGTTACTCATATATAAATATTTAATGCCAGGGAGTCTACAAAGTTCTTGGGACACACTTGTGGGTAAAGCATAAATAACTTCATGTCTGTCATATTCTCAAGGAATAAAGCAGATTAAACACTATAAACATCATAAATAAATTATATATAATCTTAGAATGTGTTGAGTGCTATGAAAGAAGAAAGTAACTCCCAAATTAAGGTTTGAGTGTGTGTGTGTGTGTGTGTGTGTGTGTGTGCGTGCACGTGCGTGTGTGTGTGGTGGTTGTTTCAATTTAAAAAATGGTAGGCTATATAAATAGAGATGATATTTGAGTGAATACCTAATAAACTTTTATTCCATTCATATTAAAGAAGTTAGATAACTGATCAGTGCAATTATAATTTGGCATACTTAGCCAGTAGAAAATGTGTCTAGAAAGCAGACCTAAATAAGAGCATTTGCAGTTATTCTGAATATTAGTTGCAAACTCAGTTTTTGCAATAGTCCTTACCTCTACCTGTTAGACCAAGGAAATAAAAGCTATAATTTTCTTAAATTGTGTCCCTTGCTAAGAAAATTAAATTTCATGGATCTCATTTTTCAAAAAATGAACACTTCGTACTGAAACAAATTGCAATACTTTACCCAATTCTTAAAATAAATTAAAACCAAAGGTACAAGCCAATTTAATAGATATTTGTTTGGTAAATTTTATAAAATTTCAAGTATAGTTGTTACATATGTGTAAGGGTGGATAGTATACGTGTGTATTGAAACTAAAAACTCAAACTATAGTTTCAGATCTTCTTTTGGTTTTATTTCAATAACAGATGCAGTCAACCATTAATTCAAGTATCTTGAAAAGGTTGCTTAACATCCTACTCACTGTAGAATATGTGGAATTTAACTTCAATAACTTATTCTTCATAAAGTAATTTCTCACCTTGAATTAGAAAATTCTAATTCACAAAATGTAAGAATAGTCTTCTGAGTCTCTAAGTGGACTATCTGACTATTTTAAGTGAAGGCAACTTTCACTGACATAGTATGTTTGGGTAATAGAATTAAATGTAAACGTTTGTTTAATGTTATTATAAGCAATTGCTATACATTTCAAATGATCTCAATTCTCATGATTAGAGTTACTTCCTTAGGCATAAGGATCTCTTCATTAGTACTTAAAGCATTCTGTTTGCTGACTTCAAGTGATGTTAAATTAAATCCTGCCTTATCCTTTCACATTTGTTTCCTGATTTAGAATAGTCACTATCAAATGGATAAAGGTTTTAATGTCTGTATTTCTTATCTTAAGAATTTTTTATAATTTTGATCATGTTTTTTTTTCAATTTTGATCATGTTTAGTCAAAATACCTAGAGCTAAAATATAGAACACTTAGAAACAAGAATTTAAGTTTTTTATACAATATAGTTAACAATATGTTCTCATTCATTTGGGGAATATAAATAATAGTGAAAGGGAATAGAAGGGAAGGGAGAAGAAATGGGTAGGAAATATCAGAAAGGGAGACAGAACATAAAGACTCTTAACTCTGGGAAACGAACTAGGTGTGGTGGAAGGGGAGGAGGGTGGGGGGTGGGTGTGAATGGATGATGGGCACTTGACAGGATGAGCACTGGGTGTTATTCTGTATGTTGGCAAATTGAACACCAATAAAAAATAAACTTATTATAAAAAAAACAAAAAACAATGCTCTATTTCAGGTATTCAATATAGCATATCAACCATTCTATATATGACTCAATGCTCATCATGATAATTGTACTCTTTCTATTTAACCCATCCTGCCACCAAACTCCCTGTGGGTAACCATGTTTATTCTCTAAAGAGTCTATCTCTTGGTTTGTCACTCTTTGTACTTTAAGAAATAAACAGAAAAACCACATATGAGTGAGATCATATTTCTTTCTCTGACTTGTTTTGCTTAGTATTACTCTCTAGTTCCATGCATCTTGCACATGGCAAGATTTTGTTCTTTTTTATGGATGAATCATGTTCCATTTGTGTGAGTTTATGTATGTATATGTAAACCACATCTTTATCCATTTAACTATCAATGGACACTTGGGCTGCTGAGTTTGGCTATTGTAAATAATGCTGCAATAATCATAAGGATGCATATATCCTTTTGAATTAGTGTTGTTATACTCTTTGGGTAAATACCCAGTAGTGTGATTATAGGTTTGTAGGGTGGTTCTACTTTAATGTTTTTTTGAAGAACCTCACTGTTTTCCATAGTGGGCTGAATCAATTTTCATTTCCACCAGTGACACATGAGGGTTCCTTTCTTGATATTCTCACCAACACTTGTTTTTGTGTTCTTGACTTTAACCATTCTGACAGTGTGAGGAGACATCTTGTGGTTTTGATTTGCATTTCCCTGATGAGGGATACTCAGCATCTTTGCATGTGTCTGTTGTCCATCTGAATGTCTTCTTTGGAGAAAGGGCTATTCCTGTCTTTTGTCCACTTTTAACTGTGTGTTGGGTGTTGAGTTGCAGAGGTTCTTTATGTATCTTAGCTAGTAACCCTTTACGGGACATGTCATTTACAGTCCCGTACATTCAGCAGGATGTCCTTTTGTTTTGTTGTGCAGAAGCTTTTTATTTTAATGTCTCAATAATTTATCTTTTGCTTTTATTTCTCTTGCCTCAAGAGACCTATCCAGAAAAATGTTATGGCTGATGTCAGAGAAATTACTGCCTCCTTTCACTTCTAGGATTTTTATCATTTCATTTCACATTTAGGTCCTTACACTATTTTGAGGTTGGGTGTGTGTGTGTGTGCGTGCACACATGTGTGTGTATGGTGTAAGAAAATGGTCCAGTTTCATTCTTTTGCAGGTTATTTTCAAGTTTTCCCAACACTACTGTTAAAGAGACCATCTTTTCCCCATTGCATGGCCTTGCCTCATCGGAGTTTAGCTGACCATATAATTGTGGGTTTGTTTCTGAGCTTTCTGCCCTGTTCTATTGACTTATGTGTCTATTTTGTGCCAGTACCATTTTGTTTTGATTACTATAGATTTGTAGTATAATGTGAAGTGTGGAATTGTGGTACCTCCAGCTTTGTTTTTCTTTAAGATTATTTTTATTTTCTTTAAGATTATTTTGTATTTCTTTAAGATTATTTTGTATTTTTTAAGATTATAAATATTATTTATATTATTATTTATAAATAAGATTTATTTGGGGTCTTTTGTGGTTCCATAGAAATTTTAGGATTTCTGTTCTGGTTCTGTGAAAAAAATTGTTATTATTTTGATAGGGATTGCATAAAACTTGTAGATTCCTTTGGGTAGTATAGACCTTTTAACAATATTCAACCATTCCATGAGCATGGAATAAATTAGATAACCATTTCTTTGTGTCCTCTTCAATTTCTCTCATCAATGTTTTATAGTTTTTAGAGAACAGATATTCTACTCCTTAGGTAAGCTTACTCAATAATTATTTTTAGTGCAACTGCAAATGGGATTTCTTTTATTTCTGTGTTTCATTATTAGTGTATAAAAATGCAACAGATTTCTATACATTTGTCTTTGTGTGTATTATGTGACCTTACTGAATTTGTTTATCCATTCTAATAGTTTTCTGGTGGAGTCTTTAGGGTTTTCTATGTATAATATCCTGTCATCTGCAAATAGTGAAAGTTTTACTTCCTTACCAATTTGGATCCCTTTTAATTTTTTTTTTGGGTCCCTTTAATTTTTGTTGTCTCAGTGCTATGTTGAAGAAAAGTGAGAGTGGACAACCTTGTCTTGTTCCTGATCTTAGAGGAAAAGCTTTCAATTGTTTCTACTGAGTGTGATGTTTACTGTGAGTTTTTCATATATGACCTTTATTATGTCGAAGTACGTTTCCTCTAAACTTTGTTAAGGGTTTTTATCATGAGTGGATGTTGTACTTTGTCAAATGCCTTTTCTGTATCTATTAAAATGATAATTTTGGGGATCCCTGGGTGGCTCAGCAGTTTAGCGCTGCCTTCAGCCCAGGGCGTGATCCTGGAGTCCTGGGATCGAGTCCCACGTCAGGCTCCCTGCATGGAGCCTGCTTCTCCCTCTGCCTGTGTTTCTGCCTCTGTCTCTCTCTGTGTCTCTCATGAATAAATAAATCTTAAAAATAAGTAAAACAATAGTTTTTATTCTTGTTGACATGATGTATCATGTTGATTTGTAGGTATCAAACCACCCTTACACCCGGGAATAAATTCCACTAGATCATGGTGAATGATCATTGTAAATGTAGTGTTGGATTTGGTTGCTAGTATTTTGAGGATTTTTGCATCTATGTTCATCAGAAATTACCTGTAGTGTTTTGTGTTTGGTGTTTTTTGTTGTTTTGTTTTTGGATTTTTTTTGTCTAGTTTTGGTAGCGTCTTTATCTAGTTTTGGTATCAGGGTGATGTAGGCATCATAGAATGAATTTGAAGCTGTTACTTTCCTTTTTGTTTTTGTTTTTGTTTTTTGTTTTTTTTTGTTTTTTTTGGAACAGTTGAAGGATACGTATTAACTCTTTAATTTGTGAATAGGTATTAACTCTTCAATCTTCATCTGTGAAGCCATCCAGTACTAGACTTCTGTTTATCTTGCTTCCAATCGCAGGCTTATCAACTCTGTTAATATTTTCAGAGATTCACAGTTTCACAAATCTGTTTTGTTGTTGTTTTAAGTTTTCTTCTTCTTCTTTTTTTTTTTTCTGTTCTAATCTTCCCTTCTACTAGTTTTGGGTTTTGCTCTTTATCTCCTTTTGGTGAAGGATAGGTTGTTTGAGATGCTCTTGTTCTTGAGGGAGGCCTGTATTGCTATGAGCTTCCCTCTTGAATCAGCTTTTCCTGCATCCCAATGATTTTGTTGTGTTTTTCATTTTCATTTGTCTCCATGTATTTTTTGACTTGTCTTTGATTTCTTAGTTGTCTTATTCACTGTTTAGTAGCATGTTATTTAACCTCCATGTATTGGTGCTCTTTCCAGATTTTTTTTCCTGTGGTTGATTCCCTGTTTCATAGTGTTGTGGTCAGAAAAGATGCATGGAATGACTTCGAGTTGTTGTTGTTGTTGTTTGTTGTTGTTTTGACTTATTTTGTGGCCTAATACATGGCTTACTATGGAGAATGTCCTGTGCACACTTAAAGAATGTGTATTCTGCTCTTTTAGGATGGAATGTGGAAAATGTTACCCATCTGGCCCCGTGTGTCATTCAAAGTCCTTGTTCCCTGTTGATTTTCTGTTTATTTTTTATTGGAGTTCAATTTGCCAACATATAGAATAACACCCAGTGCTCATCCCACCAAGTGCCCCCCTCAGTGCCCATCACCCAGTCACCCCAACCCTCCATCCACCTCCCTTTCCACTACCCCTTGTTCGTTTCCCAGAATTAGGTGTCTCTTATGTTCTGTCTCCCTCACTGATATTTTCACTCATTTTTCTCTCCTTTCCCCTTTATTCCCTTTCACAAATTTTTATATTCCCCAAATGAATGAGACTGTATAATGTTTGTCCTTCTCCCATTGACTTATTTCACTCGGCATAATACCCTCCAGTTCCATCCACATCAAAGCAAATGGTGAGTATTTGTCGTTTCTAATGGCTGTATAATATATCCCATTGTATACATATGTCTTCTTATTCCATTCATCTTTCGATGAACACCGAGACTCCTTCTACAGTTTGGCTATTGTGGACGTTGTCGCTATAAACACTGGGGTGCAGGTGTTCCGGCATTTCACTGCATCTGTATCTTTGGGGTAAATCCCCAGCAGTGCAATTGCTGGGTCGTAAGTCAGTTCTATTTTTAACACCATATACAAAGATAAACTCAAAATGGATGAAAGATCTAAATGTGAGACAATCCATCAGAATCTTAGAGCAGAACACAGGCAACACCCTTTTTGAAGTTGGCCACAGCAACTTCTTGCAAGATACATCCATAAAGGCAAGGTAAACAAAAGCAAAAATGAGTTATTGGGACTTAATCAAGATAAAAAGCTTCTGCACAGCAAAAAGAAACAGTCAACAAAACTAAAAGACAACCTACAGAATGGGAGAAGATATTTGCAAACAACATATCAGATAAAGGACTAGTATCCAAGATCTATAAAGAACTTATTAAACTCCACAGCAAAGAAACAAATAATCCAATCATGAAATGGGCAAAAGACATGAACAGAAATCTCACAGAGGAAGACCTACATATGGCCAACAAGCACATGAGAAAACGCATCACTGGCCATCAGGTAAATACAAATCCAAACCACAATGAGATACCAGTGAGAATGGGGAAAATTAACAAGACAAGAAACAACAAATGTTGGAGAGGATGTGGAGAAAGGAGAACCCTCTGGCACTGTTGGTGGGAATGTGAACTGGTGCAGCCACCCTGGAAAACTGTGTGGAGGTTCCTCAATGATTTTCTGTTTGGATGATCTGTTGATTGATATAAGTGAAGTGCTAATGTCCCATACTATCATTGCATTACTATCAGTTACTTCCTTCTTATTAACTGCTTTAAATATTTGGGTGTTCCCATATTGGGTGCATAAATATTTATGATGTTTATATTTTTCTGTTGGATTGTCCCCTCTATGATTATATAGTGTCCTTTTTTGCCTCTTGCTTTAGTCTGTTTAAAGTTTATATTATCTGTTTCCATCCCAATTTGTTTTGTTTGTTTCATTTGCACAACATATGCTGCTTTCCCCCTTCACTTTCAAACTGTGTGTGTCCTTAGGTCTGAAATGATTCTCTTTCAGGTAATATTTAAATGGGTCTTTTTTGTTTGTTTTTGTATCTTTTTAAAATTCATTCCATCACCCTATGTGTCTTGATTGGGGTTTGTAGCCCATTTAAATTCAAAGTAATTGATAGGTATGTATGTATTGCCATTTTGTTCCTTGTTTTATGGTTGTAGTTTTGTTTTACATTTGTTTCATTTTGGGATCCCTGGGTGGCACAGTGGTTTGGTGCCTGCTTTTGGCCCAGGGCGCGATTCTGGAGACCCAGGATCGAATCCCACGTCGGGCTCCGGGGGCATGGAGCCTGCTTCTCCCTCTGCCTGTGTCTTTGCCTCTCTCTCTCTCTCTCTCTCTCTCTCTCTGTGTGTGTGTGTGTGTGATTATCATTAAAAAAAAAGACATTTGTTTCATTTTTTTCTCACAATTTGTTGGCTTTAACAACATACTGAGATTCTTTTTGTATTTGCATAGTATATTGGGTTTTGATTTGTGGTTACCATTTGGTTGGTATATAACCTCTTCTCTATTTAGCAGTCTATATTAAGATGATGATTGCTTAAGTTTGAACCCATTCTTTACTCCTCTTCTCCCTACCACATTTGGATAAATAGTATCCTACTTTTCAGCCTTTTATTTTGTGAGTCTCTTGAGTTTTTTTTTTTTTAACAGATATACTTATTTTTGCTACTTTTGTGCTTCCTTCATTTCTTACTCCTTTCTTTTCTTTCCTGTCTACTCAGAATCCCCTATAACATTTTTTGTATAGGTGGTTTGGTGGTCATGAGTTGCTTTACCTTTTGTTTGTTCGTTTGTGAACTCTTTATTTCTCTTCTATTCTGAATGATAGCCTTGCTGGGTAAAGTACTGGTTGCAAACTTTTCCCTGTTAACTTTGAATATATCCTGCTACTCTCTTCTGACCTGCAAAGTTTCTTCTGAAAAACAGCTGATAGCCTTCTGGGGTTTCTCTTATATGTGACAGCTATTTTTCTCTTGCTGCTTTTTAAATTCTGTTTATCAAAATACTTTTGCCATTCTAAGTAAATACTATGTGTCTTATTGTGGACCTCCTTTGTTTAATTTTGTTTTGGATATCTCTGTGCCTCCTAAATCTAAATTTCCTTCCCAAGATTTGAAGCACTTTGTGCTATTTCTTCAAATAATTTTCTGCCCCTTTTTCTTTCTCTTCTTCTGGGATCTCTATAATGCCAATGTTATGCATAATGGTGTTATTGAGTTCCCTATGTCTATTCTTTGCATATTTTTTTTTCCCGCCTCACCTGCTGAGCTCAGTTTCCATTACTCTGTCTTCCAGGTCATTGATTTGTTATTCTGATTCATCTAGTCTACTATTTTTCATCTAGTGTATTTTTAATTTCATTTATTATGTTATTCATTCTGATTGGTTCTTTTTTATCTCCTTGTTAAGTGTCTCATGGATATCCTCCATTCTTTTCTCAAATCCAGTATCTTTCTGATCATTATTTAAAATTCTCTATCAAGCATGTTAGTTATCTCCATTTTGCTTAAATCTCTTACTGTAATTTGTGTGCTCTTCTTTGATTTGGGACCTATTCCTCTGTCTCCTAATTTTGTCTGAGTCATTTTATGTGTGCTAGGAAAGGCAGTATGTCTCCTGAACTTAAAAGTGATGACCTTATAGAGATGAGATTCTGTAGAGCCCTGCCTCAGTGTCTCTTGTTCACTAGAGCCCTCCACTTCAGGAGTATCTCTTTTATGTGTGATATGTGCACTCTGCTCTTGTGGTGGAGTCACTTTTTTTTTCTTCAGTTGTCTGCAATGGTTTTCTGTTCCTGTTAGTGGGAAGTATTTAGTCTTTGTGGCATTAGTGGGTGATGGAGTAGCACCAAATTGCAGGATGCTTTCCCTTTGTTGTCTCCTGAGCAGCTTTTATTGGTGAGCATGGCCTACAGTCAGACCAGTTGTCTACTTCCAGACCACTGCTGGGTCCTCTTTCTGACTGATGTGTGTGGTTATCTCCCCATCTTTTGGGAGCAGGAGTCACTTTGGAGTGGCAGTGGCCACTGTAGGGGCTGCATTCATACTGCCAGACCTGGGGTACTGCCCTGCATAGGCGCTGGCTAAGAGCATATTGGAGAGAGCAGATCTGTGGAAGCACAGCATGGTGTGGGGATGTTGTGGTAGGGCAAAGGTGGTAGGGCAGTGATGCTAGCAAGTTTTGTGCACCACTGTTGCTCTCTGGGAGGGGCCCTGTAGTACCAAGATTGAGGTGGGCTATCTGGAGGAGTTTATAGCAGAAGGATAGTACTGAGGGGTGGGGTGGCAGTGCTGGCAATTAGGCAGTAAATCCTGATGGGGAATTGTGGAGGGAAATGGTGTCTGGTAGTTCCTTTGTTCCTGGAAGAGTTCCTCAGCAATTTATGTGCCTTCGTGGCAGCTATGAGATGAGTGAATAACTTCCTCTTATATGGTTCCAGCACCTTTCATATTGCTGCTTCTCTGGTGTATCTCTGTGGGCTGCTTGTTACACTACCTCTTAATGGGCAGGGACCACTTCCTCTTGCCTATGGGCTCCTTAGAGCCCAGTCTGCTGACTTTTTTTTTTTTTTTAATTTCCAAGTTTTAAGTTCTTCTGGTTGTAAGAACTCTTGAAATTTAGCCCCTTGGGTTTGCAAAGCCAAATGTTATAGGGATTTGTGCTCCTCATGTAGCTCTCCAGTGTGGGATTATGTTCCTTTTCTTTCACTGTGCCTGTAGCATCGTTTCCCTTGAAGATACTCCTGCAAGTCTGTTTAATTCCTGACCATATCTCTTCCCTTTCTACCCTCTTTGTTATGGCCCCCTGTCTACATTTAGTTGTGGAATTTCTTCAGGTCATTTTCTGGGTTATTTATACTGATATGTTATCTACTTGTATCAGTGGGATGATGTGGACATAGGATCCTCCTACTCTACCATCTTCCCAGGAAGTCTAAATCAGACTCTAAAAATATTATGGGACCCCTGGATGGCTCAGTTGGTTGAGCCTCTGACTCCTAATTCTTGCTCAGGTTATGATCTCAGGGTTGTGAGGCAAAGCTCTATATTGGGCTCCACACTCAGCATATAGTCTGTTTGGATTCTCTCCCTTTCCCTCTCTGTTCCACTCCTTGCTCACATGTGTATGCTCTTTATCTAAAATAAATAAGATATTTAAAAATATATATTAATGTGGGTGGGAGATGATGTAATTGTGTGATGAGCATTAAGGAGGGCATGTGATATGATGGTCATTGGGTGTTATATGCAATTGATGAATTATTGAACTCTACATCTGAAACTAATGATGTACTCTGTTGGCTAATTGAACTTAAATTTTAAAATATTTTGATATTATAAATAGGAATGAACCTTAAAGTACTTATTCACACTATTAAATACTACTTAGGAAATTACCCTAAGGTTTTAAGGTGTATATAAACAATCTTTTGCAAGAAATGTAGGTTGTAGCCTACTGTTGGCTTGTGGATATCCTAGAATCTAATAAGAATTGCTTTTAGTTTTTTAAAAGAATGTCTTTAATGAACAGACAAATTTGTCATTATATTCCCAGTTATCTTTGTACATTCCTTATTTGGCGGTACAATGCATGGCATGCCCTCGTTCTTGAAAAGCAATGCCATTAAAATTTATGTAAAATTTGGGGGTAAGTTTTCACAAAACATGTATGAAAGCAAATGGAACTTGTGGTCAGAACACCTTAAAGAGGTGTATTAGATGTAATGTAATTCCAATAAATATGATCATCTTTTTAAAATAAGCCAGGTTAAGCAGATACTGAAATTCATATAGAGAAATGAACATTGAAGAATTGCTAGGTGTGTGCCAGGAGGGAAAATATTTACTTATACAGTCTAAGAAGACATTCTAACACACTATAAAGACTATAATTAGTGTGGGCCTGACATGTGATTAGATTCCAGAAATAGACTACATATAGAAATATCTGAAAGACTTCAAAGATACTCTTCTTCAGACATGTGGATAAGCCATTTGGAAAAAAATATATATAAAAGCCTTATTTCCACTAGCTTTATGTATTTCCTATTCTAAGTTGATACATTGATCTTTCCTTTTCCTTAATAAATGCTTTTTCCTTAAGTTTTGCTTTAGCTGTATTATATTGGTTGATATGGAAAGTACTCAAGTCACTTTTTCTAAAGCATCTGTTACATCATACTGGAAACTGCAATGTGAAAACTTGTTTCACAAACACTTGCCCATGGAAAATAGCTACTTGAACATTATTTAGGGACATTTTATTATATAACAGAGCTGGACAGGGTGGGGATTCTGTCAAAATTACATACTTAGATACTCTAGTGCAATTTGTATGTTAAAAATGTTACTTTCAAATAGATTCGGAACAATGCAGTTGTAAAATTGATAGTACCTTTGGGGTGTCTGTGTCTGATGTGTATTCTCTTCCCTCTTATATACCTTATATTAAGAAAAATATTAATGTTCATATACTGAATGTGATATATGGCTAAATTTGTCATCAGTTCTATTTGGTTGGTATTAGACATGTTTTAAATTCTCAATTTTCTGAAATATGAATAATGATGTCATGCCACTGCTATAACTAATCTAGAACTTTAGAATAAGAGACGAGTGAATAGTTGCAACATCAAGGTAAACTTATGTTATTCCTTCCTAAAATATTAACCCTGCATCCCATTTTCATTCACTGCTAAAGGTTAGAGTTGAGAAATCAAAGAACATGATTTAAATTACACATAAAGTTGTTGAAAATAACCCTGAAAGCCATCACTGAAAACCATCATTAACATGTAAGGATATGTTTTTGTTGGACACCAAGTTGAAGCAGTTTGCCCTTTTCTGCTAACTTAAATTACTGCCTTTGTGAATATCATTATAAGAGCCAAATTTTCAAGTAATGATGTGTTCTGTGATGGGATTCATCAGGTTGTCATTCATTTTGTGAAGTTAAAACTAATTGGCAATGTTTTTAAGAGTGTTTTTTAATCCTTTAGACATGTTAGCGGGGGGGGGGGAACCTCAAAGTGCCTAGCAAGCAGATGGTTCAATATAAATTGCATGTTTGCCAAGCCGTATACTCCTGCCCTGCTTTGTAAAAGCAAAACAAAAAAAAAAAACAAAAAACAACAACAAAAAAAACAAAAAGACCTTAATACATGTAACTTTTTAAAAAGAATTCCGTGCCTAAAATACAAATTGCGAATTTCATAATTCAACAAAACATATAATGTAGACTTTTCTGAAGATAAATAACTGTATACTGAATACTTCACCATATAAATGTCTTATAGGTATCAGGAAATTCTAGAAGATCATATGTAATAATTTCTTAGTAATTCACATGATTGTTTCTCAACTCTGGATTTATAAATTACATAGATACATGCCAGATCCATAACTGAAAAGAAAGTCATTTATTAATCAGTTAAGGTTACTGATGAACACATCATACTACTGTCTGGGAAAAGATTGTATTTTACTTGGGAGAAGAGATATGTATACACTTCATAGGAAAGAGCTAGATAGAATGAGGAATAACCAGCCCTCATGTATGTTCCTTATCTTCTTCAAACTCAACTGAGCTCACTTTAGGCATCTTATCAATCAAATTCACTCTAGTAATAATAAGAAACACTGATCCAAAACAAATCTTTACTTGGAAATTAAAGTAGACACTGCTAGGCAATCCTACAATGGTGGTTCTCAAAATATTCCCTGAGTCAGCAACATTATATTACCTGGGGACTTGTTAGAAATGCAAATTCTTGGGCCTCACTCCAGACCTACTAAATTACAACCTCTGGGAGTAGACCCAGAAATCTACATTAACACCCTTCAGGTGATGGTGATGTATACTAAAATTTGAGAGTAACTGCCCTAGAACAAAGTGAAAATCCAAAAAATTCTAGTAAGTGATGAAAATAACATGTATACTTGTAACAGTGAAATCTGTACTATTACTTATATATAAATGGGGATCCCTGGGTGTCGCAGCGGTTTAGCGCCTGCCTTTGGCCCAGGGCGTGATCCTGGAGACCCGGGATTGAATCCCACGTCGGGCTCCCGTGTCTCTGCCTCTCTCTCTCTCACTGTGTGCCTATCATAAATAAATAAAAATTTAAAAATATATGTGTATATATAAATATTTTAAAAGGCCAAAATTGATATTTTAAACTTATAATTCATATTATAAATATTATAGGTCCTATAAAGGATAATTATCTCTCTAGTTCTTTTTAGGAATTTAGCATAACATTTTTTAGCATAACATTAATAGCAAGTTATAGATAACAATATACTCACATGCACACATATGCATGTGTTCCATATCTGATCTAAAAACCTGAAAATGGTTAATATATAAACAAATATTTAAAATGCCATTTGTTAAAATAGTTTGCACACACTCAAATACAATGAGTCAATTTTAATTGACTTAATATTTTATTCCCTCCTAATTAAATATTGCATCAAATTACAACACATAATCCTAGTTTTCCTGAGAATTAGATACTTAATGATTGGTGATAATCTAGACATTTTCAAGAGTATGGTTAATCTGTGAAAATGAATTTAAAATCTTCCTCATTCAATTTTTTTAATCTGGAATGAGAATCTGATTATCACACATTTTTTTCTGTCTACAAAAGAACTTGAAGCATTATGAAATATCCTTTTTATATATGATCTACACTTGAAGCCCAGTGTATACAGGCTGGCTTATGAGAATAGACTGCATTAATATCAAAAGAAATACTTTGAGACCTGGAGTATATATCTAATTTTTCCTAGCTTACTAGCCTTTTCCTATTTTCATCAATTTGCTACTGGTACTTAGTCACAAAGCTTAATTATATAGAATGTTATTATACCATGTAAATACAGTCCTAAGGGGAGTAAGTGATTGAATGTTACAAATCTCAAATGATCTTTTGAATTTTATAAACAGGGAAGACTACATAACTTAATATTTAAAACAATGGATAGAATGCAAAAAACTTAAGAGTATGACTAATAAAGTTCCAAGAACAATTTAGGTGACTAATGTCATTATATAACATCAGTTATGAGATGTTTAAATTATCTAAGAACTTTATGTACTTTATTGATATATTGTCAAACAATACATTTGAAAGGAAAACTAAAGAAATGGAAAATGAGATGGAACCTAAGCTGCTTTTAGATGTATATTTTTCTTTGGTTACTATATAAAGTTAAATTGCTTGCACAGTTAGTAAAATTTCACAAAATAATCTGAAAAGGAAGTAACTTTTAGGACTACGTATGTTCTGCACTAATTCGGATAAGACAATTGTGTAGACTGTTAGCATCTTTTAGTATTTTTTTGTTTTTTAAAACTCAATCATTTTTTTAATAATTTATTTTTTATTGGTGTTCAATTTGCCAACTTACAGTATAACACCCATTGCTCATCCCGTCAAGTGCCCCCCTCAGTGCCCACCAACCAGTCACCCCCACCCCCCGCCCTCCTCCCCTTCCACCACCCCTAGTTCGTTTCCCAGAGTTAAGAGTCTTCATGTTCTGTCTCCCTTTCTGATATTTCCTACCCATTTCTTCTCCCTTCCCCTCTATTCCCTTTCACTATTATTTATATTCCCCAAATGAATGAGACCATATAATGTTTGTGTGAAATAAGTCAATCGGAGAAGGACAAGCATTTTTAGTAATTGATGCTGGCCATGTATAACTTTAAATGTACTGAAGTTGTGTAAATATTTTTCCAGAAGTTTCTAAAATTACCTATTTAAATCTCAAGTGATATATTTAAACTAGGATCCCTCATTCAAAAGAAATATAAAAGTTATTTTGAAGCTTTTTGTGTATTGAGGATAATCTGGTGTTAAATTTGCTTTAGGTATAAACACTCTAGATATATAAACACTTTCAAAAGGTATCAGATGTTCCTTTAAAATACAAAAATATTACATTGATGTATTAGAGATATTTGTATGCAGTTTTAATTCAACCTATTTGGTTTAACATTAAAGCTAACCAAATTATTAAACTTATTTATCTTTTTAAAAGATTTTATTTATTTATTCATGAGAGACGCAGAGAAAGAGAGAAAGGTAGAGGCAGAGGGAGAAGCAGGCTCCATGCAGGGAGCCAGATGTGGGACTCGATCCCGGGACTCCATGATCACGCCCTGGGCCAAAGGCAGGCACTAAACCGCTGAGCTACCCAGGGATCCCCACCAAATTAAATTTAAATAAAAGTAAAAACAAACAAACAAAAACCAAAAAGGTAAAAACATGTACACATATGGTCAATACATGCATATATGTATATACATATATATATAAGTATAGTATAAGTATATATAAGAATGAACATCTTTCAAATATCAATGTTGAGATTAATTATGTTAATATTTTATAACTTAAATATAGCCAGTTATAAAAGTCTATGCATACATTTTTTTTCACAGCTCTTTAACCTATGCACATCGAACTCAAGTTAATAGTCAAAATTTATGTGCCATTTCCCCAGAGTTGATTAGCATCATATGCCCATCGCAGATGGTAGTAACAAGTACTATCAATGACAATGGAGTCACTTGATGACTGAATATTAGGTCTAAGCCACCAAGTAAACTAAAGTGGCATCCTGCCAATTTCTACAACTCCTCCGATATGATCAACAACAAGCTATTACAGGAATAATTACGCATAACTCATCACTGAAATGGTAATGCTATTAAATCTAAACAGCAAGGGGAATGTGATACCATAAGGCTATAGATACAATATTTTTATTAGGAGTTAGTTCTTAAAAGATCTACTAAGGTAATATAGAAGGCCACAATTCTTATTTAATGCCAAATAATTTATAGAAGAATTAGCATTAAAGATAGTTTAGATTATTGTTTTAATATAATTTCTAATGAATTTTAACTGTATAATTTGGAAATATTTTCACAAATAACTATTTGTGGCCCAAATTTGGTTTCAAATCTAGAAAGTAAATGAATTGCAGATAAGTCATTATCTAGCATATCCTTGCCCTCTATGATAGGGGTCCAATAATTAAAGTTCTCACTCAAAAAAAAAAAAAAAGGTCAGGGGTGGGGGGGAGGGGAGTGTTATGTGAGTGTACCCTATTAAAATGATCAGTGAACACATGCTGAACTGCATTTAACAATGTCGACCTCCAGTATAATACTGATTAAGATCAGGCACTTATAATTTATTCCACATTAAGAACTTATGTTGCCATTATCAGTTGTAAAGCATTACAAGTCACCCCACCAACTGGTCCAGGAGCCAGTATCACAAGTTCTCAGGGACTGTCGCCAATCATATCAAATAGTGAACCTGAGCTTTGTAGTTTTGGAGTAGAGAAAATTACTTTAGATTGGCAATGGAAGAACTTGCTCATAAATGAAATACCATATTTTACATAGATGTTTGTTTTGACATCGGGGAGGTATTAAAAACATGTTCATGAAAAGAATTTTAGTGTGCTAAGTATTGGACGAACTTCTTTCAGTTTTTATCATTTATTTAGTTCCCCATTCGATATACTTGGCAATCCTATGAATCTTGTCCACCTAATAGTTCCAAATCTGTTACCAGATCTTGTTGGTCTTATAATGAGGAGCAATATCCTCTTATGCATACTGCTAAAGCTGTCGTAATGCCTCTTCCAGTCTTCATTTTAGCGTTATTCAGTTTCTCCCTTTACATGTCCTCCAGGGAGGCTCTTCTAAAACAAAATACCTCTTTAGATGGTATTCCATTACCCTGAGCATGGTATACATATAATCTCCTCTAAGTCATTGATTCTAAAACATTGTGCATACAAATAACTTGGGGAGCTTGCTAAATTTATCTCATTTGCTAGTTTCCAGAGCCTAACCCCTAGAAGGTTTGATCCAGCAGGAATGGGGTCAGGAATCTATGGTTAACATATCATTGTGACCTAAATGACCTGGCTACCTTCTCCCTAGTCATTTCCTACCACTTGAAAATTTTAGCTTAGATGTAAAAGGATTTGTAATAGTATTTTCCCCTTCATGTTAAAATAGAGAATGACAAGGTGGCTATACTTCTTATATGGGCAGTAAGGCAAGTTCTCCTTGTTAAGGTGACTCTTGAGTTGAGATCCTATTGAAATAAAGGAGAGAACCCAGGTGCTAACTTGGTTAAGACCATTCTGGACAATGAAAAGAAAATGGTCTTGCATCTGAAGTTCAGTGGGAAAGTGGTTGTGTTATGAGTCACAGTTTGAAATGCAGGCAGGGACATCATCTTTTACAGCTGGATGAAATAGAGATTTCTGGTAAAAAAAAAATAATTTAAGGTGTTAGGTAAAAATGTATACTCCATAAGCCTTATGAAATTTTTCTGAGAGGAGTGCCCCAGGGCTACATTTTAAACAATTTTCCAAAGGGATTATGACCTATCCTATAACTTCAATATTTTTTAAATAGAAAAGGAGAACATTGTAGGGGGTTGCGTCTCAAACTTTAGCAACATTAAAATGCCCCCCCTGAGCTGGTTAAAACAGGTTGCTAGGCCTCATCCCCAGAATTTATGATTCAGTAATTTAGGAATTGGGCCTGATGATTTGCATTTCTAATAAGTTCCCAAACGATGCTGATGCTGCTGGTCCAGGGACCACACTTTGAAAACATCTGTGAAGAAATTTTGAGTCTTGTAATAACTGTGAAGAAATTTTGAGTCTTGTAATAACAAATACAAATTTATAATTTCAAAGTGTCTAAAGGTTGATTAGTAATAATTAAGCTAAGGCCTAGGGGAGCAAAGACAATTTCTGGCAAAAAGAATAGACTTCCTGACATCTTCAAGTGGCAGAGATTGATTTCTGTTTTGAATCTATCAGCGAGGCTGTAGTAAGAACAGTGAAAAGGAAGGTGATACGAGAAGAGCTCAAAGGCTGTCAGGAGATGGATCAAGGTGGAGCAAGATACTTCAGGGCCTCGTAGGCCATGTTAATTAAATTGCTCTTATTAAAAAACACTATAAAAATGAATGGCTTTAAATGAGGAAATAACACCAGCATCATTTTAAGTGTCTGAGGGAAAATTGAACCTTCAGGGGACTAGTAAATAAAGAAAGAAAAACCTATTTCAGATAGTTATACATGAAATTGGGATCACTATAACTGTAAAAACGAGTATTAACAATAACTTAGATGTTTATAGTCCCCTAAATTTTACAAACTCTTCACGTACAAAACAGGTTTTAAAATGATAATTTGAAATAGATGGGAATCAATATTTATAAGCATATGGGGAGTTTTTACTGAAATGAACTGAATTCTTGACACTTTGTCAAATAGATTTAGGGGACATGCTGGAGATAAGACTGAACTCGCTTTGTCTTTAGGTCTCAAGTTATCAGAGGTTTATAAGCACAAAGTTGCCCAAAAGCAGAAGAGAGAAACACCTAAGGACAGAAACCACAAAATGCCAGTAACCTCCAAAGCAGCACTGATGTGTCACATGCCATTTAAGTAGCTTCAATACTCTTGTCAGGAATTGGTATGGTGTGGGGGAAGGTGAAAGACGATTTGGTGTAACATGAGACACGTTTTATTGTATGTACATATTCAAGCTTATTCGTCACAGGTTTATTAACCTCAAGAGAAGGTTTATTCCGCAAGAGAAAAAATGCAATTCTTTTGGAAAAAGCTATATAAAAATAGGTTGGAAGAACCACAGGTATCTACTTTTTTTTTTTTTTTTTTTGCAATGGATTTTATTTTATTAATTGCATCCACTCACAAATCGACCTAAGGTCACCAGATGTGTAGACACAATGAGATTTTTGTTGTCATGTATCGTCTTTAATTGAAATGATGAAAAAAGAAATAGATCTATTTAAAAACAAAACCAGATTGCTACTTGGGTCTAGGTTAAGAGGTGGCACCTGGGGTGAGGTTCCTGTTCTGAGTGGCCACCTACGGTGCAACTTCTATGATCCGGGACTTGTCTATGATTCTGGCCATGTGGCTGCCTTTCTCCAGGATCCCAATAATCCATGCCTAGTGGCCCTCCCCATATTTGGGAGACTTGATCTCTGCATGGAACTGGGCGGCTTGCTCTGGCAGTAAACAGAAGAGGAGGCCTCCTGATGTCTCTAGGTAGGTCCCATACATGAGGTCAAACATGTTTCCACAGGCCTTGCTCACAGCAGCCATCTTGGCCAGGACAGGGAGGTTGTGGATTACCAAGGACCCCATATACCTAGTAGATACCTAAATTGATGGAACATCATGTGTTTTCATATGTAACACAAGTGTGTGATGGATGGATAATATCTTTGTAAAGACATGAAAGGAAATCTGAAAAATTATTTTCCCTGAATATAATATACCAGATGTGTTGTAAAGTTATTTTAACTCATGTAGTCTGTACAGGGATTTTTGGGAGTTTTGCTACCCTACTTATCCAATATTCTACCCCCAGGTGATCTTTACACACCTACACAAACATACATACGCTCATCTCCATTCATTCTTCTGCATCAATTACTCTTATTGTATGGGGAGACAAATTAAACCAAGAGAATACCCACAAAAGAACAAAAAGGAATAGGATGTTTAAAAAAAGCTCACTTTAAGAAAATGACAATTTAAAAAATGAGGTCATTTTTGGTTATTAAGGATCTGTAGACGTTCTTGCCTAATTTTCTAATACTAGGGAATAATACTATCTTAGTACAGTATCCTTACATCGAGGGATAAAGTGACTTAATGGGCCAAATGGGCCAACAGGACCTGAACCTGATATATCTACTTATCCACATTTTATTACTGTGTTCTTAATGGGAACTTACATGCTTTATCCTTCTAACCATTTCCCATGTTAATTATGAGGGAACAAATGAACTAAGCTTGGGGTGTCTGGTCCTCTACATGATTGGCCTAATAAAAATCTTAGTCACATGCAGATGAATAAAGAGTGTGATGTATTTATCTTTAATTTTTTTTCTAGCTTTCTCCCCCTACTTTATCTTAAATCTGCCTCTATATTGTCCAAAACATAGCCTTTTTGTTATTATAGTGAGTGTTTCCACAAGAATTTACCCTTGATTTCTTTTTTTTCCTGGGGGGGGGGACTACTGGGGGGGGGAATGGCTGGGCCCTCCTGATCTTGCCTCAGATCATATTCAAAATGGTTGGACATCCTCTGGTCTTTTTTTAACCCTCCCTCTGGTCTTAAAATCACAGGATCTTGCTAGTCTACAATGAGATTTTAAAAATTTAGAATTTTAAAATTTGTTATGAGTTAGAAAATCTTCACTCAACTCTGTTTCTAAGTCACCTATTATCTCACTAAATCATATATTGTCACCATCACCCTCGAAAGGTATAAGAGAAGGTTAGAAAAATGGCTTTCAAAAGTTATTTTAATAATTTCCCCCCTCTCTATGACATTTGAACATTGAATTTAATTTCTCATATAGATTATTAGGTTCAGAAAATCTCTTGAATTATTCATAGTGAATGCTGTATTAAAATATTTTTTCTCCTCTACAGCCTTTTCAAAACTCGGTGATCTCATTTGAACTTCTTTTTAATAAAATACCTCCATTAAATCTATTCCATAAACTAATCTTTTTCAATAATAAGAGATGAGGATCATTAATTACACAGGTTAATTTATCATAGGGATGAATTATACTTCAAAGTAACAGTGGAAATTTCAGTTCTTTTTAAAATGATGGAAAATATCAATAAATTATGTCTTTTAACTGATACATTTTGTATTTTCAGAAACTTAAGACTGTCATCTAAAAGATAGATAGCTGTCTTGTTTTTAAATTATTTTTACGGTTTTATTTTCCTTTTTATTAATCTCCTGGCTTCTGAAGTATATCAATAAACAACAATCTGGGGAGTGAATATTGTATGATCCTTGTGAGCTAATGGAGAAATAGTTATGAAAGTATAAGACACAAGAGACCAGCAAAGTTTTCAAAAACCCAAAAAGGGTGATAACTTAACTCCAGAACATTTATTATGATATAATATTAGAGGCCAGAGATAGATGTTATTCCCTTTTAAAGAAGCCAATGAAATGTTCTTTTGGCTTAGCATCTCATTAATTGTTATAACCATCTGGAATTTGAACACATTTCATATACAATTATTTTCAGAGGAATAATTATTTGATAGTATTTGTGCCCCTGAGGTATTTTAATGCTTACATATATCTGGAGTATTCCAATAAGCTCTTGAAATTAACCTGCTCCTAGCAGCTAATCATATTTTCTTTGCCCTTTGCGAAGTTATCATAAGTAACAAAATGAAATCAGATTGAATCTCAGAAACTTGTGTTTAAAAAATGTTTAGAATTATAGTGAAAATGCAAGGTACTGTCACCATTATATTTTATCCATACTTAGCTACAAAATAAGCAAACTTGAGCATAGTTGAGAGTATGTTATGGATTTAGACAGTATATTAACTGCGTGCTTTCTGTCTTTCTAAATCGTTCATAGGAAAGTAATAAATTTAGGTCATTGGATCTTAGAAATCTCAAGTTCCCCGTGATTATAGATAAGCAAGTCATGATAAAATTTTAAAGAGTCTCTTATGCTAAATTTTAAAATGTTGGACATATCTTTAATGTAACAGCATCTGATTATTTCTTACTGAATTCTATTTTGGTATGAAAAGAGACTGAAGTCTCCATATTGGCCTTACAGAAGCATGTTGCTGCCCTATATAGATGGAATGGATAGAGCAAAAGTAATGGAGGGGACCACATAAAAGGTCATTTTATTCATTTAGTAATAATAACCCAAGCTAGCACAGTGGGTGTGGAGATTGAAGGATGGGATGGAGTTTGCAAGCGATTTAGGGTAGAGAACTGGATTGTTAGAACATAGATGATTAACAGGCAAGGTTCTCTGAATGACTTGTGAGATAATCAGATAAAGATAGTTATAAAATTAAAAGGTCAATTATTTTCCAAATACTCAGACTATCAAATAGTAGAAAGGATTAAAACCAATGCTAAATTGCAAATTAATAAATAGAAACTTCATTTCCACAAATCCAAGATTCAGTTACTGTCTCGCGGCATGTCATGCACATCTACGTTTGCAGTGAAATTATGCTCTCCGAGCCCCAACTGCTATTGCTGCTGAAGCAAATGTTGCTTCTGAGCCATATATCTTCTATCACCTCAAGCACTACAATATGTTCCTCTTTCTCTGTTCCAGGATATTTGATGGGATTCTGATAGTTCTTCCTATCTTCCCTTAGATTTTGTTCTGTCTCTTGACAAGTAATTTTACTAAGTCAAACTTTCCCCTTTCCTTTGGCTTTATTAATTCATTGCTAAAACTGCATGGTGAGATAATTATTTTGCAGAAAGCATATCTATAGACCATTACTTAATAGTTATTTTTTTGTTGTTTTTGCTGTTGTAGCTTAGAGTAGAAATTGATGCTCCTTTTCCTGAGAAACTAAAAAGTTCTAAGTCAGATATCCTGAGGGTATAAAAAATGGGTTTTGAAAGAGTTAAAATCACATTAGGCTGAAAAAAGAAAAAAAGCATCCCTGTAGTTTAATAAGGTTAGGAGGATAGAGATAAAGCTGTCTGGAAAGTTAACAGAAAACCTAGCTTTTCTCAAGATCCTGTATTGGCTATAAAAAGCTATAACCAACCCCTCTTAGTAATGTTGCTTTCTTTTTTTTTTTTTTTAACCTATGGTGCCATAGATGTGTTTATTCTCAGGATAGCACCCATTATTGGTTAATTTCCATTTCTAATCTGCATCAGAAACAACATTCAATCCACAACTCCTCTCCCCTTCCCTTAGATCCTGCTCAAAATTCTTCAACAGGAACCTAAACCCTATAAAGTACACTTAACTCTTCTGGCGTTTCCAGAGTTCTTCTGGAAAGGGTCTGCTGCTACACTGAGTTAATAAACCCAATATTGTCAAACTGTAGGCTTATTCCTATGATCATTGCATTTATAGTAAACATTTCAAATATATACTTCAAAAATTTGACTTAGTAATATTGAGTCCCATTTCTAAAGGTTAAAGTGTACATGATTTGGGAATAAAAATACTCTAATTTAGGTTTTTCTAGAAGTTGGAGCACTTATAAACAAAAATTAGGAAACTATTGACTGAGAGTATTTAAAAATTACACAGATTTTAATTCTTAAATATCTCAATATTAGAAAAGGAGGTACTTTTTTCAAAAGGTGAAAAAAATTCTTTTGAATATTCCATTGCCTCCTATTTCTCACAATCAGTGTGTTCTATCTAAGTTGACCCAAGTTGTGACCCAAATTTGAAGATCTCCTGCGTTTGCGATAGTAACAAATATGGACAGACCCAACAATTTTGCTATTCCTATATCTTTTCTGAAAGGAAAAATGAAAGCAATAATGAAAAACAAAAACAAAACACCAAAGTGTAATCTAGCACATAAAGATAAGGGTCAGAATATCTGAAGAATATTGAAGTAGAACCATAAATGAAGTTGCATTGAGAACTGAAAACACTGAACAGAAACCATAAAGTTTGTAAAAAATGAAATATAAAATATGACCATTGGAAAAAAATATACTTGGAAGTAAAATCTGTAAAAATTATAGATTAAGATAACAACTAAAATAATTGCTTAAGGATGAAGGGAGCATTTGCCAACTTCCTCATTTTTACTGAGTGGCACCACACAGTTTATCTTACTAATCAGGAAATAGTGATTTTATGATTTATTTTCGAATTGTCACTAGTAAAAATAAAGTAAAATGCAAATCTGCCTGTAGAAGTGGGAAAGCAAGAAAAACAAAAAAATAACTAAAAAGAAAAAAATAGAAAACATTTTACAAAACATCTTAAAAAGAACAACCTGAAATAAGTGAGACCAGGGTTAAAGAAAAGAGATTGTACTCAGATCAGAGTCCATCCAGATTTATTTAAAATCATCAATATCCTCTCTTGTGACAGGATTCCAAGACCAGCTGTACTTTTATGAAAGCAATATACACTTAGAAGTCAAAGACATATGAAAAATTAACATGCAGAATCAGACTTATTCTAGAATGCCCATAAAAATTGTTACTATACCCAAATAAAATAGGAGATGGAACTTTTTTGGTATAAATATAACACCTCTGGAAAAATTCTAATCAAATGTATTAGCTTTGAAAATGTAAGTTAATTCTCTTTTAAAAAGCAATAGTCTCAGGGTTCCTGGGTCGCTGAATCCGTTGTCTCTGACTAGATTTCAGATCATGTAATAATCTCAGGGTTGTGAAAGCAAGCCCTGTCTTAGACTCAGCACTGGCCATGGAGCCTGCTTGAAATTCTCTTTTCCTTTCCCCCTGTCCCTCTCCACCACCCTGTCCCTCTCAAAACCAAACAAAAACAAAAAACAAAAAAAACCCTACGATAGTCTCCTGTTAAATTTATGGGCTATTCATAAAAGGTCTACCTAAATATAATAGAGAAACTATACAAGTGTATCAGGTAAGCAAAATTATAAACGTTCATAATATCAAAATTATGAAAATTAAAATTCAAGGCAAAAGTAATTCTATGTGGCATAATTTATTTTTATAAGCATGATGGTTTCAAGGAAGATTAAAGTAAAAACTGTTTTTTATACAAAATATTTGAAAGAATAGTTGTTGGAAACAAAAGCGTGTATTGGGAAAGGTTTTAACAAACTATAAAAGAGCTTATTAATCTTATAATTAAGGACAATATTTATTTTGTGAGATGGAATTTTAATAAAGGTTTACAAGTTATTAATAATGCTGGGGAAAGAATGGGGAGATTTGCATAAGAAACTAGGGTTAGGTTTGCTAGACCTTTCCATCCAAGAATCAAAGATATGGAAAACTTTGTTTTCAAAAGTCCAGTGTAAATAAAACAGGGAACCCAAAATATTAGTATCAATGAAAAGACAAAACCAATGGGCAGATACTTACACCATAGACATTTGTCAAAGAAGATTTTTGGGTCGAAACCTGTTTCATGGCAAGGACCTGAAAATTTGGGATGCCTGGGTGGCTCAGTGGTTAAGCATCTGCTTTCAGCCCAGGGCATGATCCTGGAGACCTGGGATGGAGTTCTGCATTGGGCTCCCTGTGTGGCACCTGCTTCTCCCTCTGCCTATGTCTCTGCCTCTCTCTCTCTCTCTCTCTCTCTCTCTCTCTGTGTCTCTCATGAATAAATAAATTATTTAAAAAAAAAAAAAAAAGAAAAGGAACTGAGAATTGGTCCCAAACATGACATGGCAGTTAGAATAACTAGTGGGATAGCAGAGTGGGTGAATCTAAAAGCTGCATGTTGCCAATTTTGGCTGAGCAAAATATTGAGGGAAGCATTATCCTTTCCTGTGCCCTGAAGAACCATTGTAGTTTGCTGAGCTGTGGTTCTTGACAAGTGAACGCTGCTTCGTTCCTGGGTTTCTGTTTGGCCTACAATTGAGTTCAACACTTGTGCTCGGAAAGCCCTAGGTTTCAATCCAACAATCTTACTTATGAAATGTGACACTTTGAACAAATTGTGTCAACTCTGAATCCTAGCTCCTTATCTATAAAATGGAAATAATGCTCTCTGCACAGTGTGGTTACAAAACTAATATAAGATTCCCTTCTTCTTAACTTAAAATAATGCCTGGCATATGACTATCCATCACCCATCATATTAAGCACAAAGAACTGTCACTAAATTTCTGTAACTCTTGAATCATGTATATTAGATAAAATGACAAAAAATAATTTTTAGAGCTCTAAATATTCCTGTATAGACACATAGACATTTAAAATTCTATATAACCAAGTAAAAAATGTGGTCAAAGAGTAAATGGAATATTAATTTTGAATAAAAACAAGGTTAACACTGAAAACTATGGCCAGAAGTGTGGGAGACAAATGCAGAGCACATAAATTCATCATTAGGCAATAATTACTAGAAACACACTAATTCCTAAGCCAATTAAAAAAGATAGAATAGGATGGCCAGAAAATACTGGATACTCAGTTCTGTTTGAATTTCAGATGATTTTTTTAGTATATATATGTCCTAAATATTCATCATTATTTTTTGTCTAAAAGTAGGCATTCTATTTGATTTGTTAACCTTAAGATAGATATCAGCAGAGATAAGGCTTATAAAAATAAATATGAAATAGTCTAGACATTAGAAAAAAATTCAATGACTAACACGCTAAGCTTCAACTTCTCAATTTCTTTTTTTAATTTGAATTCCAGTTAGTTGACCTACAGTGTAATATTAGTTTCAAGTGTACAGTACAGTGATTCAATACTTCAAGAACACCAGGTGCTCATCACAAGTGTATGCCTTAATTCCTATCACCTATTTAACTCATCCCCTAACCCACTACCCTTCTGGTAACCATGATTTCTCTATAGTTAAGAGTATATTTCTTGGTTTGCCTCTCTTTTTTCCCTCTTTTGCTCATTTATATAAAATTGCATTAGAAAGTAGAAATAACTCCGTGAGATAGCACAGATATTATTATGTAATATTTGCAAAATATTCCAGTATTATTAAAACAAATTATTAGCACCTCAAAGACCTTTAAATCAGCTATGGTGAAGTCAAAATAAAGTTCAAATTGTTGTAGAAACATAGTTAATGATAGAGAAAAACACCTATGCCATATTACCAGAGATAAAAGGCATTGCATAATAGTATGAACAAAAGAATCCTAAACAGGCTGGTAAGTAGGTACTTGATTATAAGCAAAGTGAAAAATATATGCTATTCAATAAATATTTTTCTTAACTCACCTCTATTTCTATCAACTAATTAATGCTCTTAATTTCCTATAAAATATAGAAAAAAAAGACTTATTTTCAATGGTCTAGGATAGTAAGTTTACACTTCAGTTAGCCAAGAATCTGATGTGTTTGAATTTGCACTGCAAAAATATTCCTGTTAAAAAAATGTTTCTATGACACGTAAGTTAATATTTTAGCAAACCCAAAAGCTGGCTACTTAAAAAAATGGTATTTTCATAGGGAAAACACATAAAATCTGGAGAATCTGTCCTTTGCTCAAAGTTGTTTTTAAGTTCTCACTCTATTTTTAAGAAATTAAAACATGAACTCTTACATGATGCATTATAGGAATTATTTTTAAAGAAAACCTGTTAGGGGCACCCAGGTGGCTTAGTTGGTTAAGTGTCTGCCTTAAATTCAGATCAGGGTCCCATGATGGAGCCTAGCATCGGAATCCCTGCTCAGTGGAGAGTTGGCTTCTTCCTCTCCTTCTGCTTCCATGATTGCTCTTTCTTTTTCTCTCTCTCTCTCTCAAATAAATAAAATCTTTAACAGAAAAAAAAAGAAAACCTATAAGAAACCCCCAACCAGTAGATCTATACTCAGAGATAACCAGTAAAATACATGTCCAGATCACATAGGGAATGACATGGAATACTAACAGTATTTATTTTTATATGATGGGGATTGGAGTAATTTTTTTATGTTTTAGGTTTTTAATATTTTTAATATTGAATGTATATTACCTTTTCACCCAGCTGCAGAGATCTTAGGATCTATGACCCCAAACCATGCATTCAAAGTATAGTAACTAGAATACAGCCACAGATTTTATACAAACTAAAGTTTAGAAAATATGGGGTCTCTTCAAGGAAAAGAATAAAAATTAGACATGTATTCATTCTAGAAACAATCAAAAACACATTATAATTTTTAAAGTTTATTTTAATTCCAGTATAGTTAGCACGCAGTGTTATATTAGTTTTGGGAATTCAGTATGGTGACTCAACAATTCTATCTAACTCATTGTGTTAAGTGTACTTTTTAATCCTCATCACCTTTTTCACCCATTCCCTCAACCACCTCCTCTCTGGGAATCATCAATTTGTTCTCTATAGTTAAGGATGTATCTTGTTTTGCCTTTTTCCCTTTGTTCACTTATTTTGTTTCTTAAATTCCATGTATGAGTGAGATCATATAGTATTTGTCTTTCTCTGACTTATTTTGCTTAGCATTATATTCTCTAGATCCACCTATGTTGTTGCAAATGGCAAGATTTCATTATTTTTAAAGACTGAGCAATATTCTCTCTGTGTGTATGTGAACACATTTGTATCCATTCATCAATTGATCGACACTTGGGCTCCTACCATAGTTTGTCTATTATAAATAATGCTGCAATTAACATAGAGGTGCATATATCCTTTGGAAGCAGTATTGTATTTTTTTAGTAAATACCTAGTAGTGTGATTACTGGATCCCTGGGTAGTTCTATTTCTGACTTTTTGAGGAAACTCCTTATTGCTTTCCATAGTGGATGCATCAGTTTTCATTCCCATCAACCCTGCATCAGTTCCTTTTTCTCCATATCCTTGCCAACACCTGTTGTTCCTTGTGTTTTGATTTTAACCATTCTGATATGTATGAAATGATATTTCATTGTAGTTTTGATTTGTATTTCTCTGATAAGTGAGGTCAAGCATCTTTTCATGTCTGTTAGCCACTAGATGTCATCTGTGGAGAAATGTCTGTTCATGTAGTCTCCCCTTTTTAAAAAATGGATTATTTGGTTTTTTGTTTGTGTTTTGGTGTTGTAAAAGTTCATTATGTATTTGGATACTAACCCTTTATGGGATGTCTTTTCATTTTGACTGCTTCCTTCAGTGTGCCAAAGCTCCTTATTTTGATGCAGTCTCAATAGTTTATTTTTGCTTTTTCATCCCTTGCCTCAGAAGTATTCTAGGAAAATGTTGCCATAGCCTATGTCAGAGAAATTGCCATCTGTGCTCTCCTAGGATTTCTATGGTTTCAAGTCTTACATTTAGGTCCTTATTCCATTTTAAGTTTATTTTTGTGTATGGTGTGAGAAAGTGGTCCAGTTCCATTCTTTTGCATGTTGTTGTCAAGTTTTCCCAAAACCATTGTTGAGGAAACTCTTGTATACTGCATATTCTTGTATCCTTTTTCAAGGATTAATTGACCATATAGTTGTGGGTTTATTCCTGGGCTCTCTATCTTGTTCCATCAAGTGTGTGTGTGTGTGTGCGCACATGCGTGCATGCCAGTACAGTATTGTTTTGATTATTATAGTTTTGTTGTATAACTTGAAACATGGAATTGCAATACTACCAGATTTTTTTTCCAAGATTGTTTTAGCTATTCAGGGTCTTTTGTGGTGCCATTCAAATTTCAGGTTTGTTCTAGTTCTGTGAAAAATACTATTAGTACTTTCAGAGGGATTACATTAAATTTGTAGATTGCTTTGGGTAGTATAGACATTTTAACTGTAGTCTTCCAATCCGTGAACATGGAATATATTTCCATTTTTTTGTGTCTTCAGTTTCTTTTGTCAACATTTTATAGTTTGAGTACCTATGTCTTCTTTAAATTTGGTAAAATTTACCCGTGAAACTATCTGAGCCTGAAATTTTGTTTCTTGGGCGTTTGATTACCAGCAATGAAATTGAATCCATAATAAGTCTGTTCAAATTTTCTGTTTCATCCTCATTCAACTTTGGCAGTTTATATGTTTCTAGGAATTCATTTCTGCTATGTGTGCAATTTGTTGGCCTATAATTTTTCATAGTATTTTTATATGATCCTTTGTATATCTGTGGTGTTGTTATTTCTATTCTTTCATTTCTGATTTTAAGTCTTTTTTTTTTTTTTGGTCTGGTTAAAAGGTTTATCAATTTGTTCTTTTCAAAAAACTAGCTCTGGTTTTATCTGTTCTATTATTCTTTTAGTTTCTATTTCATTTATTTCTTGTTTAATCTTTATTTCCTTTTATTGGCTTTGGGTTTTTCTTTTTGTAGCTTCTTTAGATATAAGGTCATACATTGCTTGAGACTGTTGTTGCTTCTTGAGATAGGTCTGTATTGCTATAAACTTTCCCCTTAGAATAACTTTTGCTGCATCCCAAAGATTTTGAAACCATAGTATTTTCATATTCATTTCTCTACATATTTCTTTAATTTCCTTTTCGATTTCTTGGTTGACCCATTCATTGTTTAGTAGCATGTTTTTTAACCTCCATGTATTTGTGCTCTTTCCAGGTTTTTTCCTTGATTTTGATTTTCTTGATCTATGATTTTGGGTTTCATAGTGTTGTAGTCAGATGCATGGAATGAATTTGATCTTTTTGAATTTGAGACTTGTTCTGTGGCTTAATATGTGATCTGTTCTAGAGAATGTTCCATGTGCACTTGAAAAGAATATGTATTCTGTTTCAAAATGGAATGTCCTGAATATATCTGTTAGAGTCATCTGGTCCAGTGTGTCATTCAAAGCCATGGTTCCTTTTTGATTTCATTTTCTATTTGGTTGAACTGTGCATTGATGTATGTGGGGTAATAAAAGTCCTCTGCTATTATGGTATTACCGTTGACTACTTTAAGTTTGTTATTAACTGTTTGAGTTCTCCCATGTTTTGTGCATAAATATTTACAGCTTTCTTCTTTTGGACCATCCTCTTCGTGATCATACAATGTCCTTCTTTGTCTCTCATTATATTAAAGTGAAGCCTATTTTGTCCAATAGAAGTATTGCTTCACTGGATTTGTTTTCAGTTCCATTTGTTTAATAAATGCTTCTTTCATTTTCAATCCTCATGTGTCTGAAATAAGTCTCTTATAAGCAGTATAGAGATGGATCTTGATTTTTTTTTATCCATTTCATTGCCTTATGTCTCTTTATTGGGGTATTTTAATTATATTTAATTATTGATGGTATGTATTTAATGCCATTTTGTTACTTGTTTTGTGGTTTTGTAGTTTTTCTTCTGTTATTCTCTTGCTTTCCTATCTCATGATTAGATGGCTTTCTTGAGTGATGCACTGGGATTCATTCCTCTTTATTTTTTGCATATCTGTTACTAGTTTTTTTAATTTATATTTACCATTTGGTTTTATATAACATCTTATGTATATAGTAGTCTATATTAAGTTGATAGTTGCTAAAATTTGAACACATTCTTTATTCCTCTTCCACATGTTTTAAGTGTATGGCATCCTACTTTACATCCTTCTATTTTGTAAATCTGTTGAGACTTTTTTACTGAAATACCTCTTACTGTTTTGTGTTTCCTACTTTCCTTATTTTTGTTTATGATCTTTCCTTTCCACTAAGAGTCCCTTTAACTTTCCTTGTAAGGCTAGTTTAGTGGTTGTGAGTTTCTTTAACTTTTGCTTACCTGTGAAATTTTTTATCTTGCCATCTATTCTGAGTAATATCCTTGCTGGATAGAATATTCCTGGCTGCAGATTTTTTTTCCTTTTAGTACTTTGAATATATCATTCTATTCCTTTCTGACCTGCAAAGTCTGCTGAAAAATCAGCTGATAGCTTATGGGGTTTCCCTTGTGTAACCGCTTTCTCTTGCTGCTTTTAAAATTCTGTTCATGGCTACTTTTTGCCACATCAAGTACTACGTGTCTTCTTGTGGACCTCTTTGGGTTAATTTTTGTTGGGGGACCGCTGTGCTTCCTAGATCTGAATTTGTTTCCTTCCCAAGATTTGGGATATTTTCAGCTATTTCTTCAAATTTTCTTTCCCCTTTTTTTTCTTTCCCTTCTGGGATCCCTGTATTGCCAATGTTACTATGCTTAATGGGGTTTCCAAGTTTCTCTAAATCTATTCTTATTTTGCACGTTTTTTTCACATCTGCTCAGCTATATTACTTTCCATTACTATGCCCTACACATCACTATTTGTCCTCCTTCATCTAAGCTATTTATTCTATCTAGTGTGTTTTAAATTTAATTTATTTTGTTTTTCATCTCTAATTCTTTTTTATCTCATTTTTAAGGGTCTTATGGATGTCCTCCACTTTCAAGTCCAGCAAGTATCTTTATGATCTTTACTTAAATTTTCTATCAGGCATGTTAGCTACCTCTGTTTCACTTAGGTCTCTTGCGATTTTTCTTCTGACTTTCACTTGGGGCATATTCCTGTCTTCTCATTTGTCCAACTCTGTGTCTGTTTCTGTATATTAGGAAAGACAGCTATGTCTCCTGCAATTGAAAGTAATGCCCTAATGAAGAAGAGATTCTGTAGTGCCCTGTCTCATAGTGTCTCCTGTTCACCAGAATCCTACACTTCAGGGACATCTCTTATGTGTAATGGGTACACCCCACTACTGTGGCTAAGCCACTTTTTTCTTCAGCCATCTGCAATGGCTTTCTGTGCCTGTTTTGGACAGTGTTTTGATCCCTGTGGTGTTCGTGGGCTAATCTGGGATGCCTTGGGCTTGAGGCAGACCAGGCATTTGCCAAAGATACAGTGGTGTCAGGGTGATTTCCTTGTTATCCCCTGAAAATCTTTCATTGGTGTGTGGGGCCTGCAGTCAGACCAGTTGTATGCCTCCAGCCCACTGCTGGGGCTTTTGTCTGACTGGCATGTGTGGTTATCTTCCCCTTTCTGGGATAAGAGTCACTTTGGAGTTGCGCTGGCCACTGTCAAGTCTGCTTGCATACTGACAGGCCTGTGGTACTGGACGGTATGGGCTCTGGCCAAGAGCTTATTGGAGAAGGTGGATCTATGGAAGCACAACTTGTGTGAGTGGCAGTCAGACAATTTTAAAAAGCAACAGAATAACAACAGACTTCCATAATATTTTCCTACATTTCTGGGTGTATATTATTTTCTTCTTTAAATGAGAACATTTTTCTGAAGTGAAAGAAAATTTAGTTTAATCTTCCCTTATAGCACGGTGGACCAAAATCAGCTTTTTAGTAATTTGAAGTCTTCAAGTGTTTCTTTTAGCCTCACAGCTCATTAGTATAATTTAATTTTTTGATTATCACCAAAGTAGGTAGAAGAGTCTACCAATTTTTATGAATGCTGTCAGACTTCAGGGAATTTCAACTTGTCTTAGATTCCTATACCCTCATACTTGTGCCACCAGGTGCTGAAGGCCACATTTATATCATTGTATGATATGTCTCTGCTCTTTACTGTCCTAGAGACTAATGAGTCACAAAGCACTTGTTATGTGTGTTCCTGGAAGCCATAGCTACTCTGGGATGGCTAGTAGTAATTAGCATGGTAGGCAAAATTCTAAGATGAATTCTAAAACCTTAGTCCTTTGATGTACACATCTTATATAATCCTATGAGTATGATGGGCAGCACTCTAATAAGTTATATGAAAAAGGTGAAAGGATTCTAATAGATATAACTACTAAAGTCCTAAATTAGTAGACTTTGCATTGACTGAAAGGGTGATCCTGCTGGTTAATCTGATCTAATTAGGTAAGACTTAAAAGAGACTGGATTCTACCTCATGGAAGAGATTCAGAGCATGAGAATATAAGAAGGCCTGCAGAGGGAAATATGTGGAAAGGAACTGGAGTGTCCTCTACAATCAGAGTAATTCTTAGCCACCAGAAAATAGATGCCCCAGTCCTACAAATGCAAATAATTTTACCAAAAAACTCATATTCAAGAGAGGATCCTGAGTTACAGAAAAGAATAAAACCAAGACAACACTTTGATTTATGCTTTGTGAAATCCCAATAATAAAACCTAGTTCAGCCATCCTCAGATGTTTGACTTCTATAACATTTAGATAAAAACAGTATTCTTTTAGGCTACCGAGTCTTGAATAATTTTTTATACAGTGATAGAAGTATTAGTATATACAGTACACTAATGATACACAGAAATGATATAAGACCCATACATATCTCCTAACTTCAAACTAAATATATTTTCAAATCCATTTCCTTTTAGCCTGATCTGAAAAATGTCCACAACTATTCTATCTAAGGTATTTGGAACAAGGGAAAAAATGAAGAGGGAATACCAATGCAGAAAGAAAGCAATCTCCACAGTTAAACTATTTTGTAAAAATTACAAAACATACAAGAATGTGAACATGTGTCTAGGGTACCTCTTTGGGTGTTGGAAGAGACCCATCCATATAAAATACTAAAGTCTAACAATAAGCTTCCTATATGTCAAGCACTAGGATAAACACTTTTGTGTGTAATCTCATTTAAGTTAAATCTGAATATATAAGCATCAGAAGCCAAGTTATTTCACTGCAGATCTGTGATCCTAATTGTTATACTCAATCACAATTAGATCAATTTATTTATTGATATACAAAAAAATGCTTATAAAACAAGTAGACAATGGTCAGGATTAAGAATCCAATATGAAAAGTTTTAGGCTGACTCTATGATTGAGCTTTACTGGCTAAGATTGAATTTTACTCATTTTGATATCTTAAAATTCAATAAATGTGCTAAAGCAAATGTCATTAAACAAAGTCATAGTCTACTAGTCCCTATGCTGGAGAGGGTCTGGTACTTAGAGGTGAAAAGGGATTTTTTTCTTTTTCATTTTTCAAAAATGTATATACTAGAGGTGGGGAGAGAGAGAGAGAGAGAGAGAGGAGAGAGAGAGAGAGAGAGAGAGAGAGCGCACAAGTGCTAGAGCAAGTAGGGAAAGGGGCAGAGGAAGAGACAATCCTGAAGCATGCAGCCCACTGAGGGGCTGGATCCAGGACCCTGAGTCGAAATAAAGAGTTGGCCACTCAACTGACTGAACTACCCAGGTTGCAATTTTGGAAAAATAGTGTGAAGCAGTATTGAAATATAAGTTCTCAGCTAAAAAGCAGTAGAAATACTGGGTTAAAACTTTGGCATATTTTAAACCTTGGGATATTCATTAGGACAGTTTAAAAAAAATATTTCCCTAAGGATGTAATTTGTGTTGCAAATAAAATCTAGATTAAAAAAAATGTTGTCATGATAGTGTGGTACCCTGAGTTGAAATGTGATTTTTCTCAGAAACCTCAGAACTTGCATTGATAGTGAGTTAGAACAGTGAGGTAAAAATTAAAGGTAGGAAACTTGTCTTGTGCTAGGTAGACTAAGGTTAAATTCATAGTGTTTCATTTCTCATACCAGGAACCCACATAATATTCCTTAAAAGAAAGCTGTCTGTCCATCTTTTTCAATTCATAACAAGGTAATATTTTGAAAAGAGGTGAAAGAATTGAAGTTACCTTTTTTCTTTTGAGAAAAAATTAGATGGGATAGGACAAACAGGGAGTTCATGGAAACAATATTTCTAATTTGCAAAGTTCTAGAGGTAAATGCAAATAAGATACAATTGTTAGGAATTTTAAATAGGCAATCTGTAATCTTCAAAGCAACTGGAGTCGTCAAAATAAAACAAAAAGAATGATATGGATGAAAGTGATAGAGTCTTCCCATCTATTAAAAATTACATAATTTAAAAACTAAGCTTCTGTGCATTGATTAAAGATAAAAGCATCTGAATAACAGAATTTGGAAATAACTTTCATAGTGATAGTCCTAATTTGTGAAATCAATGGATCATATTTTAGGTAATTATTTGTTATGATACTGCGCTAATGAGTGAAATATTTAGTGGATGATTTAATAAAGATAAAAATCTGTATTTCTGAAAAAAAAACAGGCAATGTTTATTGTTTTGCTTGGATTTTTAGAATATATTTTGCATAAATATCTTCTGGTCAGCACTAATTGATAATTTGAAAGATCTTGTAATGCTAGCTTTAGATTTCTTCATTAGCTGCTGCTTTTAAAGGAAGCATATGCTCTCCAATTTGCCACAAGCAGCTCCTCTCCCCAGCTGCTTCAATGCTTGGCCTTTTTAGGCATTTGGGTTTAATTATTGTCTTGCATTCATGCAGGCCTGTTAATAGTTTTAGATTCGTGATACAGATAGATATATCCTTGCTATAACTTTTTTTTCCATATTCTTTGATTTAAAAAAAATTATCGGAGTTCAATTTGCCAACATCTAGCATAACACCCAGTGCTCATCCCGCCAAGTGCCCACCTCAGTGCCCATCACCCAGTCACCCCAACCCCCCATCCACCTCCCTTTCCACTATTCCTTGTTCATTTCCCAGAGTTAGGTGTCTCTCATGTTTCGTCACCTTCACTGATATTTTCACTCATTTTCTCTTCTTTCCCTTTATTCCCTTCCACTAATTTTTATATTCTCCAAATGAATGAGAGCATATAATGTTTGTCCATCTCCCATTGACTTATTTCACTCAGCATAATACCCTCTAGTTCCATCCATGTCGAAGAAAATGATGGGTATTTGTTGTTTCCAATGGCTGAGTAATATTCTTCCTTGCTATAACTTATGTTTCTACAATTTGTGATAATGCAAATGTATATAACTCATACTCTTTATATAAAAAGAATTTTAAACTCATAAGAAAATGTTTTTGCATACCTCTTAAAAACATAAATATGTTTAAACTGAAAATCATGCAACTTAGTAAGCATTTATTCCTATTTATGCAAAGCTTGGTGCTGTTTTTTGATATGGTGTGGCTGATCTCCAAAAGCCTATTCCTTATATGATATATGTGTGTGTGTGTGTGTGTATATATGTATATACAAATATGTGTGTATGTATATACATATATATGTATGTATATAGGATATATATGTATGTATATACACATATATGCATATATATGTGTGTATATATACACATATGTATACAATTATGAAACCATGTAGAATTTGAGAAAAAATTAAAACATAATTATCAAGTAGTGGTGTACTTAAAAATTACAGTTTTCTTCAGAGGAATTAGAGAAGACTTGATTTAAAAAGGTGACATTTAATCTTTTTCTTGAAAAATGAGTAGGATTTTGTCTATTGGAGATGTGGATACGTAAGTACTGAGCAAAGAAAATGAATGCATAGAACCACCAAATACTTTAGAGAATGGTAAACATTATTGTTTGCTCTCTTTTAAATAAACAGGATATATCAGAAAGTAAGAAAAGTAGAGCCAGTGAATATGACACTTATTTTCATGGTGTATCAGTTAGAATAAGTTAAATTATTATGCCATAACAACCAACCAACTCTAAAAGCTTAGTAACTTAAAAGGTAATCATTTATTTTTTGCTTATATGCATATCTTGAGTTATCATAGGCTTTGTTTTATGTCATACTGGAAAGACGCCTGCTGTAGCATCTGTCATTTAGATTTTTGCTGGTCACTGAGGAAAGAGGAAGGAACATAGGAAAATTACTGACTCAAAGATCTAAATGGAAGAAATACCATCACTTCCTTTCATAATTCATTAATCAAAGCAGGTCATATGAACATGTCCAATTGTTGGGAGACAATTATCCATTAATTATCAATTAATAATAATTATATATTATATATATAATATATATTAATAATAATTATTATTATCCATTAATATCCCACATTTCTTCATGTAATGTAATGTAATGTAATGAGCTAAAGCTCATACATACTTTATAGCTAAAGTAAGGATGTTAGCGTAAGAATGTATTCCATGATAATAAAATTTAAAGATGTCTTCTTTTCAGGAGATGTTCCAGGGTAGTATAGATAGTCATTTTGTTTCTAGAGAAGAATAGTTTACCTTCCAGAGAAAGGGTAAAAGTAAAATCTCTTTCTCAAAGGGCGGGTTAGTAGGGTCCTTATGTAAGTTCAAAGTCTGGTATACTCAGAATTCCTCTCCTGTGGTACATTCCAATGAATGTGAAAATACCATCTAGTCCTCATTCTGTCACCCTATAAGGACTGGGACTTGGGAACAGATAGATATTCTGATGTTCCTTGGCTGCTAATTTTTTCATAAGTAATAAACTCTTTATTCTGACCCAAAGGCCTCAGATTTTCTGTCAGGGTATAAACTTAAAACTCTGTTAGCTAACTTGCTATCTTACAAATAGAGTAAAATGTCAGCCTTTAGTTCCTGAACTAACACTAATGTCATGGACTCAGGGAAGTATATTCTTAACATGTGCCTAAAAAGAAAAGATCTGAGAATGGCATTAAAGCACTAGAAGAACTCCAACATATGGTAAAGGAGCAAGGGATGATTCCTTTGGTTCATTGCTTTCTCATTATTTTATGGAAGGCAGGGCATCCTGGTTGTAATAACCCTGTACCTATATTTAATAGTGCAGTTAGACCCAAATAAGGAAGATTGCTAGGGACCTTGAGCCCCATTCCTTGGTGAATCCTCTATATTACAATACAAAAATACTTTTAGTACAATTGCTGAATCATGGGGTAGTTCTGTTTTTAATTTTTTAAGGAACCTCCATGCTGTTTTCCAGAGCAACTGAACCAACATGCATTCCCCCAAAGATGTGAGAGTGTTCCCCTTTCTCTGCATCCTTGCCAACCACTCTGTTTTGCACTACTAGGTATATGCCCAAAGAATACAAAAATACTAATTCAAAGGCATACATGTACCTCAATGTTTATAGCAGCATTATCTACAATAGCTAAACTATGGAAAAAGCCCAAATGTCCATCAACCGATGAAGGGATAAGGAGTTGTGTATATAAATGGAATATTACTGTCCTCAAAAAGAATGAAATCTTGCCATCTGCAATGACTTCGTTGGAGCTAGAGACTATTATGCTAAGGGAAATAAGTCAGAAGAAGACAAATAGCATATGATTTCATTCATGTGTAATTTAAGAAGCAAAACAATTGAACATAGGAAAAAGAGATAAACCATGAAACTCTTAGCTTTAGAAAACTGAGGGTTGCTGGAGGTGATGTGTGAGTGTGTGTAGAGAATTAAATAGGTGATGGGTGTTGATGAGGGTGATTGTTGTGATGGGTGTTGTAGGTAAGTGATGAATCACTAAATTCTACACCTGAAACTAATATTACACTCTATGCTAACTAACTGGAATATAAATAAAAACTTGAAATAATAAAAAGCCAAAAAAATATATTTAGCGAAATTTGGATACTTCTGTCACTTGTGATCGGATGTCTACATTAGCATAACACAAATGGATAAACATCTGTTCTTAGGTCAACATTCAGGTCCCAAGAAAACACTTTTCCACATCATTTGCCTTTGAATCTTCTAGTGAAACGGTATGAATATGGTTGGGCCCTGCACCTATATATGAAACGAATCCTGTTTTAGGGTAGGGAAGGATTTCTGCAGAGAAAGTGCTTATGTAAATATTGCAGGCAGGATAATGGCCTGTCCAAGATTTCCAGGGTCTAAGCCCTAGATTTCTTAAATGTTATTTTTCATGGCAAAGGAAAAATTTGTGGATGTAATTAAAGTTAAGGACCATAAAATGGGGAAATTACCCAGGATTATCCAGGTGAGCCCCAACTAATCCCATGGGATTTGAAAACAGACTTCTGCTGTGATCAAAGAGAGATGCAGTACTTATGGGAAAAAGGGTCAAAGAGATGAAACCTTTGGTTTTCTGTGAAAGTGAAGAAGGGAGACAGGAACCAAGAAATGTTGGATGGCCTCTAGAACCTAGAAAGGACAAGGGGATGGTTTTTCCTACAGAGCTTCCAGATAGGAATTGAATATTCCTGATAGGAATACAGCCTGCCAAGAATTTTGATTAAAATTTTCAGTTTTTAAAAATATTTTTTTAATGAAGTTCGATTTGCCAGTTTTAATTTTACATTTCAAAATAATATTGATTTTATTTTAAAGATTAAAATTGAACATATTTTCAAAGAACATATTAAAATCTATTAATTAGAATCAACTTTTTTCATTTATTGGATCAATACTTTAGAACACAATTTATGTTCATACTTGATTATAACAAAGTTATAAATTTTCTTTTTTAAAAAAAATATTTATTCATGAGAGACGCACATACACACACAAAGAGGGAGAGACACAGGCAGAGGGAGAAGCAGGCTACATGCAGGGAGCCTGATGTGGGGCTCGATCCGGGGTCTTCAGGATCAGGCCCTGGGCAGAAGGCGCTAAACCTCTGAGCCACCTGGGCTGCGCAATATCCTTGACATTAAGGGTAGACAAAGGAGTCTTAGGGAATAGAATCAACTATTAACTATGCATTTCTTGTTAGTCATCTAAATAGTCCATTAAGAATATACCAAGGCATGCACAAACATAAATTCAATAATCTTTGGTATTTTTTCCAAATGTTAATAATACAAAATAGCAATATTAGGATTTTGATGATTATTCTTTCACAAGGCAAAAATTTAAAACACAAATTTCCAGCTTTTTTAAAAATATTTTATTTTATTCATGAGAGTCACAGAGAGAGAGGTAGAGACAGAGGCAGAGGAAGAAGCAGGCTCCCTGTGGGGAGCCCGTTGCTGAACTCCATCCCAGGACCCCAGGATCACAACCTGAGCCAAAGGCAGATTCTCAAACACTGAGCCACCCAGGTGGCCTAATTTCTAACTTTTAAGGGTAGAGACATGTTAGATGGCTCTCCTTTGTAACCCTGCCCAGTCTTTGCAAATATTAGAGGACAGCCTACATTAAGTGTCCCTGAATTTCTAAGTATCTGTGAGCCATACAAACAAGACCTTGATCACAGCTGTTCTGAGTACTGTCACTTTAGGTTTGGTTTGGTTTGGTTTGGTTTGGCTAATCTTGGCATTTTGTCAAGGTTATTTTCCATTTAAAATAGTTTCAAGAAAACTTCAGTTCAAATGATAGTTGTTATCTTACACATTAGAGGACTGGGAAAAAAAAACTAATGGAGAATAAAAATGTGAGAAGTAGTATTGAAGGAATGACCATAATTTCATACTGCTTTCAAAGGAAAAATGAAGTGCTTTATGAAGTCTAAGAAATGAAAATCCCCACACCTAGATAAATCTGTTAGCTCATTATGGTAATACATTTGAACTTGGGAACTAAAAAAAAATTCATTAAGATATTTATTATAATGTGATAAATAACTATTTCTGTAAACCTAACGGGTTTTCCAATTAGTGAAATAATAATTCTGAATGTCATAAAACTGAGTCACAATTTAAGTAATACTGTTTATTATTTGGAGTTCATTAAAGCATTTCACAAGCAATGGCATTTTAGATTTGATGAAATATGATAAGTCATAACTAAGGATGCTTAATCTAGGAATATAAGGATGATTCAGTGTAGAAAATTGATGCAATGCACTATTTTAATGACTTAAAGAATAAGTCTCAGAGAGCATATTAATAAATGCATAAGAGGCATATGCAGAAAGCATTCTTTGGTTATTCAAACTTCCTAGCAAAATAAGCACGTAAGCAGGCTTTCAAAATTTGATGTAAAATGTCTATTAAAAATCAGAAAAAAATCATACTTACTGAACACAGACTAGAATCTATTACATCAGGAACAAGATCAAGAAGCCCACTATTTTTCAACATTACTTTGTAGAGCCTACCACTTACAGTACAGAGTGCCAAAACCAAAATGACACAAAACCCTGTAAGTCACTAGTTTTTAATATACTATTGATGGCAAGCTAGTACATGCAATATGATAAAAATACTTAATTGGCAATATTAAAACTACATGGTACTGGAGACTGAACCTATTAAAACATATAAAGGCCTACATTTAAAATACTTAGTGAAGTGCATGAGAGACCATCTGAATAAAATCATAGGTACTACACTATTAGAACTTTATTACAATAACAGGGTAATCTACAAATGCAATGCACTTCCGTTCAAAACCCAATGGGTTTTGAGTTCCAAAAACTATATAGAAAAGAATAGGCTATAAATAACCAAATATTTGAACAGAAAGAAGGTAAATTTTATATACATCACATTTTACTATGAGGCTATCTTAAGACTATGTAATTATTACACAAATAGGTCAGTGAAGGGCTGAAAAAAAACAAAACAACAAAAAAAACAAAAACAAAACAAAACCAACAAAAACCCAGAAGCAGCTCAATGCAAATATGGAACTTGATATATAGCAGAGCTGATAATCTAGGCCAGTGGAAAATAAAATCTGTATCCATAGCTCACTATATACAATATTTCCAGGTAGACTAGAAATTTAGGTATTGTAAGTTATACAACTTCTTTGAAAATGTTAAATACTTTTTGTTAGGTGAAACACTATTTTTGAGGAGAAAACAAAAAGCAAATTTGAATGTAGTGGTAGGAAGAAATGGAGTTCATTAAAATTTGAATTACAACACAGAAAAATAAAATAGGCAAAGATATTTGCAATATGCACAAACCTCTGATCTAGATTTGCTTACAAAACTCTAACTGTATGGAGAATTATTTTCAAAATGAGTGAGTTATCGGAATAGGTGCTTCACTATAGTGGATATTTGAATTATCAATAAACCCATGTTCTAGTTACTTATTGCTATGTAACAAACCAAGATTGAATGGACCTATTTGGAACGTTTTCCCTTAGAATCTCTAAAGCAATTTCAGTCATAAAGTGGTTAGAGCTAGAGTTCATGTTCTCAAGGCTAGAAAAGCTGAGGACTGGCCAGGCATCTCTCTGTAGAGGCTAGGTTTCCTACTATCATACTGGATAAATTATGGTTGCTGTCCCCCACAATAAGTATCCCAAATCACACTAACGTTAAAATGCCAGCCTAAGCCCAGAAATTGGCACATCATCAATTTTGCCATCTTCTATTGAACAGAGCAATCATTAGCCCACAGTTTCTCAAGGGGGGATGTATACCTCTACTCTTAGTGAGAGGAGCTTCAAACTTTGTGGTTATCTTTGATCTGCCACAATTTTGAAAATAATCTCAAGCTATAAGTAGTCAAATAAGTTAAAAACTATAATGAAATGATATTTATCCAACATTGGATTGGCTGGAGGCTTAAACTCTGAAAATAGCATGTGTTGATGAAAAAGTAGACAAAAGGAGACCTCCGGCACTCCTAGGTAAGTAGACATAGGTACAACTCTTTTTAGGGCAGTATTTACAATATCTAGTAGAGTTGGAAATGCTCAAACCTTCTGGCTCAGTAATTCCACTTCTATATGAACAACCTAGAGGCATTCTTACAAATGCACATCAGGATACTTGCACAAGTTTACCCAACATTCATTGTTCATAGTAGCAAAAAATAAAAAAGTAAACTACCAGATTGATTCTTTCCAGAAGAGGAAAATGGAAAAGGGAAAAGAAATAGAGCTTTCTGGTATAACATTAATATTTAATTTCAGTTTTTAGAATTCTGAACCAAATCTAGTATACTGTTAAGATTTACTGAAGTGTTGGAGGTTTGTGACTATCCATCATATTTTTATCTGCTGAAAATATATTTCAAAAATTCAATAAAAGAGTACCTGAAAAAATTTCAAGTTATGCTGAATTCTGTAATTTAGAGCTCAGGAAGTATATTGTAAGGGAGAAAAGACATTTACATATGTTAACATAGTTAAAACAATTTTTATTTGAGAAGTTTTCTTTGGTAATGCCCTTAATTTGGATTTTAATTAAAAAGTTCACCTTAAATAGATCAGACAAGATTTTTAAAAACCCTCATTTTTGTTTGCTTCCTGCATGTATAAATATTATACACATAAAATTTTTGAACAGTGTATTTATACAAATTAGAAATGGACAGCTATTTCAAATTGTCAAATAGATAAAGTATTCGCATGAAATTAATAATTTATATTATGAATCCATGTTAGCGTATTTCTCATAATTTCAAAAGGATACAAACAATAAAAAGTATATTAAAATATTTGCAGTTATAACACTAAAATAGTTACCAGTATGTATTTCTGCAGATATAAGTCTACAAAGGAAATTGTCTGGGTAATCCTATTCCTTAATATTTTATCAACTGCTCTTTTTGGTGAGTAAGTAGTAGTTTTAAAATATTTTTTGTGTGCTTTAGGAAACATGCATTCTCCCAGCCTGGGTTAACCTATTTTATACATGTATGTTAGGTCAATAATGACAGTTGATCTGTTTAAATCTATACTTGGTTGAATTTTTGTCGTATCTGTCATTTACCGAGAGAATTGTGAATGGTAAACTTATTCTTCCTTGTAATTCCTTTAATCTTTTATAGTGAAAGCTTGATTATCAAGGAAAATCTATTTTGAATTATTATATGCTCATTAATGAAATTTCTACCATTATGGAGTGGTTTTTTTCCTTATAATACTTATCCCTAAGGTATTTTTGTCTCATGATAATTTTAGTAACAGATATTTGGTTAAAGATTGCATATTTTTTGCATCATTTGACTTGAAATATTTACTGTGTTTTTATGTTCTATGTTTGTGCCTTGTCACCTATATATGATACTTAAAAAAAAAAGATTTATTTACTCATGAGAGACACAGAGAGAGAGGCAGAGACACAGGCAGAGGGAGAAGCAGGCTCCATGCAGGGAGCCTGACATGGGACTTGATCCCGAGTCTCCAGGATCACGCCCTGGACTGAGGGTGGTGCTAAACCACTGAGCCACCCTGCTGCCCTATATAAATATGATACTTTTTAACTGGAGAGTCTAGTCATTTACATTTACCAGTATATTTAAATTCATTTCTACTGTATTATTTGTACTTTTTGTTTTTCCCTTTTTCTTCTTGTCAACTTTTGAATTGAATTTCTATTCAATTTTCCTCTTTACTACTTGGAAAATTACTGTATCTCCATCTTTTTAGTAGTTATGCCATAAATTTAAACATGCATATTTACAACAAAATCCAGAGTTAATGAATACCTTAATTCCATCCCAAAGAATACAGGTGAACTGAATTGCTATTATGTCTAGCATCTCTCTTCTCAACAGACCCTTTTTTGCCTATTACTTTAATTCTATTTTTTAAACCCGCAAATTATAAATTATTACTGTTTTAGAAGTGTGATGTTCATTTAGCTTCTCTCATGTGTTTTATCTATCTTGTATACTATTCTTTCCTGCAAGTCAAACCTTGTTTGGTTGATGATTTACCATCTTCCTGAAATACATTTTTTAGAGTAACCTATTGAGAATCTCCTGGTAGTATTGTCAATGCTGAATACTCAGTTTTTGTCTGAACCATGCTATTGAAAAATAGTGCCATGCACTTGACGGGATGAGCACTGGGTGTTATTCTGTATGTTGGCAAATTGAACACCAATAAAAAATAAATTTATTATTAAAAAAAAGAAAAATAGTGCCATGGATAGAGTATTCTTGAATGTGTCTAAGTATTTTAAAGACACACATAATTCCAATTGTCTGTGGTTTCTATTATTCCTACAAGATGAGAATTGTCAATTACCATTCGTTTCTGTCTGCAACTTTTAAACTCTTACTTTGAAACTCTCCAAAGTGGATTTCATTATATCTATATTTTTTTTCGAGGTACAGTAGGCTATCAGAGTATAAAACTGTTGTTATTTGTCACTTAGGAAGGCTTGTTAAGCATTATCTCCACAAATATTATCTTTATATCTACACTTTCTTTCCTGTGTATCTGTTTCAAATTATAGTATATTCCCTCCCCCTTTCATGCTCCATGACCCTTACTTCCATTTCCTATATTTTACTTCTTTCACTTTGCTGTATTCATATAATCTCTTAATTCTTATTTAATATTTTGATCTTCAACAGGGTCTAATTTACTTTTTAAATCATTAATTTAGTTTCCATATTAATCATTATATTTTCCTTTTAGAAATTCAATTTTCTTTTTAGTCAGAAATCTTTTGTCATTTTTCAATTGGCAAAACTTTTTTTTTTAATTTATCCATTCATGAGAGATGCAGAGACATAGGCAGAGGGAGAACTCCCTGTGGGGAGCCTAATGTGAGACTCCATTCCAGGACCTCAGGGTTTCAACCTGAGCTGAAGGCAGATGCTCAACCACTGGGCCACCCAGGTGCCCCAATTGACAAAACTTTCTCGATCCCTTTCAGTATCCTTTACATTTTAAAAATATGAATACATTCATTAAATTACATTGGAGAATGAGAAACTGTTTATTTTTTTAAAGATTTTATTTATTCATGAGACACCCAGAGAGAGAGGCAGAGGAGACACAGGCAGAGGGCATAGCAGGCTCCTTGAGGGGAGCCCTATGTGGGACTTGATCCCAGGACTCCGGGATCATAACCTGAGAAGAAGGCAGACACTGAACCACTGAGCCACCCAGGCATCCTGAGAATAGGACATTTGTAAGATGACTCAATTGAGTATACTATGTGTTTAATAAATCTGAAAACTCCTGACTTTAGAAGTGTGTCTGTGTGCATGTGTGTTTACATTTTCCTTTGAACTTATTCTATAGACAGTTTTTTCAGATTTCTATTTAAATTCTAGTTAACTTATATTGTGTAATATTGGTTTCAGGAATTAGTGATTTATCACTTACATATAATACCCAGTACTCATCACACATATCCTCTTCAATAACCATCACCCATTTAGCCCATCCCCTGCATTCCTCCCCTTCAACAACCCTCAGTTTGTTTCCTATCTTTAAGTCTATTATGGTTTGCTTCCCTCTGTTTTTCCCCTTCCCCTATGTTCATCTGTTTTGTTTCTTAAATTCTCCATAAGTGAAATCACATGGTCTTTGTCTTTCTCTGTCTTAATATTTTTATCATTACATACAGCTCCATCCATGTCCTTGCAAATGGCAAGATTTCATTATTTTTGGTGGGTAAGTAATATTCCATTGTGTGTGTGTGTGTGTGTGTGTATACACACCATCTCTTCTTTATTCATTCACTAGTGGATGAACATGCAGACTCTTTCTGTAAATTGGCTATTGTTGATAATGCTGCTATAAACGTGTAGCTGTATGTACCCCTTCAAACCAGTATTTTTGTATCATTTAGGTAAATACCTAGTAATGCAATTGCTGGGTCATAGGGTGGTGCCATTTTTAACTTTTTGAGGAAAATCCATACTGTTTTCCTGAGTAGCTGCACCAGTTTGCATTTCCACAACAGTGTAAAAGGGTTCCCCTTTCTCTGCATCCTCATCAATACCTGTTGTTTCCTGACTCATTCATTTTAGCCATTCTAACAGGTGTGAGGTGGTAACTCATTGTGGTTTTGATTTGTATTTCCCTGATGATGAGTGATGTTGAGCATCTTTTTATGTGCCTGTTGGTCATCTGGATGTCATCTTCAGAAAAGTGCACATTCAGGTCTTCTGCCCACTTAACTGTATATTTGTTTTATTTTGGATTTTGAGTTTAAGTTCCTTATAGATTTTGAATACTAACCCTTTATCAGATATGTCATTTGCAAATACCTTCTACCATTCCATAGACTGTCTTTTAGTTCTGTTGGTTGTTTCCTTTGCTTTGTGGAAGATATTTATTTGATGAAGTCTCAATAGTTCATTTTTGCTTTTTTTTTTCTCCTGGCCTCTGGAGACATGCTTACTAAGAAGTTTCTATGCTGAGATCAGAGGGATTGTTGCCGTGTTTTCCGCTAAGATTTTGATGATTTCCTGTCTCATTTAGGTCTTTCATCCATTTTGAATTTATTTGTGTGAGTGATGTAAGAAAGTGGTCCAGTTTCATTCTTTTGCATGTTGCTGTCCAGACTTCCCAATACAATTTGTTAAGAGAATTAATTTTTTTCCATTGAATATTCATTCCTGCTTTGTCAAAGATTAGTTGACCACAGATTTGTGGAGCCATTTCTGAGTTTTCTATTCTATTGATCTATGTGTCTTGTTTTCTATGCTAATACCATAGTGTCTTGATAATTACAGATTTGAAATACAGCTTGAGTCCAGGATTGTAATACCTCCAGTTTTGCTTTGCTTTGAGATTTCTTTGGCTACTTGGGTTCTTTTGCTGTTCAATACAAATTTTAGAATTGTTTGTTCTAGTCCTAAGCAAAATGCTTGTGGTATTTTCATAGGGATTGCATAAATGTGTAGAATGTTTTGGGTAAAATAGACATTTTGACAATATTTGTCTTTCTAGTCCATGAGCATGGAATGTTTTTCATCAGAGATTTTGGCCTGTAATTCCCCATTTTAGTGGGGTCTTTGTCTGGGTTTGGAATCAAGGTAATGCTAGTCTCATAGAATGACTTTGGAAGTTTTACTTCCATTTCAAATTTTTTTTTGAACAGTTTGAGAAGAATAGGTATTAACTCTTTAAATGTTTAGTAGAATTCCCCTTGGAAATTATCTGGTCCTGGATTTTTGTTGAGAGGATTTTTATTGCCATTTCAGTTTCTTTCCTGGTTATAGGTCTGCTCAAATTTTCTAATTCTTTCTGTTTCAGTTTTGGTAGTTTGTATGTTTCTAGGAATTTATCCATTTCTTCCAGATTGCCCAGTTTGTTGGCATATAATTTTTCATAATATTCTCTTATAATTGTTTATATTTCTGTGGTATTGGTTGTGATCTTTTCTCTTCCTACATGATTTTATTAGCATCCTTTCTCTTTTCTTTTTGATAAGTCCGGTTAGGGTTTATCAATTAAAAAAAATTAGTTTTGTCAACCTATTCTGTTCTGTTTCTGTATTATTTATTTCTGCTCTCATATTTATTTTTCCTCCTCTTCTGCTGGCTTTAAGCTTTATTTGCTCTTTCTTTTTTAGCTACTTTAGGCATAAGTTTAGGTTGTGTAGTTGAGATTTTTCTTTCATCTTGACATAGGTTTGTATTGCTATATGCCTCCCTCTAATGATTGCTTTTGCTGCATCCCAAAGATTTTAGACTGTCATGTTTTCATTTTAACTTGCTTCTGTGTATTTTTAAATTTCTTCATTAATTTCCTGGTTAACTCATTCATTCTTCAGTAGGATGTCATTTAGCCTCCATGTATGTTGTGGTCTTTCTGAATTTCTGTGACTTATTTCAAATTTCATAGTGTTGTATTCTAAAAATATGCATGTTATGATCTCAATCTTTTTGTACTTGTTGATGGTTGATTTGTTACCCAGTGTGTGATCTGTCCTGGAGAATGTTCCATGTGCACTCAAAAAGAATGTGTATTCTACTTTAAGATGAAATGTCTTGAATATATCTGTTAAGTTCATTTGGTCCAATGCGTCATTCACAGTCTTTGTTTCCTTATTGATTTTCTGCTTAAATCTATCCATTGGTGTAAGTGGGGTGGTAAAGCCCTTAGTATTACTGTACTATTATCAATGAGTTCCTTTATGTTTGTTATTAATTGAATTATGTATTTTGGTGCTCCCAAGTTAGGGGCATAAATATTTACAATTGTTTGATTATCTTGTTGGATAGACTCCTTAGTTATGATGTGATGCTGTTCTTCATCTCTTGTTACAATCTTTATTTTAAAATCTGTCTGATATGGGGATGCCTGGGTGGCTCAGTGGTTAAGCTTCTGCCTTTGGCTCAGGCATGATCCCAGGATTGGGTATCAAGTCCTGCATCAGGCTCCCTGCAAGGAGCCTGCTTCTCCCTCTACCTATGTCTCTGCCTCTTTCTCTCTATCTCTCGTTAATAAATAAATAAATCTGTCTGATATGGCTACTCAAGATTACTTTTAATGTCATTAGCCTGATAGATGGTTCCCTATCCTCCCACTTTCAATCTGCGGGTGTCTTTAGGTTTAAAATTAGTCTCTTGTAGGCAGCATATAGATGGATCTTGTTTTATTTATTCTGATACCTTTATGTATTTTGATTAGAACATTTACATTCAGAGTGATTATTGATGGGTGCCATTTTACATGCCATTACATGTAAAATTGGTGTTTCTGGTGTTCTCTGTTCCTTTCTAGTCTTTGTTGCTTTTGATCTTTCTTTGCCCTTCAAAGAGTCCCTTTAATATTTCTTGCAGAGATAATTTAGTAGTCACAAACTCCTTTAGTTTTTGTTTGGGAAATCTCTTTCTCTTTCCTTCTATTCTGAATGACTGCTTTACTGGATGAAGTATTCTTGGCTGCATATTTTTCCCATTCAGCACAGTGAGCATATTATGCCACCTTCTTCTGGCTTGCAAGTTTCTGTGGACACATCTGCTGCTACAACTCTTATTTGTCTTCCCTTGTAGGCTAAGGACTTTTTCCCTCCTTGATTGTTTCAAGATTTTTTTGTCTGTATTTTTAAAATTTTACTACAATATGTCTTGATGTTGGCCAGTTTTTGTTGATTTTAATGGGAGTTCTCTGTGCCTTTTGTGTTTCACTGACTATTTCCTTCCCCAGATTAGGAAAGTTTTCAGCTATAATTTGCTCAAAGAAACCTTCCCCCCTTTTCCCTCTTATTCTGGGACTCCTATGATACAAATATTTTTATGTTTTATGGGGTCACTGAGTTCCCTGAGTTTACATTCCTGATGTACATTTTCCTTTCTGGTTTTTTTTTTCAGCTTGTTTTCCATAGTTTTTTCTTCTCTATCACTGATTTCTTCCTCTGCTTCTTCCATTCTTGTCAGTATATCCAGTTAGTTTTGCATCTCAGTTATAGCATTTTTAAATCTCAGCCTGATTAGCTTTTAGGTCTTTTATCTCTTCATTTAAGAATCTGTTTTTTTTTTCTATGCTTTTCTCTGGATGAACCCACAGGGTGCAGTGGAGGGGGCTTGGTCTAAGAGGCTCCAGCCTCCACTGGGGGCACTGTGTTGCTCAATGAAGTCTTCCTGCTGATAGGCAGGGAGGGGAATGGCATCACCACATTCTCTCCTCCCCAGAATGGGGAGTTTGTGCTCCCTGCTGTTCAGGAAGCCCTCACAGAAGAGTGAGCAATCTCCCTTCTTGTGTCCTAGGGTTCCACCAAATCTTGCTTTCACTCTGTGTCTACAAAGTCTGCCCACCAGGCGGTGCAGTACTCCTGTGTTTTATTTCAGGCACCTAGCTGGGTTTCAAAGCTCCAAATTTTGGAAAACAGGCCTAGCAAGAATGTGCTGATCCTCTGGGGGAGGGTCTGGCTGCACTGTGGCTAGTTCTGGTTTGTCCCAGAAAAGCAGTCATGTGATTTTGTGGGGCTCACAGTTTATGGTAAAGTACAGCAAAAGCTGGCTTCTAGCATTACTGCCTTCTACAGCAGGTGCCTCTGTTGCTATGCTAATTAACAGGGCTGCTCAATCGTTTGTGGACTTTTTGAAGACTTGTTTGGGATTATGTTCCTCAAGAGAGGATTTGGATTTGCTTCTCACATAATTATGGCACTACAAACTCAGGTTATTTTCAATTTTATTGTAAATCTGAGCCCTTTCTGTTATTTTTTTAAAGTCTTTATTTTAGGATAGTTTTAAGTTCACAGGAAAATTGCAAATATAGCACAGAGCACACCTTGTACTTAGTGTTCTCATTGTTAATATGATATGGTAAATTCGTTCTAACTAAATTTTTTTTAATTTAAAGATTTTATTTATTCATGAGAGACACACACACGAGAGAGAGAGAGAGAGAGAGAGAGAGAGAGAGAGAGAGAGAGAGAGAGAGGCGGAGAAGCAGGCTCCATGCAGGGAGCCCAATGTGGGATTTGATCCCGGACACCAGGATCACATCCTGGGCCAAAGGTAGAAGCTCAACCACTGAGCCACCCAGGAATCCCGATTGGGATGTTAAACTCTAGGTTTTATTCATATTTCACTAGCATTATCACCAATGTTCTATTTCTTTTCTAGTATCCCACTCAAAATACCACAACACATTTTGTTGTCATGCTTCCTTAATCTTGTCTTTTCTGTGGCAGTTTTTCCATCTTTCATTGATTTTGATCATCTTGACAAATTTCAGGATTACTTGTCAGATATCTTATAGAATTTCACTCAGTTTAGGTTTGGATGATCTTTTCCTCATGGTTAGACTAGGGTTTGGAGAAAGAAGACTACAGTGGTGAATTACTCTTCTTACCACATCATATCATGGGCATTAATAAATCTTATCACTTTTGAAGTTACTGTACTGCTAGTATGAACTCAGATCTCTAACCCACATAATAAAATGATTATCATTAGGAATTCTTGAGCAGATGCTTCTCTTTCTGTATTTTTTCTCTTGTGTCTACCTTTGTATCTGGAAGAAAAGTAATTCTAAGCTAGCTGACTTACCTATTTTTACAACTTAAAGAAGAAGGAGAGTAAAAATTTCTCAAAAAATTGTTTTCTTTGGAAACTTAGTTTTTAAAATTAGAACTCTGAATATATAAATTTCGTTTCATATTTGGAGAAATATTCACTAACAATTCAGGTGGCTGTAACAAAATACCATATATTAAGTAGCTTAAACAGCAAACTTTTATTGCTCTCCAGTTCTAGAGGCTGGAAGTTCAAGATCAAGGGCCTGGTAGATCTGGTGTCTGTCAAGAGCCTGCTTCCTGGCTTATAGATGGCTATCTTGTCATTGTATTCCAACACAACAGAGAAGGAGCAAATGCTATCCTAACTCTTATGACCTTAATTCCATCATGAGGGTTCCAACCTTAAAACTCCATTTAATCCTAATCATCTCCTGAAGGGCCCCACTTCCCAACCTTATCACATTGGGGGTAGGTAGAGTTTCATCATATGAATTTGGAGAGACTCAAATACTTTATTCAGAAAAGTAATCATAGTATTTAATTTAATGTCTTTCAGTTTCTAACTAGCTGTGTGAACAAAACCTAACTGACTTTTAAGCCTTAAACTCCTCACCCATTATTATGAGGTTAAATTGTAATAATACTTACAGTTTAGCATGATGCTGAAACACTGTATGTGCTTGAGACGTTTGAAGGTATTATTAAAATGGAAAAGTCCAATTTGATGAAGATAACCTGATACCCTTGTCTTGAAACCAAGGACAAAAGGATCTATTTAATAGTCTTCTGTGACTTTTAGGATATAGCATTCCTTTGAAGTAACACACATGCAGAATAAATAAGGATTAAATTAGAAATAAATATACTTTAAACACCCTTGCTTCTTATCTGTTGAATATCTTTGCTAATTGCTCAAAAGTTTGTAAATTCATAGAAATGTGTGATTACAACACATTTCATTTTGGCAAATGAAAAAAAAATAAGGTAAAACAACATATAGCTTTGGCCCCTATTTTAGTTTGGTAGAGTATATATTAAAATATACATTTATGTAATTGCTATCTTTCCAAATATTTTATAACTTGTGCATATTTTAGAGAGACAGACATATTTTTCTAGGTGTGGGTAATGACCTATGACTATTCCTGAGATCTGTTTTAATTTGTAGCTTCTTATACCATTGAAAAGTGAGAAACTGAAAATAAATGCCTTGTGTTCAGGCAATTACAACGATTGGGTTTTTCTACAGCCTTTTTCATCAGGTTTATCATCAAATATCAATTTTTCTTTGCTGAATATTTTATATGCATTGCTTGAAAAAGTTGTTTTACATTGATTCTTCCATTTCTACAGTAAGTTTATAAATAATATATTATTTGCAAATAGATACCATCAATGCAGAAAGAAATGAAGCCAAAAACCAAAGACCTAGCTATAGTGAAATAAAAGATTATGCCAGATAGTTGAACTGATCATTTGTAAGTATAAGAAAAAGTTAAGCCTGGTAATTCAAATATTGAGGCATGGCTTGTTAAGATTTTGGTTCCTGGTTCTAGATGTTAATTTTTTTTAAAGAAGGATGTTAAATATAAGGCCACCCAGTTTTAGTATTATATATAGTATCATGGAAGCTAAAGAACTCAACAGCTATTAGCATGAATAGATGCAACATGGAGGACATTTTTCATCCTTTTCTTAAATACTCTTTTCTACTTCTAAAATCAATATCCAAAAATATGCTTACAAGTAAGAGTAATTTAACTCACTGATCTTTACAGCGACTATACCTTTCTCCCATGTATTGAGAATGGTCATAAGTGGTATCCAGATGGAAATTATGAAAGCATTCATAAAAATCTTCATTCCAAACTGTGATAGCTGCTTGCCTATAAATCAGGAAAAAGTGCAATTTTCTCCTAGTTTTATGTGACTCAGCATCAAGAACAGTAATATGCTTTTCAGACTTCTCCTTTGAGTTTAAATATTTTTCCAACATGTTGGCATTATATAGATTGCATGAAAAAATCATTTGCCGTTTCTAAAGAAATCTCTCCGAGTAACAAGATAATTAAATAGGTAGAGATAGAGAAAGAAAATTACCTAAGAGGGAAAGAAAGCACTTGGTATTTTTCAATGAAAAAAGTTATATAGTCAGATATCAGAAATGGAGTTATTTTAATTAGTTATTAAACTAATTGTGTATCTGTGTGTGTGCATGAGCTGTGTGTGAGTAAATCAAACTTTATTATAACAGCAATCATGAAAGTTCACTTCTCTACATTTGCAGAAGTAAAAATTTCTCATAGTGACATCTCCTTTTGAAAAATTGGTTCTCCTTAACATGTGAATCTATGGGCACACTGAGTGTCAAAACTCAGAGCAGAACTTCATGTACCAGTACTGCTCTTCAGCTGTTATAGTAAGCACATTTCTTTCTGTTGATGCTATTGGCATTTATCTGGAGGAATATCATAGACAGTATTCCCTTTAGAAATTTGTACTTAAGTCTAGGAAGTAATAATTTATGTGGTTTTACTGGGTGAAGTATTTAGTTAAATTCTTAGACATTTAAAATTGGTTTGGTAATGAAGCAGTGGTAAATTGCTGTGCCTGGTTCATGTCTATTTCTCTTTTAGTTTAAAATAAGTTCTTGGGACGCCTGGGTGGCTCAGTGGTTGAGAGTCTGCCTTTGTCCCAGGGCGTAATCCTGGAGTCACGGGATGGAGTCCCACATAGGGCTCCCTCCGTGGAGCCTGCTTCTCCCTCTGCCTATGTCTCTGCCTCTCTCTCTAATAAATAAATAAAATCTTTAAAAAATTAAATTAAATTCTTAAATATATTGTATTTTATAGTCAAAGAAAGGCAAGGGTATTATTAAATCTTAAAATGTCTTCTAAATTGTAATGCTCATGCAAATGAGTCCACTTAAAATGTTTTTTTAAATTGTGATTAAAACACATATTTACCATCTTAATGATTATATTTTCCCTTACTTTTTCTAACAGGCATGCTGGGAGCTTGATATATATATATCCTTTCCTTTATATACATATTTCATGTATATTAAAGTATATATATATATATATATATATATATACACTTTAAATAACCACCTATAGTATTTATTCAACATTTTTATTCTACTTTATTAATTTCAATTTTATTACTCTTCATTTTATCATTTTTTGAAGTATAACTGACATAGAATATACTACTATTTTTAGGTATACATTATAGTGATTCAATATTTTTACACATTACTAAGTGATTCCTGTGATATGTCCAGTTAGTATGTCAGTATACAAAGTTATTACAATGCTATTTTCTGTATTCCCTATGGTGTACATTACATTCTCATGATTATTTATAACCAGAAGTTTATAACTCTGAGTAAATCACACTTGATTGTGGTATGTGATCCTTTTATTGTATTGTTGAATTACTTGTTAATATTTTGTTCAGGATTTTTATATCTATGTTTATCAAGGATACTGACCTATAATTTTCTTTTTGCTATGTTCATCTGATTTTTGATATCAGGTTAATTCTGGTCTTGTAAAATGAGTTTGTTAGCATTCCTTCCTCAATTTTTGCAATGATTTGAGAATACATACAAACTCTTTAAGTGTTCTATGTAATTCACCTGCAAAAGCCCTCTGGTCCTCAACCCTTGATTTTGGGGGGAATTTTCAATATTTTTTATTTAATTTCATTTCTTGTAATCTTATTCATATTTTCTATTACTTTGTGATTCAGTCTTGGAATGTTGTGTGTTTCTAGGTATTTATCCATTTCTTCTAGATATTCTAATTTGGCATATAATTTTTGTAGTAGTGTCTTATCTTTGGTATTTCTCTGGTGTCATTTGTAACTTCTTTCATTTAAAAATATTATTTATTAATAAAAAATAAAAATATTATTTATTGAGCCCTTTCTTCCTTGTGTGTGTTATTTATTGATTTTATTTTACTTTGTCTCCTCAAAAGCAGCTTTTAGTTTCACTGATCTTTTATGTTGTTTTTTTAGTTCCTATTTCATTTATTTTCACATTCATCTTTATTATTTCCCTTCTTGTACTAACTTTGGGTTTTCTTTATTCTTTTTCTAGTTCTTTTAGGTTTAAAATTAGTTTATTCAGAATTTTTCTTGTTTCTTTACGTAGGCCTGTATTGCTATGAACTTACTTCTTAGAATGGCTTTTGCTGTGTCTTACAGATTTAGTCATGTGTGTTTCATTTTCACTTGTTTCAAGATTTTAAAAACTTTCCTCTTTGAATTCATTGACCTTTTGATTTATGAATGGTGTGTTTTTTCTCCATGTCCTATTTTCCACTTGATTTCATTTTTAAATTTCATTTTATTTTTAAAAGTAAATTGTAGGCTTGATAGAGGGCTTGAGCTCATGACCCCAAAATCAAGACTTGTGTGCTTTGCTGTCTGAGCCATCTTCTTATAGTTGATTTCCAGTTTCACACCATTGTTGGAAAAAGAGACTTGATATGATTTCAGTCTTCTTGAAATTATAGAGACTTCAGTCTTCTGATTTCAGTCTTCCTGAATTTGTAGATATGTACTTTATGGCCTAACATACAATACCTGTCTTGAAAAATGTTCCATGTGCACTTAAAAAAAAGTGTGTTCTGCAGATTTTAGGTGAAATGCTCTGTATATATCTATTACATACATTTGGTGTATTGTGTCATTTTAGGTCAATTTCTTATTGATTTTTCTGCCTGGGTGATCTAGCCATTGATATAAATGTGTTATTAAGGTCCCTGATATTTTATCTCTGTCAGTTTCTTGCTTTATGGCTATTAATATTTGCTTTATGTATTTAGATGTTCCTATGTTGGGTTAATAAATATTCATAAGTGTTATATTTTGTTCTTGTGTTGACCACTTTATCATTATGTAATACCTTGTTTGTCTTTTGTTACAGTCTGTTTTAAAATCTATTTTGTCTGATATGGGCATTGCTTTCTTTTGGTTTCCATTTGCATGTAATATCTTTTTCCATCCCTTCACTTTCAGTCTGTATATATTTTTAGATCTGAAGTGAGTCTCTTGTAGATGGCTCTTGTTTCTTTATCCACTTCTCCACCCTATTTTTTTCTTTGATTGGAGCATTTAGTCCTTTGCATTTAAGGTAATTATTGATAGCTATGTACTCCCTGTCATTTCAATTGTTTTCTCTTTGTTTTGTAGCTCTTGTTCCTCTTCTCTTGCCTTCTTCCCTTGTGATTGGATGGTTTTCTTTGATGTTATGTTTGGGTTTCCTTTTTTGGGGTGTTTCTCTTACATGGTTTTTGGGTTGTGGTTGCCATGAGTTTCATACATATCATATATATATATATACATAATTTCATACATATATGGCAGTCTATTTTATCCTGATAATCATGTAAGTCAAGTACATTTTAAAAGCACTAGAGTTTGACCTCCTCCATGTTTTGTTTTTCAAGTCCTAATTTATAACTTTTTATTTTTTGAATCCCTTAACAAGTTATTGTAGTTATTGTGTTCTTAGTATTTTTGTCTTTTTAACCGTCTTACTAGCATTCTAGGTTTTTAACCCACTGCCTTTAATATATATTTAAAGTTTTTTTTTTTTTATGATAGTCACACAGACAGAGAGAGAGAGAGGCAGAGACACAGGCAGAGGGAGAAGCAGGCTCCATGCACCGGGAGCCCGATGTGGGATTCGATCCCGGGTCTCCAGGATCGCGCCCTGGGCCAAAGGCAGGCGCCAAACCGCTGCGCCACCCAGGGATCCCCTATATTTAAAGTTTTTCTTTCATATTTCCTTCTTGTTATGTCCCTTGGTGTTAAAAATAGACACTAGTATTTCTTGTAATACTATTTTAGTGGTACTGAACTCCTTTGGTGTTTGTTTGTAAACTTTCTTTCATTTCTAAAAGATCATCTTCCCAGGTCTATTATTCTTGGTTGTAAGTATTCTCATTCAGAAATATATATAAATATATATATATATATATAATATATATATATATATATATATAAACATAGTCTATCCATATATATGTGTGTGTTTATATATATATAAAGAAATATAAAATCTTCAAAAAAGAAAAGGAAAAAGAAAATAATTATTTTTTAAAATATTTTATTTACTCATGAGAGACTGAGAGAAAGAGAGAGAGAGAGAGAGAGAGAGAGAGAGAGAGGCAGAGACACAAGCAGAGGGAAAAACAGGCTCCATGCAGGGAACCCAATGTGGGACTCGATCCCAGGTCTCCAGGATCAGGCCCTGGGCTGAAGGTGGTGCTAAACTGCTTTAGGTGGTGCTAAACCCACCCGGGCCGCCCTCTTTTTCCTTTTCTGACTCAGTGATTACCACTATTCTCTCTTACAGATTACTGATCCATTCTTCTGTATCATCTAATCTGTTATTAACTCCTTCAGGTGTATTTTTCATTTCTGTTATTGCATTTTTCATCTCTGATTTTTATTTTATTTTTCTTTGCTGATGTTCTCACTGCAGTCCTCAATTCTTCTCCTGAGTTCAGTGAGCATCTTAATGATCATTACTTTGAAGTATTTATCAAAGAACTTAACTTTTATTGCTTGTATTAGAGTTTTAAAAAATTTTCCCCTGGGGTTTTATCTTGGTCTTTCATTCTTTCTGTAGACAAGCTACTTACCTATAATGAGTAGCCTTCCGTGGGAGCATTCCCTGTGTAGTCTGGTGTACTTGGCAGTTTTAGCACATTGGCTGGAACTGCATCAGGCATGAGTCAGGGACATCCCAGGTGTGTTACACCTGGGCCAACTTGACAGGACAGTTGGAGCTAAAATGTGCAGAGGCCAGGGGTTGAGGGATTACCTCCAGGATGTGCCTCTTCATGGTTGCCTTGATAGGTCATCCAGAGTTGGTGCAGGTATAGTCCAAGGTTTCCTGGAACAGTATGTGATATTCTGGGACTGCCTTGGTGTGATGGTTGGGGCTGGAGTGGGCTTAGGGTTCTACGATGCTCAGCACCAGGGCTACCATGCTGGGATGGCTAGAGGTGGACTGGGCATAGGCCAAGAGGTATCAAAGTGTTCCACTTTGGGGTTGCCTGGCAGGTTGGCTGAAGCTGGAGCAAGCGTGCAATGGGAGAGCCTATGGCATGCTGTGCCGGAGATGCCTTGTAGAAATGCTGAGGCTGGAGCAGGTGTGGGCCAGAAGTGTCCTGTGGCATGATGTGCTGAGGCTACCTTCTCAGTATAGCTGGATTTGGGCAGTCCTGGGGTACTCTGTTCTGAGGCTGCCTTGGTGGGATGACTTGAGGTGTGGTAGTGGGGAAACTGGGGCATATCATGCTGGGTTTGCCTTGACATGGCTGGAGCTGGTATGGGTCAATGCCCCAGGGGAAAAGAACACTTGGACCTTGCCCCTGCTTGCACTACTAAGATGGAAAGGTACTATAAAAAATTATATGTGCCAGTTTCTCCAACCCCAGAAAGAATTCTAGCAGTTCCCTGTCCATTTGGTGTATGCTCTTGGATTAATAAATGAATTTCCTTCACTTAATCAGTTGCCCTCTAAATCACTGCTTTTTTTTTTTTTTTTTTTGATGTGCCCTAGGATGGGCAAGTCTTTTCCCAGGCCCCTTGATAATTTTCTTTCCCTGTGTTGGGGGTGGGATTGATGTCCTTATAGTGTCTCCATCTCTCCTACCTTTCTCTACGTGGTCCCTCTATAATTTGTTATGCAGAAGCTATTCAATCAGCCCTCACTTCTTCAGAAAGATTGTCCTATATGTAGGTATAGATTTGGCATGTCCACAGGATGAAGTGGGTACAGGTAGCATTTTCCTATGCTATCATCTTGGACTATCCTCCTCTATATCATATTTTGGGTATAGGAGAGAGAGAAAGAGAGAAGTGGAGGAGTAGGAGGAGAGGTAGAGAATCTTAAGCAGGCTTCATGCCCAGTACCTGATCCCTATATAGGCCTCCATCTCATGACCTGAGCCAAAATCAAGAGACAGGCACTTAACTGACTAAATCACCCAGGTGCTCTTATAGTTTCTTTATTCATTCATCTGTAAATAGAAAGTTGGATTATTTCTACCTCTTGGCTAATGTAAAGAATTATTATTATGCAACTATCTCTTCAGGGTCCTGCTCTGAGTTCTTGGATATATATCTGGAAGTGGGATTACTAGATAAAGTTAAATTTTTTGAGGAACCCCCAATCTATTCCCCATAATAGTTACCACCATTTTACATTCTGAGCAGTATGCAAGGATTCCAACCTTTCTATGTTCTTGCCAACAGTTATTTTCTGTTGACAGTGTCTGTTTTAATGGGTATAAATTAACATCTCATTGTTGTTTTGACTTATATTTCTCTAATGCTTAGTGGGGTTGAATATCTTTTCATGTTCTTGTTAGTCATTTATATATCTTATTTGGAGAAATACCTATTTAAGTCCTTGACCTATTTTTAAGTCCAGTCTTTTTTTGTTATAGGTGTTCCTTATATATTCTAGATATTAACTCCTTGTCAAATATGAGTTCTTTTTTTTCAATTCTATAGATTGTCTTTTCATTCTGTTAATTTCTTTTGCCATGCCGAAGTTAAGTTTTGCATAGTCCCATTTGCTTATTTATTTTGTTGCCTGTGTTTCTGATCCAAGAATTCATTGCCAAATCTTATGTCATAAATATTTTCCTCTGTTTTCTTCTAAGAGTGTAATAGTTTTAAGCCTTAGTCCCTTTTAGGTTTTAATCTATTTTGACTGAATTTTTGTATATTATGTAAACATCCAACTTCCTTCTTTTACATATGGACATAAAATTTTCTTAAAAAGTACTTGATTTTATTTGATACTTAATTCTGAAGTAAAGGTGGGGTTCCTGGGTTGCTCAGTCAGTTGAGCGTCCAACTCTTGATTTTGGCTCAGATCATTATCTTAGGGCTGTGAGATCAAGCCCCTCGTTGATCTCCATGCTTGAAGGCAGTCTGCTTTTCTCTTTGCCTCTGCTCTTCCCCCCACCCCTTCTCCTATGCTTGCTCACTCGCTCTATCTCAAATAAATAAATTAATTAATTTAAAAAGATGAAAAAAGATTATAAAATGGTGGTTCAAAGTTAGATCTGATAACATCTTTTACTTTCTTTACCCGCTATGCATACTGGAGAGTATTTAAAAATAAAAGACTTATTGGACAATTTTCTTGAAAGCAACTTCTATGTAAAGATATAGGTTTCCAGCTCCTCTGGACTTTTTGGAGATTGACTCTGTTGGCATGCCAACACTTTACTGGATTCAGATTGCTATTGTACTTTTGAGTAAGTATTCAACAGGCCACTTTGCTACATTCCCATCATTCCCTGTTGTCATAGTAGCACTTAGGTCTAGGAGCAGGGACTTTCATCATCACCCTTTCACTTTTATTTTTCTCATAGCAAGGTTAAGAGGAAAGCAAACCTCTACTTGTATCCTTATCTATTTCACGAGTGGGAAAAATAAAAATTGACCCAGAGGGCTACATGTTTCAAGAAAAGATAAGAAATACTTTTCCCCCCCCTGTAAGTGAAGAATATTTTTCAACTTGGCGTATTTCAAACATTCACATTATCTTCCCACCCCCTATAGGCATTTGAATTTGCAAACCTTGCTTTAAGCCGTAACTCATGGTAACAGTGAGAAGTGTGCCATAAATATTCTAAAAAGTTCATCATTGTATATCTTGCTCCTGAGGGAAGCAGAAATGATAAAAGGTTTTATTAGGGTAGATTGGAGCACGTCTCCCTTCTGTTCAATGCATACTATTTTTATTTTTCTCTCAAAATTGAATAAGAGCCCCCCTGGCATGTGAATCCATGAAGTAGGATAACTGACCACAAATTCTCCAAAATATTCAAAATTGACATTTTGAGCAAAACTTTTGTCTCCATTGTGAATTTGGTAATTCATTAAACTGCATACTATAGTAATTAAAAATAGATTTAAAATGCCTACAGATTTCCAGCCCTGTTTCAACAAGATTCTTTACTTTTCATACACATATTCACATGCACAATAAGATTGGTAATAATAAAGTATATAAAAGATAAATTTCAACAAAACAGTGTTTAAATTCCACAAGGTAAATATTTAAACTTTAAAAATCCTTTCGAGTCCTCTAAAGTTCTTTGTGGAAATGAAACGTGAGAGGAGATTTCTGGTTACTGTTTAAATGTGAAGTACTTCATCCATCATGGCAACAAAAGTGGTTTTAACAACTATTGTATCCTTTAAAAATTTTAAAGTGCTTTGGGTCCTTCTAAGAGAAATGTCCTTTCTACCTTATCTCTCATCAATTACTTTCTGAAGAGAGCAAGGTTTCCTGTTTTAACAGACTCCAAATTTGGGCATTATTTCATTTCTTCCTATTCTTCCCTTACAAATGGACTTCAAGGGATGCCTGGGTGGCATAGTGGTTGAACGCCTGCCTTTGGTTCAGGGCATGATCCCAGAATGCCGGGATGGAGTCCCACATCAGGCTCCCCAGGAAGAGACTGCCTCTCCCTCTCCCTCTGGCTATGTCTTTGCCTCTCTCTGTCTCTCATGGATAAAAAAATAAAATATTTAAAAAACAAACAAAAACCAAATGGACTTCAAACATTTTTCCCTCCAAAAAAATTACCCCTCCTTTATGCTTTCCTGGTATTAGTAGGATTTACTGGGAGCTACACTTCCACCCCTCTGGATAGCACCCAAAGGTGTCCTTCCTTTATTCTCCTTCCATTCCACTCACATGAATTCCACTCACATGAATTCACTTCCCAGCTCACAGCAATAGGACTTCTGCTAAAACTGTTACATTAATCCAGGGGTTCTTCATCTAAAGGCTGTAGCAGGGCAGCCCCAGTGGTGCAGCAGTTTAGCGCCGCCTGCAGCCCAGGATGTGATCCTGGAGACCCTGGATGGAGTCCCATGTCAGGCTCTCTGTATGATGCCTGCTTCTCCCTCTGCCTGTGTCTCTGCCTCTCTTCTGTCTCTATGAATAAATAAATAATATATTTTTTTTAAATAAAGGCTGTAGCAGCTGACAGCCTCCCATGTGAGAGCTGCCCTCCCCACACCAGACTTGGGTGTACAGCTAGTACATTCCAGTCTCTGAAGAGTGCTGTAGTCAAGAACTCTTTATTTTTTTAATGTATAAAATTGTTAGCTTTATTTATATTTTGGTATTTGTAAGGTACATGGGATAAAAGTTACAGTAAAATTAAACTTTTACCACTTAAAGCATGCTATAATACAAGCTAAAAATGTACAGAAAATTTTAAAAATGCATAAATACCACATCATCATCAGGTAACTATTAAAGTGTGTGGCGATTCCATGCTTAATACAGAACCTTCTGAATTGTCGTTTTCCAAGTAGTTCAGAACCAGAAAAAAATGATGCTATGTTTCATGTTCAGAATACTGGGAAGGTCATTCATTCTGCTAATTTAATTCTATATCATTTGGTTTTAATGAGCCATTTTAAACCTGTTTAACATGTGGGTGTAGATATCTCTGGGATACTTTTAAAAGTATCTTCCTAAAATTGCAGATCTGAGGAAGAGAATTTCAACCATGAGAAAGTCATAAAATTATAGACACCTGGAATAACTGAAGTAGCATTCGTTTCTTTATTCTTTTAACATATTTCTTTGCTACATGCTTTCTCAGGAATTCTTCTAGGGGCTGAATTATAGGGTGAAGAAAGAGAGCCTAATTACCTGCCTCAATGGTTTATACACTGTGGTGAGAGGGACATACAGAATATAATCTGATCAATTAACAAGAAAATTCTAGTCCAAGGGTTCTCAAACTGGAGTGTACACTGTAATCACCTAAAGAGCTTTTAATTTTTTTTAATTTTTATTTATTTATGATAGTCACAGAGAGAGAGAGAGAGAGAGAGGCAGAGACACAGGCAGAGGGAGAAGCAGGCTCCATGCACCGGGAGCCAGACGTGGGATTCGATCCCGGGTCTCCAGGATCACACCCTGGGCCAAAGGCAGGCGCCAAACCGCTGCGCCACCCAGGGATCCCACCTAAAGAGCTTTTAAATTTTACTGATGCTTATGTCCCCCCCCCCCCCGACTAAAGATTCTGGGGAATCCTCTGTGTTTGAATTTTTATAAGACTCCATGTTATTCAGATGTACAAGTGTTAAGAACCATTTTCCTTAAGAATTAGTTTAACCAGAGAGTTAAAACAAGGAAATGTGATAGAACTTTGAATTTCTACATTTCTAAAGTCCATTGGAAGTCTCTAACACTACCTTAAAATATGTTTAAAGCTTTCCAAAATTGAAAATGCCTAAACTTTATTAGAGGAGGCATGCAGTTTAATGGAAATGCAAAGATATCTGAAGGAAGATTAAAGAATCTAAAGATCACTTGCAAAAGATAAAAGAAATTTCTGATGATCCTGAGAATGAAATTGTGAATTGAAAATGTCCATATGTGAAGACAGACTTGACCTGTAATGACTGAAGGAAGGGATTGGAAATGAGTACCAGAGTTATGGTGAAGGCTGAAATAAGATAGAAGAGATTAAAATTTCACAGATATATTGAAAACACCTTGAGTGACCAAAATATTGGGATTACATTTTTGTAGCTCTTTTTATCATCTGCATCAATGCAGATGCTTTACACATCTACTATCTTGTATTTATACTGGCAGATTCCTTCGTTCAGGTTCAGTTAATTCTTGGCACTTTTCCTAGTATTCTTGAAATATATATCTCAAACTCTAATATGCAATTCAACTCAATTGGACATTATAGTGTGTAACAAAAACTAAATTTTCCACTAAATTTTATCTTGGACAGAAGACTTTTATTAGAGGTATGACATAATAAATTAAGTTTCAAACACTTTTATCATATTCATTGAATTTTAACATCCAAATGATTAAGATAAGTATTTCAAAAACATTGTTGGACAAAGGAGCAATATGTTCTATAACTGCCATGAACATAAGTTCTAGAGCAAGGCTTATAATTTGAAGATGTGTTCTGAATCCTGCCGTTTATATTGCAGGTTTTATGTAACCTTCAGTATACTGATTAATCTGTGTAGATTCCACATTAATAGCAGTAGAAATAATAGATTTTTAAAAGTTACTCATGGTAAATTCTACCAGTTTTATGTTTTACAATTTCTTGTGAAGGTATTTGTTTTGGGAAATTCTCACAAACCCAATGGAGAACAATGAATATGAAGTATGCAATTTGAACTCTAAAATACATAGTTAAAAATTATCAGGCCATTGGTTTATTGCAGCTCATTGTATTTCAGTAGTACATATTTCTGTAATGTTAAAATGGGAAGATATTAACTGGTCAACATAAAAACAGACATTTAAAATCCAGTGACCCATTTAACAAAGACTCCACAATTACTTTTATAATAGTTCAGTTGGTAAAATGGTCAATATAGTAAAACAAGTTAGACGTAAGTGGCCAACTAAATTAGCCAGCATATGGCCACCACAATATAGTTACAATGAGTTTGTAGACTTATTATGTCTCCAGGTTCATATGGATACTTTTACTTATTTATTTTTATCTTTAATTTTTAATTTTGACTTAAAAATTGTTTATTCATTAAAGACATACAGCCCGATGTGGGACCTGATCCCAGTACCCTGAGATCATGCCCTGAGCTGAAGATGCTCCGCCCCTGAGCCACCCAGGTGTCCCAAGTTTTACTTATTAGATTTTTTCTTTTTTTTCAAGGTGTTATTTATTTATTTATGAAAGACACACACACACACACACACACAGAGAGAGAGAGAGAGAGAGAGAGAGAGAGAGAGAGAGAGAAGCATAGACAGAGGGAGAAGCAGGCTCCATGCAGGGAGCCTGACTCGATCCTAGGACCTGGGATCACGCCCTGAGCCAAAGGCAGATGCTCAACTGCTGAGCCACCTAGGCTTCCCTACTTTTTAGATTTTTATGTTAATACCAGTTAGTTAACATATGGTCTTATTAGTTTCAAGTATACAATGTAGTAACACAGCAGTTTTGTATATCACCCTGTGCCCTGTGCTCATCACAAGTGCCCTCCTTAGGGCCCATCACCTATTTCACCCATGCCCCCACTCATCTCCCCTCTGGTAAGAGTTAGTTTGTTCCCTTTAGTTAAGAGTCTATTTCTTGGCTTTTTTTTTTTTTTAAGATTTTTATTTATTTGACACACAAAGAGAGCACATGCAGAAACAGGAAGAGTGGCAGGCAGATCCAGGACCCTGGGATCATGACTTGAGCCAAAGTCAGATGTTTAATTGACTAAGCCAACCAGGCACCTCTTTGTTTTGTTTCTTCAATTCCACGTATGTGTGAAAAAATATGGCAATTTGTCTTTCTCTGACATATTTTACTTAGTGTTACACTCTTTAGCTCTATCCATTTCGTTGTAAATAGCAATATTTCAATTTTTATGGCTGAATAATATCCCATTGTGTATGTATCTTTATCCATTCATACATTGATGTATATTTGGGCTACTTCCATAACTGGGCTATTTTAAATAATGCTGCTATAAACATCAGGGTGCATATATCCCTTTGAATTACTGTTACTGTATTTTTTGGGTAAATACCTAGTCATGGCATAGCTGTATTTTAGGGTATCTCTTTTTAATTTTTGAGGAACCTCCAAATTGTTTTCCACAGTGGCTGTACCAGTTTGCATTCCCAGCAACAGTATATCAGTATTCCTTTTCCCCATATCCTCTCCCAGATCTGTTGTTTCTGTGGTTTTTATTTTAGCCATTCTGACAGGTGTGAGGTTATAACTAATTGTGGTTTTGACTTGCATTTCCCCAAGGAATGATATTGAGCATCTTTTTGTATTTCTGTTGACTATTTGGATGTCATCTTTGGGAAAATGTCTTTCATGTCATCTCCCTATTTGTAAATGGATTGTTTGGGCTTTGAGGGGTATTGAGTTGTATAAGTTCTTACATATTTTGGACACTAACTCTTTATCAGGTTCATTATTTGCAAATATCTTCTCCCATTCCATAGATTGTCTTTAATTTTGTTTCCTTTCCTGTGCAGAAGCTTTTAATTTTGATGTATTCTCCACAGTTTATTTTTGCTTTTATTTCTATTGCCTCAGAAGACCTATGTAGGAAACTATTGCTACAGCCCGTGTCAGAGAAATTACTGTCTATGATCTCTTCTAAGACTTTTACACATTTAGGCCTCATACTTAGGTAGTTATTCTATTTTGTTTATTTTATTTTTTTAAAGATTTGATTTATTTATTCATGAGAGAGAGAGAGAGAGAGAGAGAGAGAGAGGCACAAAAACACAGGCAGTAGGAGAAGCAGGCTCCATGCAGGGAGCCTGATGTGGGACTCGATCCCGGGACTCCAGAATCACACCCTGGGCTGAAGGTGGTGCTAAACAGCTGAGCCACCCGAGCTGCCCTTAAGTTTATTTTTGTGTATGGAGTGAGATGTGGTCCAGTTCATTTCTTTGCATATAGCTGTCTAGTTGTCCCAACAGCATTGTTGGAAGGAATCATTTTCATACTGCATATTCCTGCCTCCTTTGTCAAAGATGAATTGACCATATAGTTGTGGGTTTGTTTCTGGGTTTCGTATTCTGTTCTTTTGATCCATGTATCTGTTTTTGTGCCAGGACCATACTGTTTTGATGACTATAGTTTTGTGATATAACTTGAAGTCTAGAATTGTGATGCCTCCAGATTTGCTTTTCTTTTTCAAGTTTGCTTTGGGTATTTGGGATCTATCTCTTGTGGTTCCATACAAATTCTAGGTTTATTCATTCTAGCTCTAAGAAAAATGTGATGGTATTTGATAGGGATTCCTTTGGGTAATACAGACATTTTAACATTTGTTCTTCCAATCGTGAGCATGCAAAAATTTTTCATTTCTTTGTGTTGTCTTCAATTTCGATCGTATTCTATAGTTTTCAGAGTACAGGTCCTTTTACCTCTTTGGTTAATTTTATTCCTAGGTATCTTACTATTTTAGGTGCAATTCTAAATGGGATTGTTTTCTTAATTTATCTTTCTGCTGTTTCATTATTAGTATATAGAAATGCAACAGAATTATGTCCTTTGATTTTTTTTTTAATCCTGTGACTTTACTGAATTCCTTTATCAGTTCTAGCAGGTTTTTGGTGGTTGTTCAGGTTTTCTATGTATAACATCATGTCATCTGCAAACAGTGTAAGTTTCTTTACACTTTACACACACTTTACACTTTACACAAATTCTTTACCAATTTGAATGCCTTTTATTTCTTTTTTTATTTTCTGATTGCTATAGCTAGGGCTTCTAGAACTATTGAATGAAAGTGGTAGGAATGTATATCCTTTACTTGTGCCTTCCCTTAGGGAAAAAGCTCTGTTTTTCCCTATTAAGGGTGATGATAACTGTGGGGTTTTCATATACGGCCTTTATTATGCTGAAGTCTATTCCCTCTAAACCTACTTTGAGGAGGGTTTTTATCGTGAATAGATATTGTACTTTGTCAAATGCTTTTTATGCATCTATTGAAATTATCATATGGTTCTTATCATTTCTCTTATTGATGTAATGTATCACATTGATTTTTATGAATATTGAGCCACCCTTGCAACTCAGGAATAAATACCACTTGATAGAAGTGAATATTTTTTTTAGTCTATTGTATTTGCTTTGCTAGTATTTTCTGTTCGGGATTTTTGCATCTGTGTTCATCAGGGATATTGGCCTATAGTTATCTTTTATAGTGGTGTCTTTAAATAGTTTTGGTATCAGGGTAATGCTGATAGAATGAATTTGGATGTTTTCTTTTTCAATTTTTTTAAAGATTTTTATTTGTTCATGAGAGATGCAGAGAGAGAGGGAGAGAGAGAGAGAGAGGCAGAGACATGGGCAGAGGGAGAAGCAGGCTCCTTGCAGGGAGTCTGACGTGGGACTTGATCCTGGGACTTCAGGATCACACCCTGGGCTGAAGGCAGACACTTAACCACTGAGTCACCCAGAGATCCCTCTTTTTCAACTTTTTAAGAATAGTTTAAGAAAAATAGGTATTAACCTTTAAATGTTTTTTTTTTTGTTTGTTTTTTGTTGTTGTTTTTTTTTTTTTTTAGAATTCTTATGAAGCTGTCTGACTCTGGAGTTTAGTTTTTTTGAGAGTTTTTTTCTTTCTTTTTTAAACTGATTCAATTTCTTTGTTTTTGGTCTGTTCAAATTTTCTATTTCTTCTTGTTTTATTTTTGTAGTTTGTTTCTAAGAAGGAATTTATCCATTCTTCTAGGTTGTCCAGTTTGGCATATAGTTTTTCATAATAATCTCTTAAATTGTATTTCTGTGGTGTTGGCTGTTATTTCTCTCATTTGTATTTTTGAGTCCTTTCTCGTTTATTCATGGTAAGTCTGGTGAAGTGTTTATCAATTTTACTTTTTCTTTTCTTTTTTCAAATAAGTGCCTCTTGGTTTCATTGATTTCCCCCCATCTCCCATCCCTCTTTGGGCTTTTTTTTTTTTTTTTGGTTTTGGTTTTGGTATCCTTATTTCTGTTCTAATATTTATTATTTCTTTCCTTCTGCTCGTTTTATATTTTGTTTGGCCTTTTCTAGCTCCTTTACGTGAAAAGGTAAAATTGAGATTTTTTTCTATTTCTTGAAGTAGACCTATATTGCTATAAATCTTCCTTTTAGATCAGTTTTTGCTGCCTCCCAAAAGTGTTTGACCATTATTTTTTTTTCATTTTTGTTTCCATGTACTTTTTTGTTTCTTTATTTCCTGGTTGTGACCCATTCATTATTTAATAGTATGTTATTTAACTCCATGTATTTGTGGTCTTTCCAGACTAATTCTTACAGATTCATGGTAGTACTCTAATCTTCTTGAATTTGTTACAGCTGGTTTTGTGGGATGATATGTAACCTGTTCTAGAGAATGTTCTATGTGTACTTGACTGTCTATTCTGCTTTTATAGGATGGAATGTTCTGAATGTATCTGTTAAGTCCATCAGGTCCAGTGTGTCATTCAAAGCCATTGTTTCCTTGTTTTATGTTTGGATGATCTGTCCATTGCTGTAAGTGGGGTATTGATGTCCCCTACTATTGATTGGTTCCTTTATATTTGTTATTAACTTTTATGCATTTGGGTGCTCTCATGTTGGGTACGTAAATATGTACAGTTGTTTTATCTTCTTGAATTGCCCCCTTTGTTATTATATAGTTTCCTTCTTTGTCTATTGTTGCAGTCTTTCTTTTGAGGTCTATTTTTTCCAATATAAATATTACTACTCCAGCATTCTTTTGACATCCATTGGCATGATAGATGGATGTTTCTCCATCCTCTCATGTTTAATCTGTAAATGTCTTTAGGTATAAAATGAGTCTCTTATAGGCAGCATATTGATGGGTCTTGTTGTTTTATCCATTCTGTCACTCTGTCTTTTAATTGGAGTGTTCGATCCCTTTACACTCAAGGCAATTTTTGAAAGCCCCATGTTTATTGACATTTAATTGTTTTGTGGTTGTTTCTGAAGATTTTCTCTGATCCTTTATCTCTTTCATGATTTGCCGATTTTCTTTACTGAAATATTTTTATTTCTTTATCATTATTCTTTGCATATTTATTAGCAGTTTCTGATATATAGTTATCTTTAGGTTTGTGATACCTCTTCTGCATATAGGAATCAATAATAAGTTGATGGTCATTTAATTTTCAACCCATTCTTTATTTCTCTCCTCCCCATATTTCAGGTATATGTTATCATGTTTTACATTCTTTTGTGAGCTCCTTGACTAGTTTATTTTATGGAAATATTCAATATTTTTACTTCTTCTGTATCCTACATCTATATACTGTCAATTTTGGTCTCTCCTTTCCATTAAAAGAGTCGCCTTTAACATTTCTTGCTGAACTGGTTTAGTGGTCATGAACCCTTAGTTTTTGTTTGCCTAGGAAACTCCTTATCTCTCCTTCAATTCTTTTTTTTTAATTTATTAATATATGCATCTGAAGTTTAAAGTATTTTTTAAATGTAAATTCCACATCCAATGTGGGGCTTCAACTATTGACCTCATGAATCAAATGCTCTACTGACTGAGCCAGTCAAGAACACTTCCTTATCTTCTGAATGATAGTTTGCTTGATAGATTACTCTTAGCTGCAGATTTTTTCCCATTCAGCACTTTTTAAAAGATTTTTTATTTTTATTTATTCATGATAGAGAGAGGCAGAGACACAGGCAGAGAAAGAAGCAGGCCCCATGCCAGGAGCCTGACATGGGACTTGATCCTGGGACTCCAGGATCATGCCCTGGGCCAAAGGCAGGTGCTGAACTGCTGAGTCACCCAGGGTCCCCCCCCCCCTATTCAGCACTTTGAATATATCATACCATTTTCCTCTGGCTTGGAAAGTTTCTGATGAAAAACTTCTTATGTTATGGGTTTTCCCTTCTATATTACTGTCTCTTTTGTCTTGCTGCTTAAAATGTTTTTTTCTTTATCATTTTGCCAATTACAAAATGTCATAGTGTGCATCTGCTTTTGTTGATTTTGATCTGTGCCTCCTGGATCTCCACAAATTAGGTAAGTTTCATCTATTATCTTTTCAAAGGACTTTTCTGTCCCCTTTTCTCTCTCTTCTTCTGGGACTCCTATAATATGGATGTTATTACATTGATGGAGCCACTGAGTTCCCTAAGCTTGATTACTTTCCATTACTCTGTCTTCTAGGTCATTCATTAATTCATTCTTCTGTTTCTTCTATCCTGCTGTTCATTCCATCAAAAGTGTTTCATTTATTGAGCCCTTTGTCTCTGCTATGATATTCCTTATCTCTGCATTAGTAGCCTCACTCATTTCTTCTACTCTTCTCAAGTCTAGTGAGTATCGTTATGATAATTATTTTAAATTCTCTATCAGGCATGTTACATATACCAGTTTTGCTTAGATCACTGATTGTAGCCTTGCCCTTTTCTTTCATTTGGGATAAATTTCTCCATATTTTCACTTTGGCTAAATCTCTGTACCTGTCTGTGTGTTATGAAAGACCACCACTTACTTTCTTGAGGGTAATGGCCTTATGAAGAAGAGGTCCTGTAATGCCCTGCTGTGTATTATCTCATGTTCCCCAGGGCCTGTTGTTTCTGAGTATGTCTCCATTATATGCTGCCTGTGCTCTATTGTATTCTGGCCACTTTATCTTTCAGGCCAGTCATCTGCAGAGGTTCTCTTTGCCTGTTGTTGTCATTGTTAGTTCTAAGGCCTGAATATGGTGAGTTTTAACTGAATGTGCTCTGGTCTTGTAAAATGTGACCTGTGGCCACTGTTACCTGAACAGAGTCTCTGCAAAACTCCCTGTGTTGAGAGATGTAGTGTGAGCAGGGGTTTGTACTGGACTGGGGGGAGATTTTTACTGCCCTAGGACTGAGGTAAGAGTGACTGAGAAGTGTGGCTCCATTGAAGGGGCAGGGCTTGATGTAAGAAAGTTAGGTAGTAAGTGTCAGTACTGCACTGGTTCCACAAGTGACTCTGTGCTTATGCTGAGGGGTGAGAGAGGAAAATGGCCCTGGGCAGTTTCTTTGTTCCCCAAAGGGTCTTTCTATGAATGCTGCCTCTTTGAGATGTACAACAAGATGAGTGAATAACTCCCCACCATGTGCCTCAGATACTCTGTAGATTGTTGTTTCCACACTGTATGTCTGTGGGTTGCTGGCCTGCTTTCTCTCTAAGAGCAGCATAGTGCCCTTTAGGCTCCCCCTCCATTCAAGCCCATTACCTAAAGCGCACTTAGTCACTGCAGTGTGGGGAGAGCCATGGTCACAAAGAAGGGTGAGAGACAGACTAGCACACAGGGGAGTCCACAGGGAAAGCAAGTCCTCATAAAAATTGGCAAAACTGAGAGAGGACAAATTTCATGAGTTCTGTCAACCAGTAGGGCCTAAACTTGGTATTTAAAAATCAATGGGTGGGACACCTGGGTGGCTCAGTGGTTGAGAGTCTGTCTTTGGCTCAGGGTGTGATCCTGTAGTCCTAGGATTGAGTTGCAGATCAGGATCTCCACAGGGAGCCTACTTCTCTCTGCCTATGTCTCTGCCTGTCTCTGTGTCTCTCATGAATAAATAAATAAATCTTAAAATTTTTTAACCATTGATAGGTTTCCTTTTTCTGTAGTTTATGAGAGAAACAGTGGTTAATTGTAAACAAACTCATTTAAACTCAAACTCATATCTGAGTATAGAACTTATGCTTTCTTTTAAAATAATTACATATTAATTAAATGTTGCTATAAATGTCACTAGTCTTGGTTTTAACTTTCATGTGGTGCTGAAGAAAATGTCTGTTCTAACACTATCCAGATCCTCACTCAGCATCACTTGCCTCATAATAATATCAATGGAAAAAAATTGGAGATTTAAAAAAAATTAGAGTCAGAGATTTCTTTTTCTTTCTTCTTTCTTTTTCTTTTTCCTTTTCTCTTTCTTTCTTTCTTTCTTTCTTTCTTTCTTTCTTTCTTTCTTTCTTTTATTTTATTTTCTTTATTTTCTCTTTTTTTTTTCTAATTTTATGTAGAATACCCTTTAGCTTTGTTCCCAGGACAGTTTATTTACCTCCACTCTGGTCTCTCACCATCTATAGGAAGGTATCTCTGATTGCTCTACTCTCTGGTTTAGTTGTACCAGTCCACAGATCCTCAGTCCATCTCTAATCCCATGTTCCAAATTACTTACTTACATTTTCATAATAAAAAAAACAGACTGATCCCCACTTTAAAAAGAGATCTCTCAAGTAGAAACTGGAGTTCACTAAGTACATCCTTGATTTAGAAATAATGGCCAGCACTTATTTCCTTACCATTGGAGATCTTTCTCAATTGTACCAGGTTTTAATAACTGAGGTTCTAATTCTTAAAAAACTTATACAGTAGTAACTTTGGAAAGGAGTATTTGAGGCAAATATGCACTTGAGTTATTATATTAGAAATCCTGTTCTGACCTAGAATTTTTGTTTTATAGTCCTAGGTAAGGTTAGATTTAAACTCTAGGTGTATTACTATTTATTGACTTATTTATTGACTTATTTATTGACTTATTTATTGACTTATTTACTTATTTATTCATAAATATTTTATTTATTTCTCATGAGAGAGAGAGAGAGAGAGAGAGAGAGAGAGAGAGAGAGAGGGGGGCAGAGATGTAGGCTGAGGTAGAATCAGGCTCCATGCAGGGAGCCCAATGTGGAACTTGATCCTGGGACTCCAAAATCATTCCCGGAGCCAAAGGCAGATGCTGAACCACTGAGCCAGTCCCTAGATTTAGTATTATTTAAAAACAAAGTGTAAGTTACAGATTGCTTCAGAACTGCTTTTCTTAAAAAGAAAATTACTGAATACAATGAGTAATTTCTTCAAGGCCCCAAATATATAAAAATCACTTAATCACAATGTGATAATGGCTTTTCTCTCTAAGAACAAATATAGGAAAATGTAGCTCATTACAACTCTTTAGAGTTTCTATCCTCTCAGCAGGACAATGTTCTACAAAGTTTATAAATATGCTAAGCCTTTCCCAATATTTGTCATTGGTTAATAAATTTTGCTGCTTAATATCATATCTAATAAAATATTTATTTTAAATATCAGGAGGAATGGTTTCAGCTAAGACTTTAGTTAATGCTCTATGGGTCAGTAGCATAGTATATTCTCTTTAATCAAAAAGATTAATCAATTGATTCATACACAGTAGGACATAGGTTCAAAACCTGCAGTGAAAGTATCTTAATTTGTTCTACCCCCATGCTATTAACCTAATTACTATACAATTTAAAGTTAATAATAAATACAGTTTAAATGAGATCAGACTAAAGTGTAGGCAATTATGCCAAAAACTTTAATAGAAGACACAATGAGTTTTATCAATTAATTTCAATTCTATTTGACTTCCTTTAAAACTTTCAAATTGAAATAGATTAAATCTCAAATTAAAGAGAGAGAATTTTTGCTAGAGTCACAATAAGATAATAATATAAATCACCCCTGCCTTGTTGCCACATTATAGTTTTTTGGAAGAGAAATTTCTAGCACAGTTTGAGTTGTAGGTCATACAATATCACAGCAATACATTAACAAAGTGTAGTGGTAAGATTTATTCTCTGAACCACAGTTTTAGCCCTTATTTACATATCAGCAGAATACCCAGCTTTATTTTTTTTAAGTTTTTATTTGAATTCTAGTTAGTTGACTTACATTGTGATACTAGTTTCTAATGTACAATTTAGTGACTCAACAATCACATACAACACCCCGTGCATATCACAACAAGTGCCCTCCTTAATCCCCACCACCTATCTAGCACATTCCCCACACACTTGCCTCTGGTGACCATTATTATCTTCTGTATATTTCACTTTAACTGAGAACTATTTGATTTCACAGAATAACTGTACTTGATACTAAAGAATACATTTGGACATGCCCAGTATTTTTAATCTGAGGACAACTGTTAGAAGTAAAAGTATGGGATGTGTGTGGGGTTTTTAAATGGATATCGGCCAATGAAGATAGTGTAAGTTCAGTTGTTTTTCATGTAGAATTAGACTGTTTCATTTGACTATCATAATCTGAAAATATATGGAACTCTTAATCACATGAAAAAAGAACACGGACACATTTTTAAGTGAAGCAATTGGAATTAATTTAGCAATTAAAAAATACATATAACTAATTGAGATACAGATAAGGGAATTTAAAAGCTGTGGGAAAGTGCCTTGAAATGAAATTTCCCAGTACATAATTATTAACTGCTTAATTTGCAGAGCCATTATTAAGATGACTCCCTTTCTGACATTTTTATGTCAACAACAAACTCCTTTTGATTTAGTAATTTAGTATACAACATTTATTTTCAAGTCATTATCACAATATGTACCACTAGCAAACAAATCCAGGAAGAGTATAGAAAACACTGAAAGAGTAACCAGTATATGTGGCACATAAAAATAAACCTAATATAAAAAGAGAATGTCAAACAACAAAGTATATTTGAAAAACAAAGGATTATTTACTATTTTATAATTCAATTTTCTTACAATGATAATAGAATTATTTTTAAAAATTTAGGAGTTCTAAATCTGCAATTGTTAATGAACCAACCTTATTTGTTTACAGTTAATTCATGGAATACAAGGGTTTCTTTCTCTGAACTATAAAAAATGATTGCTCTTCAATGGCAACTCTCTTAGTTTTCTGTTGTCATATAACAAATTACCAAAAACTTAGAGGTTAAAAAGCAACATTTATTATCTCACATTTTTAAAAAGATTTTATTTATGTATTCATTTACAAGAGACACAAAGAGAGGCAGAGACATAGGCAGAGGGAGAAACAGGTTCCCCACTGGATCTCAGGACCCCAGGATCACGCCCTGAGCCAAAGGCAGATGCTCAACTGCTGAGTCACCCAGGTTCCCTAGTATCTCACATTTTCATCAGGTTAAAAGTCCAGGCATTGCATAGCTCAGGGTCTTAGAATGTTGACATCATGAGTCCCTGGGTTGTGTTCTCATCTGGAGCCTGGGGCCTCTTTCAAGCATATTCAGGTTGTTGACAGAAATCAGTTTCTCTTAAAAGTGAACTCTGTTTTCTTGCTGGTTATCGAGCAGGAGTCACTCTCCTTTCCTACAGGCCACCCTCTGGTCCTGGCCCTCTCAAAACATGGCAGTTGACTTCTTCCAGCCCAGCAGGAGAAAAATCTCAACCTTCAAAGAGACAGTCCTTTTAAGGGTTACCTAATTAGGTCCTATCTGCCCACAGTAGCTTCCCTATTGATAACCTCAAAAGTCAACTAGTTTGGGACCTTAACTACATCTGAAAAAATTCTCATTTTTGTCCTGTAACATACCTTAGTCATGGGAGTGAAATCCATTATATTCCTTACCATACCCACACAGAAGGGGAGGGGATTACAGAAGGTTTATACTTCAGGAAGAAAGAGTCTTGGGGACCATTTCAGAATTCTTACTACATAAACCTATGATATCCTTAATGTAAAATTTCGCAAATTCACAAAACACTAGAGCTTGAATCATCTTCAATCATTCATTCTTATAGTTAGAAAAAAAATGTTTTTGAAAGAGGGAGCAACTACCTTAATTTTTTTTTTGTCAGGTGTTAAGAGTTTTGCTTTTAAGAATAAAATTTAAAAATTATTTTTTTGTCTGTCTTTAGGTATGTAGAAATAGTTGGTAACAAAGTTGTTTAGGATAACTAAGTTAGTGGCAGAACTAGGATTGCCTCTGTATCTGATACCCATCAGTGGTCTCAACAGTATTCAATTGTTCTTCTTGCTATGTGAACAGATAATTTTATTACAGATTTTCTGCATCTATGAAGGTCGTCATTGTTTCCTTTATTTTGTTAATGTGGCTGGTTTTATTGATTTTCAACTTTTTGCCTACCTGGCATTTACTTTTTGTGAAAATCTTGAAGATTTTCTTTGTACCTCTGGTTTACAACTGTTTGCTCAGATTTTTCTTCATGGATTTCTTTTCATTCATCCTATCTGATGTTTGAGTTCTAGAATCTAGGAATTGATTTTTTTGCATCAGTTCTGGAGAATTTCCAGCTGTTATCTTTTAAAATATGAATTCTGTTCTCTCACTCTTCTCCTTCCCTGAACCCCATTAAAGGTAGTTTAGATTTTCTGTGTATTTTCTACATCTTTTTCTTTTTCCCAGTTACTTGCCTGTTTATTTCTGTGAGGTTTTCCTCTAACCTACTGTATGTTCACTAATTTCTTTCAGCATATCACATCTACTATGAAAGTCTTCCAGTTGAGTGTATGTTTGTCAGATTTACATACATCTCTAATGTGCACAATGATTTGTTATATTTATACATTCAGGCAAGGAGAATTCACACACAAGATATTTTCCATGACATCAGAACATTTTCACATGTTTCTTCTAATCAATCCTCACTCATGGTCAGTTTAGATTTCTATCATCATGTATTAGTTTTGCTTGTTTTTGAATATTATATAAAGTGAATAATATAGTAAACACTTTTTATCTTTTGCTCAAAATAGTTTTTATGATTCATCTTTGCTGTTGCATCATAATTAGTTCATTCTTTTTATTGCTAGTAGTATGCCATTGTATGGCTAGAACTCACCCATTCTCTTTGTTTATTGGCATTTGGATGTTTTCCAGGTTTTAGCCATTATGAAAATTTTCCTATAGATGTTTATGTTAGGCCATGTTGTGTATATATAGGACTTCATTTATCTTGAGTAAAATATGCACTGCAAGATTGCTAGGTTATAGGGTAATATTAGAAGAAACCACTTTTCCCAAGTGGTTATACTATTTTACATTTCCTCCAATAATATGTGGAAATTCTAGTTTCTATACTTCCTTGCCAATATTTGGTAACATCATTTTTAGTCATTCTAGTGGGTGTGAAGTGATTTATCTTCATGATGGCTAACAATTTGCACCTCACAGATCAGCAAAATTGGGGAGCACTTTTTCATGTTTGTTGGGTAATCCTGTATCTTTTTTTGGGGTAGGGTTTAATTCAACTCATCTTCCTATTTTGTCAATTTGGGTATTTGCCATCTTACTATAAAATTATAAAAGTTCTTTACATATTCTAGATATAAGTTTTTTATCAGACATAAGCATCGAAACTTCTGTGATGTAGCTTGCCTTTTCATTTCTTATGCAGTGTCTCATTATTAACAATAACTTATAGTTTTGAATAAGTCTAATTTGTTTTTGTAGTAAATGATTTTTAGGTCTTGTCTAAGAAATTTCTTCCCAGAGGTTTCAAAGTTACTATAAGATTTCATCCAGAAGTTTTAGATTTAATTTAGAATTTCACATATAAAACTATAATGGAGGGACATGTGGGTGGCTCAGTGGTCAAGGGTCTGCCTTTGGCTCAGGTTGTGATCCCAGGGTCCTGGGATCTAGTTCTGCCTGCATCAGTCTCCCTGCAGGGAGCCTGCTTTTCCCCTCTGCCTATGTCTCTGCCTCTCTTTCTCTTCCTGTTTCTCATGAATAAATAAATAAAATATTTTAAAAACCCCCAAAAAACTATAATGTATCCCAAATTAAAGATTAGAGTTTTTTCCTACTTATGTTGATATGTTGATTCTTCTCTATTGATAATGATGTATATCTCTGTCTCCTTTAGTAACTTTCATCTGTGTTTTGTAGAGGCCTACTTTTTTCTTAGACTTTTGATGAGTTTGATGCTATTTTAAATGGCATTTTATTTTTCAATTGTTTGTAATTACTTGCAAAAATATGTATGGGGTGCCTGGGTGGCTCAGTTGGTTGAGCATCCAACTCTTGCTTTCAGCTCAGGTCATGATCTCAGAGCTGTGATCTCAGGGTGGGGGGGATCAAGCCCTAACCTGCGCTCAGTGGGGAGTCTACTGGAGACTCTCTTCTTCTCCCTCTGCCCCTCCCCCTGCTCACATTCTTTCTCTTAAATAAATCTTTTTAAAAGTACGTGTATGATTTTTAAACTTGACCTTGAATCTACAAACTTTCACTTACTAGTTTGTGTAGTTTTCTTTTTCTCAAATTCCATAAGATAGTCAATATTAATAATGAAGTCATGTCTGAATAAAGAAATTTTTCCTTCTTTGTTTCTAATACTTATGCCTGTTTTGATTTTGCTTGCCTTCTTGCACAAACCAGGGCCTTCAGCACAACATGGAATAGATGTGGGAGATGAGAGCAGACATTCTTGATTTGTTGTGGCTAGGCTTAGGGAGATGTTTTTGACATTAAGTACAATGTTAAATGCATGATTTCTAAAGTCATAAATTGTTTTCCCAGCAAAAGTAATATATTCATTTACTCAACAAATCTGTCATCATTTAATACACAGCAGATACAGAGACAGAAAAGGCTCTTATCCTCACAGAACTTACAGATAGTATAAAAGCAGGAGATGGGAGCATAGATAATAAGCAAATAAATAAGATACCTATGTTAGAAGGGATTACTAGTGTAAACAACAATTGAGTAGTTTTTTTCCAATTACATTACAACTTGATTTTATGAAGTGTTCGTTCCTGTCTAGTGAAATAGTGGCCTTGTCATAAAAGTGCCATGTGGATAAGTCTTTTCTATCTCTGTATCTGACTTACATATGAGTTATAGAGTGACTGAATGAAAAACAATTTCTTTTGCTTGAAAAAAATTCTCTACCTTGAGAAATAATAATTATTTTTCAAGAAATAGTTAAAGCTTTCTAAAAAAATGGAAAATCCTTTATCGGAGAACCATTAAGTCACACACCCTTTACAGAATATTTAGTTTGTACCATCAATCACATTTCATTACAGTTTTGCACATGGCTACTTACTAGTACCTAGGTTCTTTGAAGTTTGAAACTAGACAATGCTTGTAAAATAGTGGATGTTCCATAAATGCACGTTCGAGGAATGAGCGGCTTAAAAACTACAGACATTGTTGATCCACTGAGCAAAATGGTCAAGAAATTCTACATTTTATTATACTTAGATGCCAGCAATTTAGGTCTGCTCTATTATGTCAAGATCTCATTTCATGGTAAAAATGGAACTTTATAGTGCGTATGTCAGAGAACATTATTTTCTATTTGATAAGGACACTGCTTGCATTTACAGACAATAACTTTTCTTTCTATTAATGCCATCATTCCATCAAGAGCCTAAGGCACTGACATACATTACAAAACAATAGGTCACAGAGAAAAGCACTTGAGAATTTTCAGTATAAATTCATAAGTTAAAGTGATTTATACCCACAAGTGACAACTTGTTGCAGAAATTAGATGGATGTATTCACAAGTCAACAGTTAAACTGAAAGCTGTGCCTATACTCAATATCTGTGCAATGGGATATTGTTCAAAAGCTGTTATGGAGGAGAGCATAGCTATATAACCAAATACCCAAATGTCCAAATATTAAGGTAAAGATAAATACTAATATCTACTAAAGATAAATCTCTGGATTAAAAAAAACCTGAAGTTTTTTAGGGCACTAAGAATGATCTCAGGGTATTACACATTCAACTGTGACTATTGTATATTTACAAATAAGCAGAAATCAAATTCAATATAACAGTAATACAGTTTTCATTTCCTTAAAACAAGGTGTGTCACTTATTTTAAAAATCTGTTGTTTCTTCTTTAATTCAATATCTTCTCATATACCCAGAATAAATTTTGGGTATTTTCATATTTTATTTCATATTTTCTCCATCTGAAAAAATCATCATAAATGAAAATGTGGAGATTCAATATTTAGTCATACCTGATTATAACTTCAATCTGAAATTTAGTCAGTGCCTAAATTTTCACTTATTTTGCCCACTAACATTGAATATTACCCCTTACTTGCAGGTCTGTGGTCTTTTTTGGAATACTATTACTGAACAGAATTTTTTAAAGGAAGGTAATTTTTAAAAATGAAACTTAAAAAAAAACATATTTATAATCACAAGCCTAACAGTTCAAGAATAAAGAAACAATAAGAGTTTACTAACTGAAATAGAATCAGGTATCCTTTACTAAAAGTTAAAGGTAGAGAAAAACTATACTGGTGATTCCTTTAAGCATGAGAAATAGTTTCATTTGCATGGTAAAGATTAGGACTGAAAACATGGTCATTACTGATAGTCATTCAGGATTGTTGGAAAGAGAACGATAGAATGTCTTAGGCAACTTGGTTTGAATCACATAAAATTACTAATTTATTTATTTATTTATTTATTTATTTATTTATTTATTTATTTATTTATTTATTTATTTATTTATTTATTTATTTATGAGAGAGAGAGAGAGAGAGAGAGACAGGCAGAGGGAGAAGCAGGCTCCACACACTGGGAGCCAGACGTAGGACTCGATCCCGGGTCTCCAGGATCGCGCCCTGGGCCAAAGGCAGGAGCTAAACCACTGCACCACCCAGGGTTCCCTAATATTTGGTTTTTAAATTCCAATAGCAAAGTAATTTTATATGGCTCAAATTAATACATTTGTCCAGAACTAGTGTTGTTATTTTGCTTTTTTTTTTTAATTTTTTTTTTTATTTAGTTATGATAGTCACAGAGAGAGAGAGAGGCAGAGACACAGGCAGAGGGAGAAGCAGGCTCCATGCACCGGGAGCCCGACATGGGATTCGATCCCGGGTCTCCCGGATCGCGCCCTGGGCCAAAGGCAGGCGCCAAACCGCTGCGCCACCCAGGGATCCCGTTATTTTGCTTTGATAACCAATCTATAATGTGCTACATCAACTCCTAAATATTAACAAGACCATATTAACATTTATCATTGCATTAAATATTTCCCATGGGCAAAACTGCTCAATCACCAATCACTGAGTGACTCCTCGAATAGAGAGGCTCTACACCAAATATTGGAGAGAAAGTAAAATCTTATACACCACTGGTGGGAGTATAAATTGGTTAAATTTCTTAGGAAAATAAACACTCGCATTTTTATACAAAGTTAAGCATTTACATGTCCTAAAATCCAGCAATTCCACCCCCAGATATATGCTCAAGAAAAGCTCTTGCACAGGTAGTAAAGAAGACATGATTTTAAAAGGCTTATAATAGCAAAATATTTGAATAAACTACTATGCACATTGATAGGAGGATGGGTTAATACATTGTGGTATATTTGCAGTGAAACATCGTGTAGAAGAAAAAATATAAATAGCTACATGCAACAATATTGATGAAATAGCAATGTACATTTGAGTGAAAAGTCCTCCCTGATATTACATAGAATATTTTAACAAAGTTAAATTTTTTTAATTAAAAGTTAAAGTTAAAATGAGTAAAGTGATAAAATTTCATATAAAAATGTAAAGGAATGTGGACCACCAGATTCAGGATAATGATGATTTTGGAATAAGGTAATACCAAATTTGAGATGTGAAATGTTTTGTTTTCATTTGTCTCATGGATGTTTATTATATTATTATAGATAAGTAAATTCATCAATAAAAGAGGACTTCCTGTGGACAGATTATGAAAGTGTGTCATAAAGCAAACATTGCGATGACTCCAATTCAATAAATATGTGGTCCATATTAAGAATATAAATGAATAATAACATCTCCAGGAATTAAATAATATTTGCCATTGATGAATGGGAAAACCAAGACTCAGCCAAATTTCTAAAGGTATTATTAGATGTATCTGTTACACAACATTTACAGAAAGAGTGCCTTATGGCATATTTGATGGTTAACGTGAAATCCTGCCCCCTACAGTATATCTAATCTGTCATCCAGGCAAGAGGCAGAAGTGTGTACCATTAGAGAATTTCTGAATTCTTGTTTTCAGAAAGTTTTCTGACCTTAGTGAGCCAGTCACATGTAGAGGACCGTGTGAACACACTACCACGACTCCAGCCATATTTGGCCTTGCTCTGCTCTCCCTTCCACCTAGTATGCTCTTTTCAAAGTTCTCCTAGGTTGTCCTTGATGAATTCTGCATCCTCCTTAAAAAGCTCTGAGGAGTGCTTGGGTGGTTGAGTTGGTGAAGCATCTGAGTCTTGATTTTAACTCAGGTCATGATTAAGGGTTGTAGGATGGAGCCCTACATCAGACTCCAAGCAAGCTCAGTAGGGAGTCTAGTGGAGATTCTCTCTTTCTCTTTCCTTCTGTCCCTCTGCCTATCTATTTCTCTCTCAAGTAATTTTTTTAAAAAGTCCTGATTTCCCTAAACAAGATAGTAACCCATCCCTTCTTACCTCATCACTATTCATCCATTGCTCTATTTTCTGTTTTACGAATTCCTATTATCTTTCTTTAAAAAAAAAGAAGATTTAATTTATTCATGAGAGACACAAAGTGAGAGGCAGAGACATAGGCAGAGGGAGAAGCAAACTCCTCGCAGGGAACCTGATGTGGGACTCGATCCCAGGACCTGGATCATGCCCTGAGCCAAAGGCATTTGCTCAACTGCTGAGCCACCCAGACATCCCAAATCCCTGTTTTCTTTTAATAAACTTCAACCGCATACTTTATCACCAGTCTATGTAACTGTTCAACTGTGTAATTCTTTTATTTTTAAGCTTTATTATTTTTTTAAAATGTAAACATATTAACCTTATGTTATTTATCTTTCAAGTACCATTTTACTTAGGTTGGTTGTACCTTGAAATTGAAACAGAAGTCCCCTTTTAAAGTTGCTTTTTAACTCCTTACTTTCATTTACATATGGTCATGGGAACATAAAAATTGAGACTCTACATCTTTGGTTCTCTGTTGAAAAGTTTACACAGTAAAGAATTCCAACCAGGGAAACTTTATATTTTATACTTGTATATTTAGCAGCAAAGATATTATTATATTATTTCAAATATTATTATCACTGTTTTCCTTGACAAGCAAACATCTGCCTAGTTACTTGCAGATTTCAAGAACGCATCCTTGCTGTCTGTTGCCTTGTCCACACACTGTATCATAAAATTGCTATTGGCAGAAGCAGCAAGAGAAGTAGATGGCCCTGTAAATAGATCTTAGGTTATTTCACTATCTGTTTGGGGCAAATATTGAACTGGAAGTGTCACCAGATCCTGGAAATTAAGATACTTGAGAGGTTGTTCTCTGGTTTTGCCCTTTTCTCAGAAGCTTTCTCACCAAATTCAATGCACTGCAGGAATTCATTCAAATATTTTATACTGACTTGAATTTAGCTTTGTGTGTTGGTTCATTAGGAGCAATAATGAGGCTTGAATAATGACACTTGCTAATGGAATAAAAATACTATGGAACAACAACAGCAGGTTCCCCTATCCCTTACTCCTGATGGGGCAATAAATGTAGCTTTAAAGTTTTAACACATAGGATGATATCAAATATGCATTGGGTGAGGTTTCTGCTGTGCTGTTTCTATTATTACTAACGACAGCTTGCTGATCAAACTGCATTTCATCCAGTCAGCATTTTCCCATAATATAAATTACCTAAGTTATAGCAGCTGAAGTGTGTACAGTCTAGACTCTAGGACACAAAATATACGATTCATAGAAATGCTGAAAACAACTGTGACTAGTGTATCTGAGTTCTAGTTCCTCTTGAATAATACTTGTTTAGAAAATTAAGGAGACTTTGTTCTCATTAATGTATCAAATACAGCTTATATTTGTACAATCTGTTGCCTTTTTAGAGTCCTTTCCAAAATACAGTGATTAGATTTGTAGGTGGGCTTTTATTCTACAAAGGCTTTAAAAATTCTATCTGGAACAGAGTCTTTGAGCTAGAAATAAGTTATTTTTCCTTTATTTTTTGATTTTTTTATTTTAAATTTTATTCAGCCCCAACCCCTTCCTCTCTGGTAACCATCAGTTTGTACTCTATAATTAAGATTGTTATTCTTTTTTTTTTTTTTTTAAGATTCTTATTCTTGATTTGTCTGTTTTCCCCTCTGCTTGTTAGTTTTGTTTCCTAAATTCCACATGAGTGAAATCATATGGTATTTGTCTTTCTCTGATTTATTTTGCTTACCATGATAACTCTCTATATATCTATATTGTTGCAAATGGCAAAATTTCTTTCTCTTTTTAGGGCTGAATAATATTTTATATAAAAATATTATAAACTCACACATACATGTATTTTATATATAAATATATAAATATATTTATATATAAACATATATTATTTTTTAATCTTTTTTTTAAGATTCATTTATTTATTTATTTATTCAGAGAGAGAGAGAGAGGCAGAGACACAGGCAGAGGGAGAAGCAGGCTCCATGCAGGGAGCCCGACGTGGGACTCGATCCCGGGTCTCCAGGATCATACCCCGGGCTGCAGGTGGCGCTAAACTGCTGCGCCACCGGGGCTGCCCAACATATATTATTTTATATAATATATGTTATATATTATATATTATAATATATATGTATAAATATATACATATACATATATAAATATGTATATATCATTTTATTATATCGTATATTATATATTATATTATAAATAAATATATGTGTATAAATATATGTATATACATCTATAAATACTATATAAATAGTATTTATATAAATATATACGTATATATATATATATATAGAGAGAGAGAGAGAGAGACATATTCACACATACGTCTTAAAATTTCTTCATTCATAAGTCAATGGTCATTTGGGCTGTTTCCATTATCTTGGCTATTGTAAATAATGCTACTATTAACATAGAGGTGCATGTATCCCTTTGATTTAGTGTTTTTGTATTCTTTGGGTAAACACACAGTAGTACAATTGCTAGATCATAAAATAGATCCATAGTTAACTTTTTGAGGAAACTACACTCTGTTTTCCAGAGTAGCTGCACCAGTTTGCTTCCTACCAACAGTGTAAAAGGGTTCATTTTTCTTCAACGATGAATATCTTTTCATGATTCTGTTGACCATCTGGATCTCTTCTTTGGAAAAATGCCTGTCTTCTGCCCATTCCTTAATTGGATTATTTGTTTCTTAAGGTATTGAGTTTTATAAGTTCTTTATGTACTTTGGATACTAACCCTTTATCAGATATATATCATTTGCAAATATTTTCTTCCAGTCTATAGGTTGTCTTTTAATTTTGTTGATTGTTCCCTTTGATGTGCAGAAGTTTTTGTTTTGATGTAGTCCCAGTAGTTTGTTTTTCCTTTTGTTTCCATTGCCTCAGGGGTCATTTGTAGAAAAAAAATGTTGTTGTGGCTGATATCAGAGGTTACTGTGTGTGTTCATTTCTAGGATTTTGATGGTTTCCTCTCTCATATTTAGGTATTTCATCCATTTTGAATTTATTTTTGTGTATGGTATAAGAAAGTGGTCTAGGTTCATCCTTTTACATATTGCTGTCCAAACACCACTTGTTGAAGAGTTCATCCTTTTCCCATTGAATATTCTTTCCTACTTTGTCCAAGCTCAAATGACCACATGATTGTAGGTTTATTTCTGGGTTTCCTATTCTGCTCAATGGATCTGAGTCTATTTTTGTGTCAGAACCATATTGTTTTGATTACTACAGCTTTGTAATATAACTTGAAGTCTAGAATTGTGATGCCTCTAGCTTTGCTTTTCCCTTTCAAGAATGCTTTGACTATTTGGGGTCTTTTGTGGTTCTACACCAATTTTAGTATTGTTCTAGCTCTAAGAAAATTGCTGATGATATTTTGATAGGGATTGCATTACATGTGTAGATTGCTTTGGGGAATATAGACATTTTAACAGTATTCTTCCAATCCATCACCATGAAATGTCTTTTGAATTCTTTGTGACATCTTCAATTGCTTTCATCAGTGTTTTATAGATTTCAGAGTACGAGTCTTTCACCTCTTTAGTTAGGTTTATTCCTAGGTATCTTACTATTTTGGCTGCAATTGTAAATTCTAAATTAATTTCTCTTTCTGCTGTTTCATTATTGGTGCACAGAAATTCTGTATGTTGATTTTGTATTCTGTGACTTTACTGAATTCCTTTATTTGTTCTAGCAGGTCTTTGGTGGAGTCTTTTGGCTTTTCTATGTATAATATCAAGTCATCTGGAAATAGTGAAACTTTTACTTGTTCCTTGCCAATTTGTTTGGATGCCTTTTAGTTCTTTTTGTTGCCTGATTGCTGTGGCTGGGACTTCAAGAACTATGTTGAGTGAAAGCGCCAGGAGTGGAATCCTTTTTGTCCCTGACCTTGTGAGAAAAACAGTTTTCCACAGGATGTTGATAGCTGTGGGTTTTTCTATATGACCTTTATGATATTGAGTTATGTTCCCTCTAAACCTACTGTGAGGAGGGTTTTCATCATGAATAGATATAATATTTTGTCAAATACTTTATCTGTATCTATTGAAATGATCATACGGTTCTTCTTTTCTCTTATCGATGTGATGTATCAAATTGATTCGTGACTATCAAGCCACTCTTGCAACGCAGGAATAAATCCCACTTGATTGTGGTGAATGACTTTTATAATCATTGTTGGATTTGGTGGCTAGTATTTTGTTGAGGATTTTTGCATCCATATTCATCAGGGATATGGCCTGTAATTCTCTTTTTAGTGGTGTCTTTTATTAGTTTTAGTATCAAGGTAATGTTGGCCTCAGAATGATTTTGGAAGTTTTCCTTCCTTTTCTACTTTTTAGAATAGCTTGAAAAAGATAAACATTAACTCTTTTTAAAGTGTTTGATAGAATTCCCCTGTGAAGCCATCTGGAACTGGACTTTTGTTTTGGGGGTGGGGGAATTTTTTAAATTACTGATTCAGTTTCTTTGCTGAATTTTGGTCTGTTCAAATATTCTATTTCTTCCTGTTTCATTTTTAGATACTTATGTTTTTAGGAATTTATCCATTTCTTCTAGGTTTTCCAATTTGTGGGCATATAGTTTTTCATAGTATTCCCTTATAATTTTTTATATTTTTCTGGTGTTGGATTGTTATTTCTCTTCTCTCATTTATGATTTTGTTTGGGTTCTGTTTTTTTCTTTTTTCTTGATAAGTCTACTTTTATTTTTTTTTATTCTCCCCAAAGAACCAGCTCCTGGTTTTGTTGATTTGTGTTTTGTTTTGTTTTTAGTTACTGTATCATTATTTTCTGCTCTAATCTTTATTTCCTTCTACTGGTTTTAGGTTTTGTTCTTTTTCTAGCTCTTTTTGGTATAAGTTTAAGTTGTGTATGTGAGATTTTTCTTGGTTGTTGATGTAGGCATGTATTGTTGCAAATTTCCCTCTTAGAACTGCTTTTGCTGAATCTCAAAGGTTTTATACTATTATACTTCTACTATTTTCATTTGTGTATATTTTTAATTTTTTTTATTTCTTTTTTGACCCATTCATTGTTTAGTAGCATTTTTATTAACCTCCGTGTATTTGAGGCCTTTCCAGAATTTTTTCTCTTCTAATTGACTTCTAGTTTCATAGCATTGTGGTAAAAAAAAATGCATTGGATGACTTTGAACTTTTTTAATTTTTGAGGCTTATTTTGTGAGATGAAATGTAATCTATTATGGAGTGAATGTTCTGTATGCACCTGAAAAGAATGTGTATTCTTCTGTTTTAGGATAGAATGTTCTGAATATACCTGTGAAATCCATCTGGTCCAGTGTGCCATTTAAAGCTATTGTTTCTTGTTGATTTTTTCTGCTGAGTTGATCTGGCCATTGCTGTAAGTGGGGTGTTCATGTCCCATAATGTTTGTATTATTATTGATTAGTTTCTTTATGTTTGTTACTGTTTTATGCATTTAGGTGCTCTCATGTTATGTACATAAATATGTACAATTGTTATGCCTTCTTTTTGGTTTGCCCCCTTTATTATTGTATAGTGTCCTTTTAAAAAATCTCTTGTTGCAGTCTTTGTTTTAAAGTCTATTTTGTCTGATGTAAGTATTGCTACTTCATCTCTCTTATCACATTATTTGTATGATATTTCTCCATTCTATCACTTTCAATCTGCAGGTGCCTTTAGGTCTAAAATTAGTCTCTTGTAGACAGCATATTAATGGGTCCTTTTTTCTCCCTTCTGTCACTCTATGTCTTTTGGAGTAATCAATCCATTTATATTCAAAGTAATTATATAAGTGTTGTCATTTTATTGTTTACTTTGTTGCTAAAATTTTATCTGATCCTTTGTCTCTTTCATGATTTCCTGATTAATTGGTATTAGATTTGATTTCTTCTTCTTGAGTCTTTTCATATTTTTAGTGGTTGATAGATGGTTACTATTAGATTTGTAGATAACACCTTTTGTATATAGCGGTCTATATTAAATTGATCATTGCTTAGGTTGAACCCTTTTTGACAACTCCTCTCCCCACATTTTAGGTATGTGTTTTTATATTTTACATCCTGTTATTTTGTGAGTTCCTTGACTATTCTTTTACAGAAATATTCATTTTTACTGCTTTTGTTTCCTACTTTATACTATGTTGGTCTTTTCCTTTCCACTAAACCTCCTTTAATATTTCTTGCAAAGCTGGTTTAGTGGTCATGAACTCTGTTAGTTTTTATTTGCCTGAGAAACTCTTTCTCTCTTCTATTCTAAATGCTAGCTTTCTGGATATTCTTGGGATTTTTCCTATTCAATACTTGGAATATATCATGCCACTCCCTTTTGGCTTGGAAAGTTTCTGCTGAAAAATTTCCTGCTAGCCTTATGGGTTTTCCCTTGTATGTTCCTATCTTCTTTTGTTTTGCTGCTTTAAAAATCTTTTCTTTATCATTTTGACAATTATAATAAGTCTTGGTGTGGATTTGTTGTTGTTGATTTTGATGGGAATTTCCTGTGCCTCCTGGATCTGTTTATCTTTTTCTTTCTCCAGAATAGGGTGTTTTCAGCTATTATGTCTCCAAAAAACTTTCTTCCCCCTTTACTCTCTTTTCTACCAGGACTCCCATTATATGGATGCTACTACATTTGAAGGAATCACTGAATTCCCTAAGTATGTTCTTGTTTTGCTTAAATCTCTTATCTCTCCTTTTTCATCTTACTTTCCATTACTCTGTCTTCTAGGTCACTAACTCATTTCTCTGCTTCTTCTATCCTGCTATGCATTCCATCAAGTGTGTTTTACATATCATCTATTAAGCCATTTATTTCTGGTGCTATCCCTTATCTCTGTGTTAAGTATCTCACTCATGTCTTCCATTCTTTTCTCAATTCCAGTGAGTATCTTATGATTATAATTTTAAATTCTCTATCAGGCATGTTGCATATACCAGTTTTGCTTAGATTTCTGATTTTGGCCTTGTCCGTTCTTTCATTTGGGATAAATTTCTCTGTCCTCTCACTGTGTCTAAGTCTCTGTGCCTGTCTTTGTATCAGGAAAGTCCACTATTTTCTTGAAGGTAATTGCCTTATGAGAGGCCCTATAGTGCTCTGCCATGTAGTATCTCCTGTTCCTCCAATCCTGGTGCTTCTGGGAGTATCTCCAAGTGTGTGTTGCATATGCTGTGCTCTTGTGTCTTGGCCACTTTATCCTTCAGGCCAGTCATCTGCAGAGACTCACTTTGCCTGTGTGGTCAGTGTTTGTTCCCTGGCCTGAATGCAGTGAATTTTAACTGGATGACCTTGTGAAATAAGATCTGTGGCCACTGCTGTCTGAACTGAGGTTCTGTTCTGCAAACTCCCATGTTGGGAGATATGGAATGAGCATGGGTTAGGCCTACCCTTCTAGGAGCAGAACCTGTCACACTGCGTCTCAGACAAGTGTGACTAGGAGGGGTGGTTCCACTGGAACTTCTACTGGGTGGGTTTGGTGTAAGCATGTTAGGTAGTAAGTGTCAGCACTGCACAAGTTCTCACAGGTGGCTTTGAGCTTATAAGTGGTAGGGAAAGACATGGTGCTGGCCAGTTCCTTTCATTCCAGAGGGTCTTTCCATGAGTGCTGTCTCTCTGGAATGTGCTCTGATGTGAGTGAAAAATCTTCCCTCTGTGCGCTTCAGTTGCTCTTATGATTGTTGTTTCTACAGTGTACGTGTGTGTGTTGTTGGTCTGCTTTCTCTCCAAAAGCAGCACAATACCCTCTGAGATATATCCCAGGTAGGCCAGCTGACCATTAAAATTCCTGGCTTTAAGCCCCACTTGTTTCAGGAACTCATGAAATTCAGCCCTTCTCATTTTCTATACCAATTGCTATGGGATTAATTTTTTTTCTGTGCTAGTCTGTCTCTTGTGCTTCTTTCTGACCATAGCTCCCTCCTCATTGCAGTAGCCATGATCCATTTTTCTCCTATACTCTCTCCTCATTTCCTACTCTTTGTTGTGGACCCTTCTCTACCTTAGTTGTGGAGTTTGTTCTACCAGGGTTCAGGTCAATGTTCGAGGTGATTAGGATGATTTGATAGTTATCTAGTTGTATTTGTAGAACAGGGCAGGCCTACAGTCCTCCAATTTTTCCACTGTGTCCAACCATCAAGGTGGAAATAAATTTAAATTATTTAGTTTCACTTTATGGAGTAAGAACCTATATCAGTTTTGTTTTCAAATTGGAATTGATCTTCTGTAGTCCCCTTACCTGACTAGCAAATGTTTTCAGTTAAACACAATCATTATCAAAGTCAACTGAAATATATTTTCTGAAGGTTAACACCCAACTAAGATCTTCACAGGAATATTTTAATTATAATATATTTTGTGATCATTATCTTTTTGTGCTTATTATATCTACAGTAGTTCAATATTTCTGTTCTTTCTCATACTCTTGGATAAATACCAAGCAAATAGCATCTTTAAAGGAAAGAGATATGGAAAAAACTTGACTGATATCTGGTCATATGTTCAATATTGAAATCAATTCCTGTTATAATCAAATAAGTATGGCAGCAATTTAATTGGACCCAGAGTTTGGAAGGATTTTCGACAGAAGCTTGATAAGCTGTAATAATAACAGTGGGCTGATGCTACAGCATTCTTTTTATTTCTTTGAAAAGAGGACCTCTCAATGAAAAATAGTGGAAAGTGACTTCCAGGGCTTAACTAAAATTATAGTCTGTTATATTTCTGGCTTTTGTTTTGTCTATCTGCTTTATTAAAAAGGTAAATTTCTCACAGGTTTTATTTTTTTTATTTTTATTTAAATTCAATTAATTAACATAATGTATCATTGGTTTCAGAGGTAGAGGTCATTGATTTATCAGTCTTATATAATACCTAATGCTCATTACATGACATGCACTCCTTAATGTTCATCACCCAATTACCCCAGCCTCCAACCCTCTCCCCTCCAGCAACCTTCAAATTGTTTCCATGATTAAGTTTCCTATAGTTTTTCTCCCTTTCTGATTTAATCTTATTTTTTCCTCTCTTCCCCTATGATCCTCTGTTGTTTCTTAAATGAGTAAAACCATATTATAATTGTCTTTGTCTGATTAACTTATTCTTACTGACATAATATCCCCTAGTTCCATCTATATCATTGCAAGTAGCAAGATTTCATTTTTTTGATGGTCAAGTAGTAGTCCATTATATATATGCATACACACACACCCCACACATCTTTATTCATTTATCTGTCAATGGACATCTGAGCTCTTTCCAAGGTTTGGCTATTGTGAACATTGCTGCTATAAACATTGGGGTTCAAGGGCACTACATTTGTGTTTTTGGGGATCACTACATTTGTATTTTTGGGTTAAATACCCAGTAGTGCAATTGCTGGGTCATAGGGTAGCTCTATTTTCAACTTTTAAGGAACCTCTGTACTGTTTTCCAGAGTGGCTACATCAGCTTACATTAACACCAGCAGTGTAGGAGTGTTCCCCTTTCACTGCATCCTCACCAACATCTCATTTCCTGACTTGTTAATTTTTGCCATTCTGATGGGTGTGAGGTGGTATCTCATTGCACCCAAAACCATAAGATACCTAGGAATAAACCTAACCAAAGAAGCAAAAGATCTGTACTCAGAAAGCTATAGAACAGTCATGAAATTGAGGAAGACACAAAAAATGGAGAAACATTCCATGCTTATGGTTGGAAGAATAAATATTGTTAAAATGTCTATGCTAAATATACATCTATACATTCAATGCAATTGCTATCAAACTTATTTCATAGAGTTGGAACAAATAATCCTAAAATTTGTATGGAACCTGAAATACCCCAAATAGACCAAGGACTGTTGAAAAGAAAACAAAATTGGTTGCATCACAATCCCGGACTTCACGCTCTATTACAAGGCTGTAATAATTAATACAGTATAGTACTGGCACAAAAACAGACACATAGATCAATGGAACCAAATAGAGAACCCAGAAATGAACCTTCAACTCTATGATCAACAAATTCTCAACAAAGCAGGAAAGAATATCCAATGGATAAAAGACAGTGTCTTCAACAAGTGGTGTTGAGAAAACTGGAGAGCTACATGCAGAATAATGAATCTGGACCATTTCATCACACCATACACAAAGATAAACTCAAAACAGATGAAAGACCTAAATATGAGCTAGGAATCCATCAAAATCCTAGAGGAGAACACAGGTAGCTCTCTTTGACTTCAGCCACAGCATCTTCTTGCTAGATATGCCTCCAAAGGTAAGGGAGACAAAGGCAAAAATAAACTATTGGGACTTCATCAAGATAAAAAGCTTTTGTACAGCAAAGGAAACAGTTGCAAAAGGCAACCTACAGAATGGGAGAAGATGTTCGCAAATGACACATCAAAGGCTAGTATCCAAAAAACTATGAAGAACTTTCCAAACTCAACACCCAAGAACAAATAATCCAGTCAAGAAATGGGCAGAAGACATGAACAGACATCTTTCCAAAGAAGGCATCAAAATGGCCAATAGACACATGAAAAAAATGCCCCACATCACTTGTCATCAGGGAAATACAAATCAAACCACAATGAGATATCACACATGTTTTAAAACATCATTCAACATCTTGATACTTTGAGGTCTCTGAAAAGCCAAAGTAGGTTACAATTAGATCATATTTTCACATTTCTGTATATTCTTATTAGAATGCTACACACACGCTTTACCTTTTAAAGAATATGTAGACACTAATTTCAAGGCTCTAGGTATTAGTAGTTAACAAAATGTAGCACTTGGCATTATTTGAACATAGTGTAAATAAAAATATGCACACATATTATATAGCATGTATATGCACATTGGCTGACTAAAACAGTACATAAATGCAAAGCAAAACGATGAATGGGGTACTGATAGTGGCTGGCAATGGGAGTATGTCTCAGCCCAATTTAGAGATATGCTGGTAAACAGTGAAAGGATGAATACAGGTATGGAAGAAACAGAAAATTATGAAATACTGCCACAAAAGCATGTCTAAGGGGCCTAAAACCACAGGAGATGCTAGAGGGCTATGCCAAGAGGGCATGGGTTTCATTCAAATAGCTCTAGGTTTGAATCCTGACTTAACTATCTTGATGGGCATTTTTGACAATTTTCTAAGTGTTTTGAACCTGTCTCAGCTTGGGGTGCCAGAACAAAACACCATAAAGTGTATGGCTTAAATAACAAATTAATTTTACATAGTTCTGGGGGTAGGAAATCTAGGATCAAGGTATTAGCCCATTTGGAGCTGTTGAGTGCTCTCTTCCTGACTTACAGTTGTCCTCTTTCTATGTCCTCACATGATCCTCCCTCAATCCATGCATGTGGGGATGTGGGGGAAAGAAGTCTCTTCGTCTTCTTATAGGAACACTAAAGCCATCATGAGAGTCCCACCCTACCTAATCTAACACAAATTACCTCCTAAAGGCTCTATTTTCAAATACTGTCATATTGGGGGTTAGACTTAAGCATGTGGATTTGGTTGGTGGGAGGATACAAACAGTTTGTAACAGTATCTTCTGAAAATGACATAAAACAGCCTTTGTTGGATTTGTGAAGATTGGAACACAGTGGCAGTGCAGTAGCATTGCTATAATTTTGGCCACCTAGTGAGGGAGCAATAACTGGTCCAAATAAAATAGTCCAGGGCAAGAGCTCTTAAATTCCAATGGAAGTTTCTGGGATGGTATAAGAAATTTGCAAAAGAGGTGATAAATGGTTTTATACTATTAGTTCATCTATTTTGAGGATCTGTGAAGGCAGATAGAAAATATATGGTGTAGTTAAAAAGACAAACAGAATTACATTTGCAAACATTGTGGGATGCTGTGCCATTTCTCATCCTTTAAACCAAATGAGAAAAATTTCATAAGAACCACTATCCAAGCTTCCTACATATATCCCCAGATATTATGGGCCACAGACTTGAGTCTGAAATACACCCAAGAAATACAGTTGTAAAGAATAATATTTCCCTGAAGTGGCAGAACAGATGGCAAGGCGAAGGTACATGTCCCTTGGGTCAGATGTGGGCCACAAGGGAATTTGTTAGGTTCTGTAAAGCCTTAACCCACCTGGACTAGCACTGAGGAGGCTGCTAATATGCTGCTAGGGCCCAAATCTCAATGAGGGTGGGAGGGGGATAAAGTCAGCTGGGGGAGACATTAAAACAAGGTAGCTACAGTAGGGACTTGCTAGGATGGAAGGGGATATTTTTGGAAGACCAGAGAGAAAACCATTTTGAGAAATAAGTTAGCATTGAATATCTATCTGCCAGGATGAGAGAAGGCCAAGAGGAGATCAACATAGGATTAAGCTTCACTTCTCATCCTAAATCACCTCTTTTCTGATTGAACTGAACCCCTTGAATGGGGGCTGTGACACCAGAAGATAAAGCTAAGGAATGAGAAGGAAATAAGCCCATCAGGTTCAGGCTTCTAGACCTGAAGTAGCATTCAATGAGAGAAGAAAGTTTTTTCTTTTAATTGAGGTTCAGAGTTCTGATTTTTTTTAATGTTAACTTGTGATTTCACCTCATTAACTGGAATTATTTGGGGCTTGGAGTACTTCAATACTAGTTCTCTGAATTGATTCCAGAAGCACAGAGAACCAGGCCAATAAGTCAATTTGAAGGCACTGGAAAATAAACTTGCTTTATGACTAGCATGTGAAGACCAATATGTTTAATAAAGTGGTTATATTATTATATAGTGATTAATATTAATACTTCTATATTAAACAGCTTATTGTATGCTAACATTTTTATAATTTCAGGAAATGTTATATACTTAAAATTTTCCCATCTTGTAAGATTAAAATGAACATTTTAAGGTTTTGGCTCATAAGCATATTGTGAAAGTTCTATTTATGTAGTAATTTGATCCTAGTCCCTTCATTACCTAAAGTTAGGTATTACTTGTCTCTAGACATCTCTTCTCAAACTTTACACACTCAAAGATCCATAAAATACAGATTTCATTAACTATCTAATATTCTACTGGGCTTTGAGATCCACAGAAGTTGATGTCTCAGTCTCTGAGTTTCAGCTGTATTTGCATTTCAGATGCTGTTCAAGAACAAACTCCTCACAGGAATATCAGTTATTAAGGCAGTGTCTCCAGGATAGTATATAATCAGTAAGGCAGTCAAGAAATAAAGCACCACAAGGGATATGTTTTTCTAGCCTCTTGTCTGAAGTCCAAAATATTTATCCAGTTTATAGAGCAGCTGTTGTCAGTGTCACTAAGAACAAAGCAATAAAGGACACCACAATTATTTGAAGTGTTTTTAATTGCCTTATTTTAAGTATGATGGGGAAACAGCATTTGTGAGTGTGTTTGTTAAAAATATGAAGAAAAAATGGACATCAGTCAGGTTCCTACTTATATGACAAATAGAAAAAAAAAACGTTGAACATTAGAATGGAGTTGAAATGAACTCATCTACTTAGATTATTACAGTTACAAGTAGTTTTTTTTGTAAGCCTCATAGTAGCCTCAAAGCAAAAACCCATAGTAAAAAGGTAAAGTAATGTAAGTGTACTACTAAGAAAGTCATCAAATCACAGAGAGAAAGAGAATAAGAAAGTAATAGAGATAAACTATTTTTTAAAAAAGCTAGAAAACAAATAACAAAAGGTAATAAGCATATACCTATCAACAATTACTTTAAACATGAATGGACTGATTTCTCCAATCAAAAGACAATTGTTGAAGGGACAAAACCAAACTATATGCTGCCTACAAGAGGCACATAGAGTCAATCCAATAAAGGACAAAACATTTGTAAATACATACCCAACAAAGGATCACCTAAATATATAAAGGAAATATTAACAAATCTAAGAAATATAAGAAGAGTGTGAGACTTTATATCCCACTTACACCAATGAATAGACTATTCAGGCAGAAAATTGATATGGAAACACTACTTTAAATGACATGTTAGACCAGGTGGATTTAACATATATTCATATAATTTTTCTATCCAAAAGCAATAGAACACACATACTCAAGTGCGCATCAAACGTTTTCCAAGATTATGCATTAGGGGACAAACAAGTCTTAGTAAATTTAAAAGGATTGCATCCTATCAAGCATCTTTTTCAACCACAAGATATGAAACTAGAAATTAGTTATAGAAAACAACCTGGAAAATTCACAAATATTAGGATATTAAAAAACCTGCTACTGAACAAGGGAATGGGTCGATGAAGAAATAGAAAAAAAAATCACTTCAGGGAAACAAAAATGGAGAACACATAACAAATTAATCAGACAGGAAATGACTAAAGTTCCAACAAGGAAGCTTATAGCCATAAATACCTCAAAACGGAGAAAAAAATCCCAAATAATCTACCATTGAACCTTAAGGAACTAGTCAGAGAAGAAAAAATGAATTCCTAACTTTTTAAAAGATTTTTATTTATTAATGAGAGATAGAGAGAGAGAGAGAGGCAGAGACACAGGCAGAGGGAGAAGCAGGCTCCATGCAGGGAGCTCAATGTGGGACTCAATCCCGAGACTCCAGGATCACTCACTGGGCTGAAGGCGGTGCTAAACCGCTGAGCCACCAGGGCTGCCCGAATTCCTAAGTTAATAGATGAAAGGAAAGAATAAAGATTGGAGCAGAAATAGAGACAAAAAGACAACAGAAAAAAAGATCAGTGAAACTAATGGTTCTTTGAAAAGGTAAACAAAATTAACAAACCTTTAGCTGGACTCTTCTCCTCTCCCCTCAAAAAAGAGAATTCAAAATTAGAAATGAAAGTGATGTTGCAACTGATATCCACAGACATACAAAGGATCATAAGAGACTATTATGAACAATCATGCGTCAATAAATTGGATAATCTGGAAGAAGTAAATTCCTAGAAACACAAACTACCAAGACTAAATTATGATAAAAACAGAAAATCTGAACAGACTGATAACTAGAAAGGAGATTTAAACAGCAATCAAAGACCTCCCAACACAGATCTAGGATCTGATGACTTCACTGATGAATTCTACCAAATACTCAGAGAATAAATTAATCAATACTCCTCAAATACTTCCAAAATATAGAAAAGGGCGGAACACTTCCAAACACATTTTAAGACATCAGCAATACCCTGGTACCCAAATCAGACAAGGATTCCACAAAAAAATAAACATGTAAATATCCTTGATGAATATAGATACTAACTAAAATCCTCAAAAAACATTAGTAAATCAAATCCAGCAATTGATTAAAAGAACCATACACCATGATTAAGTGGTTTATTCTAGGAATGCAAGGATGGCTCAACATCTTCAAATCAGCAAATATGATATACCACATTAACAGAATGAAGGATAAAAATGACAGGATTATTTCAGTAGATGCAACAAAAGCATTTGACAAAATTCAACATTCATTCATCATAAAAACTTTCAACAAAGCATGTATAGAAGGAACATAACATAATAAGGGCCATATGTTAGCCCACAACTAACATATTTAATGGTTAAACACTGAAAGTTTTTCCTCTAAGATCAAGAAATAAAAAACAAGTTGCTTATTCTCATCACTTTTATTCAACATAGTACTGGAAGCACTACCCAGGGTGATCAGGCAAGAAAAAGAAATATGACTGTCCAAATAAGAAAGGAGAAAGTGAAACTCTCCATGGTAGAATATGACATATTAAAACCCTAAAGACTCTATCAAAAAAACTGTTAGAATTAACAAACAAGTTCAATAAAATCGTAGAATACAAAATAAGCCAAAATCTGTTGTTTTTTTTTTTACACAAATCAACTAACAGATAAATTAAGAAAATCCAGCTTACAATTGCATCAAAAAGAAATAACTAGGAAAAATTTAATTAAGAAAGTGAAAGACTTGTATTTGAAAATTACAATGTAGTAATGAAAAAAATTGAAGACAAGTGCCTGGGTGGCTCACTTGGTTAAATGACTGACTTGATTTCAGCTCGAGGTCATGATCTCAGGTTTGGGAGATTGAGGCCCATGCTGGATTCTGTGCTGGACACGGTGCCTACTTGAGATTCTCTTCTCCCTCTCCCTCTTCCTCTGCCTTTCCCCTCCTCTCTCTTAAATAAATAGAAAATCTTTATGCCATACACAAACAATCTGAAATCGATTAAAACCTTGAAGGTACAACCTGAAACCATTAACTCCTAGAAGAAAACCTAAAGCAGTAAGCTCCTTGACATAGGTGTTGGCAATTTTTTTTTTTTTTGAGTAGGATACCTGAAGCCAAAGCAACAAAAGCAAAAATAAACAAGTGGGACTACATTACACTAAAAAGTTTCCACACAGCAAAGGAAACCAACAAAATGAAAAGACAACCTACTAAATGGGAGAAAATAATTGTAAACTGTATCTGACAAGGGACTAATATTCAAAGTATATACAGACCTCATACATTTCAACAGCAAAAAAAAAAATACATTGTGAAAAATGGATAGAAGAAATGAGTAGATATTTTTCCAAAGAAGATATACAGATGACCTACAGATATATGAAAAGATGCTTAACATCACTACTCTTCAGGGAATTGCAAATCAAAATCACAGTTAGATGTCACCTCAAGCCTTTTAGACTGGCTATCATCAAAAAGACAAATGTCTTTGGAGAGGATTAGAGAAAAGGGAACACTTGTGCACTGTAGGGAGAAATGGAATTTGTTGCAAAGACTGTGGAATGTAGTATGTAGGTTCCTCCAAAAATTAAAAATAGAACTACCATGTGATCCCGTGTTTCCTCTTCAAGGTATTTATCCAAATAAAGTGAAAACACTAATTTAAAAAGATATATGCACTCCCCAAATTTATTGCAACATTATTTAGAATAGCTGTGATATGGGAGTACCCTAAGTGTCATCGATGGATAGATACAGAAACTGAGGTGTATACGCACACAAAGACCATGGCGTATTTCATTCCTTTCATCCAAAGGAATGAGATCTTGCTATTTGCTATTTGAAACAAGGACAGACCCAAGGGCATTATGCTAAGTGAAAAAGTCAAGGAAAGATGAGTAATGTGATTTCTCTTATATGAGAAAACTAAAAAAAAAAAATGTGAGCTCATAAAAACTGATGGCTATAAGAGGTGGGGGCTAGTGGCAGGTGGGAGAAATAAATGAACAATTTTTTTTTAATAAATTGAATAAAACCTTAAACATATGAAGAGGGAAATAGGCATCAAACTACATTTATACTTCTTCGAAAGTGATTTTTATAATGTTTATGTATTTTTAAAGTACTCTGTATCTACAAATATTTTAAGGCCTTTAAATAAATGTTTTCTTCTGTCATTAGTAGGACATCACTCCAATTTGATACTTTAAGGTCAAGTAAGGAAGTTAGAGATTTCAAGGTTGATAGATGTGAGTGGAGAATAGCACTAGTAATATTCTTCATGAAATAATTTCATACTAAAAATAACATTTTGGAATATATTGTTTTGGATTCAAAATTATTGCCAATTATCATAATCATAGATATAGAATCATTTCTCAGTAGTTGTACTATGTGATAAAAGGTAAAATTTTAAAACTGAATTTTAGAAAAAATTGAAAAATTTTAAATGTGATAATAGCCCTGACTCTGCTATAGGTTTTCCACTTATATACATTGTTTTATAAAACTATGGCTTGGAAAGTTCTTAAAATGTTCAGTCACCCCATATTATTTAATATAATGTCATAATGTTAAAGCTCAGAATAATAATTTCAAAACTCATGATTTAGAAGAACACAAGAATCACAATCTGTACTGATAAAGCACTTTTGGAACAGAAAGATCCATTTTATGTTGCCTATATGTTTTGTGTTTTTTCCAAGCATGCAATGGTGTTAATGATTCTGGTTTTGGCTCTTCCAAGGGAAACAGCTATATTTTTGTGAAGTTGAAAAATAATTGGATTACTGCCTCCAGGAAAACAAAAAATTTCCTGTATTTCAAAGGATGAAAACACAGAAGTTTTATTAACTTATCCTCCCAATGGAATTATAGACTTAAAATATTTTCCATGTTATGAGGAAAAACCTTCATGTGAGGTACCTGCAAGTCATCAGCTGCTGCCCAGTTTGTCTCTGATAATAACAGTATTGAGAAAAAAATAACAGTTGAATGCAGGATTGTTAGCTTACCCATACTGAAAAACCAGGATGATAGTGATAAGATTTTAGGAGTAGATGTGTTCAGTACCACAGAACATGCGTAGTATGAGTAGGATATCTCCATAGAGTAAATGTGTGTTGTCAGTCTTCATATCGAACCCAACTGCCTTTCTAGAATTATGAGACCACCTTGGAGAAAGGTGGAGTGGTATTTGACACTGTGATAATAATAATAACGTGCTTCTAAATCATAGTTTTCAATGTCTTGCAAAGTAACTACCTCTTGCCTCTTTGCCTTTGAATCAGTGTACAGTCACCAGACGGGAAAAGTGAACACCTGACAACGCGTAGAATGGCAGTCGTGTCCTATTTTTATGTCGTTTAGTTGCATCTAAAGCTCAACATGCTCTGCTTTGTGAATATTTTATGGGTGTAATAGTGGTTAACTGTCATATTTTAAGGTCAATAAAATTTGAGGGGTGAAATAGTACCTGACCAACATCAAGAGACTTTGCAGCTCTATACATGAGGAGGAAAATAAGAAAAGCAGATTTGAAAGTGTTATCTTGGATTTTTTTGTAGAATTACTTTTTACATGGTGAATTAGTCTGTGGATATTTTTTTGATTAAGAACCCATTTTCTTGTAGGGTGCCTGAGTGGCCTAGTCAGTTAAGCTCCAAGTGTTGGTTTCAACACCTGGTCTCAGGGTGGATGGAGCCCTGCCTCAGGCTCTGCGCTTGGCTCACAGTGGAGTCTCTTACAGTTTCTTTATTCCTGTTCCTCTACCTGTCTTCACTGGATGCTCTTGCATGCACATGCATGTGTGCTCTATGTAAAAATAAATATTTCAAAAATCCCCATGTTTTGTTGGGGTGCCTGGGTGGCTTATTCATTTAAGCATCGAACTATCAATATCAGCTGGGGTCTTGATCTCAGGGTCGGGGATTTGGCTGGTGTTAGGGTCCATGCTACATAGAATTTACTTAAAAAAAAAAAACTTCCATACCTCCCCTAGCACCCCAGCAAAAAACCCCACATTTTGATATAAAAAGAAAATATAAAAAATAGAAAAGATACATTATTTTTAGTACTGAAATGCATATTTTACACCAGAGATGAAGCATAGCGTTTTTAAATTACCCAAAATAGCATATACCTGATTTTTATATATCTAATTTTATATGAAATTAAATTCATAAGATTTAGTTTATCAAATATCTTGTTGCTTTTATTTAGCAGAATGTGCTGTAATAAAAGTATAAATTGTGAAATATCAAAAGGTACATATTCTGTTATTTAAAACAACTTTAAGGGATCCCTGGGTGGCGCAGCGGTTTGGCGCCTGCCTTTGGCCCAGGGCGCGATCCTGGAGACCCGGGATCGAATCCCGCGTCGGGCTCCCGGTGCATGGAGCCTGCTTCTCCCTCTGCCTGTGTCTCTGCCTCTCTCTCTCTCCCTCTGTGACTATCATAAATAAATAAAAAAATTAAAAAAAAAAACAAAACAACTTTAAAAAGAAAAGATGTATATTTTTTATAATATATGCTCCCCATAGTTTTTCTAATGAATGGATAATTAGCATAATGGTTATTTTAATTTGAGATGTATAACATGATGTTATACAATCTTACAATGTTAGTTTCAGATTTATAATATAGAAAAACAATTCTATGCATTGCTCAGTGCTCACAGAAACTCTATTTCCCATCTTTTACTGATACACTCCCTATGTTGAACTACTCATATCTGTGACTTATTTATAACTGAAAGTTAATACTTCTTACTACCCTTTATTTTATCCCCCATCCACATCATCTCTGGCAACCACCAGTTTATACTCTGTATTTAAGAATCTGGTTTTGCTTATTTGTTAATCTGTTTTGGTTTTTAGATGTAACATATAAGTGAAACCATATGGTATTTGTCTTTCTCTGACTGACTTCACTTACATTATACCCTGTAGGCCCATCCATATTTTGCAAATGGCAAGATCTCATTCCTTTTTTAGGACTGAGTAATATTTTGTTACACACACACAAACACACACACACACACACCACTCCTATTTGCCTGTTCATCTGTCAGTGGACACTTGGGTTGCTTCTGTACTCTGATTATTGTAAATAAGATTCCAATAAGCGTAGGGGTCCATATGTCTTTTCAAATTAGCGTTTCTTGTTTTCTTTGGATAAATATCCAGTAATGGAATGGTTTTATGTTCTTTCTTTTTAAAATAATTTTGAGGAACCTCCATACTGTTTTCCACTGTGGCTGCACCAATCTACCTTCCCACCAAAAGTTAAGTTCCCACCAAAAGTGTGTAAAGTTTTTCTTCACATCACCAAAATTTGTCTTTTTGAGTTTAGCCATTCTGATAAGTGTAAGGTGTTACCTCAGAGTAGTTTTCATTTGCATTTCTCTGATGTTTAGTGATAGCATCTTTTTATGTGTCTGTTGGCCATTTGTGCTCCTTTTTGGAAAATTGTTCAGGTTCTCTACCCATTTTAATTGGATTATTTGTGTTTTTGTTGTCAAGTTGTAGAAGTGATTTTTTTTTCTATATTTAAGATATTAACCCCTCATCAGATACATCATTTTTCTCCTATTTGGTAGGTTGCCTTTTTGTTTTGTTGATGGCTTTCTTTGCTGAGCATATGCTTTTTATTTTGGTGTAGTCCCAATAGTTTTTTTTTTTCTTTTCTTTTCCTTTTTCTTCCCCCTTGTCCAAGGAGACTTATCTAGAAAAATGTTTCTACAGTCATTGTCAAAGAAATTGCTGTTTTCTTCTGGGACTTCTACAATTTTATGTCCCACGTTCAGGTCTTCAATCCATTTGAGTTTACTTTTGTGTGTAATTTTTCCTTTTTGTGTTCATTTTCCTTTTTTTTTTTTTTTAACATGTAGCCATCCAGTTTTCCCAGAACAGTATTTTGAAGAAAATGCCTTTTCCCTATTGTGTATTCTTGCCTCTTTGGTCATAAATTAATTGACCATATTATCATGGCGTTTGTTTCTGGTCTCTCTATTCTATTCTATAGATCTTTGTGCCAGTACTAAACTATTTGGGTTATTGCAGCTTTGTCCTATACCTTGAAATCTAGAATAGTGGGCAGCCCAGGTGGCTCAGCGGTCTAGCGCCGCCTTCAGCCCCGGGTGTGATCCTGGAGACCCGGGATCGAGTTCCACATCAGGCTCCCCCGCAGGGAGCCTGCTTTTCCCTCTGCCTATGTCTCCGCCTCTCTCTGTCTCTCATGAATAAATAAATAAAATCTTAAACAAAAAACTGTAAACTTAATGTAGATTGTTTTGGGTAGTTACGGACATTTTAACAGTTTTAGGTTCTCTAGTTTTAGTTTCTAGTTTTTAGTTTTTCTAGTTTTAGTTTTTCTAGTCCACTTCTAGCATGAAGTATCTTTCTATTTGTGATGTGTCCAGTTTCATTCGTCAATGTTTTATAGTTGTCAGGTACAGGTCTTTTTATTTCCTTTATTTTTATTCCTAGACATTTCATACCTCTTGATGCAACTGTAAATAGAATCATTAACTTCTCTTTCTGCTACTTCATGATTAGTGTATGGAAATGCAACACATTTCTGTATATTAATTTTGTATCCTGTGATTTTACTGAATTCATTTATCAGTTCTAATATTTTTATTTTTTTGTAGAATATTTAGGGTTTTCTGTATATACCATTGTGTGAAAATGAAGGTTTTACTTTTTCCTTACCATTTGGATGCCTTTTATTTCTTTTCGGATTGCTGTGGCTAGGACTTTCACTACTATATTGAATAGAAATGATCAGACTAGACAGCCTTTTTCTGATGATGACCTTATAGGAAAAGTCTTGTTTTTTTTCCACCATTGATTGTGATGTGTGTTTTCATATATGGCCAATATTATATTAAGACATGTTTCTCCTAAACCCACTTTGCTGAGAGATTTTACCATAAATAGATTTTACACTTTTTAATATATTTTCTCTGCAGCTGTTGAGGTAATTATATTGTTTTTATCCTCTTATCACATGAATTTGTGAACATTAAAACACGCTTGCATCCCTGGAATAAATCGCACTTGATTATGGTGAATGATTTTTTTAATGAACTGTTGAATTAAATTTGCTAATATTTGGTTGAGGTTTTGCATCCATGTTCATTAGAGATATTGACCAGTGTTTTTCTTCTTTTTTAATAGTTTATTTGTCTAGTTTTAGTGTCAGGGTAATAGTTGCCGTATAGGATGAAATTGGAAGCTTTCCTTCTATTTTTTTGGAATAGTTTGAAAATAATAGATATTAAATTTATAAATATTATAAATAAATTGCACTTGATCATGGTGAATGATATTTTTTAATGAACTGTTGAATTAAATTTGCTAATATTTGGTTGAGGTTTTGCATCCATGTTCATTAGAGATATTGACCAGTGTTTTTCTTCTTTTTTAATAGTTTATTTGTCTAGTTTTAGTGTCAGGGTAATAGTTGCCATATAGAAGGAAATTGGAAGCTTTCCTTCTATTTTTTGGAATAGTTTGAGAATAATAGATATTAAATTTATAAATATAAATTAAAAATATTTATAAATATATATATTTAAATTTATAATTTTATAATATATTTGCCATATAGAATGAAATTAGAAGCTTTCCTTCTATTTTTTGGAATAGTTTGAGAATAATAGATATTAAATTTATAAATATAAATAGTTGCCATATAGAATGAAACGGGAAGCTTTCCTTCTATTTTTTGGAATAGTTTGAGAATAATAGATATTAAATTTATAAATATAAATAGTTGCCATATAGAATGAAACGGGAAGCTTTCCTTCTATTTTTTGGAATAGTTTGAGAATAATAGATATTAAATTTATAAATATTTATAAATGGTAGAATTCACCTGGGAAGCCATTTGATTCTGGACTTTTGTTTGTTGGGAAGTTTTTGATTACTGATAAAATTTCATTGCTTTATAATTAGTCTTCAAATTTTCTACTTTTCATGATTAAGTATTGGAATATTTTTTTTAAATATTTATTCATGAGACACACACACACACACAGAGAGAGAGAGGCAGAGGCAGAGACACAGGAGGAGGGAGAAGCAGGCTCCATGCAGGGAGCCCGACGTGGGACTCAATTCCCAGGTCCCCAGGATCACACCCTGGGCCAAAGGTGGTGCTAAACCGCTGGGCCATGAGGGCTGCCCCTAAGTATTGGAATATTGAATGTTTCTAGGAATATTTATCCATTATCTCTATATTTTCCAGGTTGTTGGTATATAATTTTTCATAATATTCTCTTTTAATCTTTTTATTTCTCTGGTGTCAATTATTATTTTTCCTCTATTTCTTTTTTTTTAAGATTTTATTTATTCATTCATGAGAGAGACCGAGAGAGAGAGACAGAGGCAGAGACAGACGCAGGCTCCATGCAGGGAGCCAGAGGTGGGACCCGATCCTCGGTCTCCAGGATCACACCCCAGGCTGAAGGCGGCGCTAAACCACTGAGCCACCCGGGCTGCCCTTTTATTCCATTTCTAACTTTATGTATTTGAATCTTTTCATTTGTATTTGATGAATCTGTCTAAAGACTTATCAGTTTTATCTTTCTAAAGAACCAGCTCCTGGTTTCATTGATCTTTTCTATTTTTTTTTCGGGTGGGGGGGCTCTATTTCACTTGTTTCTGATCTAATGTTGATTATTTACTTCTTTCTACTAGCATCGTTCTTTATTGTTCTATCTCCTTCAGATATTAAGGTTAGATTGTTATTTAAGATTCCTTTTGTTTCTTGTGATATGTCTCTATTGCTATAAAAACCTTTCCTAGAACTTCTGCTGTATCTCAAAGATGTTGGAATACTGTGCTCTCATTTTCATTTGTCTCCATATTTTTTAATTTCCTCTATGATATCCTGGTTGTCCTACTCATTTAGTAGCATGTTTAGCCTGCGTGTTATGCATTCTTTTCAGATTTTTTGTTTTTGTTTTGTAATTGATTTCTAGTTTGATTCTTTTATGGTTGGAAAAATGCTTGATAGGATTTTAGTCTTTTTGAATGCATTGTGACTTACTTTTTGGTCTAACATGTAATCTATCCTGGAGAATGTTCCATGTGTACTTGAAAAAAATGTGTGTCCTGCCGCCTTAGGATGAAATGTTCTAAATCTACCTGTTAAGTCCACCTAGTCTAATGTGTCATTCGAAGCCATTGTTTCCTAGTTGATATTCTAGCTGGATGATCTATTTATGTATTTGGGAATTTAAAGTCCCCTCCTATAGTATTACTGCTAATTTCTCTCTGTTAGTAATTGCTTTATGTATTTAGGTGCTCCCATGTTTGGTGCATAGACAATTAAAATTGTTGCATCTTTTTGGTAGATCATTCCTCTTACCACTATGTATGTAGTGGCATTGTCTCTTGCTATGGTGTTTGATTTATGGTCTATTTTGTCTGAAAGAAGTGTTGCCATACTGGCTTTTTCCCCTTCCATTTACATTGTAAATGTTTTTCTATCTTTTCACTTTCAATCTACATGTGTCTTTAAGTCTGAAGTGAATCTCTTATAGACAGTCTACAGCTGGATCTTGTTTTTTATCCAGTCAGTTTCCCCATGTCTTTTAAATGGAATATTTGGACAATTTACCTTTAAAGTAATTATTGATACTGATATTGCCATTTGGTTACTGGTTTTCTGGTGGTTTTGTAGTTCTAAACAATTCATTTCTTTTCCTTTCTTCTCAACTACAGTATAGTGTAAACATAGCTTTCATAGCATTAGAAAATCAAAAGATGTATTCAACTTGCTCTATTGTCATATTCATTTTACATCGGTGGTCTATGAATCCTTAATATCTCTGAGGTATGCAAATAGACAGCAAAAAGATAATAATGTTTTCTTTTAAGATGTGGTTTATGTATACAATGGAATATTACTCAGCCATTAGAAACGACAAATATCCTCCATTTGCTTCGACATGGATGGAACTGGAGGGTATTATGCTGAGTGAAATAAGTCAATCGGAGAAGGACAAACATTATATGGTCTCATTCATTTGGGGAATATAAATAATAGTGAAAGGGAATAAAGGGGAAAGGAGAAAAAATTAGTGGGAAATATCAGAAAGGGAGACAGAACATGAGAGACTCCTAACTCTGGGAAACGAACTAGGGGTGGTGGAAGGGGAGGTGGGCGGGGCGTGGGGGTGACTGGGTGACGGGCACTGAGGGGGGCACTTGATGGGATGAGCACTGGGCGTTATTCTATATGTTGGCAAATTGAACACCAATAAAAAATAAATTTATAAAAAAATAATGTTTTCTTTTCTCTCATTCTTTTGTGTAAAATAAGACCTGTTGATCACATAACCTACTGCTTAAGGTACAAGATATCAAGAAGAAGAATCAGTGTCACTCATGGACATTATCTCTCTCAGAAAAGGGGTTTGCACATTTTTGGTTGTACACAGAATAACTATATCATGTTAGGCCTTGTTACTGTTTTTATTTGGAAATTAAGTATGACTTTAAGGGCTTTTGGGTACCAAGTTGAAAAGGGATGTATTTGTGATGGTTAATTTTTTGTGTAAACTTTTTTAAAAAGATTTATTTATTTATTCATGAGAGACACAGAAAGAGAGGCAGAGACACAAGCAGAGGGAGAAGCAGGCTCCCCACAGGGAGCCCGATGTGGGACTTGATCTGGATTTGGGGATCATGCCCTGAGCCAGATGCAGACTCTCAACCGCTGAGCCACCCAAGCATCCCTATGTGTATACTTGATTAGATAGATCTTGGGTGCCCAGATATTTGGCTAAACATTACTTTGGGTGTGTCTACGGCTATGTTTCTCTATAAAATTACCGCTTGAATCAGTGGATTCAGTAAACTGGTTTGCCTTTTACAATGTGGTGAACATCCTCCAATCCATTCAAAGTCTAAATAAAACACAAAGAGAAAAAAAAAATCAGTACTTTCTTCCTAGTTGCTTAAGCTGAGACAATTGTTCTTTCCCTGACCTTGGCACTCCTAGTTCTCAGGACTTCAAATTCAAGCTGAATTACACTAGGAAGTTCTCCTGGGTTTCTACTTTGCAGATGGCAGATAGTAAGACTTCTTAGCCAGTATAATTGTGTAAATCAATACATTATTATAGAGCTCTTGCTGTATTCATTCTATTCTGTTTCTCTAGAGAACCTTAAATACTGTGTCCTCATAAGGGAATGGAGAGAACAGAGAGCTCTTTGCACTGTGTGAGTTTATCTACAAACTAGGAAGAGGTTCTCGCCAGGAATGGAATATGCTGGCTCCTTAATCTTGTATTTTTCAGCTTCCAGAACTATCAGAAATAAATTACTGATTAAACTACTTTGTCTCTTACATTTGTTACAGTACCCCAAAGTGATCAAGACAGTGTTATTCTATTATGAAAGTATTCCTATGGCTTTTTATTTCATTTTATCTATTTAGCTGCATTTTTGGTCATTCTTCCCTTTATAATATTTGTTTGAATAATTTCAAACAGAAATTATTCCCCCTCTGAAAGTACTAGGCTCTTTCTGGACTTTGAATCCCTTTGATGGCTATATTCTTCTTATTCCTACTGACACTCTGCTTAAAGGTGACTGCCTCTGGAAAATCTTTCATGACCCTGTTAGACCCAGTAATTTTCAATGTATCTCATTTCTGCCACATGTTGGCTCAGAATCTCATATAATCAAATATCTGTATTTGTATTTTACTCCATTTCAATTTCTTGGTCTCATTTTTATTTTCTGATTGAACAAAATCCTGTCTTGTTAAGTGATGAATCTCAATTTGTAATGCAGCACTTAAGACTATGAACAACTACTAAGGGCAATTATTTGATAAATAATAGCAATTATTATACACAATATGTACATACTAATTAGTGGATAGTGAGGATTGTTTTAAAATGAAGTATGTCAGGAGCCTCTCTAGTTGATCCTGTGATAGGATCAAAATATAAATGTGATCCTTTATTTTCCATGTTCCCTTCATGGAACCTTTTCCTTATACATAAAAAGTTATTTTTCTCCAGATGCTTTAAAAAATTCTCTTTAACTTTTGACACTTTAATTATAGTGTGTCTTGGTGTGGGTTCCTGGGTTCATATTTTTTTGGAAATCTCTGGAATTCCTGGATCTGTACATCCTTCTACAGGCAAGGGAAGTTTCTAGCCATAATTTCTTTAAATAAATTTTCTGCCACTTTTTTCTCACTCCTTTCACCTGGGACCCCTATAATGTGAATGTTGGTTTGTTTGATGTTGTCCCATAATTCCCTTAAGCTAGCTTTACTCTTTTTCATTCTTCTTTTTTTTTTCCTTTTGCTATTTTGTTTGAGTGAATTCCACTGCTTGTCTTCAAGTTCACTGGTCATTTCTTCTGCTTGAGTCTGCTGTTGAACTCCTCTACTGAGTACTTCAGTTCACTGTTTGTGTTCTTCAGCTCTGTGACTTCTATTTCGTACTCCTTATATTTTCTATTTGTTGAAAGTCTCACTTGTCCTCATTTCAGTAAGGTCTTTTTCTGAGGTTTTATTTACTTTCTTTGGAAGTTATCCCTCTGTCTCTTTTTCCTTGACTCTCTGTGTTACTTTCAATGCATTAGATAAAACAGCACCAGTCATAGCATTCAAGGAGTATGTAGGAGATGAATTTATTGTTTATTCCTGGGTGAGTGTCCCTCAACCTTTTTGGGTTTCTCAAACTTTTGTGATTATCGAAGCCATCGACTTTATTTTTAATGTCTCTCTGTAGTTGGGAGTTTGCCGAGACTTGTCAGTGTCCCAGAAAGGAGGAACTCATTCAGCACCCATATTCAGGTTGATTGAAAACCAGACTCTTAGGTAGCAGCTTTTAAAGTATGTAGGTATATACAGTTTTGTAGAACCACAAGTATAAGCCCTATTGGTCACAACATCCTTATGATCAATGAGTTCCCCTGGGTGGCAGCCACAAAAAAGGTGTTGTGCCCCAGGGGTAGTTAGGTGGTTAAGAAGTTTTTCTCCATTCATTATAGTTTGTGGCATTTATAAATGTAAGCCCCATTGTACACCAGAACCAGGTAATCTGAAGGTATCCCTGGGTAGCAGCTGCAAAAATCAGGGCACCGGATGACAAGCTCCTTTCTGAGAGATACTTGTTACTAGGAATGAGGCAGAGGAAAGTGCCAAGATGGTGCCCATTGGCCTCTATTTCTGGAGATTATGTCAGTAGGCCCCTAGATGTGTATTAATTTAGATGCCTGCCACTCAGACTGAAGCTTTAAGATAAACAAATAGGCCTCTTTTACTTCTGGTTGCTTTCCAGTTGACTATCCCTGGTTTGGGCCATGTGGTGGGTAAGTCTGTGTATACGAGCCACTTAAGAAGTGTTTTTCAGATCACTATAACTTTGTGGGTCTTATACGTGCAAGTCTTGTTGGCTTTCAAATCTAGATGTTTTGAAAATTGTCTTTCAGGTACAGGTCCCACAAGTTGGGGTTTCCAAGTGGGTTTCAAATGCTTTACCCTTCAGGGAGAAACTCCAGGTTTTCAGTTCCTTCCTGTATGTGGGTTTTTCTGTACCAGTGGTGGGTCTTATGTCAAGATTGTGTCTCAGCCTCTCCTACCTACTTCAATGTGGGGTTTTCCTTGGATACTCAATGTATAGGAGTTGCTTGAATAGATACCCCCCCAGCCTGAAAGAATTGTTCCATATGTGTCTGCAGATTTGGTGTGTCCATTGTAAGAGGTGAGTTCCGGCTGCTTCTATGTCACCATCTAGGACTGAACCTCTTTTTTATTAAGTGTCTATGCTCAAGATGATTTAGTGACTAGTGATATAAATTATTTTTCCTCTTTACTATTTAGAGCTTAGAAACCACCCCAAAGGACATCATATATATTGATTTTTATCTTCCAGGTTGTTTAATAAGGTGCTCAGTTATATTCTAAGTATAGATAGAAGTAATTAAGAACTCAAATTTGCAATTTAAAATTATACTTTTTACTAAGGAAATAGCATTTCAGAGTAATTCCATTTCAAATTTTACTGTGATAAGCATATGCCATAATCTCTCACTCTTTAGACTTTCCTTTTGGAAGGATATAGGCTTCTATAATATGTGGAAAGGATTTAGTATCTTTGTTTGGAGACAGCACAGCTTCCTACAGTGCCTACCAGGGCACTCTCTATATGCTCCTGGCACAATTTGCAAATGGGTACTCAGTATCTTGGCTTTCTATTTCCAACATCACTAAAGTGATTTTATGCAAGGATTTCATACTGATTATCTGAACTGACAGATAATCTTGACTGCTTTCTCCCAGTTCATAATGGAGCCTCTGGGACTCTAAGCATCAGCTGCCAGTTCCTCAGGGAATCTTCCTTCTCTGCCTATTGAAGTTTCCTTTCAAAGTTATTTTTTCATGAAGTTCTCCTTGCATTTCTAATGACTTCTGCTTTGTGAATTTCACTACTAAGCTATTAGTTTTATGCAAGTTTATTACTGTTTTACCTTTGTAAAATGTTTTTCATCATAACACATTATTCTCACTATCATACCTTTAACCTTATATTATAGCATGTGTGTATATGATGGTAATTAAGCCACTACTGTTGTGGAATTTTCCAGATACCTATTTGACAACATCTTTATTTTCAACATTTCCTCATTATCAATTTTAAATATGTTTCTATGGCCCGAATTTAAACAGGTCTATTTGAATTCTTTTAATAGAAGTCATAATTCTGTTCATGTAGAGGGCAATGATATGTATAGTTGTCATGCTTCTTCCATCTTATGTTTATTGATTAAACTATCCTTTCTTTATTTCCTTAAGGAAATGTTTCCTTATTTTTTACATGCTTTTGTCAAGTTGCCATTAATTTTATGTTTTCCCACATATTGGATATTATAACTATAATTTTTATTCAGTTAACTGACTCTGTATTTAAAATTATGTATATATTTATTTCTGCACTAATGGATTAAAAAAAGTATTATTTCCCCATGATAGCATACTGATTTCTCACCAACATGGTCTATGTCACCCATCTCATTAAGAGGAGACAGAAAATATATATATATATATATATATATATATATATATATATATATATAAACTTATCCTATCTCACCACCTTCCCCACCACCAGCCTTTACTCTGGGGCCTTTAGATGCCCTGATCCTGGATGATCTAGTTAAAAATTTTAAATCTTAATTATGATTAAAATTTTCTTACAGTTTAGCATGTTCCTTCTGTTTCATGTATTCTTAAGTAGTTCCTCAATCATCTCCCTCAGATAGAATTTATTAAATGATAGCACATTAACAATCTGCTGTGAGATGATGACTTTTGTCAGTAAATACAGGATTTGGGGGATACATAACTTTTTTCTCAGTAGTCAACAAATGTTATATTATCCTCTTAAGTTTCAAGTGTTATAAATGAGAAATTTGAAGCCAGTCCTTTTACCTGTGTAGGTAATGTTTTGTTATTGTTAATAATAGCATAATTATTTTTTATGTTCTAGGAATTCAAAGATTTTAGCTTTATCTGTAAAATTCAAAATTTGTTATGTAACAAGGTATATTACCTTTTTTTTTTTCATTAATCCACCTTAAAATCTGATAGGTACATTCATATCCAGACACAGGGCTTCCTAAAACTCAGATTCCCTTCCATTATTTATTTAATCATTGCCTGTCTAGTATCTGTTCTGTTTTTTTTTCCTTTGAAATATTATTTGCATGTTGTCTTGGATTCCCTTTTATGCCATCTTTTTTTTCATGTGGTTTTATCCATTTACACTTTTTATTTGATTTTGGCAATACTTTTTATATTTTCAAGCTACTTATTTGGGGGTAACAACTTTAAAAAGTGGCCATCCTCTTTTTAAATATATAAGTATGTCACATTTTTAAAATGTATTTTTTTGTCTGTTTCATCATAAGAATTCCCTTTAATGCTATTTTTGTTTGGTTTTATTTTTAATCATCTTTCCCCACCTGCTTTAATATTTGAAACTTATGACAGATCTCTGCACCTACTGGTCCAGCTTAAACATACTATTGATCTTTGCTGAGTGAGCTGGCTCACTGGGGCTCAGGGTTGGGTCTCTCCTTGTGCAGTTGATAGCGTGACAACTTTTTCTTACAGAGCCAACAGTTATAAGTGAGACTGGTAAAGGGTAACAGAATATGTCACTCCAAAATGTTTCACCTTGGCATATTGATTATTTTGTATTAAAGGTACTTAAGGAACATATGGTACATGAAGGACACAGACTCTTTTTTGTACCACCCTCCTTGCCCCCATCCCCAAAGCAGGAGATAAATCTTCCATGTGAAAAGTAACTACCTTGTACCAGGAAAATAGAAAAAGCCTGTATCACCAGAGAGGGACTTTAGGGCTAACAAGGCAATATAAACAAACCTGTTACTTCTTCACTGTTTACTCTACACATAGCCCAAACTCCTGTCTTATCAATTCTTTAAATTTTTTTTTATTTTTTTTATTTATTTATGATAGTCACACAGAGAGACAGAGAGGGAGGCAGAGACACAGGCAGAGGGAGAAGCAGGCTCCATGCACCGGGAGTCTGACATGGGATTCGATCCCGGGTCTCCAGGATCGCGCCCTGGGCCAAAGGCAGGCGCCAATCCGCTGCGCCACCCAGGGATCCCCAATTCTTTAGATTTTTTAATCCTTGTCTAGAATGTGTAAAAGCTTCCTGTTCTGCTCACTTCTTTAGGTCTTCATTCTCTTATGAATGCTTCTAGGTACATGTAAAAATTCAATAAAGTTTGTATGCCTTTCTCCTATTAGTCTTTTTCAGTTTAATCTTCAGACCCAGCCAGGATCCTAAAACAGTTGAGGGACTTTTTCCTTCCCTGCACTTTTAAGGCCATGAAACATGGACTATTCTAACTCTGTATATCCTCAAGCTTTCCCATTCCCCAGGGTGGTCTTCACTTGGTCTTTCATTTCCTATTGGTCTTCTTGCCTTGGGATAGATTAGGGTGAGTTTTAATCCCTTTGAGGAGTTCACAACCTTGTATCTGTGCTTCCTCACTTTGGTGTTCCAAAATTCATCCACCCCGTGGAGGAGAACACCATGTGTGAGTCCTCTCTATCTTGCATACCACAGAACAGTCTTCCTCCCATCTATGTGCCTTTAAACCCTAGTGGTTATTTGGTTTAGTCAAGGGAGATAGATTTGGAATTCCAAATGGTGGAAAGCTGGAGTTGAGAGTCATGTTCCTATAATCCTCTACTATTCCTAGTGGACACTTCCAAATGTTCTAATTCTCCTTGCTCTCACCTCAAGTCTCTAAGCAAAGAACCTTTCCCATTGCTCTGTACCTAATTTGGTCTCTTTATCCAGACATTCAAATTATGTTCAAGAATGCTTTGATCATTTTTCTTTCAGATTTTTTGGTTCATCCATCCAAACTCCACTCTGTGCATTTTCTGGGTATCAGTTTAGGTTCTTGTTGACTCTAGTGGGTAAGCCAACCCTTGATTGACTAGCTCAACTATATGAATTTCCAGGAAAACTTTGATCCACACGTTTTATTTTTTATTTTTTCATGTTTTATTTTTCAATTAGAAAATAGAAAACATGTGCATACATTAAGCTTTCAATATTTTTGAAAGTTATTTTAAGTGTGTATTAAGTCTCCCCAAAGCACTCTTAATAAGTACTAAATGTCACTCTGAGAAATGCAGTGTAACTGTAATGTTTATGTAAACTTCCTTATGGTCTTTCTAGCTGAATCTGTAACATTTTTAGGATTGTCTTTGGCTGTCATTTGTAATCAATTCCCACCTTAGGCCATCAGTGGATGTTCTATGTATGCATATAACAAATCTGCAAGAAATAAAATGTACAAGTACAAACTCTGTTTTGTGAAGTGCAAGCAAATCAATTGTGACCAGTTCAAATTAAATTCTTTTCTCCACTGAATATGATTTTAGAGGAAAATATACCAATAGAGTATATTCTAATGGAATACTTTGGTGAGTCATGATGTGACATTTTCAATATCTCATTTCTAAGGTAAAAATAATGTACAAAATAAGCAATTAATAGTGATAAAATTTATTAGATACTTATTCTGTGCCAAGTAGTTTTAGTACTTTAGATGCATTGTATCTTTTGATAAACCAAATTAGTAGTGAGTTAATTGCTTTCTTATTTTTTGGATGAGGACATTAGGGTATAGACAAGATAAAGTTGTGCAAAATCTGACAAATTATGACTGATAAAGCCTGGTTTTAAAACCATGTTGTCTGAATCCAGGTCACAATTAGCTATAGCAGTTTGAAATTTTAAGTTTATTCATGAATATCTATGTAAGATAAAAATACAAAGATGAAGAATTTTATTTTATTTTTTTAAATTTTTATTTATTTATGATAGTCACACACAGAGAGAGAGAGAGAGAGAGGCAGAGACATAGGCAGAGGGAGAAGCAGGCTCCATGCACCGGGAGCCCGACGTGGGATTCGACCCCAGGTCTCCAGGATCGCGCCCTAAGCCAAAGGCAGGCGCTAAACCGCTGCACCACCCAGGGATCCCAAGAATTTTAAATAAATATTTATGAAAATATTTGACTTAATAAATGTGATTCCATATAATTATCAAATACTTTAATAACCAATAAGTATTTCTAAATATGAGCCTGTGGTAGCTGGCATTGAGAAAAAACATAAATACTGCATTCTCAATTATTAATCTTTCCTGCATAAATGTATTTTCTCATTTTAAAAAATTTCTCAATTTTATAAATTATAGAATGGTACTATTTAGAAACAGCTCTATGTGGACTTTAATGATAATTGAAATTAACAAATGTAAACAAAAATTTGCATATATGGTTTTGTTATTTAGTCATCTTTACTTTCAAAGTCAATATTGATCAATAAAGTCTCCTTTAAAAACAGGCAGAAAGGGATCCCTGGGTGGCGCAGCGGTTTGGCGCCTGCCTTTGGCTCAGGGCGCGATCCTGGAGACCCGGGATCGAATCCCACGTCGGGCTCCCGGTGCATGGAGTCTGCCTGTGTCTCTGCCTCTCTCTCTCTCTCTCTCTCTCTCTCTCTCTCTCTCTGTGTGTGTGTGACTATCATAAATAAATAAATTAAAAAAAAAACAAAACTTCTTATAAAAAAAAATAAAAAAAATAAAAACAGGCAGAAAGATGCTGGGTTATAACAGCTTATGTAGTATATCAAAAAAGAATGTTTTTATTATAAACCATATAGGGAATGCTTACTCGAGACAACAAAGTCAACATACTTAATTTAAGTACTTGGGTTTTTTTGCTTCTATGTAAAAATATAAAATGGTTATTTAAATAAAATACGTATAATTTATATATTGAACTTAGAATCCTTTGTAATAAATTATTATATGGACAGAAAAAAAGTCTTAGAGCAAAACAAGATTTCTATCCATCATTTAAAATGGAGAATTAAATAATTGCTCACAATTATGTACAAAGAACAGTCTTGCTTTATTTTACTTTGTGTTCACATAAAGGCCCAGGTCAACACCCACATTTCTTGAAGTTGCAAATTCCTATGCTGTCCTGGCAGTTCAGCCATGGCTGGGCACTGGACCAAGCCTCATTCAATTATATATGTATGTGTCCTGAAGAAACATTTAATTTCATCTGGAATCTATCCTGCTGCCATTACCTTGTTTACAGCAACATTGTTTTATTTAATTGTTCATCTTGGTTCATAAATAAATAAGAAAAGTTAAAAATTTTTAGTAGCTATGCTTGCCTATGGCTTAAGCCCTATTTTTGTATTTCAATAAAAGAAAATACTCATTCCCCCCACTCAAAAAAAAAAAAAAAAACTCCCTACATGATTGAAACTTGAATTTTTTTCGAAAGATTTATTTATTGATTGTGCATGAGCAGGAAGAGGGTCAGAGAAAGAGAATCTCAAGTAGACTCCCTGCAGAGCATGGAGCCTGATATGGGGCTCAACTTATGACCCTGAGATCATGACCTCAGCTGAAACGAAGAGTTCGGTGCTCAATCAACTGGGTGCCTTGTCACCTGAATATTTTTGTTCCAAATTTACTATTGGGAAAAATAAGACAATTTGAAAAATACTGAGACTAGAAATAATGGCATTTCCAAATTTGAGAAGTAATATACGTTTATATCCATGATTCAGATCCAAATTTGTTATCAACTATGACATATTTACTTCTGTTTTCATTGGTCATCTCTTCAGACAAAAGTGGAGAAATCCCAATTCATAAGGAAAGGCTAGGTCTTTATTTACTTTTTTTTTTTTATTTGGCTTGTATGTGAATGATGTTCTTTTTATTTCTAAAATGTTTTATAAGGAATTTGGTTTGGTGTTTTATAATAATGAAAAGAAATCCCATGCGTGGTATATTCTATTGGGGGAGAATTTCAATGTCATTCTATCGTGTGAACCTTACTTGGCATGTGTGCTTTAAATTTTGGCTACACAAGCTTTTCAAAATGCTCCAAGACAGCACAGCCAGGTGGCATATGCCACATCATATACATATTGTGTTGCCCTTCAGCTTTCAACAAGGAGAACTCATCTCCTTTATTCCTTATCCTAATGAGACATATCCAGAATGGCCAATATACATGCTAAAAACAAAATAGGAGAAGAATCAATTGATTACATTATCCACATAGCAATTAACTGTTGAGACATGACTTAATAGCTCAAGGAAATAAAATTGGTGATCTAAATATTTTTAAAATGCATTCTAATTTTTTTATTTATTTATGATAGTCACACAGTGAGAGAGAGAGAGAGAGAGAGAGGCAGAGACATAGGCAGAGGGAGAAGCAGGCTCCATGCACGGGAGCCCGACGTGGGATTCGATCCCGGGTCTCCAGGATCACGCCCTGGGCCAAAGGCAAGCGCCAAACCGCTGCGCCACCCAGGGATCCCTAAAATGCATTCTAAAAGATTTTTCTTCAGACAATAAAGACTATTTTTCTTTTTCAAGATAATCTGTTTTTTTCAAGAAAATTTTACTATTGTAAAATTATGTAATTATGTAAATAAAAGAAAATTAGTTTTCAGATAGCAAAGCAAAGAATTATCACTTGGGTCATACATGCTATCTATCAACATTTTTTAAAAATATAAGTGAATTTGTGGGGCGCCTGGGTGGTTCAGTGGTTGAGCATCTGCCTTGGCTTAGAGCACGATACTGGAGTCCTGGGATTAAGTCTCATATCAAGCACCCACAGGCAACCTGCTTCTCCCTCTTTCTGTGTCTCTGCCTCTTTCTGTGTCTCTCATGAATAATTTAATAAAATCTTTAAAAAATATAAGTGAATTTGTGCTATCTTTTAGGGATTTGTTCATGGTTAATTCATTGAAAAGCACCACTAAGGCAGCAGTGTTCATGAAGTCTAATAATCTTATATAAACTATTACTAACTTTCTCTAAAGTTAAACAATGTTCAAGATACAGGAATATATTCCACAGACTTTACACACTATGACATTTATAGTAATAAGTGACTGTGACCTAAAATTTAGGGTTTGTAAAATCACTTACTACTAATCACATTTACCTGATAAAGCTTTAATATAAATCAAACTTCAAAAAATGATAATTACATGTAATCGTGCTAAAACTGTTTGTTACTAAGCAACAAAATATTTAAAATTATGCACATAATTCCTTTTTTAGAAACACTAACTATATGACTGTTTCTAATATTTACCAAAAAAAAATGTGTAATTGCATTTCACACCTTAACAAAGTTTACCTTTTTAAAAAGACTTTATTTAGAGAGAGAGAGAGAAAGCATGTACATGTGGGGGGAGGGGCAGAGAGGGAGAGAGAGACAGAGACAGCAGACTCCATGCTGAGGGTGGAGCTTGATGTGGGGCTAGACTCACAACCCAGAGATCATGACTTGAGCCATCCAGGTGCATTCCCCCCTTTTTTATTAAAAACAAAATTCCTCTCCAGCACTGAATATTAAATGCTTCTCATTGAGTTTTGTACAGCCAATGCCTTCTAATGGCTCCTTTGACATTAACAAAAAATAGTTAAAACTATTACCTTGGTAGTAGAAGTAGAGCTTTGTTTTGTGTCAAGGGTTTTTTGGCTATGGACATCTGATTTGTGTTCTAGAAACTCTACTCTCCATAAGGAAATGGAACTTTAATCTAAAATATCTTTCAGGGACACTTGGGTGGCTCAGTGGTTGAGCATCTGGCTTGGATTCAGGGCATGATCCTGGGTCCTGTGATCGAGTCCCACACAGGCTCTCCACGGGGAGCCTGCTTCTCCATCTACCTATGTCTCTGTTTCTCTCTCTGTGTCTCTCATGAATAAATAAATAAAATTTTTTTAAAATAAAATATATATATATCTTTCAGAAATCTTGAACAAAATGCACTTTATATTCTAATATCCTTTCATGGAGAAATCAGCTTTCCCTGTCTTTGAAATTTTAAGATTTACCTGGAACACATTCACTCATGTATAATTTAGATATGAGTCTATTTCCAAGTACAGAAAAACACAACAACAGTGACACAAAAAGTGTTTTGTTTCACTTGTAACAAGAAGTTCTGGAATTAAGGGGCTGCTAGAGTAATCTTATAATATTAGGACCAATTATTTGCTGTTGTTGCTTTTTGGTTATTTAAATAAACTGTCTTGTCCTCTTATGATCATAGAATTGTGCCATCCTAGGCATCCTGTTTTCTTTCAAACTATAAAGAGAGGGGAGAGGGGAAAACGGTCAGTACATCTGTGTGTATTGGCCAGTGATGTCCCAGAGACCGATCACCAGCAGCAAGGAGAACTAGGCAAGTGGGTATTTGACTTTTATAGAATACCTAAGCATGTAAAAAAAAAAAAAAAAAAAAAAAAAAGAAGGAATTGGTATTGAGTATATGGACCAAGAGGCTGTAAAGCACCCAAAAGCATTTACTGCAGTTCTGAGGGATTGCAATCTGGGAGAAAAGTTGACCTAAATCCAAAGTGTGCTTCAAATTGCAAGTGGGGAATATACAGGGTTAAAAAGGCAAAGACCACAAAGTTACATAACTTAGTTTGAAAGAATTAGTGATTGATGCTAGCAAAATTTAAAGTGACTAATTCACAATTAGCTATTTATCTAGAAGCATTACATTATCTCTATTTCAGTCCAAAGTCAAAGGCTGCAATCGAAAAAGTGGTCCAGTTGCAATTGACAAAAATCAAAAGTTCATGGTGTTCCAAAAATTGAAACAGGAGACATGCATGGGCTCTAGTTCCTCACTGTGCCTTCTACTATCTCAGGAGTTACTCTTAGCAAGGCTTACTTCATTTTAAATCTTCTTTCACAAGTATGAGACAAAATACAATGATATCCAGAATATTACTTGCAAATATGTACTAGCATTTCAGAAAAATATAGATTAACAAATGGAAATCCTCTTTTGTCTGCTTTAATGAATTGAATTGGGTGTCCCCTACCAAACAAATATATTAAATGTCTTAACCCTCAATATCTTAGAATGTGACCATAAGATGAAGTTGTAGTGGTGTAGGATTGGTTCTAATTGAATGTGACAGGTGTCCCTATAAGGAAAGGTATAGAAAGACAGCCATGAGAATATAAAGAATTACAGAGATACACGTAAAGATGAAGGCAAAGATTGTAGTTCTCACAAACCATGGAATATCTTCTGTGCCAGAAGCTATACGAGGCAGGAAAGGATATTCTTCTGGAGGCTTTGGAGGGAGAGTGGCTCTGCCAACATCTTGTGTTTTGTCTCCAGAAATGTGAGACAATCAATTTCTGTTGTTAGGAGCTACCTGGTTTGTGACACTGCTACTGCAGCCCTAGAAAATTTATACACGCACTCATTGTCATTTGACTTCACAGAATTAATTTCTGTTAAAAATGTAGTGAATTTTCCCCCATAAATGTTCCTATTTAAGTATCATAAATGCATGTGTATCCATGCATTTGTGGGTATATGTTGCTGCTTGTTTCCACCTCACCTTGCTTGTTATCACCTGTAACACCAGCAGCCAGAGCCAGGATTGAAACTGACACCTCTGGGTGGCCTCTGACCCACTGGATGGTGACAGCATCTCCTTGAAGCACAATTAGTATATCTTTCACTTTTAGTCTCCAGGGCTTCTATGAGGCTGGTGTAATGGATGACAAATGGAGTCTGCTTGTCATTATTATTATTATTATTATTATTCATGAGAGACAGACAGACAGGAGAAGCAAGCTCCATGCAAGGAGCCCAATATGGCACTCAATCCCAGGACTTCGGGATCACGCCCTGAGCCAAAGGCAGACACTCAACCGCTGAGCCACCAGGGATCTGGAGCCTGCTTGTCTTCAAGAAAAGTTTGCCTGCAAGTTCTGGGGTGTTAAAACCTGCCAAGAAAACACTAAGAGAGGGGATCCCTGGGTGGCGCAGCGGTTTGGCGCCTGCCTTTGGCCCAGGGCACGATCCTGGACACCCGAGATCGAATCCCACGTCGGGCTCCCGGTGCATGGAGCCTGCTTCTCCCTCTGCCTGTGTCTCTGCCTCTCTCTCTCTCTCTGTATGACTATCGTAAATAAATAATAATAATAAAGAAAACACTAAGAGTGGAAGGTGGAAACTTGCGAATAAATGGTTCTCTCAATTCCCAGCCAATTCTTTTTTTTTTAAAGTTTTTCAGTTTTGAGGTATAATTGACATATAACACGTGTTTAAGGCATTGCAGCATAAATACCTGACATATATACTGTGAAATGATTTCCAAAATAAATTTAGTTAACAGCCATCATCTCATAGATATTTAAAAAAAAAGAAAAAAATATTTTCTTCCTTGGGATGAGAATTTATAGGATCTACTCTCTCAGCAACTTTGAAGTATACCATACAGCAAAGTAAACTATAATCATCACGTTGTATGTTGCAAACCCAGTTATTATTCTATAACTGGAAGTTTGGACCTATTGCTACCTTCATGTACTTTCCCCATCTTCTACACCCCTGTCTCTAGTATCCATGAATCTGATCTCTATTTTTCTATTTGTCATTGTTTTAGATTCCACATGTAAATGAGATCATGTTACAGTATTTGTCTTCCCCTGTCTTATTTCACTTAGTGTAATGACTCAAGTCTGATTTATGTCACAAGTGATAGGATTTCTTTTTTTAAAATAACTGAATAATACATTGTGTATATACATCACATTATCAGTTCATCTACTGAAGGATGCTCAAGTTTACATCTTAGATAATATAAATAATGAGTCTATAAGAAATACAAGGTACAAATATCTCATATATATGCTGTTTACATTATCTTTGGATGTATACTCACAAGTGGAATTGCTGGAATATATGGTGGCTCTTTTTCTAATTGTTTGAAGAACCCCCATACTGTTTTCCACAGTGAGTAAACTAGTATAAAATCTCACTGACAGTACACAAGGCTTCCCATTTCTCCATATTTCTTCCAGCATTTGTCACTTCTTGCCGTTTTGATGATGGCTGTTGTTACAGGTATGAGGTGATATCTCATTGTAGGTTTTATCTGCATTTCCTTTGTGGTTTGTGATGTTGAACACCTTTTCTTGTACCTGCTGGCTGTGTACATAATCTTTGGAAATATGTCTATTCAGATCATTTGCCCCTTTTTATTGGATTATTTATTGTTTGCTCTTGAGTTGTATGTGATCAGATATATGATGTGCAAATATTTTTCCCACTGATGGGTTGTCTTTACATTTTGTTGATCATTTACTTTGCTGTGCAGAGGCTTTTTAGTTTGATATAGCCCCACTTGTTTATTTTAGATTTTATTGCTTAGGTTTTAGTTCTCATAGTCAAAACATCATTGCCAAGACACATGTCAAGGAGCTTTTCCCCTAGGTTTTCTTCTAGGAGTTTTATGTTTTCTGGTCTTGTGCATGTGTGCGTCTGTGTAATTTACTTATATATACATATATGTATTTAATTTTGGGTTAATTTTTGTGAGTGGTATGAGATAGAGATTTAGTTTCATTATTTCACAAGTGAATATCCAATTTTTCCAGCACCATTTATCGAAGAGATTATTTTCTCCATTGAATGTTCTTAGCTCACTTGTTAGTTGACCATATATGCATGGCTTTCCTTCTGGGGTCTCAATTCCCTTATTCTCTTCCATTGGTGTATTTGTCTCTTTCTATGCCAGCACCATACTGTTTGATGACTATTGCTCTGTAGTATGGCTTGAAATCAGGAAGAGTGATGTCTCCTGCTTTATTCTTCTCTCTCAGGTTGCTTCAGGCACTTAAGTTTTTTTTTTGTTTTTTTTTTTTTAGGATTTTCTTTCTAATTCTGTAAAAATTGCCATTACATTCTTAATAGGGATTGCATTGAATCCATCCATAGATGGCTTTACGTAGAATGGACATTTTAATAATATTCTTGTTATCCATTTAATGAGATACTTTTCCATTTATTGCTATCTTCAATTTCTTCCATCACTGTCTTGTCTTTCAGTGTAGAGATATTTTACCTCCATGGTTAAATTTATTTTTAAGTATTTTATTTTTATTCTATTGCGAATGGGATAATTTTTAAGTTTCTTTTTCAGATAATTTGTTAATGTATAGAAATGCTACTGATTTTTGTATGTAATCTTGTATCTTACAATGTTACTGAATTTATTAGATCTAAGTTTTTTGATGCAGTCTTTAGGATTTTTTTATATATAAAGTCATGTCATCTGTAAATAGAGACTATTTTACTTTTTCCTTTCCAATTATGATGCCTTTAACCTTTTTTTTTCTTTGCCTGATTGTGTTGACAAGGACTTCCAGTACCATACTGAATAGGAGTAGTAAGAGGGGGCACAATTATCTTGTTCCTGATCTTACAGGAAAGGGTCTCAACCTTTTACTACTTAGTATGAATTTAACTGCGAGCTATATGTGGACTTTTTTGGAGGTACATTCTTTTTACAGCTAATTTGTTGTTTTTGTTTTCATAAAGATGTTCAATTTTGTCTAGTGCTTTTCTGTATCTATTGAGATAATCATATGACTTTAATTTTATTATTTTTATGTTCTTCTTTTTAATGTGTTGTTATCTACTGATTCATGTGTGATGAATCTCACTTGATCATAGTGAATGATCCCTTTAATGTGCTGTTGAATTCTGTTTGCTAGTATTTGAATGAGAACTTTTGTATTTGTATTCATCAGGCATGGTGACCTGTAGTTTTCTTTTCTTATAGTGTCTTTTTTTCTGGCCTTGGTATAAAAATAATTTTGGCCTTATAAGATGAATTTGAGTGTTCCATTTTTTGTAAAAGTTTGAGAAAAATTGGCATTGATTATTATATTTTTAAATGTTTACTAAAATTTACCAGTGAAGTCACCTGATCCTGGTAGTTCTTCTTTGGGGGATATTTTTATTATTATTATTAATGATTCATTTCTTTATTTGTTTTTAGTTGGTTCAGATTTTCTATTTCTTCCTAATTCAGTCTTGGTAGGTTTCCAAGAATCTTGAATTTCTCTTATGTTGTCCACTTTGTTGGTGTGTAGTTAGCAATAGAAATCTCTTATGATCCTTTGTATTTCTCTGGTATTGGTTGTAATACATCCCTTTCATCTATAATTTTGTTGGTTTGGGTTTTCTCTTTTTTTTTCTTAGTATAGCTAAATTTTTGTCAATTTTATATGTTTTCAAAGAACCAACTCTTAGTTTTATCAATTTGTTATTGTTTCCCTGTTCTCACCTTCATTTATTTATGCTCTAATTTCTATTATTCCCTTCCTTCTGATAATTTTGTGATTATGATTCTCCCCCTTTATTTTGGAGGTATAGAATTTGGTCATTTTGATTCTTGTTTCTTAATGTAGGCATTCATTGATATTGGAAGTACATGCTTCTGGTTGAGAACAGATAGACATCCTGGTTTGATTCCCTGCCCATGTAAGGATATAGGATAGGTTTTGTAGCTACCTGGGTTTTCTGGTCAGGCTACCTAGATATTCAGACTAGATATTGTACTCATGGTAGGTGGGTCCTTTGAATGAGCTTTCCTGCCCTGATAGGGCAACAGGATGGGCCCCAAAGCCCACATGCCTCACTGTTTGTGCTTCCTAATCAGGCTAGACTGTACACTGAATTTCTGGGTCAGAAAGAGCTACCAGTTTTGCTTTATAAACTCTTCAAGTGCCACTGTAACCAGTGCTGTATAATGGTCTGTGCAACTTTTTGTGTGCTCTGGTTTGGCCCCCTGGTCAGGCATACTAAAGAGCTTATTCAGCAGGGGGTGGTGCCACATATTAGTTTCCCTGGCCAGATAGTGTTCCATATAGGCTTTAAGTCTGGAATGAGCCATGGTTAGGGCTTAAATTAGGCAAACCTCTGCATCAAGTTTCCTGGTTTGATAGGCCACTGTCCTATAGAACTAGGAAAGAGATACCTGCTGAATTCTCCATGCAAGTGCAACTGAAATCAGAGTCGTAAGATTGACTACACAGTTTCCTAGGAGTCCTGGTTAGGTTTTCTGTTTAGGTTAGACTGTAGCCTGTATTCAGCTCTCAGGAGAGCTATAAATTAGCTTTCCTGCCTAGTTGAGGCAGCATAGCAAATTCCAGTACCAGAAGGGCCCTTCGGTATTAAATCAGAGCTGCCAGCTAAGCTTCCTGGACAGACAGAGTTATCATCTTGGCTCTGCAGACACAGAACTACTGGTTGGGACTGCAGGGTAGGCTAGAGATTCAGAGGAGCTATGAATTTTGGGTTAGTTTTCCTGGTTCACATTGTTGGAGGCTTTATTCAGCAGTGAGTAAGACTATGGACTCCTTCTCTGGCTTGGACAAGACTTGTTTGTGGAGTTAATCAGACAGACCTGTGTACCAAACTCTTTGGCCATATGGTATTGCCAGCTTGTCTGTGCAGATGGGCAGATACACTGGTTCTGCTCTGCTCTAATGCTTCTGGACCAAACCATCTCCCAGATTCTCAGGCCAAGGTTCCTTGGACAGGGTAGGAAGCTACATTCAGTAATGGACTGTCATATGACTCATCTCACCTGTTTGGGGTTGCTGTATAACCATACTCTAGCACCAGCAAGGCTCTTCATTTGAGGTCCCCAAATAGGAAGATCTGTGCCTTGCTAAGTTACCTGGTCAGACTATACCAAAGTCTTGGTTCTTCAGATGAGCTTTTGCTAAAATGGAAAACCCTGAAAGTTTTTGGATGGAAGCTTTTTTGTTTTTTCCTTCCAGCACTTTGACTATGTTGTGTCACTCTCTTCTGGTTTGTAAATGTTCTGCTAATAAGTCTGCAGATGGTCTTATGGGGTTTCCTTTGTGTGTGATAGGTTGTTTTCCTTTTGCTTCTTTAAGATTCTATTTCACTTTTACCATTTTAATGGATCTCTTCAGGTTCATCTTATAGGGAACTCTGGGCTTCCTGGACCTGTATAACTATTCTGTTCCAATATACAGAAGTTTTCAGCAATTGTTTCTTCAAATAATATTTTGGGCCCTATTTCTCTTTTCTTTCTGAAACCCCAATCATTCAAAGGCTCCCTTGTTGATGTTGTTCCATGGGTTCCTTAAGCTATATTTTAAAATTATTTTTTCTTTTGCTTTTTTGTCTGTGTTCTTTTTGGCTTAATTTAGTCTGCTATTGAACTCCAGTATTGTCCTGTTCAGTTATTGTATACTTTAGCTTATAGAATTCTGTTTGGGGCTTTCTTATATTTTAGTTTTGTTCTGTGTTCATCTATTCTTCTCCCATATTCATTGAGCATCTTTTTAAAAAAATAATTGAAATATTGCTGATGCGTAATATATTAGTTTCACTTGTACAATGTAGTGATTGGACTATTATCTAGATTACAAAATGCATACCACCATAAGTATAGTTATCGTCTGTCATCATACAAATTTGTTACAATATTATTGACTATATTCTTTAAGTTCTAGTTTTCACTCCCTTGACTATTTACTCATTTTATGACTTCAAGTTTATACTTCTTAATCCACTTTGCCTATTTTCCCCACTCCCTTCTGCCCTCCTTTGTCAGCCACCAGCTTATTCTCTATATTTGTGAGTCTGTGTTTTTTTTTTTTTTTGTTATTGGTTAAATTTTTCCTTTTTACCTTTAAGATTCTACATCTAGGTAAAATAATATGGTATTTTTCTTTCTCTGACTTCTTTCATTTAGCAAATTGTCTCTAGTTCCATCCATGTTGCAAATGGCCAGATTTCCTTTCTTGTATGGTTAATATTCTATTGTATATATGTATATACATCTTATTTATCCCTTCATCTATCATGGACACATTAGTAGCTTTCGATTGTAACTAATGTTATGATAAACACAGGGGTGTATATAGCTTTTCAAATTAGTGTTTTCATTTTCTTTTTTCAAAGATTTATTCATTTATTTTACAGAGACTAAGAGAGTACACAGTGGGAGGGTCAGGGAGGTAGAGAGAGGGTGGGGGAAGTAGAGGGAAAGGGAGGGAGAAATCCCAAGCCGACTCCACAGTGAGTATGGAGCCCGATGTGGGGCTCAATCCCATGACTCCAAGATCATGAAGCTGGCTGCACCACCCCGGTATACCTAGTTTTTTTCATTTACTTCAGATAAATACCCAGAAGTGGAAATATAAAATTATATGGTATTTCTATTTTTAAGAAATCCTACATAATGTTTTTTCATAGTGGATACACTAATTTTTTTTCAAAATAGTGCATAAAAATCCCATTTTCTCTATATCCTTGACAACATTTGTTATTCCTCGTCTTTTTGATACTAGCCATTAAGTATGGGATGATATCTCATTGTAGTTTTCATATACATTTACCTGACAATTAATGATGTTGAGCATCTATTCATTTACCTCTTGGTCATCTGTATGTGGGCATTCTTTGGAAGAATGTCTATTCAGGTCCTCTGCCTGCGTTTTATTCAGATTATTTGTTTTTGTTTTTTTGGTTTTTTTTTGTTTTTGTTTTTTTTTATGTCATATGACATTAACCTCCTTGCATCCCTGAAATAAACTCTACTTGATTGTGGTGAATTGTCCTGGTAATGTATTGTTCAATTCACTTTTCTAACATAGAGTGGATTTTTGCACCTATGTTCATTCAGTGATATTGGTCTGTAATTTTTTTTTTTTTTTTTTTTTTTTTTTTTGGTATTGTCTGTCTGGTTTTGGTATCAAGGCCACCCAAAAGGAAACCACCACTGATGCCTTGCATGGCTAGACCAAAGCATGGAAGTGACTACAGTACAGCTTTTGGATCGGGGCTTTGATTAGGCCTTGCTGTCTAGCCCTACAGGAGAGGTGAGTATGAGGCAACAGGGCTGGCACCAGCTGTGCACTAATGCCCAGTCTGTAGATGAAGAACACACTGGCATCGGGGAGCAGGGATTGTCTGGGGAAGATGCTACAGCAATTTTCTAATCAAAGGAGAGACATGGCAAAATGGTCACCAAAGCCCCATTTGGTGGCTGGCCCTTGGAAAAACCCACCAGGCCTCCAGGGGACTTGGTCACATGTCCAAAACCAAAACAAACAGTGAACTGTGAAGGAGGATACCCACAAACACAGGCATTTACCATTGCGCACTTGAATATTAGTACTATGGGGGTTTTCATCACCAAAGTGAAAATTCCAGGAGTATTTCAAACTCAGAACATCCCAGAGCATTCAACAGGGAAAGAAGAGAAGCAGATGTCTGAGGAGTAACTGAGTCATTCTGCAAAAGGGTAACTGTGGGAAGGGTTTGTGTCCATATCCAGCAAGAATCTAATAAGACATGAAATAAAATTTAATATTTAAATAAAAAAATACTGGGTTCAGAGAATAAATTTAGAATCATCCCTTCATTTTCTATTTTTTGGAATAGTTTGAGAAAAATAACTTAAGTTCTACCAAAAATTTAAAGATATATCTGAAGACGTCTGGTCCTGGACTTTGGTTTGTTGGGAGCTTTCTGTTACCAACTAAATTTCACTACTAGTAATCAATGTGGTCAGATTTCCTATCTCTTCTTAATTCAGTGTTGGAAGATAGTATGTTTCCATGATTTTATCCATTGCTCCTAGGTTATTTAATTTGTTGGTGTATATTTTTGTATTAGTCTCTTAAAATAATTTGTATTTCTGGATGTTCTTTGTAACTTCTCTTTCATCTGATTTTATATATTTGAGTCCTCTCTTCTCTCTCTTGATGAGTCTTGCTAAAAGTCTATAAATCTTGATGACTTTTTCAAAGATCTAGCTCTTAGTTTTATTGATATTTTCTATTGTTTTTTTTTTACTCTCTACTTCATTTATTTTCACTCTCATGTCTTTATTTTCTTCATTCTGTTAAACTTGGGATTCTTCTTTTTTTTGTTCTTTAAAGCATAGATTGAGATTTCTCTTCTTTCTTACAGTAGACATGTATTGCTATAAACTTCCCTCTTAGAACTGCTTTTGCTGCATCCCAAAGATTTTTAATCTTTGTGTCTTCATTTATCTCCATGTTTTTTTAAAAATTATCTTCAATTTCTTGGTTGACTCATTTATTGTTTAGTAGAATGTTGTTTAGCCTCCATTTATTGGTGTTCTTTCCAGATTTTTTTGTGTTATTGATTTATCATTTCATACCATATGGTCAGAAAAAAATGCTTGAGATGATTTTAATCTTCTTAAATTTGAGACTTTTGTCCTAACATGTGATTTATTTGGAGAATGTTCTATTTGCACTTAAAAGGAAGATACAGTCTACTGTTTTTGAATGGAATGTTCTGCATATATTTATTAAATCCATCTGTTCTCATATGTCCTTAAAAGCTGTTTTCTTTTTTATTGATTTTCTGTGTAGATGACCTATCCTACTGATCTAAGGCAGTGTTAAGATCCTTTACTACTATGTATTACTGTCAATTTCTTCCTTTCTGTCTGTTAATATGCTTTATATATTTAAATGCTATTATGTTTGGTCCTAGATATTTACAATTGTTATATACTCTTGTTGGTTTGATCCCTTAATCATTATGTCATGCCCTTCTCTGTCACTTGTTACAGTCTTGGTTTTAATGTCTATTTTTTCTAAGTATTGCTAATCACTTTTTTTTTCCATTTGCATGGAATATCTTTTCCATTCCTTCACTTTAAGTTTTTATGTTTCTTTGAGTCTGATGTGGATCTTTTATAGACAGCATATAGATGGGTCTTGTTTTTTATCCATTCAGTCACCCTATGTCCACTGATTGGAACATTTAATTTATATTTACAGTAATTATTGCTAGGTATATACTTATCATTTTGTTCACTGTTTCTTCTTGACTTTTGTACTTCTTTTTTTCTTTGTTTTCTCCTCTTGTGATTTAATGACTTTACTGGATTCCATTATCTTTTGTACATATTATAGGTTATTGTTGTGGTTATCATAAAGTAAATATATAACATTCTACATATTTACCAGTCTATGATAAACAGACACTCTTTGACATCTTACATAAAGGATGTCACATTTTACATTGTTTTAATTTGTAAGCCCCTTATGGAATTTTTGTAGATATGTGATTTTACTACTTTCATGTTTCAATGTTTATATTAGTTTCCTAAATGATTAATAGACTACCTTTAGTGTATGTTTGCTTTTACCAGTGTATTTTTTCATAAAATTGTCTTCTTAAAACAATAATAAAATAAATAAAATAAAATAAAATTGTCTTCTTTATAAACTTTTCCTTTTCTCTTAAAGATATTCCCTTTAATGTTTCTTGTAAGGCAGTTTAATGATGATGAATTCACTTAAATTTTGTTTTTCTGGAGACTATTTCACTCACCTTCATTTCTGAATGTAATCTTGCAGTACAAGTATTCTTGTTAATTTTTAAATTTCAGAACTTTGAATATATCATGCTCCTCTGGTCTGCATAGTTTCTGCTGAAAATCAACTGCTAGCCTTATAGGATTTCTTTCTGTGTAACTGTTGTTCACTGGCGCTTTTAAGACTACATTCATATTTAATATTTGACATTTTAATTCTATGTGTCTTGGTGTAGACCTCCTTGTATTCATCTTATTTTGGGACTTTTTGTGACTACAGGGACTAGATAACTATCTCCTTTCGCCAGTTAGGGAGGTTTTCAGCTATCTATTATTTCTTCAAATAAGTTTTCTCTCTTTCTTCTCCTTCTGGGACCTCCCCATAATATGAATGTTAATACACCTGAACTTGCCACAGAGGTCTATTAACCTATTCTTTATCCCTCTCTCTCTCTCTCTCTCTCTCTCGTTTTTTATTTTATTTTATTTTATTTTACTTTGCTTTCTGCTCTTCATTTTGGCTGGTTTCTACTGTCTTCCAGATTGTTCATCTATTCTTCTACATCCCCTAATCTCTTTTTTCCCCTCTACTCTATTTTTTTTTAAATTTCAGTTATTGTATTCTTAGCTCTGATAGGTTCTTTTTTATATTGTCTGTTTTCTTCTAATTTTTTAAGATTTTATTTATTTATTCATGAGAGACACAGGCAGAGGGAAAAGTAGGTTCCATGCAGGGAGCCCAATGTGGGACTTGATCCCTAGACTGGGATCATGCCCTGAGCCAAAGGCAGATGCTCAACCACTGAGCCACCCAGGCATCCGTTTCTTTGTTAAATTTATCAGAGTTCATCCACTCTTCTCTCAAGTCCAGTGAACATCTTTATGGTTATTACCTTTAACTCTTTATCAGATAGATTGTTTTTCTTTGCTTTGTTCTTTTTCTGACATTTTTATTTGCTCCTGGAGAAAGCTCCTATAGATCACCTTCCATAGGAACATGACCTCATATTGGTCAATACATGTTCTTTAGATATAATCCAGATACTATTCAAATTGCTGCCATTGTTCTGGGCTGACCAAGTCATGTAATAGCTTGGCCCTTTAAGAACAAAGTCTTGTTTTTCAATAGCCCTCCAGCTGTCCTGTAGTTAAGTCCTGCTAATTTTCAAAGGAAGTCAAGATGAGTGCTCATATGAGGAATTGGGGGTGTTGGTGGGGATGATCTGGCTGCAGTGCCGCTGTGCTGAGGCATGGGAGTAGCAGGGCTGATGCTTGGCCCAGCTGCAATGTGTGGCTGCAATGCTTCATAGTTATGGGTGGGGTTTTCATTGGCCTTATTTATATATTGATTTCATATCTTGCAACTTAGAGTAATAGAATTCAGAACTAATAAATGAATTCAGAATTAATGGAGTCTTTAGGTTTACTATATGTGAAATCATGTCAACCGCAAATACGGACAGTTTTCTTCCATTCCTATTTGGATGTGTTTTTTAAATTTTTTCTTGCCTAATTTTTCTGGCTAGGACTTCCAATATTATGTCAAATAAAAGTGATGAGAGGGAACTTTTGTCTTGTTTCTGGTCTTAGAGGAAAAGCTCTCAGCTTTTTACCATTATGATGTTAGCTGTGGGCTTGTTATGTATGGCATTTATTGTTTCCTCTATACCCACCTTGTTGAGACTTTTTATTATAAGTGATGTTGAGTTTTGTCACATGCTTTTTCTGAATCTAGTGAGATGATCATATGATTGCTAGTCTTTATTTTGTTAGTGTAGTGGATAAAATTGATTTGTGGATATCAAATCATCCTTGCATCCCTGGGATAAATCCCACTTGATTATGGTATATGATCCTTTTAATGTATTGTTGACTTTGGTTATGTAATATTATGAGGAGGATTTTGGTATCTATGTTTACTAGGGATATTTGGCATTTTCTTTTCTCATGAAATCCTTGTCTGATTTTGGTTGTAGTAAGGCTGGCTTTATAAGATAAAATTGGAAGCATGTTCTCTTTTATTATTTGAAGAGTAAAGAAAGACTAGTATTCTTTGAATATATGATAGAATTAACCACTGAAGTGGTTCATCTGGACCTTTGTTTGTTGAGAGGGTTTTGATTTCTTGTTCAATCTCCTTACTAGTAACAGGTCCATTCAGATTTTCTATTTCTTCATGATTCAATCTTTGTAAGCTGTATGTTCCTAGGAATTTATCCATTTCTTTTAGATTGTCTAATTTCTTGGAGTATAATTGTTCATAGCTGTTATAATCCTTTTTATTTTTGTGGTTCTAGTTTTCAGATATATTCTTTTGATTTTGAGTTATTTTTTTTCTTGGTTAATCCAGCAAAAGGCTTATCAACTTTTTTGAAAGAAGTAAAGAATCACCTTTGGCTTCCTTGATCTTTTCTATGATTTTCTTAGTTCATTTTTAATTTATCCCATTATGATCTTTGTTATTTTTTTTTCCTTCTGATTACTTTGAGCTGCATTTGTTCTTTTTCTACTTCCTTGAAGTGTAAAGTTAGTTTCTTTATTTGAGATTTTTGTTTCTTGATGTTGGGCAATTTTTGCTGTGAACTTCTCTCTTAGAACTACTTTTGCTGCATCTTACGAATTTTACTCATTTAAATTTGTCTCAAAGTATCTTTAATTTCTCCATTGATTTCTTTTTTTGACTCATTGGTTCAGTAGCATGTTGCTTAATCTCCACACATTTTAAAATTTTTATTTTCTTGTTACTGACATCTAATTCATATGATTCTAGTCAGAAAAAATGATATAATTTCAATCTTATTAAATTTTATTTTTATTTTTATAATTTTAAAAAGATTTTATTTGTTTATTCATGGGAGACAGAGAGAGAGAGAGAAGCAGAGACACAGGCAGAGGGAGAAGCAGGCTCCATGCCGGGATCCTGACGTGAGACTTGATCCCGGGTCTCCAGGATCATGCCCTGGGCCAAAGGCAGGCACTAAACCGCTAAGCCACCCAGCGATCCCGTCTTATTAAATTCATTAATATTTGCTTTGTGATCTAAAATATGATTTATCCTAGATTATATTCCATGTACAGTTGGAATGTATATTCTGTTGGTTTAGAATGGAATGTTCTATATGTATCTGACAAGTCCATCTGGTCTAATGTGATGTATAAGGCTAATATTTCCTTATTGATTTTCTGTCTAGATGATATATCCATTGATGTAAGTGGGTTACAAAGTTCTATTATTGTGTATTGCTGTATATTTCTTCTTTTAGGTGTTAACACTTGCTTTATATATTCAGATGCTCTTATGTTGGTTGCATATATATTTATAAATATATCCTCTTCTTGGATTGAGCCCTTTATTGTTATGTAATGTCCTTCTTTGTTTCTTACTATTGTGTTTAAAATCTATTTTTTTCTAAGCATAGCTCCCAGGTTTTTGTTGCCATTTTTTGGGAATATTTTTTTCTATTTGTTCACTTTCAGTCTGTATGTGTCCTTGCATTTGAATTGAGTCTTTTATAGGCAGCATATAGATAGGCCTTTTTAAAAAAAAATTCATTTCATCACTCTGTCTTTTTATCAGAGAATTTAGTTCATTTGCCATTTTGTTCATTGTTATCTAGCTGTCTTATAGTTCTTCTTTGTTCCCTTTTTCTCTTTTCCTTTGTGGCTTGATGACTTCTCTTAGTTATATTTAGATTCCTTTATCTTTTGTGTATCTAATATAGGACTTTGCTTCATGATTACTATGAGGATTACATATAACACCTTAAGTGTGTTCACATTCTAAAGCTCTGTGTTTTTTTTACTTTCCTTCCCATTGTGTTTTTGATGTCACATTTTGCATCTTTTTACCTTATGTATCCCTTAACTATTGTGGAAACAGTTTTTTTTTTTATCACTTTTGTCTTTTAACCTTCATACTAGCTTTAAAGTGATCATCCATTTCTATTACTATTTATTTAACTTTTCAGTGGGATTTGTTTTTTCATGGTTCTCTTGTTACTTAATAGTGTCCTTTCCTACCAGTTGAGGAGGAAGTTCTTTTAACATTTCTTGCAAGATTGGTTTAGTGATAATGAACTCCTTTAGATTGCCCTTGTCTAGAAACCTTGTTGCCTCTCCCTTATTTCAGAATGATAATATTCCTGGGTAGTATCTTGGTTAGAATTTTTTTTTTTCTTTCAGCACTGAGCTATAATATGCCACTCCTGTCTAACTTAAAACTTTCTGTTGCAAAGTCAGCTGACAGCATTATGGGAATTCCTTTTATGTAATAAGTTGTTTTTCTTGTCGTTTAAGAATCTCTCCTTGTTTTTATGTTTACATATTTTAATATATCTTGGTGTGGGTTTCTTTAAGTTCATCTTAGTTGGAACGTCTGAACTTCCTGAATCTGAATGTCTGTTTCTTTTCCCACTTGAGGGATGTTTTCATCTATTATTTCTTCAAATAACATTTTACTTCTTTCTCTCTGTCTTCTACTTTATGGACCCCTATAATGTGATTGTTAGTCTGATGTTGTCCTATAGGCCCCTTAAGGTACCTTCCCCTAATTTTTTCTTTTTATTTCTTTGATTGGTTGAGTTTCACTCTCTTGTCTTTGACTTCACGGAGTCTTTCTTCTTATATATTCTGCTGTTGAACCCTTATACCGTAATTTTTAGTTTAGTTATTGTGACTTCTGTTTGGTACTTTCGTACATTTTCCATCACGTTGTTGAAGTTCTCAGTATGTTAATTATCTTCCTGAGTTCAGTGAGCATCTTATAATTACTTTGAACTCTGTAGGTAAATAATTTATCTCTACTTAATTATAGATTTTTACGTGAGGTTATCTTTATATTTGGAACATATTCCTCTGTTTCTCATCTTGATCAGCTCTCTGTTTGCTTTCTATATATTGCATGAAACAACCAACCCTTTTGGTCTTGAAGATATGGCCTATGTAGAAAATGGATCTTATTGTTCAACCCTGCCCTAGATCTTTGTTATCTCTCAAACTTTTGTGATTGTTCAAGCAACCTATTATATTTTTAATAGTTCACATTAGCTGAGGGTGTGTTGAGACCTGTCAGTGTCCCAAAGGGGAGGATCTCAGTCAGCACCTAGACTAAAGCTGATTGGAAGCCATATTCTTGGGCAGCAGCTTTTAAAGTGTATAAATGTATACAAATCTTGGGAAACCTAAGCTAAATCCCACTGGCCATCAAACCTAGTTGATCTGGAGGTGTTCCCTAAGCAATAGTCATCAATAACAACAAAACAGAAATCTAGATAACTGTATAAGCTCTTTTCTAGGAAATAACAATTAGCTGTAGTTAGAGAGTTCAATAATAGCATCCACTTGCCTGAAAAACTCAAAGTAACTTCATAGTCCCCTATGTGTATTCAATCTTGAAGCCTGCTCCTCAGGCTATAGCTCCAGGACAGGCAAACAAGGTCCTTAAACAGAATTACTTGGTGGTGTGTCTGTGAAGTGCCCTGTTGGGTGGTAGCCTGCCAAGAATGGTCTCATTGTTATTGTACCATGGGACCCAAGAATAAACACAGGCCATAGCCACCAGATCAAGACAATTAAGGAGTGTCCTCAGGGTAGCAGCTGTAAAAACTAGGGCAACAAGCACAGGTGAGTTCCCCTTCAAAGATACTGGTGTTCTGAAATGCAGCAGGAGAGAACACAAAAATAGCACCTGCCCTCTGACTTCTCTGGAAAGGTTTACAGTTAGCCCCTTCAATGTGTACTTCATTAGAATCCTGTCCCTCAGGCTACAGGCTTGATGATAAAGTTACAGGCTTTTTTCAGTTAGACTAAGTAGGGTCTGTTGTCTCTTGCTTTTCCCCTGGGGGTGGTGACTTTTTAAGAACTTTCCCCATTGGTTACAGTCTTATAGGACCTACAAGTGTAAGTACTGCTGGCTACCAGAGTAAGGTCACATAGTGTTATCCCCTGGTGGCATCCAAAAATATCAGAGTGCCTCACAAATATAAGCTCCTATCTGAAAAACTCTTGCAAGCTGGGGCAAGGCAGAGGGAAAGCACAAAGATTACATACACTGGCCTCTATTCTCTGATAGTCCTATAGGCCACTAGATACCTATTCTAGAATCCTGCCCCTTAGACCAAAGGTCCTGGAAAAGCAAGTAGGTTTCTTAGGCTAGGGGTGTATTTCAGTCCATGGTTTTTGCAGTTGCTTGAGAGTGGTAGCCTATCAAAATAGTTTCTCCAATTGTTACAGTCCCATTGTACCTAGAACAAAGCTCCCCTGGCTTCCACAGCCAGGTGAACAAGGGATGTCCCCTAGACAGCAGCTGCAAAAATCAGGTCACCAGATAATGTAAAAGCCTCCTTCTAGGAGACAGTGGTACTCTGATGCATAGCAGGGGGAGAGTGTGAAGATGGTACTTACTGACTGAAGCAAGACAACAGTAAGGCAAAGGAGGAGCGTAAAAATGGTGCCCATGGGGAAAAGATGGCTATAAAAAAGAGAAAAAAGAGGTGGTGCCCACCAGTTAGTTGAGGGCAGTAGGGGAGCACAAAGATAGCAAAATAGGGGGGGAAAGATGGTACTCTCTGCCTAGAGCAAGGCAGAGGGTGACCGCAAATGTGGTGTCAACCAGTATCTGCCCCTCGATTGTTCCAGCAGACTCCTAGACGCATGTGTTAAATTATATGCTTGTCCCCAGGCTGATATATTAATATAAACAAAGTCTGAACCTGATCAGATGCCTGTGAGCTGGGCGAGTCTTTAAAAAGTTTTTTTTTTTCAAATCACTGCAATATTCTAGGTCTTAAGAATGCAAACCCCATTGCTTTTCAAAGCTCAGTGTTTTCAGTGTTCATCTCTCTGGTGCAGCTGTTAAAGTTTGTATGCCCAGTATGAGGTTCAAGCCCTTCACTCCTCAGGGAAAAGCTTAAGGTTTTGAGTTCTCTCCTGATTATAGTCACTGTATGGGGTGTGGGGTTTATGTGAGATTGTGTCCCAGCCTCTCCTATCTTCAATGTGGTTTTCTCAATTGCCTGATTTGTTGTTGCCCTCAAAATGACCTTAGTTTCTGCCCCCCACCCCTCAGGGGAAATTGTTTCATATGTAGCTATATATTAGGTATGTTTGAGATAGGAGGTGAGTGCAAAATCTTCCTATCTTGCCCGCTTGAATCAAAACCTCTTACTATGTATTTTTGATATGACTTATTTTAAAGATTTTATTTATTTATTCATAGAGACACACAGAGAGAGAGAGGTAGAGACACAGGCAGAAGGAGAAGCAGGCTCCATGCAGGGAATCCGATATGGGACTCGATCCCAGGTCTCCAGGATCACACCCCGGGCTGAAGGCGGCGCTAAACTGCTGCGCCACTGGGGCTGCCCCTTGATATGACTTTTAAAATAATTTTGAAGATATGTCTATAGAAATACAAAAATAACAGTAAAAATCATTTAAAATGTTATTGAGATATAATTGACATATATCAAACCATATTGTACACCTGAAATAATATGATGTCATATATTTTTTGATTTGCTATTTGTATGAAATGACTACCATAATAATTCTAGTTAACAACCATTACAACATATTTTTTCTTATAGTTTTAAAAATATACTTTCTTAGAAACTTTCAAATACATAACACACTGTTGTTACATATAATCACTATGTTCTACATTACATGATCAGGAATTACTTATTTTAAAACTGGAAATTTGTAACTTGAATACTTGTCACCCATTTGGCCCATACACTGGTGATCACCAATCCTTCTCCTTATGAATTTGTTTTTAGATTCCACATAAAGGTAAAATCATATCACGTTTGTCTGTCATTTAGCCAAATGCCCTTAGGGTCACCCATATTGTCACAAACTGTAAGATTAATTATTTTTTATGGGTGAATATTATTCCACCCACACATATATCACATTTTCTTTCTCTTTTCTTTTCTTTTTTTCTTTTCTTTTTTTCTGCATGTGAGAGATACTAAGAGAGCAAGCTGGGGAAGGGACTGAAGGGGAGAGAGAGAAAAAAAGAATCTCAAGCAGGCCCCACACCCAGCAGGGAGCCTGAAAAGGGGTCCAAAGCTACAACACTGAGATCGCAACCTGAGCCGAAATCAAGAGTCAGATGCTTAACAAACTGAGCCATACAGGTGCCCCCCATATACCACATCTTTATTCATTCACCCATTGTCGGACAGAGGGGTTGCTTTCATGTCTTGATTATTGTAAAGACTACAATGAGCATTGGGGAGTATGTATCTTTTTGAGTTATTGTTTTCTTTGGGTAAATATTCAGAAATGAATTGTTGGATTATAAGATAGTTCTATTTTAACATTTTAAGGAAACTCCATACTGTTTTCTATAGTGGCTGTAAAGCGTATATTCCCATCAACAGTGCATACTTTTCTCCCCATTCTTGCCAAAACATTATTTTCTTTGTTAATAACTATTCAAACATATGTGATATGATATCTCATTGTGATTTGCATTTCCTTGATGACTAGTGATGTGGAATATCTTTTCATGGTCCTTTTGGCCATCTGTGTGTCTTCTTCAGAACTAGTCAGATCCTCTGTCCATTGTTTAATAGGATTTTTTTTTTTTTTGGCTATTGAGTTGTAAGAGTTCTTTATATATTTTGGATATTCCTTATCAGATATAGGACTGTGAACAATTTTCTTCCATTTGGTAAGTTGCTATTAATTTTTTTTTCCTGTGCAGAAGCTTTTTAGTTTGATGTATTTTTACTTATTATTTTTACTTCTGTTGCCTTTGCTTTTGGTATCAAAAAAAAAAAAAATCATTGCCAAGACAGATTCACAGAGGTTAGTTACTGCCTATGTTTTCTTCTAGGAATTTTACAATTTCAGGTCTTACCTTCAAATCTTTAGTGAATTTTGAATTAATTTTTGTGTATGGTAGAAGAATATGGTCCATTTTAATTCTTTTGGTTGGACTCCCCAGTTTTTGAAGTGTCTGAGACTATGCTTTCTTCATTGTATATTATTGACTCAGATTGTCATAGATTAGTTGAAAATTTATATATATATAATTTTATAATTTTTGTGTGCTATCTATTCTGTTCTATTTATGTATGTGTACATTTTTATTTTTATTTTTAATTCTCCTTTTTAGTGGAGTCTTTGTCTGGTTTTGGAATTAAGGTGATGCTGGCCTCATCGAACAAGTTTGGAAGTACTCCATCTCTTTCTAGCTTTCTAAACAGCTTTAGCAGAATAGGTATGTTTCTTCTTTAGACGTTTGATAGAATTCCCCTGGGAAGCCATCTGGCCCTGGACTCTTGTGTCTTGGGAGGTTTTTGATGACTGCTTCAATTTCCTCCCTGGTTATTGGCCTGTTCAGGTTTTCTATTTCTTCCTGTTCCAGTTTTGGTAGTTTGTGGCTTTCCAGGAATGCGTCCATTTCTTCTAGATTGCCTAATTTATTGGCGTAGAGCTGCTCATAATATGTTTTTAAAATAGTTTGTTTGTATTTCCTTGGTGTTGGTAGTGATCTCCTTTCTCATTCATGATTTTATTAATTTGAGTCTTCTCTCTCTTCTTTTTAATAAGGTTGGCTAATGGTATATCTATCTTACTAATTCTTTCAAAGAACCAACTCCTGGTTCTGTTGATCTGTTCCACTGTTTTTCTGGTCTTGATTTCGTTGAGTTCTGCTCGAATCTTAATTAACTCTCTTCTTCTCCTGGGTGGGTGTAGGATCTATTTGCTGTTTTTTGTCTAGCTCCTTTATGTCTAAGGTTAGCTTTTGTATTTGAGTTCTTTCCAGTTTTTGAATGGGTGCTTGTATTGCGATGTATTTCCCCCTTAGGACTGCTTTTGCTGCATCCCAAAGATTTTGAACAGTTGTATCTTCATTCTCATTAGTTTCCATGAATCTTTTTAATTCTCCCTTAATTTCCCGGTTGACCCTTTCATCTTTCAGCAGGATGGTCCTTAACCTCCACTTGTTTGAGGTCCTTCCAAACTTCTTGTTGTGATTTAGTTCTAATTTCAAGGCATTATGGTCTGAGAATATGCAGGGGACGATCCCAATCTTTTGGTATCGGTTCAGACCCGATTTGTGACCCAGTATGTGGTCTCTTCTGGAGAAAGTTCCATGTGCACTTGAGAAGAATGTGTATTCAGTTGAGTTTGGATGTAAAGTTCTGTAGATATCTGTGAAATCCATCTGATCCAGTGTATCATTTAAAGCTCTCGTTTCTTTGGAGATGTTGTGCTTAGAAGACCTATCGAGTGTAGAAAGAGCTAGATTGAAGTCACCAAGTATAAGTGTATTATTATCTAAGTATTTCTTCACTTTGGTTATTAATTGATTTATATATTTGGCAGCTCCCACATTCGGGGCATATATATTGAGGATTGTTAAGTCCTCTTGTTGGATAGATCCTTTAAGTATGATATAGTGTCCTTCTTCATCTCTCACTATAGTCTTCGGGGTAAATTGTAGTTTATCTGATATAAGGATGGCTACCCCTGTTTTTTTTTTTTTTTTTTTTTTTTTTTTTTTTTTTTTTTTTTTTTTGAGGACCATTCGAATGGTAAATGGTTCTCCAACCTTTTATTTTCAGGTTGTAGGTGTCCTTCTGTCTAAAATGAGTCTCTTGTAGACAGCAAATAGATGGGTCCTGCTTTTTTATCCAGTCTGACACCCTGTGCCTTTTGATGGGGTCATTAAGCCCGTTCACATTCAGAGTTACTATTGAGAGATATGAGTTTAGTGTCACCATGATATCTATTCAGTCCTTGTTTTTGTGGATTGTTCCACTGAACTTCTTCTTAATGGGGAATTTTAAGAGTCCCCCTTAAAATTTCTTGCAGAGCTGGTTTGGAGGTCACATATTCTTTCAGTTCCTGCCTGTCTTGGAAGCTCTTTATCTCTCCTTCCATTTTGAATGAGAGCCTTGCTGGATAAAGTATTCTTGGTTGCATGTTCTTCTCATTTAGGACCCTGAATATATCCTGCCAGCCCTTTCTGGCCTGCCAGGTCTCTGTGGAGAGGTCTGCTGTTACCCTAATATTCCTCGCCATAAAGGTCAGGGATTTCTTGTCTCTTGCTGCTTTAAGGATCTTCTCTTTATCTTTGGAATTTGCAAGCTTCACTATTAAATGTCGAGGTGTTGAACGGTTTTTATTGATTTTAGGGGGGGATCTCTCTATTTCCTGGATCTGAATGCCTGTTTCCCTTCCCAGATTGGGAAAGTTTTCAGCTAGGATTTGTTCAAATACATATTCTGGCCCTCACTCTGGCCCTTTCGGCACCCTAGGGAACCCCAATTAAACGTAGGTTTTTCTTCCTCAGGCTGTCGTTTATTTCCCTTAATCTATCCTCATGGTCTTTTAATTGTCTCTTTTGTCCTCAGTTTCCCTCTTTGCCATCAACTTGTCTTCTATGTCACTCACTCGTTCTTCCACCTCGTTAACCCTCGTCGTTAGGACTTCTAGTTTGGATTGCATCTCATTCAATTGATTTTTAATTTCTGCCTGATTGGATCTAAATTCTGCAGTCATGAAGTCTCGTGAGGCCTTAATGCTTTTTTCTAGAGCCACCAGTAGCTGTATAATGGTGCTTCTGAATTGGCTTTCTGACATTGAAGTGTAATCCAGATTTTGTAACTCTGTGGGAGAGAGGGCTGTTTCTGATTCTTTCTTTTGAAGTGAGGTTTTCCTTCTAGTCATTTTGCTCAGTGCAGAGTGGCCAAAAACAAGTTGTATTGGAACACGGGGGAGTATCACTGGTCCGTCCAGCTGGTCTTCTGGGGGAGGGGCCTGCTGTGCTGATTTTCAGGTGTTAGCACTTGGGGGAGCTGCTCTGCCCCTGCCTGCTGCAGGGCTCAGCGGGGGTTGTTTACCCCGTGGGGCCCCAGGAGGAACAGCCGCAGTTGCTATGGCAACTCTGGAAGCCTGGATTCAGCCTCCGCAGGAACTACGGGGCTCGGGGCTCTCGGTTCTCCGTCCGCAGGGCCTGGAGGCTCCGGGGCGGGGCCGCTGATCTGCTCAGCTCGGGGCAGGAGCGTCCTCGCTGTCCTGGGCCCTCCCGGCCTCTGCCTGTCCCGGGGGAGGCCGGATCCTGGGCTGTGTCCCGGCGCCCTGTGCTCCGGGGCCTGCGCTGGTGGATTCGCGCTCCCGCCCCGCAGCCCCCTCCGCGGAGCCGCCGCCCGAGCCCCTCCGAGCTGCTCCGGTCGGTCCCGCCGTGCGCGCTGCAGCCCTTAGGGAGCTCGGAGCACTCTCCGGGGCGCAGGTGTCTGTTAGTGTCCCCGGGAGCCCGAGGGCATCCCCGCCCTCCTGGGTCCTGCTCCAACTCCCTGCGAGCCCCTTTCCGCCCGCCCGGGAAGGTTGGTGCAGCTCCTGCTCCTCCGGGTCGGGGCTCTCCTGTCCTGGGGACACTCGCCCCGGCCTCAGCCCGGCTCCTCGCGGGCCCCTCCCCCTCGGAGGCCTTTTGTTCCTTTATTTCTTTTTCCCCGTCTTCCTACCTGGATAGAAGCGCGGACTCTTCTCACTGTAGCGTTCCAGCTGGTCTCTCTTTACATCTCAGGCCGAATTCGTAGATTTTCAGGATGATTTGAAGGTTATCTAGGTCATTTGGTGGGGACAGGTGATTTGGGGACCCTGCTCTTCGGCCATCTGGCCCCTCCTCCACTGTATGTGTACATTTTTAACACCAATCCCATATTTTAAACATCCCTAGTTTTGTAAAAATCATTTGAAATCACAGTTTAAAAAAAAAAGGAATCATGCAGTTTGATGCCTCCAGCTTTGTTATTCTAAAATTTGCTTGGCTACTCTATTATTTGTAGTTCCATTTTAGGATTGTTTTATATCTGAGAAAAATGCTATTGTAATTTTGATAGGGATTGGATTCTATCTGTAGATTGCTTTGGGTGGTATGGATATTTTAACAATATTATTCCAACCCACGAATTTAGAATATTTTTCCATTTACATACTCAATTTTTTTCATTAGAGTCCTATAATTTCAGCATACAGGCTTTTTACCTCTATAGTTAAATTTATTTATAGTATTCTCTTTTTCTAAGTTTTTATTTAAATTCCAGTTAGTTAACATACAATGTAATATTAGTTTCTGGTATAGAATATAGTAATTCATCACTTGCATACAACATCTGGTGCTCTAAGTGCCCTCCTTAACACTTGGCACCTATTTAACCTGTCACTTCTCACCCTCCATACCCATTTCCCCTCCAGTAACCCTGTTTGTTCTTTATTGTTAAGAATCTGTGTCTTGATTTGCCTCTCTTCCCTTTGACATGGTAATTTTTGTTTCTTTTTTATTTAAGATTTATTTATTCGTGAGAGACACACAGAGGGGGAGGCAGAGACACAAGCAGACTCCATGCAGGGTGCCTGATGTGGGACTCGATCCCGGGTCTCCAGGACCAGGCCCTGGGCTGAAGGCGGCGCTAAACCACGGAGCCACCCGGCCTACACTGTTTTGTTTCTTAAATTCCACATATGAGTGAAATTATATGGTATTTGCCTTTCTCTGACTTATCTCACTTAGCATGATATTCTAATTCCATCCACATCACTACAAACGGCAAGATTTTATTGTTTTTTATGGCTGAGTAATATTTCATCATGTGTATGTGTACATATGTGTATATACATACTACATTTTTTTATTCATTTCTCAGTCAATGGGCATTTTGGTTATTTCTATTATTTTTCTATTGTTTTTTTTATTGTTATTTATTTATGATAGTCAGAGAGAGAGAGAGAGAGGCAGAGACATAGGCAGAGGGAGAAGCAGGCTCCACGCACCAGGAGCCCGATGTGGGACTCGATCCCGGGTCTCCAGGATCGCGCCCTGGGCCAAAGGCAGGCGCCAAACCACTGCGCCACCCAGGGGTCCCAATTTTTCTATTGTTGATAATACTACTCTAAACATTGGGGAGCATGTATCTTTTTGAATCAGTATTTTTGTATCCTTTTCCTAGGTATTCTTTTTGATATGATTGTAAATGGGATTATTTTTTTAATTTTGCTGATAATTTATTATTGCATAGAAATGGAACAGATTTTATTGTATTAGTTTTGTATCTTGCAACTTTAGCAACTAATTAGCTTATTATAAGACTTTATGAGGAGTGCCTGGTTGACTTGGTTGGTAGAATATGTGACTCCTGGTCTCATGGTTGTGAGTTCAAGCCTCACATTGAAGATAGACGTTACTTAATTTTTTTTTTTCAGTTAAAGAGTTTTTGGGACACCTGGGTGGCTCAGTAGTTGAGCATTGGCCTTGGCTTAGGGCATGATCTCGGCGTCCCAGGATTGAGACCCACATTGGGCTCCCTGCATGGAGCCTGCTTCTCCCTCTGCCTGTGTCTATGCATCTCCTCTCTCTCTCTCTCTCTCCTCCATGAATAAATAAATAAAATCTTTAAAATATATATTAACTAGAAACTCAAGAGACATTCATTATGCTAATTCATGGCCTTTGAAAATTTTTATAATAGCAAGGATATAAAGCTAAATTAGGACTCAAAATATGCAAAGGATGCATTTTCATGTTTTATACCTTATAAGAGAGCAATTTAGATGGTCTTGTCTTCAATGGCTCATGATTTAAATTAGTCATAATAAATCAATGCTTTTATTCCTTAGCTATTGTAGCTCTTCTCTTTGTACATCAGAACATCACTGTTAGATCTTTAAAATATACAGAGAAGCAAGATTTAACTCATATCCACTGATCCAGAATCTTGAGTATATTGTCTGGGAATCTTTGTGAAAAGTTGAATTTTAGGCCCAGCCAGGATAAAGAACAGTTGTTCTATTGAATGAGTGTTGATTTTTCAGTTGGTCACCAATTTTCTCCTTACCTCTAGACCAAAGAAGTAACTTAGTTATCCTATAACAAATTGGAGTAAGAAAAAGAGTATTAAGAGTTTTTTGGACACTTAGTTTACCCTAAAGTCCTGAAAATAAAAGACAGTGGCAAAATGAACTTGATGGAAATTGTTCCCCACACTCAGGGACAATAGATGTTCCTGTGTATTTTTAGAGTATTCTAAAATTACAAATTATTCTGAATTCTGATTTTAAATTTATAAAATTAATAAAATTTGGAAATTAAGAAAACAGTTACTTAAATTATTGGTTCTAAAGATAGTTAAAAATCGCAGTGACAAATTATTGATGCTTTTAGGCTTTACTTGCCCAAATCATTTGTCTATATTCTGATTTTAATCTGTCTCCCCAAATTAAAAAAAATATTGTTTCAGCTTCATACAAAGCAACTAAAATAGAATCTAAGGATGAGGACTGATTATCTGGTATATTTTTTTCTCCCACCAGGTAATTCTATGCAGTTAGATCTGAGAATCCTATTTGAAACCCAAGATCTAGGAAATACTTTACAGCCCAATCTATCTTAATTATGAAAATTCCACTTTCAGAAAAACAGTTCTGAAACCTACTATGTCTTTAAATGTGTGAGAGCTTTGAAAATACAAGGAAGAAAACTCAATATTCAAAACAGAAACATAGCCTATCTCAAAATACTTTCTTAAAATTGTAAATACCTTTATTATTAAAACAAAAATATCATAGTGTTAAGTAAATCACCATATAAATAAAAATGCAACCCTAAAAGTCTTTAAAAATAGAAATTACTAATCCAGGTGAAAAGAAATTTGGTAAGGGGAAAATAATTCTGAAAAGATCAAGGAAGGATCTGAGAAAGGAAGTAAAAAAAAAAAAATAAATGAACCTGTAGTCAAAACAATTATTTTCCTAAAGGATTCCTGAAATGAAAAATGTGAAAATGTTGAAGTCCTTGACTTTTGTTGGTTGTACAGGAGTTATGTTCACTTTTTGTCTTTAAATATTGTCTGTACTGAGCATTTAATAAATTTATAATTATACTATATGTACAATTATATAAAAATTGTATATAGTTGTATAAATAATTATTAATTCTCTGGTGGGTGCTTTTAGAATTTTCTACTATTCTATTCTATTGTGGTTTTCATTTTCCTAAATTTTTATTTAAAAAATTAACCATTCCACTAAAGGTGTACAAAACACAACACATGAGTTTTGAAAGAGAATCTTTCCATAAAATATCATTGTTTTCTATCCTAACTTCTTTTTCTAGTTCTGAAGTTACCTCATAGCTGCCATGGAACCTATTTGCAACTTCAGAACACTGTTTACACTGTGAAGTTTCAGGTACTAACAGTAAAACAAAAATTATAGTTTTTGTTGCTCAGTTCTGTAATTCTTTTGTTTTTGATTTATACCTGTGAAAAGAGTGCAGTGCAATAATTGCATTGCTGATGTATTTAATTTACAGGTTGGGTGACTAAAGAAGTAATGTTTCAAAGTGCTCAGTCTTGTTAACCATAAAGTATAAGCTGGAGTATTCTCTTCAGCAAATGAAGCAAGCAGATGTCGCGGCTTTGATTTCACAAGTAAATGAATTCGTTTTTTCTAGAAGCTTGTATTGTTACATCGTGTGTGTGTATAAAATATTATATATACATATTTAAAAGCAAAACTATATTTGAGAAACTTTTCAGTCAAATATATGACCATGAATAAGTGTAATTATTGGAGACTTAAACCATTCTGTTTTTTCATCGAGGAAATAATTTTAAGGCCAAATTAGTTCCTGTATATCTTCTCAAGAACCCAGCTTCTAACTCTTTCATTTACACTCATAGAGATGATGTCAGGCTGCCCTGGCAGTGAGAGCTGGCTCAGATATTTTCAATCAGACTGATTTGGGGGAGGAGTAATGCTGCAGGGAAATGTATTTTGTATATTGAACTTGACTGCCAATAATAAAAATACTCAAAACTTATTGGCCACTTCTCTCATATGAGAACTACTGGAGTAATCTCTGACAAAAAGATTAAAGATGGGGCCACACCTTGAGTGGCATACCAGGTGGCCATGTACCAAACACTTTTCCAAAGTAAACAAGTGTTTTATGCATGTGACTGCAATAACACATTTTCTAAACATGTAGGCTCATCCTACTTGGTCTAAATATTTGCTTTGTTTTTAACTTTTTTTTTTTTTACTCAAGGTGACATTTTTAAATAGAGATTTTATTATATATTAATTGTGGCCTCCTCTAAGTAACAAAGCAACTAAAAGTAGTAGGACTGCCATATCAGGGCTTTGAGTCTATGAATCTAAGATTCTTTATCAGATTAATTTTGAAAGATATCTTAATTTCAAATGCCTATCTATCATGGAAGTGAGTAATCCTCTCATTATGCCCCTGACAGGTTAAATAGTACCTTAAATTTGATTAGTAAAAATGATGTATCATTCTCTTTCATTTTATCTTTCAGTCATCATTTAGTACCCATTAGGTACCAAGTACCATGCCATTATAGGCTCTGGGGATTCAACAATAAACAAAAGAGATTTTTAAAAATATCCTCCTCATGTTATTCACACAGAGAATTGGTGAAACAGTGTCCCTGAGAAAGTAAGAATGGATATATGTCCTAATTGAAGGTATGAGCCCCAAATGCTAGTCTATGTGTAAAGAAAAGTATGTATTATCACTAAAGAAAGAGCAGTAGAAACTAGTGCAAATTGTTTTTAAATTGCTATTTTTGTTGTTGTTTAGTAAGAATTGGGATCATCGTCTGAGAATAAAGATTAATGGGGGTATAATAGGTTTAAAGGGAAAGTGCCTTGTTACAGAAGAGTTATCTTGTAGAATAGTTTAGAATGTACAGTTTGGCTTGGCATCTGCATTAAAAGCTATTTTAGTTGAGTTATTATATAATGTTATATATATATATATATATAATGACTACCCAGTATATTTTTTTCAAGGATATTCACAAATAAATAGAATATAGGCCTGTAGTAAGCAGGAATTTGGAATTTCTTCACATGAGTAGAATGAAGTAAAGGGAGGCAAGGGAATAATTATGTATGGAAATGGGCAAATATGATTCACCTTGGGAATGTGATGAATAAAGGGGAAACTGAGGATGTAAGTTTGAGGCATGGTGTAGCATCAATGGCGTGTTAGCTCAAGTGGAGTTAAAGAGTGTTGAAGGTGGGGCGTCAAAGTGAATGAGTTGGAAATATAAGAACTGGTGGTTAGGGGACCCCTGGGTGGCGCAGCGGTTTGGCGCCTGCCTTTGGCCCAGGGCGCGATCCTGGAGACCCGGGATCGAATCCCACATCGGGCTCCTGGTGCATGGAGCCTGCTTCTCCCTCTGCCTATGTCTCTGCCTCTCTCTCTCTCACTGTGTGCCTATCATAAATAAATAAATTAAAAATTAAAAAAAAAGAGCTGGTGGTTAGAAAACAATACTTGAAATTGAGGTTATAAAAATACCTCATGCAATGTTAATGACATCAAGTGACTACAGAGAATGGAAAAAAATTTCGGGATAGGAGATCAAGGAAGCAAAAATAATGCAGGGGTCGCCTTTATGTTGTAATCACCCATATTATGATGGGAAATCCAGGCAGGGAGAGAACCATAGGGGAATAGGTGATGACAAGAAGGAATAATATGGTTACTATGTTGTGGTGGTTGTTTTTTAAAAAAAAGGCCTAGAAACAGCAATGAACAAAGAAGGTACCTGTCCCACATCTAGAAATTGTGGATCAAGTGATAATTTTTTCTAACACTTTTTAGGAGAAGCTGCAAGAGAAACAGCATCATGAGGAGTGAGCTTGATGTCATAGAGCAGGAATATGATGAGAATTTTACAGGAGAGTTGATAATTCTTTTTGTTTGGTGTGTGCCTGTGATTGTGTCCACAGGGCATACTGAGTGTTTCATGTGTGTTTTAAAATTTTATTTTGCTCATGAATTCTACCACATATTTCATCTGGCTGAGAAATTTTCCTATTTTGTAACAACTGCTTATGTATCAACCCCTTATCTGTGTTGTAAGTATGTTTCTAAGTTTCTCCTGAAATATTTTATAATACTGATGAAGTCATGATGTAGAGCTTATTTTTAATTTATTAAGAGATTTGGCTTTCATTTATATTACAGATATTCTTATTTGAAAGCTCATGTTCATTTCATACGTGGATCTTACTCCAGGATTGTGAGTATAAATTTAGGCAAAATATCATTCATGTTGGAATCTGTAAGATATAATCAAAAGAGGAGTTAAGGATTAAATAGATTTTTCCCATGTAATTAATAAATGCTTCAAGATCATTGTTAAATAATTTACCTCTTCATCTTTAAACTGTGATGTTTATTCACAGTAGCATGGTAACATTTTTGGGATATTTATTCTGTTTAAATCATCTGTCCATTCTCATATAGTACTATACTGTTCATAAATTATATTGCAGATGAAAATTTGTGTATATGGAAAAGAATTCCAAATCTAACATCAATGAGAAGACTTCACAGCAATATGCTAGGTCATTTTTTTTCCTCTGGAAAAAACGTACACATTCCTATATAGGGAGGATTTTGGAAAGGATACACATCAAAGAGCTAATGGTGGTTATCTCTGCCTGTCAGAGATGTATTTTATTTTCATTTTTGCTAAATATGATTTTCTCATTCTTTTTTCAATAAACCAGTAACATATACTTACCTTTTTAAAATACCACAAACAAGATATATAGCAGCAACCATTTAAAGATACTTTGAGAAAAGAAAGAAAAAAGCCCAAACTATTTCTTTAGTTTCTCTGAGCCCTAGGCAACTAAAGCTTGTTTCATTTTATGAAACTCAGACTTTGAAAATGTCACTTCTTAGGCATTGTCCACGACTCCTGTTTTTCATAAATATGTTTATTTAGCTAAATCTTATTTTTCAGATCACAGCTTAACTTTTTATAGATATAACTTGATAAAAGCTTTGTCCCTGCCCCCACTCCAGCTTTGTATAATGTATGCTTTTCCTTGTTACTCCTTAGTAAAACTGTCATCACATCACCACTCTCAACTTTTTGACTGTCAGCTCCACAGAGAAAGGAGTCCTATCTGTCTAGACTCTTCAAAACCTAATACTAAGAAAGGCACATAACAGGCAATCAGTATATGATGCACTGAATGAATGAAAAAGGCACAGATTTACACTCCCTATGTCTCACAAGGCATAAATATGTAGCAAAGTAACTTAGCTTCTCTTGATCTCAGTTTCCTCTGAAAGATAATGAAATGGACTGCTTCCTTCATTATTTATTTTTTAAGGCTAAAGATTAAAGAACCATATAAAAGGCACTTAATTTCCGCATATATAATGAATATCCAATCAATGCAATCATTGGTTTAAAAATATTTCAGGAATAAATACTTTTAAAGCAAAAATGACTAACCGGTGCAATGGGTGTTCAAGGGTTTTTTGTGGTCCCATAAAATTTTAGGATTATTCTAATTCTGTGAAAAAGTTTGGTACTTTGATAGGGATTGTATTAAACCTGCAGATTGTTTTGTATAGTATGGACATCTTAATATTTGTTCTTCCAATCCAGGAACATGGGATATCTTTCCAATAGTTCATGGCTTTTTAGTTTTTGAAGTTTTTTCACTTCCTTGGTTAAGTTTATTCCTAGGCATTTTATTCTTATTGGTAAAATTATAAGTGGGATTATTTTCTTAACTTCTCTGTTACTGTATTTCTGTTTAGGAAAGCAACAGATTTCTCTATATTAATTTTGTATCCTACAGCTTTAATGAGTTAATTTATTAGCTTAGGAGATTTTTTGGTGTAGTTTTTATCATGTCAACAGTAAACAATGAGTCTTACTTCTTCCTTAAAATTTGGATGAATTCTATTTTTTTTTATTGTTGTCGTTAGGGCTTTTGGTGCAATGTTGAGTAAAAGTGATGAGGATGGACCTCTTTGTCTTGTTCCTGATCTTAGAGGAAAAGCTCTCAGTTTTTCACCATCTAGAATTTGGTTAACCTTGGATTTTTCGTGTATGCATTTATTATGCTAAAGTATGTTTCCTCTGCTTTTACGTTGAAATTTTTTATTGAATGGATGTTGTATTTTGTCAAATACTTTTTTTTTCATCTATTGAGAAGATTTTGATTTTTTTCATTTCCCTTATTAATGTGGTGTATCACATTGATCAATTTGTGAATATTGAACCACCCATGAAGCTGTGGAATAAATTTCACTTGAAAATTGTGAAAAAATTTAGTGTATTATTGGATTCAGTTTGCTAATATTTTGTTGAGGAATTTTCTATCTATCTTCATTGAGGATATTGGCCTCTAGTGTCTTTGACTGGTTTTGGTATCAGGGCAATGCTGGACTTGTAGCATGAATTAGGAAGTTTCCCTTCCTCTTCTATTATTTGGAATAGTTTGATAAAATATGTATTAACTCAGGGTGCCTGGATAGCTCAGTTGATTAAGAATCTAACTCTTGATTTCGAGTTGGGTCATGATCTGAAGGTTGTAAGATCAAGCTGCATGTAAGGTTCCATGCTGGGCATTGAGCTTACTTAGGATTCTCTCCCCCTCCCTCACATTTCAAAAACAAAAACAAAAAACAACAACAACAAAAAAGAATAGTTAGTAACTCTGCTTTAAATGTTTGGTAGCTCTCATCTGTGAAGCTATTTGGTCCTGGACTTTTGTTTGAAATGGAATCAGTAATTAAGAAAATTCCAACATTGTTAGTAATGGATTTGCTCCATTTTTAAATTTCCAATTCAGTTTTAGAAGGTTGTATGTTTCTAGAAAAATCCGTTTTTTTGTAGGTCATCCAGTTTATTGGCATATAGTTTTTCATAATATTCTCTTATTCTTTATATCTATCCTCCTCTATTTTTGATTTTAATTGAGTCCTTTTTTTTAAATAGTTAAACCTTTAGCCAGACTTATCTTTTCAAAAAACCAGCTTCTGGTTTTGTTGATGTTTATTTTTATTATTGTTGTTTTTCTTATACCTTAAGCTTTTTCTAGCTCCTTTAGGAATAATGTAAGGAGGTTAATTCGGGATTTTGCTTTTTCTTGAGGTAGACCTGTATTGCTACAGACTTACCTTTAGAATAGCTTTAGCTGCCTTCCAAAGATTTTGTAACCATTGTGTTTTCAATTTCCTGTTAAATTTCTTGGTAGAGCCATTCATTTTTTTAGTATCATGTTACTTAGCTGCCACCTATTTTTGTTTCCAGATTTTTTCTTGTGATTTATGATGTCTTATAGTTGTGGTTTGGAAAGATTCATGATCTAATTTCAATCTTTTAAAATTTATTGACTGGTGGCCTAACATGTGCTCTATCTTGGAAAATGTTTCATGTGTACTTGAAAATAATGTATATTCCAGTGGTTTTGGAAAGTTCTGCAACTATATCAGAGGTCGATTGGTTTAATGTGTCATTCACTGTTTCCTTCATGGCTTCTGTCTGGATTAGCCATTGAATAAGTGGGGTTTAAATTCCTGTACTATTACTATAATACTGTCAATTTCTTCTTTTATGTTAATAGTTGCTATATGTATTTAGGTACTCTCATTTAGGATGCATGAATATTTACAATTATTTTATTCTTTCCTTGGATTGTTCTCTTTGCCTATGTAGTGTTGTTCTTTGTCTCTTATTACAGTCCTCGTTTTAAAGTCTGTTTTGTCTCATTTTAAATATTGCTACTCTTTCTCTCTTTGGTTCCACTTACATGGTAAATGTTCTTCCATCCCTTCATGTGCAATCCACATGTGTCTCCATGTCTGAAGTGAACCTCCTGTAGACAACATAGAGATGAGTCCTGCTATTTTTAACTTAAAATGTTAATATTTTAATTTAGGTATACAATATAATGATTAAACAATCCTATGCATTTCTCACTGCTCATCATGATAACTGTACTCTTAATACCCTTTACCTATTTCACCTCCTCCCCCCACAACCTTCCCTCTGGATCCATCAGTTTGTTCTCTGTATTTGGGTCTGGTGTTTTTCTTTTTCTTTGTTTTGTCTCATAAATTTCACATATGGGTGAAAATATATGTTATTTTTCTCTGACTGGTTTATTTTGCTTAGCATTATATACTCCAGTTCCATTATGTTGTTGTAAATGCCAAGATTTCATTTTTTATGGCTAATATTCCATTATTAATAACTGTACTCTCATATTTATTATCACCTCTTCATTCATTTATGGATGGACATTTGGGTTGCTTCTTTATCTTGATTATTGTAAATAATGCTGCAATCAACATAAAGGTGCATATAACTTTTCAAAGTAGTGTTTTGGTTTTCTTTGGATAAATACCCACTAATGGAATTACTGATTCATATGGTAATTCTAGTTTTTATCTTTTGAGGAAACCCCATATTTTTTTTTCCACAGTGGCTGCAACAATTTGCATTCTCATCAATCATGGGAAAGGTTTCCATTGCTCCACAATCTTATCAATACTTGTAATTTCCTGTGTTTTTGATTTTAGCCATTTTCATTTGCAATTTATGATGATTAATATTGTGGGACATCTTTCATGTGTCTCTTGTCCATCTCCATATCATTGGGAAAATGTCTATCCATTTTTAATTGGATTTTTTTTGGTATTGAGTTAAATATCAACCCCGTCAGACATAATTTACAAATATATTGTCTCATTCAGTAGGTTGCCTTTTAATTTTGTTGATGATTTTCTTTGCTGTGCAAAATGATATTTGTTCCAGGAATTCTATTATTTCAAGTCACACATTTAGGTCTTGAATCCAATTCGATTTTATTTTTGTGTATGGTGCAAGAAAGTGGTTGTTTTCCCAGAACCATTTGTTGAAGAGATTGTCTTTTCCCCATTGCATATTCTTGCCTGTTTGTAGAAGACTAGGTTTATTTCTGGGATCTCTACTCCATTGATCTATGTGTCTATTTTTGTGCCATACTGTACTGTTTTGATTAACATAACTGGGTAGTATATCATGAAATCTGGGATGTGATACTTCAAGTGGTTTTCTTCTTTTTTAAGGTGATTCTGGCTGCTTGAGTTATTTTTGGTTCCCTGCAAATCTTACTATTCTAATTCTGTGAAAAATGCTATTGGTATTTTAATAGAGATTGCACTAAATCTGTAGACTGCTTTGGGTAATATGGACACTTTAACAATATTGATTCTTCTCATCCATGAGCATGGAATATGTTTCCATCTGTTTGTGCTGTCCTCAATTTCTTCCATCAATGTCTTATAGTTTTCATTGTATAGGTCCTTGACTTTCTTGGTTAGTTTATTCCTTAACCAAGATATTTAATCATTTTGGATGCAATTGTAAAAGAGAATGTTTTCTTAATTTCTCTTTCTACTACTTCACTAGTAGTGTATAGAAATGCAATGGATTTCTGTATGTTTAATTTGTATCTTGTGACCTTACTAAATTCATTTATCAGTTCTTGTAGGTTTTTTTTTTTTGTGGAATCCTTAGTGTTTTCTACACTAAACCAGCCTTACATGAAATAGCAAAGGAAATCTTTGAGTGAAAAGATCACAACTAGTAGTAAGAAAACTGAGATGAAACACATTAAGAAGTAAATGCAAACCTATAATAAAAGGAGTACATTAATCACTTAAAATTGCTTAAGACATCAACTTAATATAGATTACTAAACACATAAAATATTATATATGAACATACAAAAACCTGTAAAAAATCCTATCAAACTACAAGAGAATAGAGCAGGAGAAGAAAGATAAAAGAACTACAAAACAACCATAAAACAAATAACAAAATGTCAGTAAGCACATACTTATCAAAAATTATTTTGAATGTAAATGGACTGAATTCCCCAATCAAAAGACATTGGTGACTAGATAAAAAAAAGTAAGACCCACCTATTAAAAGACTCGTTTCAGACCTAAAGACACATGTAGATTGAAAGTGAAGGATGGAAAAGCATTTATCATACAAATAGATGCAAAAAAGATAGCTGGAGTAGCATTACTTATATTGTACAAAATACACTTTAACAGAGAGAAAATAACACTACATAAAGGGAACAATTCAAGAAGAAGATCATTCAATTATAAATACTTATGTACCCAACATGGGAATACCCAACTATATAAAGGGGCTAATAACAGATATTAAGCAAGAAATGAAGAGTAATACAACAATATTAGGGGACTTTAACACCCCTTACATCAATGGATAGATGATCCAGACAGAAAATCAGCAAGGAAACATAATTTTTGGATGACGCATGGCCAGATGGATCTAACAGATCTATTCAGAACATTGGATCCAAAGACAGTCTTTTCAAATGCACATGAAACATTCTAGAGAATAGATCACCTGTTAGGCCATTAACCAAGTTTTAGCAAGTTCAAAAGATTGAAGTCATATGCATCTTTTCCAACCACAATACTAGGAACCAACCACAAAAGAAATTTAGAAAAAAAAAATGGAACTTAAATAACATGCAATTTAAAACAATGAAGGCATCAATGAATAAATCAAAGGGGAAATTAAAAAAATATATATGGAGACAAATGAAAAAAAGGATATTATGATGGTGCAAAAGCTGTACTGAGGGAAATGTATAAGCAATACAGGCCTATATCAAGAAGCAAGAAAAATCTCAATGTAATTTCCCCATTTAATGGAGAAAGAACAAGACAACAAACAAAACTTAAAAATAGGAGAAAGGCCATAGAGACTAAAAAACAATGCAATATATCAATGAAACCTAGAATTGGTTCTTAGAGCAAAGAAATTGATAAGCCTTTAGTCCCAGACTCATCAAAAAAAACTATAAAATCAGAAATGAAAGAGATATAATGGATACCACAAATACAGAGGATTATAAAAGATTATGAAAAATTATATGCCAGCAAATTGGAAAACCCAGAAGAAATGATAAATTCCTAAAAACGTATAACATCCCAAAATCAAATCAGGAAAAAAGCAGAAAATTTGAACAGACCAATTAAAAGCAAGGAAATTGAATCAGTAATAATAAAAATAAATCCCTATAAAAAAAAGTCCAGGACTAGATGACTTCACAGGTGAATTCTATCAAACTTTTGAAGAAGAGTTAATATCTCTGATGGTTTGTTTCCCTTCCTTCCCCTGTGATCCTTTGCACTGTTTCTTAGATTCCACATATGAGTGAAACGATATGATGTTGTCTTTTTCTGACTTATTTTGCTTAGCATAATACCCTCCGGTTCCATCCACATCAATGTAAATAGTAAGATTTCATTCTTCCTCATGGCTAATAGTCCATTGTGTGTGTGTGTGTGTGTGTGTATAACACATCTTTATTCCTTCTAGTCTCTTAACTATAGGAAACAAACTGAGAGTTGTTAGGAGGCGGATGGCAGGATAGGGTAACTGGGTGATGGACATTAAGGAGGGCACATGATATGATAATCCCTGGGCGTTATATGCAATTGATGAATTACTGAACCCTACATCTGAAATTAATGATGTGGGTCGCCTAGGTGGCTCAGTGGTTGAGCATCTGCCTTTGGCTCGGGGCATTATCCCCGTCCCAGGATCGAGTCCCACATCCCCACATCCGCCTCCCTGCAGGAAGCCTGCTTCTCCCTCTGTCTATGTCTCTGCCTCTGTGTCTCATGAATAAATAAAATCTTTTTAAAAATTGAAACTAATGATGTACTATATGTCGGCTAGTTGAATTTAAGTAAATAAAAAAGAAGAGTTAATACCTATTCTCAAATTATTCCAAAAAGTGGAGGAGGAAGATAAACTTCCAAATTCATTCAATGCGATCAACATTACCCTAATACTAAAACCAAGTGAAGACAATACTAAAAACAAACAAACAAAACAAAACAAAAAAAACAAAAAAACAAAAACAAACAAACCCAAAACCTATAGGCTAATATGTCTGATGAAGATAGATGCTAAAATCCTCAATAAAGTAAAACAAATCATTCACCATGATCAAGTGGGATTTATTCCTGGGATGCAAATATGGTTCAATATTCGTAAATCAGTGTGATACATCACATCAACAAGTTAAAAAGAATAAAAAACTTATAATCATTTCAATAGGTGTATAAAAAGCATTTGACAAAATAGGTTTAGAGGAAATACGCTTCACATAATAAAGGCCATGTATGAAATACCCACAGGTAGCATCATACTCAAAGGTGAAAAACTGAGAGCTTTTCCCCTAGATCAGGAAAAAACCAAGCATTTCTACTTTCACTGATTTTATTCAACATAGTACTGCAAGTCCTAGCCACAGCAATCACACTAGAAAAAAGTGAAAGTCATCTAAATTGATAAGAAAGAAGTTTTACTTCTTTCATTATTTGCAGATGACAGGATGCTATATACAGAAAATACAAAATATTCCACAAAAAACTACAAGAACCAAATAATGAAGTCCATAAGGTTATAGGATACAAATTCAACACACAGAAATGTGTCACATTTCTATATGCTACTAATGAAGTAGCAGAAAGAAAAATTAAGAAAACACTCCTTTTTACAAGCACCCCAAATCCTAAAATATCTAGGAATAAATTTAACCATGGAGGTGAAAACACCTACACTCTGAAAAGATGGCACAAAGAGATGGAAAGATGTACTATGCTCAGAGATTGGCAGAACAAATATTGTTAAAAGGCCCATGCCACCCAAATCAGTCTACAGATTTAATGCAGTCTCTATTGAAATACCAACAGCTTTCTCACAGAATTAGAAAAAAAATAGTAAAATTGTGTGGAATTACAAAAGTACTCAAATAGCCAAAGCAATCTTGAAAAAGAAGAACACTAGAGGTATCAAAATCTCAGATTTCATGATGTACTACGTAGATGTGTTAATCAAAACTATACAGTGTGGCACAGAAAGACACATAGATCAATGGGGAAGAATAGAGAGCCCAGAAATAAACTCCTATGGTCAATTTGTGACAAAGGAGGCAAGAATATGCAATGGGGGGAAAAGTCTCTTTTTTATAGTGTGAGGGAAACTCAACAGCTATATAAAAAAGAATGAAACTGGACTAGTATCTTATACCACACGCAAAAATAAATTTAAAATGGAGTAAGCACCTAAATATGAGGCATGAAAACCTAAAAGTCCTAGAAGAGAGCACAGACAATAATTTCTCTGACATTGGCCATAACAAATTTTTCCAGATTTATCTCCTAAGGCAAGGGAAACAAATGCAAAAATAAATTATTGAGACTCCATCAAAGATACAAGCTTATTCACAGCACAGGAAACAATCAACAAAACTAACTAATTGAATAGGAGACAACATTTGCAAATGACATACCCAATAAGGGGTTAGTATCCAAAATATATAATAAATGTATACAATTCAGTGCTACATAAACAATGCACTTAAAACTGGGCAGAAGACATGAAGAGACATTTTTCTAAAGAAGATATCCAGGTAGCCAACAGACACATGAAGAGATACTCAACATCATCAGTAGGGAAATGCAAATCAAAACCACAATGAGCTATTACCTCTCACCTGTCACAATAGCTAAAATCAAGAAACAGCAGGTGTTGGCAAGGATGGAGAGAAATAACCCTCATGCACTGTTGGTGGGAATGCAGACTTAGGCAGCCACTGTGGAAAACAGTATGGAGGTTCTTCAAAAAAGTTAAAAATAGAATTATCCTATGATCCAGCAATTCCACTACTGGGTGTTTACCCAATGAATACAAAAATGCTAATTCAAAAAAAAAAGCACTCCTATATTTATTGCAGCATTTTTTACAATAGTCAAAATATGGAATCAACCCAAGTGCCCAATCACAGATACATAGGAATACTATTCAGCCATAAAAAATAACAAAATCTTGTCATTTGCAACACATAGGTATAATGTTAAGTGAAATAAGTCAGTTAGAGGAAGACTACTATATGATTTCCTCATATTTGTAATTTAAGAAACAAAGCAAAAGCCCCCCTCCCCCCCAAACCCCCAGACTAAATATAAATAGCTGGCAGTTATAGTGAAGTTAATGGGGAGGGGGAGAATGGGTGAAGAGGATAAAGAGTACAATTATTGGGATCAGCAAAGTAGAATTGGCGAATCACTATGTAGCACACCTGAAATAATATAACAATTACACTGGAATTAAAAAATTTAAAGGATATATTACCTTTGAAATTTAATAAATTATGAAAAATAAAATAATTGCCCTAAAAAGTAAAATAAAATGAATAACAAATATTAAAGGATACAGGATAATTTGGGGTCTTTTGTAACTCTCAATTATCTTCATATTTTTGATAACATTTTTCCTATGCACATTTTAACTTACTGGTCTTGGAAATAAGAGTTATTTATATAACCTTTAGAAGGTGTCATATATCATTTGAAGCTTTTTTTTAATGTCTTCAAGTTAAAACTTCAGCAGATGAGACATATCCACTATTTTTATTATATGTGATATCTATGATCATTTTTGTTATTTTATCATAGGTATTCTGAAGCCTGATTTTAACTTTTGTGACATTATCATCTATATATTCAAGTAACTTTATATTTTGTATTTATTTTATGATATCCTACAATGCTTTGTCTTACTACAGTATATAAATTAAATGTAGTTGGTATAATAATTTTAAAAATTGTTCTAGCTTAAATGAAGAAAATGTAAACTATTGATAAAATATTACTAGTTTAACCTTTTTTGATGTTATAATTATTATATTTAGATAAATGTTTAAACAAATACTAGCATAGCCAAATTATTGCTATTGTGTTCTTCAAAATCTCAGTACTTGCCTTGGTAAAGATGATAATATCAAATCAAAATAGCTTTAATTTCTAAGCAAGTATTAAGGAGGGAAAAAGCCTTTTCACTATTCATGGTCCTAAGTTTTTCCATATTCTCTTGAAATAGTCTTTAAATTTTTGCTTCATTATAATGCTTTATTTTAAAAAATATGTAATCATGGGATTACAAAAGATAATGAACCTGAGAGTAGATAATCTACTTATATGTTCTGACAAAGAAACAGATATCAGAAAATTGAATGACTTTCAAATACTAGGTTTATTGCCTGTCCTGTTTTTCAGTTTCTGTAACTGTCTTCTACTTTTCAGTCCTATGTTCTTTCAATATTTGAGAACACATTTTCATTAAACAGCATTAAGATAAAGATGAGTGCATCGTACAATACACTCACAAAATATTTGGCAATGTGTCAAAATTATAATGGCAAATCAGTGTTTTTTATCCATCAGTATCACTGGTAAGAATGTGTCACTATAAACACAAAAACATCTACACATGAATAATTATTGAAGTTTTTTGTTTGATTAAAAACTGGTATGGAAGATTAAAAATGACCTTAGATTCTTTAATATGCTTCCTAGTGAGAAGAATTTAACCCCCTTCTCCTTGAATCCATTCTGATCCGTGACTGCTCTGTTCAATAGAATCTGGTGGTAATGATGCTGTGTCAGTGTGAGAGTGTGAGATATCCCCTTCAAGAGGGTAGGGATCATGGACTCTGGCATCGTAGTACTCCAAGTTGTTTTGTAAGAAAACCAATTGTCGTACTAATACCACATAGGGAAGCCCTGAGCACTTGGAGAGAGGCCATCTGAGGCCAGTTCTCTAACCATCTCCACCAAGGCCACAGACATGTGGGGACATCCATCTAATATCCTTGGGCCTGGCATCAATTAAGTATTACTAAGTAACCAGTTTGTACAATGTGAACCAGAAAAATCTCCTAGCTAGGTCTTGTGCATATATCTTACCACAAAATGATGAGATACAATAAAATCATTGACATTTTAACTAATAAGTTTGAGTTTTAGTGTGGTTATGTAGCAATAGATAACTGAACAATTGGAAATGTGTCTTCATTGTAGTGATTATACATGAGTCAGCTCTTTTTACCCAGTGTAGAATGATCTGAAATAAACTGAATGTAAAAGTAAGCTACAAAATATATTGTTTTTTTGCTTAAGACATTAGCTAGATTCTACAACTATGCTCTCAAAAGGATAGAATATCTGCAGAGACGCCCTCCAAAATTGACAATGGCTTTTTACTTTGGGGGGAATGTGTGTGTATAAACTTACAGCACTGGAGTACTTGCTACTTTCCATCCTTAGAAATTGGAAGAGAAAAGGAAATAAAGCATGTGGAATAGTATGGTCCTATTTTGCTTAGTCTTATGCTAGTTAGTGTTAAGTATTCTATAAATATAAGAATTTTAGAAGTTGTCTTTAGGGTGTTTCTTAGAATATGGAGATGACCACTCAATAAATATTAGTGACTTAGCAAAACATTTCATGAGATACAATTGAAATCGGAGGCTAAATTCTTTGCTGAGCTCCAGAACATCAGGTTTGCATTTCTAATCATCCTCTATACCCCATACAGCATATATAATGAAAGATGATTACACAGTAACTGGTAACACAGCTGGGAGGTGTTCTCTGAATAAGATTTTTGTTCTCTTTTCATTTCAAAACAGCTTTTATTTCTATGACATCTTGCATAGAGCAGATGGTCTCAAAAGTTAAATTTGACCATGAATACTACATTAGCTGTCATGTAACTAGGGAAGGAACATTATAAACAAGAAGAACTTCCTTTTAAAACGTTTCATTCATTTTGTTATATCATATGTGTATGTTTCCATTTAGTGAGGAAAGTAGCAAATATGGTTTACTACAGTTTTATAACTCAATATTGCATCATTTTATTTCTGACCATTCAAAGTGAAACAAGGATGGAGCTGAAGGATCATTAATATGCAATAGGGTGTTAACAATCATATCACCCCACAGAAAAAGAAAAGGTTTTCTTATTGTTTTTCAGCTAGAGATTCAATAAAAGCAGATGTTCTGCTCTTGACTTGCCAAGAAAATTAGCACTTTTCTAGGAGGTACATACAGGGTTGAAATATTCTCCAGCCATTGAAAGAAATAGATCTCAGCATGTCAGAGATGTGAAAAGGCAAGCACTTTAAAAAATGGGACTACCAGCTATATAGTGTGTGTGTGTGTGTGCATGTCTACATAGACTCATTCATACACATATTTCGCATGGAGTTCATACAATTTATGCCAGCCATCTCTTTACCTTTGAGATATGTTCTGGCACCTACTTGTTGACTTCTTTTTCTGTGATGAAAGAAGAGAATATAGGAAGAGAGTGAGGATCAAAGCAAATAAAAAATCATACAGTGGGTCTCACAATCCACACTCTTATTTTGGCTCAATGATTAGGATTTGCATGTCTAGGGATCCTTGTTGCCATCTTTACTTCAAACTCTTACTCCTTCTACAGCTTGCTCTTGTCACTATTGAGGAGAACTGCAATACAGGAGTGACCAAGAGTCTGAGGCAAGACCCCTGGCTGCTGAGTTGTACAACTTGTGACCTGACTATTCTTTGGCAAGTCCAGCCTCTGTGACAGCTTTGTGTATTTGAAACCAAAAGAATATAACGGTATCTGCATTATAGAAAACATGTAAGAATTACAAGGATTGACACATGAAAAGAATTTAGATCTGCCTATAGTGAGCACTCTTACAATTTTATTTATTTATTGAATAATTTATTTATTCATTCATTTATTAATGAGAGAGACTGAGAAAGACAGAGGGAGAAGTAGGCTCCATGCAGGGAGCCCCTATGTGGGACTCAGTCCCAGGAATGCAGGATCACATCAACAATTTTAACTATTATTTTCAGTAGAGAAAAATAGACGTTGCTGCCATTTTTGTATTTATTTTGTCTAATTGCATGCAGTGTTATGAAAATAAGAAAAAAAATACTCTTCCAGGTAACACCTCCATCTATAGTGCGATACCCTGTCAAATTTTCATTTAAATATCTATCTAGCTTTGGCTAAAAATGAATTGGCTAATACTTAATAGGTGCTATTTTTACCAAAGAGCTGTACAATGACAATTTTTGCACTTTATCTTAGTTATGAAATCCCATTCATTTGTTGAATCAAAATATCTATATTGAATATTCACTACATTCCAGAAATTATTCTGTGCTCTGTGAATATAAACATGCCTAAGTGGCCTGTGCTTGATGTGAGTCATTATCTAGCAGAGAAAAGAGACGATCATAAAGCTAAATAAAATAAAACATAATAAGCATTCTTGTGTTATGACCAAAGTAATACCAGAATATAAAATAAGGGAAATTTAAGTCTACAATAGAGGAAAAAGGAATCAGTACAATATGGAAAAATCATTACAGATGCAAGGGTTTTCAAGGCTAAGGGAAAAAGCAAAAGTGAATACAATAAAAAAGGTATATATAGTGATAAGAAATATGAGTAAGAAAGTAAATTAGTACAGTGTCTGGGATACCATGAAAAAAGACTTTCACCACTATTTCTAGCTGAAGGAGAATTGAAAAAGACCACCAAAGAAATAGATTATATCATTAACATTAAATCATGCTGTTAATTACAAGACTTATATTCTAATTATTTTAACATAATGACTGTTTAAAGTATGTTATTTATATGATTAAAATACATTAAATTTGTACTACAAAATGTATAAAAGCATCTGATCAATAAAATAGTTTCTTTAAGTCTCAGGAAGTTTTGCAACTATGCATGCCCTAAGAATTTGGCAACGAATAGGAGGTGAAGCTTGAGGACTTACCTTTGTTCTGAAAAATTATATCACAACTGTAATACTACATTACCTTTTAATCTGGAGTCCTATCTTGTTTCTGCTTAATATCCATTTTTAAGATAATAGGGTAAACATATTACTTGTGTCACAAAAAAGATACATTGAAAGATAGCTAAAATAAAATATTCTCCAAAATTTCATTTCAAAGCCATTAATCATGTAGCATACATAGTTCAGTTCTGTAGCTTTGACCTTGTACACAGTCATGATCCAGGTTAAGACTGCTTCTGAGGGATCCCTGGGTGGCGCAACGGTTTGGCGCCTGCCTTTGGCCCAGGGCGCGATCCTGGAGACCCGGGATCGAATCCCACGTCGGGCTCCCGGTGCATGGAGCCTGCTTCTCCCTCTGCCTGTGTCTCTGCCTCTCTCTCTCTCTCTCTCTGTGACTATCATAAATAAATAAAAATTAAAAAAAAAAAAGACTGCTTCTGAGATGGAGTCATGCTCCATGAGTTCCTCCAAAATTCATATTTCCTCTTGTGTCATGTGGTGAAGCTGGTTAAGAGGTATATTGTAATTCACTATGCTATTTTTTGCAGCATTTCTGTAAGGTTGCTACTAGTTCAAAATAAAAATGAAAACATTTATGTAAATATTACTGCTACGTATACTTCAAAATTAGAGACTCATTTTTTGAAAATTTTAAGAATATGTTTCAAACAAAATACTCAGAGACTAGATAACAAAAAGTGATGACAGCAATAACAATCAAGGAAGGTCCAAGATGAAAGCATAGGAAGCCACTGACATTACCACTTTCCATAGACACAACAAACCTATACCTGCATATAGAGCAATTCTTTCTGAAAAAGAACTGAGGGGTAATTCCATAGTTCCTGCATACCAAAATATAGAGGAACCACATAGAAAATGACAGGAGAAAGATACATAACAAGAATACCATCCCTCATTCTGTGACACACATTGGGGGGGAAAGATAGCACTGAGGGCTATGGGATATACCCTGGAAGAAAAAAATACAGAAAAAAATACAAATGATTTAAGGGGCAACTAAGCTGTAAGAGAAGACCTATTTACTAACACTGAAGAATTTGCCAAATGGTGGGGGAACTGCTGGAATTTTCTCTGGGATGACAGTGCTGGTTGGTGTTATTGCTTGCATTCCCCCACCACCTTCATAGCACAGATGGAAGTAGGTCTGGGTATACTCTTACTGACCTACTGCCTCAATGAGTCACAGATCCCTAAACCATACCAGCTCTAGCCATTCCCTCCTCATTTATACTGCTATGCTCTGGCATTCCACCAAGTTGGCTCCAATGCAGTACATAACAAGACATCCCAGATATTTCACTAAGATGACACAGATGCAAAGCATCCAAGGACAAATTGAGCTCATCCCAACAGAGTCCCCTGAACAGAGTGCCTCAGGAGTCACCAGCCCATGCATGCCCATTTAGCTCCAGCCATCCACAGGGATGGCTTTGGTAACATCTAGCCTATACCTACTTGAATACCCTAGAACTCACAGTCTGTGCCTGCTGCAGCTTCAGCCAGTGCCACCTGGTATATGTAGTCTACACAGGGGACATTCCTACATAAGTCCCTTCAAGACTGACAAAGGTAGCTGTTTCTCCTAATCTACAGAAACAAAATTGGGAGACAGAAATATGCTATAAATGAAAGATCAAAACAAGACTTCAGAAAAAGACCTAAATAAAGGTAAGCAATCTACCTGATAAAGAGTTCAAATTATGTTTATAAGGATGCTTACCAGACTTGAGAGAAAAGTAGATGAACTCCATAAGAAAACTTTAACAAAGAGATAATAAAGAACTAATCAGAGTTGAATAAAATAAATGAATTGAAAAATACGCTAGAAAGGACACCTGGATGGCTCAGCAGTTGAGCATCTGGCTTTGGCTCAGGGTGTGATCCTGGAGTCCTGGGATTGAGTTCTGCATTGGGTTCCCTGCATGGAGCCTGCTTCTCCCCCTGCCTGTGTCTCTGCTCCTCTCGGTGTGTCTCTCATGATTAATAAATAAAATATTTTAAAAAAGAAAAAAACAGTAGGATGGATCAGCAAGCTAAAAGCGTAGTGGACACCACCCAAACTCAACAGCAAGAAAGAAAAAAAGAAAATGTTAAGGGACCTTTAGTACAGCAAGCATACTAAAATTTGCATTATAGGGGTCCCAGAAGAAGAGAGAAAGGAACAGAACACTTATTTGAAGAAATAAAAGGTGAAAACTTCCCTAATCTGGGGGAAAGAAACACACCCAAATCCAGGAAGCAAAGGAAGTCCCTACCAAGTTGAACTCCTAAAGGGCCAAACCAAGATATATAATTAAAATAACAAAAAGTAGTGATGAAGAGAAAAATTTTAAAGCAGTAAAAGAAAGACAACTAGCTATATACTGGAGAAAGCCCATAAGGCTACTAGCAGAATTTTTGCAGGCCAGAAAAGAATGGCATGATATATTCAAAGCTGAAAAGAGATAAATAAAACACTTAAAACCAAAACATTCTACTTAGTAATTTTATCATTCAGAATAGAAGGAAAGAGTTCCTCAGACACACACACACACACACACACACACAAGTTGGACTTATTGGAAATGGAACAGAATGGAAAAGGTTATAACTGGGACTAAGAAAGTTATGAAAAGAAAAAAATTATACTGGTAAAAGCAAATATATAATAAAGGTAGTAATCACTTTTAAAGCTAGTATGAAGGTTTAAAAGACAATAGTAGTACAGTCAATTATAGCTACAAAAATTAGGAGATTCGCAAAACAGAAATTACATGTGGAGGGGAGTAAGAATGAGTTTGACCTTAATGACAAATTGGACAATCTAGAAGAAATGGATACATTCATTGAAACATCCAATTTTCTAAGGCTGAATCAGGAAGACAATCTGAAGAGATTGATAACTAGTAATAAGAACATAAGTAATAAAACTTAATCAGTAATAAATAAATTCCCAGCAAATGGAAGTCAAGGACCAGATGGTTTCACAGGCAAATTCTACCAAATATTTTAGAAAAAGTAAATACCAATTCTAGAATTATCTTTCTCCCCTCTCCACCCAAAAGGAGGAGATATTCTTCCAAATTCATTCTACAAGGCTGGCATTACGCTGATACTGAAACTAGAAAAAGATGCACTATAAAAATCCCCACAGGACAATATTCCTGGTAAACATAGATGCAAACATCCTCAACAAAATATAAGCAAACCAAATTCAACAATACATTAAAAGGATCATTCACCATTATCAAGGGGGTTTTATTCTAGGGATACAAGGATGGTTTAACATCTGCAAATTAATGTGGCACACTACGTTAACAAAACAAAGGATAAAATCATGTTTGTCTCAATAAATACAGAAAAATGACAAAATTCAGTGTCTGTTCAGGATCCAAACTCTCAAGTGGCCATATAGTAAACATACCTCAAAATAATAAACCAACATCATGCTGAATGGTGAAAATCTGAAAGCTTTTCCTCCAAAGTCAGAAGAAAGACAAGGATGTCCCCTTTCACCATTTGTTTTCAACATAGGCCTGGAAGCAATTAGAAAACGAAAATTCATACAAACTGATGCCATGATACTTTATATAGAAAGCCCTGAAGATTCCACCAAAAAGCTTAGAATACATAAATTTAGTAAAGTTGTATAATATAAAATATACAGAAATTTGTTGTATTTCTATATACTAATAACAAAGTAGAAGAAAGTAAGAAAACAATTATATTTACAATTGGACCAAAAGAATAAAATACCTAGGAACAAACTACACCAAGAAATTAAAGACTTGTACTCTGAAAAGTATAGGACATTAAAGAAAAAAATTACAACACAAATAAATGGTAAGATATATTATTTTTTTGAATCAGAAAAATTAATACTGTTAAAATGTCTTCCTACTCAAAGCAATCTATAGATTCTTTGATAAGGATTATCAAACCATTAATAGTTCTTTTTACAGAAGTAGAATAAGTAATCCTAAAAATTATATGGAACCACAAAACCTCAAAGAGTTAAAGCACTCTTGAGAATGAAGACAACACCTGTAATAATCAAAATAGTACGGGTCTGGCACAAAAATATACACAGATCAATAGAGTAGAGAGCCAGAAATAAACCCCCACTTATATGGTCAATTAATCTATGACAAAGAAAGCAAGAATATACAATGGGATAAATACAATCACTTCAATAAAGGGTGTTGGGAAAACTGGACAACTACATAAACTAGACAAGTTTCTCGTATCATACGCACAAATAAAATGGATTCAAAACTGAAATACAAGATGTAAAATCATAAAACCCCTAAAAGGAAGCATAAGCAGTAATCTTTTTAGATTGGCCTTAGAATCATTCTTCTGGATCTGTCTTCAGGCAAGGAAAATTTTTTAAAAAGTAAAAATACAGATATAAGACTACATAAAACTAAAAAGCTTTTGAAGAGAGAAGGAAACCTGAATGAGAGAACATATTTGCAAATGATGTATCTAAAAAGAAGCTAAGGTCCAAAATACATGAAACGTGTTTACAACTCAACACACAAAAACATTTGATTAACAAATGGGTAGAGGACCTATGTAAACATTTTTCCAAAAAGACCTACAAATGACCAACAGACACATGAAAAGATTCTCAACATTACTAAGCAAGGAAATGAAGATCAAAACCATAATGAGATATCAACCCACACCTGTTAGAAATGGCTATATAAAAAAGACAAATAACAAATGTTGATGAAAATGTGGAGAAAAAGAAGGAAACCTTGTGTACTGTTGTTAGGAATTTACATGGGTGCAGCTGCTGTGGGCAATAGTATGGAGGTCCCTCAAAACTTAAAAATAGAAATACCATATGACCCGGTCATTACACTTTTGGGCATTTACCTGAAGAAACAAAATCAGTAAGTCGAAAACATATATGCGCCGCTATGTTTATTGCAGCATTATTTACAATAGAAAAGATATGGAAGCAACCTAAATGCCCATCAATAGATAAATGCATAAAGAAGATACTGTGTATTTATACAATGGAATATTACCATAAGAAAGAATGAAATCTTGCTATTTGTGACAACATGGATTGGTCTAGACGGTATTATAGTGGGAGAAAAATATCAGAGAAAGCAATACTGTATGATTTCACTTATATTTGAAATCTAAAAAAAAAAAAACAAAAATACAAAAAGAGACTCACAAATACTGAGAACACACTGATTGTTGCCAGTGGACGGTGGGGAAATTGGTGAAATAGGTAAAGAAGAGGTACAGACTTCTAGTTTTTCAACAATTGACAGGGATGGAAAGTAAAAATATAGTAAATAATATTGTAATACCTTTGTAAGATGGTAACAGTGATGATTGTGGTGAGCATTTCATAATGTGTATGATTATTGAATCACTGTTGTATACCTGGAAGTAATATTGTATGTCAACTATATTTCATAAGTAACTTAAAACATTTTGATGCATGACTTATTTAAATTTTTATTAAATAATTTACTGTTTTATAAAGCTATTTTCACTGGATAAATTCAATATTACTAGCTACATTAAAATTAGATTTTATAAAGTCAAAGAAAAATCTAAATTTATTAATATAATATAATCTTATTAATTTTAAATATTATAAATTTATTAATGTAGTATAAAACTGGGTAAGATAAACTTAGATATAAAATATTGGTATCTATACACACATATAAAACATTTAACCTATTTATATGGAGCACATATTACAAATGAAATATAATTTTTCATATCAAATATAGACTTCACATTAACATTTTAATAATATCAATGTATAATATAATGTCATATGACAAAATATTTGACATGTGACACTACTTTCATCATTTAGGAAGAACACTTGACTTGCTGATCAGAATAAAAACTTTTCTCTCTGTAGATAATAAAACATGTTACTTAAAAAGTTATCTCAATAATTATATATAACAGAAAGACCAAAAGATTTTGTGTCTTCCATCTGATGTGATTGCTCAAGTGAAATGATTGGCTAGAAAACAATAACTGATACTTGCTAGAGATTTTATTCTTTCCTTCAGCTAATCATCTGGCTTATCATCAAAAGACATCAGTTCTTAAGGAGACTATTTGGCTAGTCCAGTCCCCATATATTTATATGGTGACACTCACCACTGAGTCAGATGTACATAACCAATTTAAATAGAAAATGGTCAAATCACCGGTGATAATTCAACTATAAGTACCCTGGGGAAATTTGCACACTCCTTAAGAAAAAAGATTCTTAGCTTCCTTTGTAGAGACACTTCCAATTAATACAGTTGAGCATTGAAACTGATATTTTAGTAGCCAGGCACTAATTAACTTGTGAGTAGCTTCAGTAGAGATTAAAGAATCAAGAAAATAACTTTATGATAATGTTTAGGTTATTTCTAGTTTTTTTTTTCTATTACAAATATTGAAAACGTTCCCCATTCCAGAAGTTATTAGAGAAAAATATAACCTGCATAGTCACACACTTGATAGAGATTTTATTCATTTCTAATCATCTATTGTTTCTGATCAAATTTAGACAGTTCTTTTCCTTGTTCTTGAATACCAAGGTGATTACTTTTTTAATCTCTGCAAATATATTTTCAGTTATTGTATTCTTCTGTTTCATATATTCAGAGAATAACAGCAATCATTAAGGCTCAGTTTGATTTGGTTTTCTGTCATAAGTGTCAGGTATAAAAAATACTTTACGGCATAGCTATAAAGTGTGTCAATATGATTAAAGTAGCAGTTGTTTTTGCTATAAATAGTATTCTGTAGCAGCTCACGAGCTCTGCAAATGACATTTACTCTACTAAAGTAATAAAAAGAATAATCATGAGGTGGAAAATTTACATCTCATAAGAAAAAAAGGTAAATTCTAAATTAATTTAGTGTTGAAACTTTCTACCTTCTTTTTTTCTATTAAAAAATGTATTTGCTATAACGGAGGTTGCTATCTAAGAGACTAGTATTCAAAAAGTGCCTCTGCGCCTACTTAGCTGTCTCAGCACTTTAGTACTAAAGTTAAAAATAAAAAGTAATAAAAAGCAAATGAGATTGTTCCATAGGTGCAGTTGGTCACTGTTACAGAACTATAAAATGTATTAGCAGTATTGTTCACAAAGAATTTCTAGCTCTGGACATTTTTTTACAAGTATTCCCACTCCTCAATATCTGATGATTTGCTGGTTCTGTAAATCAATCAGGTTTAGCATTACAGAGATCAGTGTTAGAAATGTTTCCATGTTACTGAAAAGGTCCTAAGTAGATTGGAATCATGTTGATCTAGATAAAAGAAAAAAAAAATCTGGTCAAGGGGTTTAGAATCTTTGATTACTTGTTGATGATGTTTTATTTCTGCAATGCAAAAAATTTCATGTACAATGCTGATTCCACCTACACTGAGACAAGAACTTCATCTAATTGGAAGTCATTCCCTCTGAAATTTTTTCTAACCTTAGGTTAACAGTTTCATATACTAAGAACTACAGAGATTAAAAAACAACCTCAAAGGGATCCCTGGGTGGCGCAGCGGTTTAGCGCCTGCCTTTGGCCCAGGGCGTGATCCTGGAGCCCCAGGATCGAATCCCACGTCGGGCTTCCGGTGCATGGAGCCTGCTTCTCCCTTTGCCTGTGTCTCTGCCTCTCTCTCTCTCTCTCTCTCTCTCTCTCTCTATGTGTGACTATCATAAATAAATAAAAAAAAAATAAAAAAAACAACCCCAAGTATCTGATTACAAATAGATTTTATATTGGTCTTCAATTTGATGCTTATTTTTCTGGTAGCTAAAGTAAAATAAAGTTATCCTAGTTAACAAAAAGAAAAAAATAAAATCTTACAGAGAAAAATCATCTGCAGACATATTTTTTCCTCTGAATTCAACCAGGTTTGTATTTCTTTTCAATGAAAAGAATAATTTATCATGCAAACCCTTTTATAAGAAATATTGGATAATATTAAATGAAGGTCTTTAAAGTTTTAAAATAGGCAGAGAAACAATGATACATGGACATTTATTTTTTTAATAATACATTTATTTTTTATTGGTGTTCAATTTGCCAACATACAGAATAACACCCAGTGCTCATCCCATCAAGTGCCCCCCTCAGTGCCCATCACCCATTCACCCCCACCCCCGCCCTCCTCCCCTTCCACCACCCCTAGTTCGTTTCCCAGAGTTAGGATACATGGACATTTAAATATGTGGAAGCATTTTAATAGAGCACTGATATTTTATACATTTTGACTGAATTGTAGGAAAATAAATTAGAAAACCTCAAAATAACAATATTTTTAGCATTCATTCCTAAATGAAAGATTCTGTAAGACTTCTTAAAGATAAATTATCAGATATTCATGATGGAATTATTGATACATCTGCATGATAAGTACCATCTGAAAAAGTAACCTGATTTACATTTCTCATCTACTAGAAGTGAAGAAGAAAAGGAATATATATGAATATGTATATGCAAAGGTTATAGGACAGACCACAAGATCAACACCACTTCTGATACCAGTTGCAGATTCAGTGGCTGCCAAGATCACTCTTTGCTTTATTAATTTGCTGGAAGCATTCACAGAACTCATGGAAAACAGTCAGACTCACACCTACAATGTGATACAGTGAAAGGATACATTCAAATCAGTCAAGAGAAGAGACCCACTGGCAAAGTCTAAAAGGTTGCAAGCATGGAGTTTCCAATTGTCCTCTTCTGCCAGCAACCTTGTGTGACATTATGTGTGCAGTTTTGGCAACCAGGGAAGCTCACTCAAGACTCGTGATGTCTAGAGTCTTTAGCCAGGCTCCATCACATAGATATGACTAACTGCCCACATTGCTAACCTCCTTTTCCAGGCCCTCCAGCAGTACAGCTGATGCCATAAGACCCAAAACTCTTACTAAAAATCACAATGTTAGACAACCTAGAGTGTCCAAGACCCTCAAGTAAACACTTATCAGACAGGACATTCCCAAACATTAGTGATTACCTCACAGGAGCTGTGCGCAAAAGCCAGACATCCTCTTGTGTAGGTCTAAATTCTTTACTACATAGTATGCATGCATGATGTTTTAAATATAAAATTACTGTAAAGCTTCAAATTTCTCAAAGATTTGGGCCATATAGTATGCAGACTCTATCGTTGATTTCCAATAAATTTAGGGCCCATGTACCAATAGCCTGCTTTAATAACTGAAAAGATTTACACTTTTCTGTGAAGTTGAGGACATGTGTTTCAATATAACTCAACTGATGGAACTTAGAACCTGGACAATCTTTATCAGCCTAACTTAGTTGTCTATTTTGGTAAATGCTTGTCCAGAAAATAAGTCCACAAACCAATAAATAACTTTAAAATTTGCTTCAGCAAATTCTTTAAAACAACTTATCTAGGCAAATAGTTTACTCATCTGAGCAACAGTTGCCCTGTTGGGCAATAAATTATGCACAAAACAAAACTGCTGTCTTTTCAAAAAATACATTGCTCACTAAGACTCCTTTCTTCCTATTTTCACTAATGCTAAGCTTATAAACTAAATTATTTGTATTAAAAATAATTTAAAATAAAAAAGGAAAATTCCAAACATCCAATGGTCTGCATTTTAACTGGGATGAGAAAGCTTCCAAATCTATTCAGATTGCAAAATAGTTGTGCCACCAAGGCAAAGAAAAAGTATGTGAACTTAATTCTTTTTCACATTCCCCAAACAATAAATTGACCCTAATGTTTTTTCCCAACATATCCCTTTCCATATCCTATACACTTTCATTGCTCTCTGCCTCTACCTTCCTATCTGATCTAATTTACCTACCATATTGACCATCCAGAAAGAAACTTCCAATGCTTAATTGCCTGTTAAAATTAAGCCATAATTAGAATTGAGCAAGCCCCTTACAGCTTATTTTAAGACCTCATCCTGGTAATAGGTGAAAGCTATTGTTAAAATCCTAAAGCCAAAAAGATAAGCAGAAATTTACACAAGAATTTAGAGTAGTTCTAAGAATGGATCTCATGTGCACATAATGGCTGGCAAATGCAGAAAAGGAAGATCCTAAGACTAATTTAAGAGACCCCATTTTGCATAGGGAACTAGAGTGGTTTCAAAAAGCTGAAAATGTTTAATAATATCTTTGAAATCTCTCTCACGAAAATAGATAATATTTTAATACAGTCCTGCAAGCAAAGAGAAGACAATCCTTAGACGACTTTAGGAATAGGGTAACACCCATTGTATAAATTCTCAAAGAGATGTGTACAATCTTTGTCTTCATGTTTTTGGGCTAGCATTAAGCCAAAAATAGAAAAATTAAACTTCCACAAACCTGTAACAGGAAATTGTCCTACTGCCAGACCTCCAACACTGAAAATTTAGAGTAAAAGTAGAATGAAACTCAGGAAAAACTGCTGCTGATAGCTTTACAAACAAAAAAAAAAAAAATAGTGGGTTCCTTCCAGTCATCACATACTGGCAAAGAGAGCCTTTTATAAAAGACACCTACAGGAAGCACAATCAGAAAACAATACTGGGCAAGCAATTATCCCGTGATCACTAAAACAATAGAAAAATAAACAGCTGATCAATAAAGGTAATCTGAATGAGAACTGAGTGCCTGATTTTCTACTTTACCCTTAAATAATCTTAGAAATATTCATCTAAATATTAAATAACAAGCCTACAAATTTTTGATAGATGAAGTACGGAATATGAACCTCAAACACCGGTCACTGTTACACAAATTGTGCCTGAGTCTGTTTTTAATAACCCACAGATACTTCCCACTCCCCAGTCTAGAATCTTTATACTGGTGTCCTTTTGCAACAAGAGAGTAAATATATTCCTTTTTTTGAAAACTCAACAATGTATTGAGATAGTTATGTCTCTAGAGTTTACTATGACACTGTCCTATTTTTCAAATCATTTAGTCAAGACCCTGTGGGCTGTTAGATTTTCCTTCAATTCTAGTATTATCCAAGTATGTAACTGACCTCAGGATGTTTTAAGTATGACAGGACCTCTAAGATTGATTACAACTACCTACCTTCTTTTTCATCTCAGAACAAATATTAAGGGACACCTGGGTGGCTCAGCAGTTGAGCGTCTACCTTTGGCTCAGGGCATGATCCCAGTTTGGGGATCGAGTCCCATATTGGGCTCCCTGCATGGAGTCTGCTTCTCCCTCTGCTTATTTCTGCCTTTCTCTCTGTGTCTTTCATGAATAAATAAATAAATCTTAAAAAAAAGAAAGAATATTAAACTTCCAAATTTATGTTTTAATATTATAGAAAATAAATTCCCTAGGATATGTTTTATGCTTAGGAGGTAAATTCTTATATCTCTTTATTCTTCAAACATATTCACCCAACTTCCCTTTACTACCAAAAGAAGAGAGAACTCACAAATGTCCTAGCATATTTTTGATAACTGTCCATATCTCAAGTACATTTATTAAAATTGCCTTCCCTAGAAAATATTGTGTTCGAGGGGCCATAGTCTATGACATAAACAGGAAAATGTCAGGCATTATACAACACAAGAAATTTGAACTCACCCCTAGGATAGGTCTCCTTAGCAGAGACAAACCTCAGTTGAGATTGCAAAACTCCTGTCATTCACTGAGCTTGCTAAGTATTTGGAAATAATAGAGCTACTATGTTTGCTATTAGCAGCAATGCTTTGGGGTTAGGCCATGAATTTGGATAATATAGAAACCACAAGATTTCTTGATTTCAGAAGAAACTTCATTAAGAATAAAGATATTTTAAGTGCTCTATTGTCTTTATCTATAAAGATAAAGCCCTATACACAAAGGAGTAATAGCCAGAGAATGCCTTAGCTGATCTTTATACTAGAACGGCAGCAATCACCAAGACCTAGCCAGATAATACTCCAAAGTGCTCTTTGGAGAGTATCAAAGAATCCATTATGGTTCAGCAATCTTCTCCAAAATCAGAAAAGAAATATTTGGAAAAATACAGTTGTAAATAACATAATCTCTGGAAATTTTAGGATGTATTTAATGACACCAGAAGGCATCAAATGGAATCTTGCAAAAAAAAAAAAAATTACAGTGAATTACCACCACAGCCAAAACAAAGTGCTAGTAGTATGCTCAATCACACTCGGCAATTTGCAAAAATAGCTGAAGACATTCCCGGTATGTCTAATACGTAACCAAGATAATTTTGATAAAAGTGCACAGGCATACCATGGAAAGAGTCCAAACTGCAGGATTCTTTTAAATATCCCCCAGATAGATTTTGTACCGCCACCACCGTGATGAATTTTGAAAAAAAAAAAAAATCCTAATTATAATTTCATTATTCTCAAGATGGATGGCAGTTTCACTTTGCTGGACAGCTATGGCTATGTTGCTAGCAAAAATATAGTTATATTTTTATTATGACAAAAAAGCACATGACTAAGTTTGTCATAATAATTTTTAGTGTTTAGTTCAATAATGTCAAATATATTCCCATTGCTGTGCAATAGATCACTAGAACTTTTTTCATTTTGCAACATTTAAACTCTTTACTCATGAGACATAAATTCCCCCCAGTGCTTGCAGACACTTTTCTACTCTGCTTCCTTCATTGCTTTACATATTTCATATGAATAGACTCATACAATATTTGTCCTCTGTTACTGGCTCATTTCATTTAACATATAGCCCTTAAATTTCATCTATGTTGTTGCATGTGACAGGACCTCTTTCTTTCTTAAGGCTGCATAATTCATTTTATGTATCTATTTTCTTTACCCATTCATCTGTTGATGGATATTTGTGTATTTTCCAGCTGTATGCAAATAGCTGTTTGAGATCCTGCTTTGAGTTCTTTTGGGTACTCAGAAGTTGGATTACTGGAGTGTATGGTAATTTTATTTTACACTTTTTAAGGAAACTCCATACTGTTATCTGTATGATTGTAATGTTTTACATCCCCAGTAGTGTACAAGGGTTCCAACTTGTCCTCATCCTTGACACATGTTATTTTCTGTTCTTTTGATAGCTGCCATCCTTTGTATGTGATGTAATATCTCATTGTGATTTTGACTTACAAATCCCTAATGATTAGTAATAAGGAGCATCTTGACATTGCTTATTGGCCATTAGTAAACCTTCTTGGGAGAACTCTTTAAGTATTTTTCCTATTTTTTAAATTGCGTTATTTGTTTTTTTGTAGTTGAGTTGTAGAAGTTCTTTGTATATTCCTAACATTAACCCCTTTGGGTAACCCCATTCGTCTATTTTATTTATTATTTTCTTGTCTATATTGCCAACTGACCCAACAAATAATTGCACAGATCATGAAAAACTGATGCTACAACTTAAAACTTGGTATGCCATTACACAGTGCAGATCTGGATTGATCATGCCTCCAAACAGTAATGGTCTATCATCCAGCTTCATATATGCTTTAGCATACCTAAAATAAGTATATACCTGTGTCTGGACTCTATCATGTTTCATTTCTCTACTACTGACTTACAGTTGTACTAATAGCACACTTACTAAAAAGCTATTGTATTTTTTGAGTCATCTTTAAGATGTTAATCATTCTGTAATCTTTTTAAATAACTTTGGCTTTGTTAAATTTTTACAGTTTTTTTACTTTTTAAAATTTTCTATGTTTAACTTTATTCTTCTTTATTTTTTTTCTGTTTTTGTTTTTTTTCCCCCCAGCTTCTTATCAGGCAAAATTAGACCTTTGATTTTCAGCCTTTTAATATTTCAACATTGGCTATAAAACATTGTATGTACTCTACCTTTATTTCCCAAAAGTATTTAATTCTGATAATAATTCTAAGTTAATATGATTTTTTCTTTCAACATTTGCATCATTTTTCCTTTAACTTTTGGCATCCATAGGTTTTGTTGAATAGTGTGCCAAAGACTTCATATTTTTGTAAAGGTGCTGTGTCTTTTTTTTTTTTTTTTCCTCATGCCACTTTAAGAATGTTATCCTTATTTCTTGTTTTAGGAAATTTGACTATGGTAGTAATCTATGTATGATTTTTTTTTGTATTTTTTCTTCAACAGAACAGTCCAAACTCAATGATTCTGTGGTTAAAGTCTTTCTTCACTTCTGCAAGGCCAGTAGGCATTATGTTTTTGAATACTGTTTCTACTTCAATCCTATTCTACTTCATTCTGGTATTTCATTTAGACTTAGATATTGTTCCTGTATTCCATAGCTTGCTTATATTTAGTTCTGCATTTTCTTTCCTTCATTCTTTTTCTGTTCAACTCTTCAAGGTTCTCATAATTTCATATTTTGTACTCTTTCATATGAATTCTGCTATTAAATACAATAATTTATTAATTTTAAAGGTTTAAAAATTCTAGATTAGATTTTAATTCTTTGTTTAAATTATCTAATTCCTCATATATTTAGTTTATATTTCCATTTATTTTCTTTAAAATAATAATTATAGTTATTTTTATAGCCCAGAATAATAGCAACTATATTTAAATCACCTGGCAGTCCATTTTATTTTTTCTACCTATTTTTGGGACTTTTTAAATATTTTAACAAGCTTCTATTTAGTTTCTACTTTCTTTTAATTTGTATGATACCCACACAGATATATGAAAGATTTAATGCATAAACTTATTGAACTAGATAGGTTCTGCTTAAATCTCATGTAAATAAATCTGTCATCTCTCTTTTTAAAATTCAGGAAATGCTGATACTTTTTAAAAGAAAATAAATAATTCAAATTGATATGCCTATAACTCAGCTGTTAAGAATTTTGGGTTTTCAAGTATGCATTTTATTTTATTTGGGCATTTCTTTTACCTTTTACCATTTTATTTTTAAATTTCCAAATTTTAAAGTCACAGGAAAGATGGCAGAATAAAGATACTGTGCTCACCTTTTCCTATGGACATACCAAGGTAACAGCTACATTTATGCAACTAACTCAAAATGATCTGAAGATTGGCAGATCTTCCAAAGTTAATCAGAGAAGAGGCCACACTAAAAAGGGTAGGAGGGGCAGAGACACAGTTGGGAACCAACTCCTCAGCAAGACTAACCACAAATTGGAAGAATACCACCAAGCACAAAGAAATGAGAGGATAGGACTCCATGCCAGGCATTCAGGCACTAATAATCCACATTAGGAAGATGAGTCCTTATAATATCTGGCCTTGAAAACTAGTAGGATAGGATACCTGGGTGGATCGGTTGGTTAAAGATCTACTTTCTGCTCAGGTCATGATCCCGGGGTCTCAGGATGAAGTCCTGCATCTGGCTCCCTTCTCAGTGGGGAGTCTGCTCCTCCCCTCCCTTTACTCCTCCCTGCTGCTCATGCTCTTATAAATGATAGATAGATAGATAGATAGATGATAGATAGATAGATAGATAGATAGATAGATAGATAAAATCTTTAAAAAGAAAAAGAAAACCACTGGGGCTTAGCTTCAGAAGCTTTTAAAGTTAGAAGGTACTTTCATAATAATCAGGCTTAACCCTGGGGGAACCAGAGAGTAGGAGAAAATGGAGTCCTGGACCTTGAAGGATTAGCATAACAAACAACACATTGACACACAGCATGAATGCAGCAGTTTGGAAAACACTTGGGGTATATATGGAGATCTTTTTTTTTTTTTTTTGCTATATCAGAAAATGAACTGGAGGGACAGGGATCTTTAGGAGATTTCTCCAGGAACAAAAATGTTGGCAGGCACCATTTCCCTTCACCAGTCTAGATAGCCAGACATTTGCACACTTGCAGGAGCCAGCACCATTACTCTCCATCACCTGTCTTGCTAACACTATGTGTCCCATCTCTATGTTCCTTTGTGGACCCACCCCATTCAATCCATTCACCTTATCAGGTACCCCTCCAAAGCAGCTCCTGTCCTAGCATATTCTACAAGAGGCCCAGGCAGGGACCAGTGCCATTTTGAAGTGACTACAGCCCTGTGGGGGGGAGAAGGAGATACCACCACACACAAGTGTGACACATTTCCAGCAGCTAAGCCTTTTAGCCTTTAGCAGGGAGGAAGCCCTGTGGTTTAGGATGCCCACAACCATGACAATGAGGCTAATTATGAATATTTGGTCTGACTGCCAGCCTTGACCACCAGTGGTCAAGGTTGCCCGCAACTATGACCATAGATGCAAAATTTTTAAACAAAATATTAGCAAACTGAATGCAAAAATACATTTTAAAAAAATCACTCACCATGATCAAGGAAGATTTATTTCAGGGATGCAAGGGTGGCTCAATATCTTCAAATCAATCAATATGATACACTACAAAAACAAAGGAGAGAAGACAAAACCCATATGATCATTTTGATAGATGCAGAAAAAGCATTTGACAAAGTACAACATCCACTCATGATAAAAACACCCAGCAAAGTACTTTTAGAGTAAACATGCCTCAATATAATAAAGGTCATATATGAAAAGCCCCAGCTAAAATCATACTCAGTGGTGAAAATATGAAAGATTTTCTTCTAATTTCAGGAACAAGACAAGGATGTTCACTCTTACCATTTTTGTTCAACATAGTGCTGGGAGTCCTAACCATGATATTCAGAAAAGAAAAAGAAATAAAAAGAAAAAGAAATAAAAGTCATCTAAACTGGGAAGCATAGAGTAAAGCTGTCACTATCTGCAGATGATATCTAAAGACCATCAAAAAACTAGTAGAACTGATGAATAAATTTAATAAAATTGCAGGGTACAGAATTAAAGCACAGAAATATGTTGCATTTCTATTCACTAATAGCAAAGTAGCAGAAAGAGATATTAAGAAAACAGTCCCATTTATATTTGCACAAATATAATGTGTATATACACACACACACATAAGAATAAAATGCCGAGAAATAAACAACTACATGGTAGAAGACATACCCTGAAAACTATGTAACACTGACAAGAGAAATTGAGGATGACATGAATGCATGAGACGTATTCCACATTCATGGATTGGAAGAATTAATATTGTTAAAATGTCTGTACTGCTCAAAACAATCTATGGATTTGACAATCCTTATCAAAATACCAACAACATTTTTCACAAAAGTAGAACAAATAATACTGAAATTTCTATGGAACCACAAAAGACCCCAAATAGCCAAACCAATTTTGAGAAATAACAAATCTAGAGGTATCACAATCCAAGATTTCATAACATACTATAAAACTGTAATAATCAAAATACTGGCATAGAAAAAGACATATCGAATAATGGAACAGAATAAAGAGCACCCAAAGAAACCCACACTTATATGGTCAATTAATCTTCAACAAAGGAGGTAAAACTATACAAAAGGAAAAGGTCTTCTCAATAAATGATTCTGAGATAACATGCAAAAGAGTAAAGCTGGAACAGTTTTTTTACAGCTACACAAAAATAAACAGAAAATGGATTGAAGACCTAAATATAAGACCTAAAACCATAAAACTTACAGAAGAAAACATAAGCAGTAATCTCTTTGACATCAGCCTTACCAACATTTTTCTAGAAATGTCTTCTCAGGGAAAGGAAACAAAAGCAAAAACAAACTATTGAGACTATGCCTAAAACTTTAGCTCAGCAGAAGAAACCAACAAAATAAAAAGTCAACCTACTGAATGTGAGAAGATATTAACCATGATATATCTGATAAGGGGTTAATATTAAAAACACACAAAGAACTTCTCCAACTCAACACTAGAAAACAAATAGTCCAATTAAAAATGGGCAGAGGACCCAAATAGACATTTTTTCCAAAGATAGACAGAGGGCCAACAGACACATGAAAATATGCTGAATGTTACTAATCGTCAGGGAAATGTAGTAAAAACCAAAATGAGATTCTTACATCTGTCAGAATGATTAGAATCAAGAAACCAAGAAATAAGAAGTATTGATGAGGTTGTAGAGAAAAAGTAACCCTCATGTACCATTTGTGGGAATTTAAAATGGCACAACTGTGGAAATCATTTTGAGGAGTTTTCTCAAAAAGTAAAAATAGAAATGCTGTACGATTTAGTAATTCCACTACAAAGAAAACAAAAACACTAATTCAAAAGGACATATGTACCTCTGTTTATTTGCAGCATTATTTACAACAGCGAAGATATAGAGCAACTCAACAACCATTCATAGATTAATGAATAAAGAATAATTGTGTATACACACACACACACATACACACAGGAACACAATGAAACATTACTCAACCATAAAAAATAATGAGATCTTGCCATTGCAATAGCAATGAATGGACCTAGATGGTATTATAGTAAGTGAAATAAGTCAGAAAGAGAATGAAAAGACCACATGTCTTCACTTATATATAGAATCTAAAAAATAAAACAAATACACAAAATGTAGACTCTTAAGTATACAGAACTGGTAGTTGCCAGAGACTTATTGGGAAGTGGCTGTGAAATAGCTAAAAGGGAGTAAGAGGCATAGACTTCAAGTTATGAAATAAATATATCACAGAAATGAAAGGCACAGCATATAAAATTGATAATATTATCATAATGTATGGTGACAGATGGTGCCTACAAATCATGGTGAGAAGTGAGAAATGTATAGAATTATTAAATCAATATGTTGCCCACCTAAAATAAATATATTATCGTACCTTAATTAAACCTCAATTAAAGAAAATTTCCCAGCTTTCAAAGAAGTTGAAAAAATATACAAAATAATTCCATGTACTCTTTGCCCAGGCTCAACAAGTTATGATATTATCCTTTACCCCTTAATATTTTATTTCTTAAGAACCAAATGTTTTAGTGATACAGTATTCATGCATAAATAACATGTTAAAACGACAGTGCTATAGTTAGCATGTTTAGAAAATTTAACATTCACCCAACACCTTTACTTGCATGGTATATTTAAACTCATTACATTTCACAATAATATCCCACAAAGGATTTTGTTTGCTTCTTTTTCTATAAAGGACTCAGGAGAAAAACATTTTCACTTTTTTTTTCTTTTCATTCAGTTAGTTTTCTTTACTTTGGAAAGCTTTCCTCGGTCTTTCAATGTCTTTCTTAGCATTAGCTCTACCATCTATTTTAATTAGGCGTTAGTTGTTTATTGACTTTCTTTCTCATTATTGGTTCAGGTTATATATTTTTTGGCTATAATATAAAATGTATTATTCCTTCACCAAGTATCACATTTTCAATCTTGTATACCTGTATGCCCGTTATTTGCTTTGTTAATCTTCATCCATTAGCAGAAGTGTTGTCTCAACTGCATTATTACTATATTTCCTTTTGAAGTTTTCAAGTAATTTGTGATAAGACATTCAAGACTCATTGCTTCTGAGTATGAAGTAATGAGTATATACAGCAAAGTATATACATTTTATTTTTTTAATAGTTTATTTACTTGTTTGTTTGTTTATTTATTTATTTATTTATTTATTTATTTATTTATTTTATTCATGAGAGACCCAGAGAGAGAAAGAGAGAGAGGCAGAGACACAGGCAGAGGGAGAAGCAGGTTCCATGCAGGGAGCCCAACGTGGGACTCAGTCCCAGGACTCCAGGATCAGGCTCTGGGCCAAAAGCAGGCGCTAAACCGCTGAGACACCCAGGGGACCCACATATGAACATTTTAATACATATTAAAGTAATATTAGATCAGATTGCTCCCAGTATATTTCTCAGGGATTTTAAAAGTGTGTTATGTACTGTACTATAAAAAAAAATGTAGTTCAATCATTTAAAAATAAAGTAGTAAAATTTGATTTCTTGGTTTATTTTTTAAAAGATTTTATTTATTTATTTATTTATTTGAGAGAGAGAAAGAGAGAGAGAGAGTGTACAAGCAGGTGAAAGGCAGAAGGAGAAGGAGAAGGAGGCTCCCCACTGAGCAGGAAGCCCAAGGTAGAACTCAATTCCAGGACATTGGGATCATGACCTGAGCCAAAGGTAGAAACTTAACTAACTGAGCCACTGAGGTGTCTGACTTTTTGGTTTCTTTAATGCATAAGAGATAGTTGTTTCAAGTTCTACATTTTGAAGCAAAAAAAAAAAAAAAAAAAAAAAAACAAACAAAAAAAACAAAAAACAAAAAAAACCCAACAAAACAAAAAACCAAAACCAAAACCAAAAAAACAACCACCTTTGGGAATCTAATGCAATTTTAGGCTTTTGACCAGGCTTTTTAACTTGTCATATACTTAATTTATATTTTAGTAATAGTAAAATTACTCCACATGCTTGGTAAGAACTACAATAAAAAGCTTTATTAATTCATTATCTGTGAGGTAATTTGTTTCCAAGAACCATATCGTTTTACTTTTGTGATATTCAGTTGTATTATTTTCTGTTGAGAACAATTACATGTATTTTTTGGTATGAACAAATTTAAAGAGTTATAGAGGAAATGCAGTGTTTTGTTTTGTTAATGAGCAATATAATTATTTTAAAATGTGTCCTCAATTTTAAAATGTTCAACTCAAATACAGAGTTTTAAATGTTGGGAAATTTAAACTTATGCCTTTTTATTTTTATTAGTTTTTAAGCCTATGCCTTCTTTTTATAAAGCCTAGTTTTAGAAATTAGTAATATTCACTAAACACAAAGAAATTTACTAATACATTTATTTAAACATCATCATGGTAAAAGGAATATTTAAATTGGTTTTAAAAAGAAAAAAATGACTTCTTGATGAAACTAAGTCTGAACATTGGTAATATTATAGACCTGATTAAAACAATCAGAATTTACATTATATAGGAATACATGACATAGTTTATTTCAACACAAAAACTTCACGTTTGTTCAGTTTTTACTTCTTGTTCTCTGAAATATGAAAGTCCACCTTTAACAATTCACTGAAATTGCAAACTATGTTCCTATGTGACTAGAAATATATAATATACTGATATTATATTATCATTTCTAATAGAATTATTATTAATATGTTGATAAAATTTATTGGGGATTCAATTCTGAAAGCCTTAGGAAAAATGTATTACCAGACTATGGTTTTTAATAATTGCTAAATATTAGAGCCAGAAAGATTTCTCTAAAATATATGAAACTGCCATGAAATTTTCCTTTGGTGAGAACATTGTTTTATATACCATTTACATTATAGATGAAGAACATATTTTTGAAACTTTGCTCCAGAAAATAAACTTTTTTACTCTAATATGCTTTTCTCAATCCTGTCTGCTATATTAGTTTACCCTTCTACAGTAGATTTTTGTGGATTCTCAAGCTATATAACATTTATTTATTTATTTATTTTAAAGATTTTATTAATTTATTCATGAGAGACGGAGAGAGGTAGAGAAACAGGCAGAGGGAGAAGCAGGCTCCCTGCAGGGACCCCAATGTGGGACTCTATTCTAGGACAGGGATCATGCCTTGAGCCAAAGGCAGAGGCTCAACCGCTGAGCCACCCAGGCATCCCAAGCTATATAGCATTTAAAAGAATAATTAGCATTTAAGTTGATTTCTTTTTACTGCTGGTTTCATTTTTCATTTCTCCCACTGAACTCTAAGACTTACAGACTCAGGCAATACATATGTAAAATAGAGATATTTTCCTAGAGAAATTAAAAATATTAAATGCAAAAGAGAAGAGTATATAGAGACAACTCCTTAAACCAATGTAAAATAAAATAGAAGTAAGAAGTCCAAGAGCCAGAAGATTATATCCACTAATCTTTTCTCTCTTATTTAGTAACAATTTTTTGTATTTGGTTATCCCTTTATGAATTTATTTTCTACCAGTAGTGTCATTTCTTTTAGACTAATTGCTCTTCTAACCAAACAATAATATAAACCATAGCATTCAAGTTCATATATATATATATATATATATATATATATATATTCATAGGAAGAAAGGACTGATACATTTTTTTTTAAATTTTTTTTATTTACTTATGATAGTCACAGAGAGAGAGAGAGAGAGAGGCAGAGACATAGGCAGAGGGAGAAGCAGGCTCCATGCACTGGGAGCCCGATGTGGGATTTGATTCCGGGTCTCCAGGATCGCGCCCTGGGCCAAATGCAGGCGCCAAACCGCTGCGCCAGCCAGGGATCCCAGGACTGATACATTAAGTGACATTCCCAATGTCCTACTGCTGTCAGAATAAGCTGTTGCTAGGAATTATGTATACCCGCACCTCATAATTATGATAGATTGAAACAGAGAGAATTAAAGCTCCATCCCCCTCAGGACAAATTTTTACTAATAACCATTTTATATTACCTTATTTGCCAAAGTAATATTTCTTGAACAATTAATACAGTCTATCAGAAAGGTTGACCCTGTCATAATGACTGAAGTCATAATATGATGTCTTTGTAACATTTGATGAAATATCATATTAGGTAAATTGCCTACTCATTAAATTTTGAATTACTCTTTCTAATTAAATTTGTTGCATAGGACATGAAATTTATTTCATAACATAAACAAAAAAGGTTCCACATGCTAGTATTATCATATGTAAAGAGATCAGAAAACAGGGAGAGAGTGGGAGACAGAGTAGGAGAGAGAATAAGGGAGAAGAGAATATGTTAACATTTCATTTGCTAAAACAATTTTGAATTAAAATGTATTTTTCTTTTAGTATTGTCAGTTCTTATTTTTTGCTTGGGAAAAGTGTTATCTGATTCAAATAAAGAAAAAGGCAGTGGGTCACCTGGGTGGCTCAGGGGTTAAGTGTCTGCCTTTGACCCAGGGCGTGATCCTGGAGTCCCGGGATCGAGTCCCACATCTGGCTCCCTGCATGGAGCCTGCTTCTCCCTCTGCCTGTGTCTCTGCCTTCTCTCTGTGTCTCTCATAAATATAAATAAAATTTATAAGAAAAAGAAAAGAAAAAGGCAGTGACACTATATGATAAAAGGAATTTTGACTTCAGTGGCTATGAGCCAGGTGTTGCAGTCATGGAAAATATATGTGAAAAACCATGGACATTATTAATGCCTAAACCATGCAAGTAACTAATTAGTACTAAAATTAATGGTTGTAGGAATATCAGGTGAAGGATATTGTACTCAGACATAACTAGGATTGTTTAATAGTTAAAATTAACATCTTTGAAGTGTTTTACTGAGAATAGGTAAGCATACGTCAGACATAACAGTAATTACTCTGAGGTAAGTCTTAAGGTGTATTTAAATCATAGTATTATCATCTGAATTAACAGCATCTATTTATGCTCCAATCAGACAGCAATTCTTCCAGCTGTGTTATTTCTGGAATTTTTAGCAAGAACAAAAATAACATTCAGATACATGCACGAGGGTTGTGAACTTCTGTAATAGAAATACTGTCAAAAGATCTACATGTCTAAATGAGCAAAGCAAATATAAAATGATTTATAAACTTAAATTTTCTTCTCATAGTTTATTTCTTCTTCATGCATTATTTCCAAATTCAATGAAGTTTTTGAAGACAATACTATAGTTAAAATTCTTATATTTTGTGTAATTTTCCTTGGAATTTTAAACATATTAAATATTTACAAATCATTTTAAAAAGGGAGAGATAATCAAATGAGAGAAAAATATCTAATAGTATCTATTTGAAAATTTTTTCTAGTTATATATTTTTTCTACATATAGCATTCTTATTTGCCAATTCATTCTAGACCCATATCTCTCTGTTAGTAACAGTAATACTGCTAATAATATATAGTGAGGTTAACATATAATTCTTCTTTTTTTAATTTTTATTTTTTTTTTATTTATGATAGTCACACACACACACAGAGAGAGAGAGAGAGGCAGAGACACAGGCAGAGGGAGAAGCAGGCTCCATGAACCGGGAGCCTGACGTGGGATTCGATCCCGGGTCTCCAGGACTGCGCCCTGGGCCAAAGGCAGGCGCCAAACCGCTGCGCCACCCAGGGATCCCTATAAAATTTTTTCTTGCATTTGGAGATAAAGATAAAGAGAAGTAAATCTAAGCTCTGAAATTTATGGTCCTTACATAAACCTTTGAAAAGTACATATAAACCAGAAAAAGCATAGTAGTAGTAGTGACAAAGAATTCCCAAAATCATCATTTTATTTAATTTTGTTAGTAAGAATAATCTCAAACTTTGAAGAGAAGTACGAAAATTCTTTATTACACAAAAGCATAAAATGTGTATTGCTTCCTTTTATCACTCTAATGTCTCAACACTGCAGCAAAAGAGTATCTATGAAATATCACTGTAATGACATTAATACTGGTGATGCAATTTCAGTTTTAATTGTTTACCATAATAAGACAGAAAATGAACATATAAAAACATTTTCTAGTATTTATCATTTCAGCAACAGATTTTGTTTTTCTTAATATTAATAAGATGGAGCCAAGTTCAACGAGCTGACCATTTCAATTTCTCACATTAAATTTTGTTTGCTGTTTTAAATTTTTTTAATGTTTTACTTTATTTTTTGCTGATATCTCATCTCAGTAGCTCACAGTCAAAATCTAATGGTCTGTAGCAAAGCTCAGCCTCAGAAATCAAAATCATATCAATGTTATGTGAAAGAATATCCCATTAAAAAAGTATCATGCTGCCTTATGATCTAGGCTTCTAATTTCAAAATATATTTGCCTCACCAAATCTGCTTCTTCTCTACCAAATATCAACTATTATCAGATATTATGTATGATGAGACTCTTTCCCTTATATGTTATTAAAATAAAAGTTACTATCATCTCATTGTTTTTCCTTGTTATCCCTCCAGTCCATTCCTGTCCTAATATGCTGAAAATATTCTCAGGGTTAACTACTTCATGTCTGTATGAGCTAAATTAAGACCAGTATAAGCAAATGTCTTATCAACATTTCTAATTGCTCATATGACTCCAATTGTGAATAAAGAAATAAGAGTTTCCTGGAAACACACACACATACACACACACACACAAACACACAAAACAGTTTCTGTTCATCTAATTTTCAAAATGTCATTAAGGGGATCAGCTATTAACATGACACACATAAAATGTGAACTGACTAGTACTTATCAGAGAAGAATCAGAAGATATATTAACCATGTAACAGAGAAAAATATCCACAGAAGTATTTGGTAAAAATATAGTAAGTTAAAAAGGCAGATTGAGGACAAAATAATATGGAACACAAATCAAGACAGGTAGATGCAACGGTTTGCTTTCTTGCCACCAGAAGTGTGAAGTTGTGAGGTGAAACAACCCAACCAAAAAAAAAATATGGATGATTTAATAAGATTGTATTAAGACTCCCATGAATGCAGAACTGCACACAAATCTTGTAAAAGTGCACTGAACTTGCCACCTTACCCATATTTTTACTTTGTCTTATATCCCACAAAATAATTAGAAACCATGGACTGAGGAACATGAAACTCTGGCAAGGTATGATGAGAAAGTCTGGATAGGAGTCTTGATGAGTTTCTACTGAAAATAAGAAATTAGAGGACTGTGCCTGTTAAAGAAAAACTTCACCTTGCATGTTCAAGAACTTCTTGGGAATTGCAGACCTGTATCTGCAGACCTGTATCAGATCTGAGCTCTGATCATGGTCAGGTGACGTAGTAAGCATTCCACCAACACATATTTCCTGGCTTAAACTGCAGATGACATTGTTGTATGGAAGGATGCATGAGAACAACCGAGTAGGTGAATATACTAATGGATATATTAGTCAAAATTACATTCATCTGCCAGCTGAAAACAAAAATTTACTTCCCATAGAATTTATTTGTTTCATAAAGTTCAGGGTTGGTATGGTGGCTCAAGGTTGTCCCTGGGAATTCAGGCCATTTCCATCTTTTTACTCTCTCACCCTTAAGGGCTTGCTCTCTCACCATATCCTTGTGGTCTTATGTTTACATGTCTCCTCCACCCAACCAAACAGGAAGAAGCAGGAAGGGAGAATGAGGAATGGTTGTCATCTGCAATAGGAAATTAAGCTGCTTTTCCAGAAATGCTCATCTGATTATGTTCAATTGGCCAAAACTATGTTTCATGGTCTCATATGTTTTACATAGCACATTGCCACCCTAAACAAATTGGGTGGTATTCTGGCAAGGAAGGATACAAGGTGTTGATAAGCTATTGGTATCAGAGTATCCGGTAACAGATTCCATGCTCAAATAGATAATTGAGGAGAGGAATATTTATAATATTTGAGTAATGATAAGGGAAATCAAAGAGAACTGATACAAGAACTGCAGGTCAGAAGTAGCAGAAAGTCATCACCATGCCAGATTGAAGGAAAGAGTTAGAGGGAGCTCTTACTATTGTCCAGAGAAGAGCTGAATTGTAGGACTAGTCTCCTGGACAGGAACTCTGTCAATCTACAGGTTAGCTCAGGGAAGATAAATACCCCAACATCACTGTTTTCCCATTTCGGATCCCTTGCTGGTGTCAACTAGAAGGCAAAGGGTATTGAACCCAGTTGAAACAGTCCCTATGTCAGCCCAGGGCCTGATCCTGGAATCCCAGGATCGAGTCCCACGTTGGGCTCCCTGCATGGAGCCTGCTTTTCCCTCTGCCTGTGACTCACCCTCTCTCTCTCTCTCTTTGTCTTCATGAATAAATAAAATCTTAAAAAAAAAAAAAAAAGAAACAGTCCCTATGATGGAGGAACAGAGGGCTACTAGCTGAGGACAAAACACATTGACAAGTCCTTGAAACAGGCAGAGTGACCTCCTCTATAGATTAAACTGCCTCAATGTTAATACTTTGCTAAGGACAAAAGTCAGTCTTAGCCCGACCCCCAGGATCCCGTAAGTCTACTTTAATGTATAAAAATTCCTTTAGAAATTTTTTTATCTTGGGATCCCTGGGTGGCGCAGCAGTTTGGCGCCTGCCTTTGGCCCAGGGCGCGATCCTGGAGACCTGGGATCTAATCCCACGTTGGGCTCCCGGTGCATGGAGCCTGCTTCTCCCTCTGCCTATGTCTCTGCCTCTCTCTCTCTCTCTCTGTGACTATCATAAATAAATGAAAATTTAAAAAAAAAGAAATTTTCTTATCTCTTAACCCCCAAAGTACATGTTGGCAATCATCCTCCAAGCACAGGGCCCACTGTTATATATCTGAAGGGTCTCATAACTCAGGTTTTATTAGATGGTAATAAGTGACCTTTTCCCCAACAATAGGTAGCCCCCTCAAGGTCCTGGAAACCTTGCTTCCAAAATTCCTTAGAGACTATGCTATCCTCAAACCCCTCCCCACTAGCAAGTATCTAATCAGCCACTCCTCACAGGCCAGGGGCACCACTTCTTCCGGCCCATGGGTCCTTCCTGTCCCTGTGTTTTATTTTTTTATTTTTTTTAAGATTTTATTTATTTACTCATGATAGTCACACACAGAGAGAGGGGGCATATTAGAGAGCTCTTCCATATTAGTTTCATACATGCTTCAAATTGTAACTAAAGAGTGGTCATGCTTTGAGTTCAAATGGATAGTTCAATTTTAATGTCTAATTAATGATATTAACTAATTGAATTTAAATTTAAAAAATATGATATTGGTAAACTGCATTCTAAGTAACCTGCACTTCTATTTAACACTTATTATGCATACATCAAAACTCATTATTTGTGCCTTTTCCCTCAGACTTGGTTGCATACATTACGATAGATTGTGATTAACTTATTCACTGCTTATGGTAGACAGGATACTAAGATGTGTCCCCAAATTCCCATCTGACCAGAGAACACATACTTTTTACCGGTTATTCAATTGACCAGTAACTGTGTGCTATGATGATATTTTGTAGATATAATTAAGATCTCAAATTAGTTGATCTTTTATTTTTTTAAAGGTATAATTTGGAGATCTTTTTGTTTCTGATGAAGTCATTCAAATGCATGATTTATGAAGTTAGACTTGTATCCATACTGTTCAAATTAGTTGATCTTACGATGGGAAGATTATCATTGGTGAGCTTCACTTAACCAGGTGAGCTCTTATATGAGTGTGAACTCTTCCTGGTGAAAGATCCGAAGTCAGAGAGATTCTATATGTGACAGATTCGATGTGAGGGAGATTTTCTAATGCTAGCTTTTAAGAGAGAGGATGTAGATGGCCTCTGAGAGTCGAACACAGCCCTGGGCAGAGAGTGGGCAAAGGAACAGGGGCCTCATTCCAGAACTACAAGAAACAATTCTGCCAACAACGTAAATGAGCGTGGAAACGAATCCCAAGCTGTAGATGAGAACCATAGTATGTCTCAAATTTAGCTAGATTACAGCCTTGTGGGAACCTTAGCAGAGAATCTAGTTATGCTTGGCCCATTCTTGACCTACAGACCTGGGTTCTATTTATATGAACTATATATACACACACATATAATATAGTTACACTATAAACTATATACTGCTATGTCCACAAGTACAGAAATTGCTCCAAGATAGAAAAATAGTATTGATAAAATAATTTTCATGTAGGAGAATCAAGCCATAACAGCAACCTTATAGATAATATAATTCTGATTTCTTACTCGACAGATAAGAGAGCAAAAGCTCAGAAAAGTTTATATATCAATAGTCAGACAAGTAAAAAATAGCTGAACATCTTGACCAGATGAACTCTTTCTGCACTTCCTGCCCCTGGCTGTATGCTGCACATTGCTGTTTATCCAGGTTTCTTCTTGAAAACAGTTTCTCAAATAAACACCATGGCACTTTCCAGATTTTGAAATACGTGATTCTTAAGCAGGAAACTGACAGGAGTTTTCAAAATAGGTTTTTAACATCACTTTTAAATTGCTAGAGAATAAGTAATCCATTACATTTATGTAGCATTATTTCAAACACATTTATACATTTAGCCTCCATTTCTATAAGTTTTATTGAAGAAAAATCTTTAAAAATTTAGAATTTAAAGTTATACATTTAATCTGAATTCCTTTTAAATTAATATATTTCAAGAAAGTAGAATCCTAAAAAATTTTTTAGATGCTCTCCATTTTACAAAATGGACAATGACATTTTGTAAGAACATCTTTAATTTGAATCATCCTAGAAAAAAACCCATGTCTCTTGTTATTCTATATTCTGGTACACCACTGTTAAGTATATCCCAACTCACAGAAACAAAAGCAAATAAGCCACAGAAACACAAATGGAAAACTTTCATCCAATAAGCTAATAACTAATAGAGTGGTATCTAATGTCTTTTTAAATTTAATTATATACTTGAAATGTTAACTTCCATATTAGTTTCTAAATATAACTATAGCTTTCGGTTAATCAACTTTATTTTTAGACTTTTAGAACAAATCAAAGGACATCTAAAATTTTTACTACTGAGAATTTCTGAGAAAAGTTGTAAGTAATTTAATATGAAAAATATATAATAATGATATTCTATCAAAGTCCAAAACATAAAATTAATTCAGATAAAATTACTTTCAGGAGCTATTTTTTTTTAAGTTTGCAATGCAATTGTGGTGTCAGAATTCTGTAGTCAACGAAAGCAAATGTAGAACTTAAACTTATATTGCAATTATATTTGCAATTCCTAAAGCTCAATTGGAAAATGCCCTTCAACTAATTTCTAAAAACAGTGTGTGCTATGAGACCGCTTCCTAAAACCAGTTTTGTTAAATAGAAATATTTAGTGAAATATAAAGTTTGCCTTCAAATTCGAGTCATGAAGATGATCTTTATTTAAATATATATTTTCTAGAAACTAAGAATATTTAAAAATTTCAATAGTTTTTGGCATGTACAAAATCATCCAGGATTTTAATTGTAAATATTTTAAAAAACAAAGCTTAAAAATCAGGGGAACAATACTTTAGCATTACCAGTAAAAGATAACGAGTTAACTGAAATTTAAGGATCTTTATTGCCAGCAAATAATTGCTTAACAGATTTTATGTGGGAGTATACTGCATTGTATTGGTACCTAACTGTATTGTTTTCCTAATTTTGGACTACTAATTTTGTAAATTATCTGTAAGTTTCATTTTCCAGCAAGTTCATCAGTCTCTTTAAATAGCTTTAATTTCTCTTGAAAAAATTAAGACAGCATTAAACCAAGAAAAAATTACCTATTACATTGATAAAATTTAATTAACCAAATGAAAATTTATACATTATTTATGTATTTATGTGCAACTGAATTTGTCTTTTTTTTTTGGTAAATCTCATTGTTTCCATGTATTATAATTATTCTTCCTTAAGTTTTTTTGGGGGAATATAAATATAAATATAAATTTATATAATTTCAAATATAAAAATAACCTTGCAAATAATAAGGACCCTAAATGAATCATTATCCAATTTAACATAAATAATAGATATTTATGACACATATACAAACTAATGCCAGAATTCTAATTCAGTAAAGACTTTATAGTTGTTTGCTTCATATTTTGACAAATTTTATGGATTTACAAATCCATGTTAATATGTAAAATAAGCATTTTTCAAATTTCATATACCCTGATCTGACATCCTTATATCCAGGGGACACCATTTAGAAATCTGCTCCCAATTTACATTAACTAAACATCTGTGCCAACTGGCATTTTGTTGATCATGAAATTTACTTATATATTTTGTCCTCTTCAAACAACTGGGCTGTGAATACACTGAGAGCTGAGACTTGATATAATAACCATTTATTCATCAAAATACATATGTTGGCTTGCACACTATTAAATATTCAAGAGAATAGTTATTTTAATTGAGTGTGGTTATCAATAATGAGGCAAATACACAAATGTTTTGGAAAGAAAATAATCTGCACATGCTATTTATGTAGATAGAGGGGTGGACTAAAAAAAACAACCAAATAAATAAATAAATAAATAAATAAATAAACAACCAAACAAAAAGCCAAAAAAAAAAAAAAAGATAAAAGAAAAACCAGAAAGATTTAATTTCTTATCGGTGAAAGTAACATCAGGTTCTTTAATAGATAAAGTCTAAAAACTCAGTGCCATAATATGTCAAAATGTAATGTATTTTCTCTTCATGCAGCTACCCTAAGGGGATATTTCTGAGTGGGTAGCTCTCCTGAATGAATGGAATTTAAGCAGTAACTCAGAAACTAGGCTCCATTTCCTTTAAATGGTCCTCATGTCCTTTCCATTAAGTTAACAGACTTTAAAAACAAAACAAAACAAAACAAAAATAAAACCCAGATTGGAGAAGACCTTCCCCCTTTTCAGTAAACATTCCCACTTCAGCCTAGAAATGGTACCTCTACTCCCTGCATTGGTGAAAACTAGTTACATAGTCACTTTGACTCAAGGAGACCCCAAAATTTAGTTTTACTTTAAGAAGTGAGCACTGGTAACCTCTACCATAGCTATTAGGAGTTTCCTCTGAATGTTTTAAATTCCACTGTGAAAAAATGTAGAATATATTTTTTAGGAACTTTTTATGAATTCATGTCTTAGAATGGGGTATCTTTATCCACTGATGGAGGGCAGATTTTGTTCAGAAAATTCTTTTTCTGATAAAGTATATCCTCTCCTGGGATACTGTTACATTCTATGCTTTCTTATGAAGAGAGAATTATTTTTCCCAGCCCTCTAAATTTAGAATATCTATGTTTTTTACATAGATACATCTTTAAATATATGAAAGGCTCATTTAGTAAAGGTAATAGCCTTAACTACCTTTATTAGTCTTGCTTTATTCCCTTTTTAATTGTAGACATGATAAAGTAAGTTATATGGAGTAGTATGCTTTGATATAGATCTACCTTGAAGTTATTCTGCATTAGCATTTTTTTCAAAGATTTTTTATTTATTCTTGATAGACAGAGAGAGGCAGAGGGAGAAGCAGGCTCCACACAAGGAGCCCGACGTGGGACTCCATCCTGGGTCTCCAAGATCAGGCCCTGGGCTAAAGGCAGGCCCTGAACCGCTGCACCCAGGGATCCCTGCAATTAGCATTTTTAAGAAGAGCTTAAAGAGGGATCCCTGGGTGGCGCAGCGGTTTCGCGCCTGCCTTTGGCCCAGGGCGTGATCCTGGAGACCCGGGATCGAATCCCACGTCGGGCTCCCGGTGCATGGTGCCTGCTTCTCCCTCTGCCTCTGTCTCTGCCTCTCTCTCTCTCTGTGACTATCATAAATAAATAAATTTTAAAAAAAAGAGCTTAAAGAATCTTTTTACTCAATAGTATATAATAGAAATCATTGCTATATCAAGTTTTATTTATGAAACTGCTTAGTTTACAGGGTCTGCATAGAATCAGTGAGTTTTACCAGAATCTAAATTAAGTAATTCACTAGTCTTTTCATAGTCTTCTGTCTTTGTCATGTAATTGTTACAGCTATTAAAATTGTACTTCTAACTAGCAGTTTCTAAATCCATTCTTATTATGTCAATATGTTCTATTCCATGAATTATTTTGAAACTTGAAACTCACATGGAATATGCAGACTCATTCCTTAAAATTGTGACACAGAGACAATGAAATTTATTCTTTTTACTTTTATTCTAGAATTCTCAGTAATTAAAACTTCTCTAATGTTCCCCTAATAGTGAGTTTAATGACTTCCTATCTTCAACACTAAAAAAGAAAACCAAAACATGGAGGATCATTAAATTATCATTTATTATAAAGATAATGATAATTTTGCATTTGTCTATTTCCTTTTTTTCTTTTTTTGGATTCTTTTGGACTACTCATGTTTATTATTCCATTTTTATTCTGCTAAGTTACTTTTCCAGGATGGAGGCTTCTTTCATTTTCCTTTTTTTTTTTTAAATTTTTATTTATTTACGATAGTCACACAGAGAGAGAGATAGAGAGAGAGGCAGAGACAGGCAGAGGGAGAAGCAGGCTCCATGCACCAGGAGCCCGACGTGGGATTCGATCCCCGGTCTCCAGGATCGCGCCCTAGGCCAAAGGCAGGCGCCAAACCGCTGCGCCACCCAGGGATCCTGGCTTCTTTCATTTTCCATCTAACTTGTAGTAACATATAAAGGCCCCTTTTCTAACCACTGTGCCATATTGCTTTTTAATAGTTTCCTGTGTCTATCTTTCTAAACACGATCTTTGTGTTGCAGGATTTCAGGGTTCTTCTCTCTCAGAGTCAAGAAATAAATCTCAACAATAGGGTGAAGTGAAGTTTATTAAGGGAAGGTGAGAACAGAAAGGATAGCTCTTTAGAGTGAGAGAGGCCCTGAATGGGTTGCCATGGAGGGCTTTTATGGTCACTGCTTCATAGAAAAGTGACTAGAGAACCTAGCAAATATGTCTATAACAATTAAGACAAACAAGATGAATTTGTAAATATTATAAAAATATCTATATCTAGAACAAACAAGGTAGATTTGTTAAGTTTCCTTCTGTCTTGTTAATATATTTTCTATAACATTTTCCCACATCTGGGATTTCTGTGAGCCTGGTTCCTTAACCCCCTGAATGACCTTAGTCATGTTGCCTATGTTGCTCCCTACCTGTCTCTCTCTACCTGTCCCTTACCCACTTGTATATACAAAGATAATACAAGAGGTATATAATTCTCAAATCCATAATATTTCATTTTATAAACAATAATATCCTTAGTTTTTAGTATAGCTATTAATGGCACACTAAACTGCCATTATGTTGGCTCTCAAGTACTTGCACACTAAACAATGTTTATGAGATTCCTGCATATTGTTATCTTTATGTTGTTCATTCATTTGCATTATTTTAGAATATTCTATTGTATAACTATACCACAATTTATTTATTCAATTTACTGTTGATGGGTGCCTCGGCCCTTTTCAATTTTGGGCTATTGTAAATGATGCTTACATGAATGATTCTAGTACATGTTTTTGATAAACATATTTACGCATTTTTCATTGTAATATTTTTAGTGGATAATGACAAAGAGTTCCCCAAATCAACTGTGTTTTGTTCTACCAGCAATGCATAAGATTTTCAGTTGTTCCACATCCCTGGTAACACTAATTAATAGCAGGGTTGTTTTGTTTTGTTTTTATAATTTCATTCATTCTAATGAATGAAGCAACATTTCTTTGTGGCATTGTCAAGGAAACGGTGCTCTGTGAATATTTTCCTTTTTTTTTTTGTTTGTTTGTTTGTTTGTTTATGGTCAGGGCTTCTTCAGCAAAGGGGATTGATATAATATAATGATAGAGTCAATTGTCTTTTAATCCTGCTTGCTTTTGTTTCGTTGAACCATGTGCTTACATTTCAAGTGACTGAAAAATATAAACAAAAAATTATTCTCCTTTTCTCAGGAGGGGAAGGAGATATCATGTAGTCTATCTACACTTCCAGACTGATGATTTGGGGGCTCATCTCCTATTGTTCATGACAACTTCTTAATGTATGCACAGACATAATCCTCTGTCTATCCTTGCATTGTGCTGAAGTGGAGAAAGTGTGGAGAACTGATGTGGTTATTGTTGTAAGTAATGACAGTCTGCCTTAAACCAGAAATGTTTGCTTTCAGAATAAAATAGGTATATAAATTACGACATTAAAAAGGTATCAGGTATTATTTTGGATGCGCATGAGGACTAATGATATTAAACAATTTTCAAATGTTAATTTGCCACTTGTATACCTTTTTTAAAGTATCTGTTGAAAACTCACTTCCATTAAAAAATGATTATCTGCTTTTATGTATTAAGTAGTACAAGTTCCTTTTAATATAAGTTGGTAGTGTGTTCTTTGTCAAACATACATAATATCTTCTCCCACTCTGGTTTTGCATTTTCAGTGTTTTTAAAATCTTTAAAAAATATTTTATTTATGTATTCATGAGAGACACAGAGTGAGGCATAGACAGAGGCAAAGGGAGAAGCAGGCTCCCCATGGGGAGCCCAATGCAATACTCAATCCCAGAGGCCTGGATCATGACCTGAGCCAAAGGCAGACACTCAACCACTGAGTCTTCCAGGTCCCTGCATTTTCAGTGTTTTAATTGTGAATTTTGGGGGTGTATAGAAACTTAATTTTAATGAAGTTCAACTTATCAATATTTCTCTTTTATGATTAGTATATTTGCATGTGCATATTTTCTTTTCAAAATATATTTACCCACGGACGCCCCCTGGGTGGCTCAGCAGTTGAGCGTCTGCCTTTGGCTCAGGGTGTGATCTTGCAGTCCTAGGATTGAGTCCCACATCAGGCTCACTGGATGGAGCCTGCTCCTCCCTCTACCTGTGTCTCTGCCTCTCTCTCTGTGTGTGTCTCTCATGAATAAATAAATAAAATCTTAAAAAACAAAAACAAAACACAAAAATGCATTACCCAAACCAAACTCATTGAATAGCCAGTCTTCATTATTTCTAAAAACTCTATTATTTGTTTCAAATATGGACCTACAACCAATATTATTTTTGTTGTATGTTATGCTTTAGGGTTAATAATTTTTCCCATGTTCATCCAAACTGAAAAACTCAATTTCCACTGGATTGAAATTTTTCTTAAATTAGGGCTATCATAGCATTTGTTTCAATTCTATTTTATTTTTCAATTTATCTATCTTTGCATCTAAACTATCTTAACTGAAAAAAATTAAAAAATAAACTATCTTAATTGTTACAGTTTTATTATAATTTTGAACCCATTATGTAAATCCTCTCGTTTGATATTTCTTTAAGATATTCTTTGGCTATTCTTTGAAACTTTGTGGTCCATAAACAACTTAGAATCTACTTATCAATTTCCACTAAGGAAATGTTTTTATTATCATTATGAAATTTTGAATAGGATTGAATTAAATCTGTAGATCAGCTAGGGAAAGTATTCACATCTTCATAACGCAGATTTTTCCAATTTGTAAAATCCTCACCTGGGTGCTTTTATGATACCCCCATGGTGAGATCTGACCTAGTCAAATTAAGAATGAAGCAAATATCTCCCATTTAAACAAATCTTCCCTGTTACTTTTCCTCACATAAAAAGCACTCAGTAAATATTTGCTTAATGTAATTTATTTGGCAATTAGTGCTGACTATGCCTGTACTATCTCTATCATTGGGAATACAAATTGGAAATAGGAGTACCAGAGAAACCAGAACAAACATCTTTCTATCTCTACAGGAGGTAGTCAATAGAGACAAAAGGCTCTGCACATTGGATACTTAAATTTACTATGCTTCATTTAAATTTCACCATTTCATAATTACCTCTATGAAGGACAGCTCAACAAAGTACATACTGATCATGATATGTGTTTGTTGACATATACAATGTGATTAATGTCAAAGGAATATAACTGAGTCCATGTAGGAGGGTAGATGTATTTCATTTTCTATTTTAATGACTAATATAGAGTACAGAAAAAAATCATAGATTTATCTCAATCTATGAAATTAAATTAAATCAATCTGAATTTAAATGATTGAATGAAGAATAGAAAAGAAAATTGAGTCTATTATCCAATAGTAAAAGCAATGTTCCATGATGGTAGAGGATTCCAGGAAGCAGTTAGAATTTATCTAATTAAAATAGAGACAGGGCAGATACCTTCTTCCAAATTCTCATTCTGAGAGAGCTCCATATAGGAGAATTAATAGGCAGAATATTTAGATAGTCATACATGAAAAGAAGAACAAAAGAACACATCAGGAATCATTTTGTACAACCACTGGATTAAAAAAAAGCAGGTAAGAGATCTTAAAAAGAATAGGCAAACTTGGGAGAGGACACAATAAATGCCTACATTGAATTGGTATATGAGAAAAAGAAAAAATCGAAACATTAAGTAAAATGGAGCACTTGGGTGGCTCGTTAAGTGTCCAACCTTTGATTTGGCTCAGGTTGTAATTTCATTGTTGTGAGACTAAGTCCTCATTGGGCTCTGTGCTCAGTGGGGAATGTGCTAGAGACTGTCTCTCCTCTGCACCTCCTACTTCCCTTCACACTCTAATAAATAAATCTTTAAAAAATAAAAAAGAGAAACGTTAAACAAATAAACATTAAATAATACTTGTTAGCGTGATGGTTTTTTTCCCCTTTCGGCTTTTTCATTTTTTAAACACTAAATTCAGAATTCTAGAATATTTTATCTTCAAAACAGAGACTTCTTGCTTATCAATCTTTTTTTTTTTTTTTTTTTTCCTCTAGGTGGTACTACAAGAGAAGGGACACTGTGGCTTGCCTGTGGTGGAATGCTGAGGCCAAGATCCAAGATGAGCAAAGCGGAGACTAGGGAAGATGAGCCACACAAAATGCTGACTTCTGTATTTTTTTTTTTTGTATGAAAATAATGTCTCTGTTTCTTGCATATTTACAGAGGAGGAAATGGTGATATTTTAAACCAGAGAAATAATCTATAGTTTTATTTATAAAGAAAAAAATGTAACTCAAACATTCTTTTTCGAAGTTAAAATTCTGGAATTATCTGAACTTTTAGTTATTGGTTTCTCTTTACAACTAACACTTAGTTTTTAACATTTCATATAAGTTTCAGAGCAGTGTTGAGAGAAATCTTTATCTCAATCTATTGAATTAAATATTTTATATAATTGTGTAGAAGGCATGGAGAATGACCAAGTCAGTAGGAGTTAAGTGTGTAACATAGTTCCTACTATATTTATTAGCTATCTGAATTTTGAAAGCATTCATAACCTATTTTAATGAACATTAAAAAATTATAATTTCCAGTCCTATTCATTTTCATATACTTTTCTGTCAATCATTTAAAGAAATGAAAATTTTGTGTGCATTTCTAATTTTTAAAGATATCATTTATTCACTTGACAGAGAGAGAGAGAGAGAGAAAGCACACAAGCAAGCGGAGTGACAGGCAGATGGAGAGGGAGAAGCAGGCTCTCTGCCAAACAGGGCGTCCAACATGGGGCTTAATCCCAGGACCCCAGGTCATGACCTGAGCAGAAGGCAGACACTTAACCAATTGAGCCACCCAGGCACCTTGTGCATTTCTATTTTTAAATCCATTTCTCAAACAGGAAAATCACATACATAATTATACATTATATACACACATATATATATAAATTATACAAATATGCTTAAAACATAAATGAGATTCATGGATTTTTAAGTAACTTTTCTGGTATTTGATGATGGGTGTAGGGTGGGAATGCTCATTTAAGCATATAAATTTTGAGGAAAAAAACTAAAGTAAACATTATACTTTTCAGAAAGACTTGGACATTAAAAAATATTTTATTTCCTAGGGTTCCTACATTTTGTCTTCAGAACAAGATAAAACTAACCACAAAAATCAAACTCTTCTTCTCTTGAGCAGTTCTCTCAAGAGTAAACAACTCAATAAAAATAACTTCTTGTTTCTTTGCTTTTCTAACATCCCTGGAGAGGAAGACAGCAAAACAGAATACTCGTACATTGATCTCCAGTTCAATTCCCAGTTTCCCACCTTCAGACAAGTAATTAAAGATATGTTTTTAGCAGCTTATGCTATAAAGTGGAATCACTAAACCTGTGAGTCACTGTCAGTTACATCCATTCCTAAGCTGAGTGAAAAGACATGGGGTCCTCTTAGTTGGCATCACCTCTATTTTTCTCTCTGAAACTCAATGCTTAATCCTGCTATTTTTAAAATACCTTATTTGTGTATTTCAAATATTAAATCCATTCAGAATTAATTTTGGCATCTTGTTATATGGTATTTACAAATAAATGGCTAGTTGAATTAACAGCCCTATTAAATAATCCATCCTTTTGACTATAAACTAGTAAATACTAAATTCTCAAATATATGAAGAACTATTTGTATATTCTCTATTTTACGAAATCCAGTATCAGTCTGGATACTTTACTACAATCTACTTTACCATCTAATATTTCTGGTATTTGATTAGGGTACTACTTTCCCTCTACCATCACAATGCCAGAAAACATAAATATACATACCCTTCATATCTTTTTCTTTTAGTTTCTTGGATATCATCATGTATTGTTAAAAAGGAAATTAAATGGTAAATTTCAAATCCATCTTTAAACTTTTTCTGGTTCACATATTTTTTTGTTATTTGAAAAACAGCGTAAATCATTTTTCTCCCACTCCAAACATGTCTATTTCACAAGAAAGAACTTATCGTCCATCCATCCTCTCACCTTCCCAGTCTCTTTTTTCCCACCCTCTGAAATCTTAAGAATGCTTTAACAGTATTTCTCAAGACTTATGTAAAGGTTTTGTGGAATTCGTCCCTTGCATCTTAAGATACTTAACACTTAATCTTTATATATTTAAGTGTAAATTTAAGTACATATGTAGCAAATTGTACTGTTCATGAGTACTTACTTTTCTTTTTATCTTTGCTTACTTATTTCGTTTGTGCAATTTCAATTTAGTTTATTGGACTTTTCTTGACCACTTGCCTCAGATTATCAAAACACTCCTAATTCTTGTGTAACCTCAATAAACACTTTTAAAGTATATATGAAGTGGATAATATATTCTTTACTACTTTCTAGCTTATAGTGTTATACTTAGAGTATGATGTCCACCTGTTTTTCCTTTCGAGGTTCTTCCTGCCTCAGTGTTTGAAAGACATTCTCTTTAACCTTGGATTTCTGATATGTTCACAGATTTGGATAGTTGTCCTTCAAAAGTCAGTATACAATTTTTTTAAAAGGTCAGTATAATGTTAAGAACATAGCCTCTGACACTGACACTTGATTGAGTTACTTGATATATCAGTGCCATAGATACCTCAACCTTAAAATAATATCTAACTTAGAGGTTACTGCAAGTGTTAGATAAATTAATATATGGAAAATATTTATAGCAGTGTCTGGTATATTCTACAAAAGTATAATCTTTTAAAATATTATTATTATTATTGTTACTGTTATTATTATTTTGCCATCATCAATCCAGCCTGGAAATTAGTGAACATTTCATTTGGAAAATTGGGGCATTTTATCTTTTCATCTCCAGACCACTTATTTCTATTATTTGATCAATTATTTCTTCTCTTTCTTGAACTTCTGCTATTTTACTATTAATTTCCTAACATTATTCAAGTCTCACATATGCTCTCACAATTTCAAACTATTTTTCCCTGCTTTATGAAATATGTCCTTCAACTCAACTTTGAGATCCAACATTGACTTCTCTGCTTCAGTTTATTTGAAAAGATGACTTTTAAATTAGATGCAGAAAGGCTTTTTGTATTTGTGTGTTTATAACTTCTTAAGTGATTTTTTTTTAATTGAAGTTTTTAATCAGTTCCTCCAATATCACTGTTGGTGAGGTGTGGCTCTGAATGTGCTGTCTTATATTCTTATCTTTTACCTATCAAATCACCACATAGGGATTGCTTCCCTGGGACAGAGAGACACAAATTGATTATTGCAGTAGAAATTCTCTGCATGGTCCTTGAACTTTTCTTCTGGTGTAGAAGAGAACAAACTAAGTTTTTAGAACAAGTGCTTAATTAACATGATGAGTATGCTGGCTATGTGACATTTCTACAAAGATCCTTCTTTGCTCTTCCATTGGGCTAGATTGTTTATCACTTATCATACACAAACAGAAGAGGTTTCAGAATGCCCAGTAAGCTAAGTAGGTTGACCCATTTTTATATGTAAAATTCACTCTCTCTTTCTTGTAGATAAAGATTTACAACAATTATGTTCATTTTGTGGACTTTCCTCTGATTCCAGACAGTAACTTTTGAATTTGGCATTGTGAGGAAAAAGTAGAATTTTGACAGAGGAGGGGCAAGATGGCGGAAGAGCAGGGTCCCCAAATCACCTGTCCCCACCAAGTTACCTAGATAACCTTCAAACCATCCTGAAAATCTACGAATTCGGCCTGAGATGTAAAGAGAGACCAGCTGGAACGCTACAGTGAGAAGAGTCCGCGCTTCTATCAAGGTAGGAAGACGGGGAAAAAGAAATAAAGGAACAAAAGGCCTCCGAGGGGGAGGGGCCCGCGAGGAGCCGGGCTGAGGCCGGGGCGAGTGTCCCCAGGACAGGAGAGCCCCGTCCCGGAGGAGCAGGAGCTGCACCAACCTTCCCGGCGGGCGGAAAGGGGCTCGCAGGGAGGTGGAGCAGGACCCAGGAGGGCGGGGATGCCCTCGGGCTCCCGGGGACACTAACAGACACCTGCGCCCGCGGGAGAGTGCGCCGAGCTCCCTAAGGGCTGCAGCACGCACGGGGACCGACGGAGCAGCTCGGAGGGGCTCGGGAGCGGCTCCAGGGAGGGAGCTGCGGGGCGGGAGCGCGAATCCCACAGCGCAGGCCCCGGAGCACAGGGCGCCGGGACACAGCCCAGGATCCGGCCTCCCCCGGGACAGGCAGAGGCCGGGAGGGCCCAGGACAGCGAGGACGCTCCTGCCCCGAGCTGAGCAGATCAGCGGCCCCGCCCCGGAGCCTCCAGGCCCTGCGGACGGAGAACCGAGAGCCCCGAGCCCGTAGTTCCTGCGGAGGCTGAATCCAGGCTTCCAGAGTTGCCATAGCAACTGCGGCTGTTCCTCCTGGGGCCCCACGGGGTAAACAACCCCCGCTGAGCCCTGCAGCAGGCAGGGGCAGAGCAGCTCCCCAAGTGCTAACACCTGAAAATCAGCACAGCAGGCCCCTCCCCCAGAAGACCAGCTGGACGGACCAGTGATACTCCCCCGTGTTCCAATACAACTTGTTTTTGGCCACTCTGCACTGAGCAAAATGACTAGAAGGAAAACCTCACCTCAAAAGAAAGAATCAGAAACAGCCCTCTCTCCCACAGAGCTACAAAATCTGGATTACACTTCAATGTCAGAAAGCCAATTCAGAAGCACCATTATACAGCTACTGGTGGCTCTAGAAAAAAGCATTAAGGACTCACGAGACTTCATGACTGCAGAATTTAGATCCAATCAGGCAGAAATTAAAAATCAACTGAATGAGATGCAATCCAAACTAGAAGTCCTAACGACGAGGGTTAACGAGGTGGAAGAACGAGTGAGTGACATAGAAGACAAGTTAATGGCAAAGAGGGAAACTGAGGAAAAAAGAGACAAACAATTAAAGGACCATGAAGACAGATTAAGGCAAATAAATGACAGTCTAAGGAAGAAAAACCTACGTTTAATTGGGGTTCCCGAGGGCGCCGAAAGGGACAGAGGGCCAGAATATGTATTTGAACAAATCCTAGCTGAAAACTTTCCCAATCTGGGAAGGGAAACAGGCATTCAGATCCAGGAAATAGAGAGATCCCCCCCTAAAATCAATAAAAACCGTTCAACACCTCGACATTTAATAGTGAAGCTTGCAAATTCCAAAGATAAAGAGAAGATCCTTAAAGCAGCAAGAGACAAGAAGTCCCTGACTTTCATGGGGAGGAATATTAGGGTAACAGCAGACCTCTCCACAGAGACGTGGCAGGCCAGAAAGGGCTGGCAGGATATATTCAGGGTCCTAAATGAGAAGAACATGCAACCAAGAATACTTTATCCAGCAAGGCTCTCATTCAAAATGGAAGGAGAGATAAAGAGCTTCCAAGACAGGCAGGAACTGAAAGAATATGTGACCTCCAAACCAGCTCTGCAAGAAATTTTAAGGGGGACTCTTAAAATTCCCCTTTAAGAAGAAGTTCAGTGGAACAATCCACAAAAACAAGGACTAAATAGATATCATGATGACACTAAACTCATATCTGTCAATAGTAACTCTGAACGTGAACGGGCTTAATGACCCCATCAAAAGGCGCAGGGTTTCAGACTGGATAAAAAAGCAGGACCCATCTATTTGCTGTCTACAAGAGACTCATTTTAGACAGAAGGACACCTACAACCTGAAAATAAAAGGTTGGAGAACCATTTACCATTCAAATGGTTCTCAAAAGAAAGCAGGGGTAGCCATCCTTATATCAGATAAACTAAAATTCACTCCGAAGACAGTAGTGAGAGACGAAGAGGGACACTATATCATACTTAAAGGATCTATCCAACAAGAGGACTTAACAATCCTCAATATATATGCCCCGAATGTGGGAGCTGCCAAATACTTAAACGAATTATTAACTAAAGTAAAGAAATACTTAGATAATAATACACTTATACTTGGTGACTTCAATCTAGCTCTCTCTACCCTTGATAGGTCTTCTAAACACAACATCTCCAAAGAAACGAGAGCTTTAAATGATACACTGGACCAGATAGATTTCACAGATATCTACAGAACTTTACATCCAAACTCAACTGAATACACATTCTTCTCAAGTGCACATGGAACTTTTTCCAGAATAGACCACATACTGGGTCACAAATCGGGTCTGAACCGATACCAAAAGATTGGGATCGTCCCCTGCATATTCTCAGACCATAACGCCTTGAAATTAGAACTCAATCACAAGAAGAAGTTTGGAAGGACCTCAAACACGTGGAGGTTAAGGACCATCCTGCTAAAAGATAAAAGGGTCAACCAGGAAATTAAGGAAGAATTAAAAAGATTCATGGAAACTAATGAGAATGAAGATACAACTGTTCAAAATCTTTGGGATGCAGCAAAAGCAGTCCTGAGGGGGAAATACATCACAATACAAGCATCCATTCAAAAACTGGAAAGAACTCAAATACAAAAGCTAACCTTACACATAAAGGAGCTAGAGAAGAAGCAGCAAATCGACCCGACGCCCAGCAGAAGAAGAGAGTTAATTAAAATTCGAGCAGAACTCAACGAAATTGAGACCAGAAGAACTGTGGAACAGATCAATAGAACCAGGAGTTGGTTCTTTGAAAGAATTAATAAGATAGATAAACCATTAGCCAACCTTATTAAAAAGAAGAGAGAGAAGACTCAAATTAATAAAATCATGAATGAGAAAGGAGAGATCACTACCAACACCAAGGAAATACAAACGATTTTAGAAACATATTATGAACAGCTCTACGCCAATAAATTAGGCAATCTAGAAGAAATGGACGCATTCCTGGAAAGCCACAAACTACCAAAACTGGAGCAGGAAGAAATAGAAAACCTGAACAGGCCAATAACCAGGGAGGAAATTGAAGCAGTCATCAAAAACCTCCCAAGACACAAGAGTCCAGGGCCAGATGGCTTCCCAGGGGAATTCTATCAAACGTTTAAAGAAGAAATCATACCTATTCTACTAAAGCTGTTTGGAAAGATAGAAAGAGATGGAGTACTTCCAAACTCATTCTATGAGGCCAGCATCACCTTAATTCCAAAACCAGACAAAGACCCCACCAAAAAGGAGAATTACAGACCAATATCCCTGATGAACATGGATGCAAAAATTCTCAACAAGATACTAGCCAATAGGATCCAACAACACATTAAGAAAATTATTCACCATGACCAAGTAGGATTTATCCTCGGGATGCAAGGCTGGTTCAACACTCGTAAAACAATCAATGTGATTCATCATATCAGCAAGAGAAAAACCAAGAACCATATGATCCTCTCATTAGATGCAGAGAAAGCATTTGACAAAATACAGCATCCATTCCTGATCAAAACGCTTCAGAGTGTAGGGATAGAGGGAACTTTCCTCGATATCTTAAAAGCCATCTACGAAAAGCCCACAGCAAATATCATTCTCAATGGGGAAGCACTGGGAGCCTTTCCCCTAAGATCAGGAACCAGACAGGGATGTCCACTCTCACCACTGCTATTCAACATAGTATTGGAAGTCCTAGCCTCAGCAATCAGACAACAAAAAGACATTAAAGGCATTCAAATTGGCAAAGAAGAAGTCAAACTCTCCCTCTTCGCCGATGACATGATACTCTACATAGAAAACCCAAAAGCCTCCACCCCAAGATTGCTAGAACTCATACAGCAATTTGGTAGCGTGGCAGGATACAAAATCAATGCCCAGAAATCAATGGCATTCCTATACACTAACAATGAGACTGAAGAAAGAGAAATTAAGGAGTCAATCCCATTTACAATTGCACCCAAAAGCATAAGATACCTAGGAATAAACCTAACCAAAGAGGTAAAGGATCTATACCCTAAAAACTATAGAACACTTCTGAAAGAAATTGAGGAAGACACAAAGAGATGGAAAAATATTCCATGCTCATGGATTGGCAGAATTAATATTGTGAAAATGTCAATGCTACCCAGGGCAATTTACACGTTCAATGCAATCCCTATCAAAATACCATGGACTTTTTTCAGAGACTTAGAACAAATTATTTTAAGATTTGTGTGGAATCAGAAAAGACCCCGAATAGCCAGGGGAATTTTAAAAAAGAAAACCATAGCTGGGGGCATCACAATGCCAGATTTCAGGTTGTACTACAAAGCTGTGGTCATCAAGACAGTGTGGTACTGGCACAAAAACAGACACATAGACCAATGGAACAGAATAGAGAATCCAGAAATGGACCCTGAACTTTATGGTCAACTAATATTCGACAAAGGAGGAAAGACGATCCACTGGAAGAAAGACAGTCTCTTCAATAAATGGTGCTGGGAAAATTGGTCATCCACATGCAGAAGAATGAAACTAGACCACTCTCTTGCACCATACACAAAGATAAACTCAAAATGGATGAAAGATTTAAATGTGAGACAAGACTCCATCAAAATCCTAGAGGAGAACACAGGCAACACCCTTTTTGAACTTGGCCACAGTAACTTCTTGCAAGATACATCCACGAAAACAAAAGAAACAAAAGCAAAAATGAACTATTGGGACTTCATCAAGATAAGAAGCTTTTGCACAGCAAAGGATACAGTCAACAAAACTCAAAGACAACCTACAGAATGGGAGAAGATATTTGCAAATAACATATCAGATAAAGGGCTAGTTTCCAAAATCTATAAAGAACTTATTAAACTCAACACCAAAGAAACAAACAATCCAATCATGAAATGGGCAAAAGACATGAAGAGAAATCTCACAGAGGAAGACATAGACATGGCCAACATGCACATGAGAAAATGCTCTGCATCACTTGCCATCAGGGAAATACAAATCAAAACCACAATGAGATACCACCTCACACCAGTGAGAATGGGGAAAATTAATAAGGCAGGAAACAACAAATGTTGGAGAGGATGCGGAGAAAAGGGAACCCTCTTACACTGTTGGTGGGAATGTGAACTGGTGCAGCCACTCTGGAAAACTGTGTGGAGGTTCCTCAAAGAATTAAAAATAGACCTGCCCTACGACCCAGCAATTGCACTGTTAGGGATTTACCCCGAAGATTCAGATGCAATGAAACGCCGGGGCACCTGCACCCCGATGTTTCTAGCAGCCATGTCCACAATAGCCAAACTGTGGAAGGAGCCTCGGTGCCCATCGAAAGATGAATGGATAAAGAAGATGTGGTTTATGTATACAATGGAATATTACTCAGCCATTAGAAACAACAAATACCCACCATTTGCTTCAACGTGGATGGAACTGGAGGGTATTATGCTGAGTGAAGTAAGTCAATCGGAGAAGGACAAACAGTGTATGTTCTCACTCATTTGGGGAATATGAATAATAGTGAAGGGGAATATAAGGGAAGGGAGAAGAAATGTGTGGGAGATATCAGAAAGGGACACAGAACATAAAGACTTCTAACTCTGGGAAATGAACTAGGGGTGGTGGAAGGGGAGGAGGGCGGGGGGTGGGGGTGAATGGGTGACGGGCACGGAGGGGGACACTTGACGGGATGAGCACTGGGTGTTATTCTGTATGTTGGTAAATTGAACACCAATAAAAATTAATTTATAATAAAAAAAATAAAAAAAAAATAAAAAGATAGAATCAAAAGATTCTAGCCATTCTGACAGGTTTAAGGTTATCATCTCATTGTGGTTTTGATTTGCGTTTCCCTGATGATAAGTGATGTTGAGCATCCTTTCATGTGTCTTTTGGCCATTTGGATGTCTTCTTTGGAAAAACATCTATTCAAGTCTTCTGCTTATTTTTTAATCAGATTGGTTTTGTTTTGTTTTGTTTTGTGGTTGCTGAGTTGTATAAGTTCTTTATATATTTTGAATACAACCTCTTATTAGATATATCTTTGGCAAATAAATATCTTTTCCCATTTAAAAAAAAAGTAGAATTTTGAGATAAAATGCTTGAAATTTTATTTCGCTTTGATCACATACTAGCTTTGTTACCTTGGATATGATATTTCAATTTTATGATTGCAAGTTTTCTCTTTTGTAAACTTACCCAGCTTCATGAACTTTTAATACTTCTTGAACTTTTATGAGAATTAAATGATAGGTATTTTATATTGTGTATCTTACTTTTCCTTAGAAGACAATATTATTAAAATATACATATTACCCAAAATGATCTATAGATTCAGTATTATTTTTATTAAAATTCCAATGTCATTTTTTTTTGCAGAATTAGAAAGAAACCTCCCTAGAATTCAGAGAGAACCTCAAAGTATTCTGAATAGTCAAAAAAATCTTGAAAAAGGACAAAAATACAAACATATAACTAGTGGAATTGAAATGAGAGCTCAGAGAAAATGATCACAAAAATGATCTGAGAAAAATATGCTCCAAAGAAAGAACAAGACAAAACCTCAGAAAACTAAATGAAACAAAGAAAGCAATATATCTTATGAAGAATTTAAGATAATAATTGTAAAGAGGGTGCTGGGTGACTCAGTTGGTTAAGCATCTGACTTCAGCTCATCATGATCTCAGGACCCTAGGACTGAGCCTTGCATTGTGCTTCTCATGGAGCAGGGAGTCTGCTTGTCTCTCTCCCGCTACCCTTACCTCTGCTTGTTCTCTCTCTCTCTCTCTCTCTCTCTCTCTCTCTCTCTCCCTCCCTCCCTCTCTCTCAAATAAATAAATAAAATCTGAAAACAAAAAGTAAAGATGCTCACTCAACTGGGGAGAGGGTGGAAGAACTCAATGAGACTTCAAAAAGAAATAGATATATTTAAAAAGAACCATAGCTGAAGGATACAATAAATGAAATTTAAAAAATACTCAAGAGGGAACTAACAGTAGGTTACTGGATGCAGAATGTATCAGTGATCTGGATGGCAGCATAATGAAAAGCACTCAAGGTGAATAGCAAAAAGAAAAAAATAAAACATAAGGATGGTTTAAGAGATCTCTTGGGCAGCAACAACTGAAAAAATGTTAGTATTTTAGGGGTACCAGAAAGAGAAGAGAGAAAGGGGCAGAAAACTTAAAGAAATAAAAGCTGAACACTTCCACAACCTAGTGAAGGAAATAGACTTTTCAGTTTAGGAAGCACAGAGAATTCCAAACAAGACGAGCCCAAGGAGGTTTACACCATGACCAAATGTCAAACTTTAAATATAAAACGGATTTTCAAACAGCAAGAGGGAACCATAAGATTACATATGAAGAAAACCCTTTAAAGATATCAGCTGAATTTTCAGCAGAAACTTTACAGGCCAAAAGGGATATACCAATATATTCAAAGTGCTGAAAGGAACAAAAAAACAAACTTACAACCAAGAATATTAGACCCACCGATGTTATCATTCAGAATGAAAGGAAAGATAGATTCCCAACAAACAAAAGTTAACCAAAAGACAAAAGTCATCACCATTAAACTAGCCTTATAAGAAATGTTAAAGGGACTTCTTTAATAGAAAGAGGAAAGTCGGGGATCCCTGGGTGGCGCAGCGGTTTGGCGCCTGCCTTTGGCCCAGGGCGCGATCCTGGAGACCCGGGATCGAATCCCATATCGGGCTCCCGGTGCATGGAGCCTGATTCTCCCTCTGCCTGTGTCTCTGCCTCTCTCTCTCTCTCTGTGACTATCATAAAATAAAAATAAAAAAATTAAAAAAAATAAAAAAAAGAAAGAGGAAAGTCCATAATTTGATATAAAAATATTATGAATAAAAATATGTAAAATATTACACAGATACATAAAATATGGAAGAGGGGTAAAAAAAAGTTTTTAAAGACTGTGTTCAAATTTAAATGACCATCAACTTAATGTAGACTGCTATGTACTTAGGGTGATATATATGTGAACTTCACGTTAACCATAAACCCAAAAACTATAATAGAAGTACACAAAATAAAAGAGAAAGTCAAATAATACAAAATTCATCAATCACAAAGAGAGTAAGAGAAAAAGGAACAGAGAAGAACTACATAACAACTAGAAACCAACTAACAAAATAGCAATAAGCGCCAACTTATCTATAAGTATTAAAATATAAATGGTCTAAATGCCCCAACCAAAAGACATAAGGTGACAGATAAAAAGGAAAAAAAAATCAATCTTTATACTGCAAATAAGAAAATCACTTCAGACCTAAAAACAAATACAGACCAAAAGTGAAGGAATTAAAATGAAAAAAGAGCCAGGGTAGCAATATTTAAACAAAGTAGGCATTAACTATTTATTTACTTGAGAGAGAGTACATGTGTGACAGAAGCTGGAGTAGAAGCATAGAGAAAGGGAAAGAAATCTCAAGCAGATTCCCTGCTGATCTCAGAGCCCAGTGCATGGCTCAATCTCAGGACCCTGACCCTGAGATCGTGAACTGAGCTAGAATGAAGAATCAGACACTTAACTGAGCGCAAACACATCAAACAAAATAGACTTTAAAACAAAGACTAACATGAGGCAAAGTAGAGCATTAAATAATGATAAACACAGAAAAAAAATAGCAATTGTAATTATCTATGCACTCATCATTGGGGCACCAAATACCTAAAGGAATTGGTGGTAATACAATAAAAGTAAAGGACTTTAATGCCCCACTTACATCAATGGATATACAATCCAGAACACACTTGGAATGTGGTGCCCTTGAATGATACATAAGACCAGATGGATATAACAGATATACATGAACATTCCATTCCAAACAACACAGTAAACATTCTTTTTAAGTGCACATAGAACATTCTCCAGGATAGATCACCTGAAAGCCACAAGTCTCACAATGGTATGAAATTAGAAATCAATCACACACAGAATCTGTAAAATACACAAACACATTGAGGCTAAACAACATGATATTCAACAACCAATGTGTCAATGAAGATATCAAAGAAGAAATTAAAAAATAATACATGGAAATAACTGAAAATGAAAACACAATGGTCTAAAATCTTTGGAACATAGCAAAAACAGTTCTAAGGGAGAAATAACCACATAGACCAAGGGAACAAAAAATAAGGCCCAGAATTAAACCATGCTTATATGGGCAATTAATTTATGAGCAAAGAGGCAAGAATATAGAATTGGAAATAGTCTCTTTAATAAATGGTATAGGAAAACTGGACAGCTACATGCAAAAGAATGAAACTGGACCACCTTTTTACACCTTATACAAAAATGAACTCAAAATGAGATAATGCCTTAAATGTGAGAGGTGAAACTGTAAAAATTCCTACAAGAGAGCATAGGCAGTAGTTTCTCTGGAATCAGTCACAGCTGTATTATTCTAGACATGTCTCTTGAGGCAAGGGAAACAAAAGCAAAAATAATTAGGACTACACCAAAATAAAGGGTATTTGCACAGAAAAGGAAACCAACAAAACAAAAAAGGCAAACTACTGAATGGGAAAATATATTGTAAATGATATATGAGATAAACAAGTATATCCAAAATATTTAAAAAATCATATACAACTCGACACCAAACAAAACAAAGCAACCCAAGTAAAAATAGACAGAGGACCTCAATATTTTTCCAAAGAAGACATCGAGATGACTAACAGACACATGAAAAGATACTCAAAATCACTAATCACCAAAAAATGCAAATCAATCCACAATGAGATATCACCATACAACCTCTGAGAATGGCTAGAATAGAAATTAAAATTAAAAAAATAACAAAAGTTGATGAGGATGCAGAGAAAAAGGAATGCTAGTGTACTGTTGGTAGGAATGTAAATTAGGGCAGCCACTGTGGAAAAGAGTAGAGTTTCCTCAGAAAAATAAAAACAGAAAAAAAAAAAACATATCTAATGATTTGACTATTGGATACTTACCCAAAGAAAATGAAAACATCCCTTGAAAAAGATATATACACCCCTATGTTTATTGCAGCATTATTTACAATATCCAAAATATGAAAGCAAACCAAGTATCCACTTATAAATGAATGGATAAAGCAGAAATGGTATGTATAAATACAATAGAATATTACTCGGCCTTTAAAAAAGATAAGATTTTGCCATTGTGACAACATGAATGGATATAGAGGGTATTAGATTAAGAGAAATAAGTCAGACACAGACAAATACCATACGATTTCACTTTTATGTGGAATGTAAAAACAAAACAAATAAAAAACACAATTAGGGATCCCTGGGTGGCGCAGCGGTTTAGCTCCTGCCTTTGGCCCAGGGCGCGATCCTGGAGACCCAGAATGAAATCCCATGTCAGGCTCCCTATATGGAGCCTGCTTCTCCCTCTGCCTGTGTCTCTGCCTCTCTCTCTCTCTCTCTCTCTCTCTCTCTGTGACTATCATGAATAAATAAAATCTTACACACACATAAACACAGAGAACAAAATGATAATTCCTAAAGGAAAGGGATATGTTGGGATGGGCAAAATTGGTGAAAGGCAATAGGAGGCTTCCAATTGTGGAATAAGACTCAGGAATAAAAAGAATAAAAGGCACAGTATAGGGAATATAGTCAATGGTATTGTAATACGATTGTATGGTCACAGATGGTAGCTGAACTTGTGACCATAACATGATGTTGAGTTGGTCTATCACTATGATGTACAACTAAATCTAATGTAACACTGTGTGTCAACTATAATAAAAAAAAACTGTATATGCGTACAATGGTGCATTATTCAGCCTTAAAAGAAAAGAAATCCTGTAATATGTAACAATATAGATGAACCTTGAGGTCATTATGCTAAATGAACTAAGCTAGTCAGAGAAGGACAAATACTGAATGGTTTGACTTATATGAGCTATCTCAAATAGCCAAGCTCATAAAAACAGAGAATGGCATAGTGGTGCCAGATATGGAAGCAGAATGAAATGGGAAATTATGATCATAAGGTATAAAATTTTAATTATGCAAAATTTATATGTTCTAGAAATCTGAACAATATTGTCCAAAAGTCAACAATACTCTACTTACATTTAGAAATCTGTTAAGAGGGTAGATATCATGTTGTGTTATCACAGTAAAATAAAAATAAATGAAGGCTGGTGGGAATACATTATATTCTACAAACTTTATTTTTTTTGGAAAAATATTTGCATACCCAAGTGGGAATTTATCTTAATCCTACCAATATTTATCATTTCTAAGAAATAAACACCAGATTCAATATAATCATCAAATATAAGTATCTTTATGAAATTAAGTGAAACTTTTCATTAGAACCTTCCTTCTTCCCCATTTCCCTCTCAGCTTTCTTCTTTACATACCTAATGCTGATATACTTTAATACTTCTCATATTTTTCTTGTATAAACCTAAAAATAACAAAAAAATAGTGGTTCCGTGAATGAGTATGTTCTTTTGTACCTTTAAATATTGATAAAAATTTGCAGTGCCTGAATGAAATACATCTTCTTATTCTCTTTTCAAACTTTTTCCTAAGTTAAGATCACAAGAAAGAGGGAGGGGGTAAAAAATAAGATTTTTCTATTAATGTTCCTTGACCCACTTTTCTCTCCTTCTATGCAGTTATTCTTTCTTGGCTTTTAAAATAGTTTCTCTATTGCATTTATTTCACTGTATTTAATGATATTTCAAAATGAACACTATTTTTACTCAAATATCCTCTTCCATTTTTGAGTTTCTTGGGGACAGGAATAATTTTTATTTCCTCTAGCTAGAGCCTAAGTAGAGGATAAGTACTCAGTAATAATTTGCTGAATTGATAGTGGAGTAATGGATGCATGCATTTGTTCGGTACTTTTAATTTTACAAAGCATATTCACATATTCCTCCCATGAAAGAAATCTCCCATGAAAGCTCCCTGCTTTATATAAATATAGCAAAGCACTCCAAAATTCAATCCTTAGTTGCATAACCATGGCAAACTAAAGAGAAGTCATCTCTAAAGGAAGTAATAACAAATATGATTTAAAACTGGAATCCTTAAGTAGGCACTCTTCTAGGGGCTTATAATCTCCAGATAGAAAATTTACTTGTAGATTTAAAATTTTACTTGGTACATATAGAAGCAAATTATTGTTTCCCTGTGTTTTTTTGACCACCCTATCCCAGTCTATTCTCCTTGAAGTGGGGTGGTAAAACTTCAGGGTACTGGTTAGAAGTTTCCTACCATTGCACCTCTACCCCAATTAATCAAAAACTTCAAGAATTCATTCTCAGCACTTCTCTGGTAAAGGGTAGAGATCAGGGTAGGGGGAGCAGAGCAGAGGGAGCATAATCTGTGGCCAAATAACCTTGGGAAAATATGATTTACAAAATAAGACTTACTCTGTATGTGCTTTAAGGTATCTTCTAGATTTAAAATATGATTTTAATCATATTTAAATCAAATATTTAATCTTGTTGATAAATCCTGAGTACGTCAAATAGCCTTAATTAAAAATTCAGATTTTCTGATTATTTTTAAATTAAAACATGCACCGACCTAACATGAGATGAAGACCATTTATCTCTACAATTTGTGTGCACATTTCAGGATATTTAGTTGGATTTATGCCAACGTGAATCTAATGTCTATGGAATGACTTAACCACATCCATCTTTGGTTTGTAGACTTAGCTCTCATGACTGCGTAACTTCTTCCAGTTGTCATGTTTACAGCCTCCTGACTTGAATAACATGCTCAGATGTTCCTGCTACAGCATATGCCATACATTTCTTTGCTTTCATTATGAGATTAGAAATAATGAATCTATCAACATTCTGATATATTTTCACTGCATGTGTACATGTAATTCTGCTTGCTATATGTCTAGGAACGAAAGTACTGATTCAAAGACGTGCATATGTTCAGCTGGAACAGACAGTCCCCAAATAGTGACTGAATCAATACAATATGAGATAGGAGGATCAGGCTTATTTGTATTTCTCCATATGAAAATCCAGAATACCCAGTAATATTTATTGAAAAGTTGTTTCCACTATCACACTTACTACGAATCAAGTGACCATGTGTGACACGTTGTTTCTGTATTCTATTATGTTCCAAATTTCTTTTACTAATGTTGTATTTAATAGAGCAAATAGGGTTTCTTGAATTTAAAACAACTAATATGATCACAATTATTTTTAAAATACATTTAGCAAAAAATAAAGCAAAAATCATTTTACAAGGAAGGACATATGTAGAGTTCCAGGAGGTCTTCAAGAAACTGTATGGCATTAACCGAAATAGATTGATACATAAGAATACACCATGATCTAATGTTCTTGGACTATAAGCCAATGATTGTGACTTAGACCACAAATTCTGCTAGAAAAATTACTGATTCAATAACATTTCTGGATTACATCTAAGAGACACATGAAAACGGGACTATTTTAGAATAACCTGTTGAAACCACCACCGAAAGCTCTCTGTATCTGGCAAAATACAACTGTCCTTTTTGAAGAAGTTTATCACCTTTAACAACTATGAACTCAGATGTGTAGTGGCAGGGACCCACACCAGCATGTGCAGGTGTCTAGCTACCTTTATGGTGAGCAAATTGGTTAAATTGGAGTTCTAGGCCACTGGTAATTTGTTAACTGTTTGCCCTTAAGGCATTTTATTACAAAACATATCAGTTTATTTTGGAACATATAACATCAAATTTGAGGAGAGCATTATCCAGAATCACAATAGTTATGAGATAAATGTTTCTATCAAAATTAAAGCATCCACTTAAAAATTGAGGTATACATTGTAATTGACAATGTGAGGCAAGTTTAAACTCTTCCTAAATTGTCAGTTCTTTCACCGATTGTGACTTTGGTGACCCAAAGCAGCTATGAAATAAATAGTTTAAAAGAGCTTTAAGCATTCTTCATTTGAGGACTCAAAATTAATATATTTGAATTGACTTTTTCAAAAAAGAACATAGGTTAACATTGATATATTTTCACTGCATATCCTGCTCGCTATATGTCTCAGTGAGGGATTATTTTAACATTATCATGTTTCTAAACTGCTTCTGTAGCTTTCTATTTGTAATGTACTAGAGCAATTATTTTCCAACTGCTAAACTTAGTCTATTTACAAACGTGCTTATCTCCACAAGTGGATCTTGAAAGTGTGTAAAAATACCAAATCTCTCAAAAAGAAAGCACATTAACAATATATTATTTCTCCGATTAGCTGGAATGGAATTTTCCCACGATTCTAATTTTCATTAGTCAATTGTAAGCTATGTTAGGGACCCAATAGAAGTTTCACTGAACTTTGAAAAACTAAACATGAAAGATTAATTCCTGACTGCGAAAATAATTACACTGTCTCTTACACATGTATCTGTAATCAAGCTTTTTGCCATCTAACACTAACATATGCCTTAAAGGCATATGCAAATTAACATTTTTGAATCCTCTTCTATTTCATTGTGCTAATATATAACTGTTTTAAAATCCTGTTTCTCAAATGGTTTCAGGAAATTGATATTACATAAATGTAAATAATTTAAATATTAAACTGGAAACATTATTATGTTTTATATAAATAGACTTTTGCAACCTCTGATATGGGGCACCAAAAAAATTGAGTCCTTAGGAAACATACATATACATGGGTTTAAGTTAAATCTTAATGACTCAAATGCATTTTAAAACTTAATAAAAGAGTTCACTTCAAAGAAGTCCTATGGGAAATTATTTTAATCATGATAAAACCATCTGTTTAGGCCAGTCTTAGTACTAGTATTTTTTTTTTGGAAGAAAGGTTTTACATAATTTGTTTTTTATATCTCTTTTGGTGGTTTGAATTGTATCTACTCCCCCACTCTCCCATACTATATTCTAGTTCTAACCTTCAGCACCTGTGAATGTGACTTAATTTGAAAATCAGATCCTTACAGATGTAATCAAGATAAGATGAGGGCCTATATGACTAAAGTGGGTCCTAACATAATGACTAATATCTTTGTAATAAGAAAGAAAGTTGGACATAATGGAAGGAAAACTATGTAACAACAAAGGCAGAGATGGAGTGACATGACTGTAAACAAAAGAATACCATGGTGGCTAACAACTCCCAGAAGCTAGAAAGGAAGAATCCTTCCCTAGAATCCTCAGAGAGAATATGTCCTAATTTACCTCTTGATTTTGGCTTCTATATTCCATAGGTGTGAGAACATTTATCTTGTTTTAAGGTATCCAGCTTGTGGTAATTTTTATGGCAGCTTAAAGAAACCAATAAAACCTGCTAGGAACTTGGTTATTCAGTTACATGTTATAAGGAATATTTTCTCATAAATTACAGGGCCTGTATTAGGTGCTTTTATTTGAATTTTTTATACTCATGCTATAACTGATACAGTGGAGAGAACATTGGTATCCTCAATTTGTATATAAAGAACTCAAATCACAGAGAAATCACACATTAGACATGTTCAATAGATCTATGTCACTTCAAACTGTACTTGTATTAAGAACTTGCCCAGCAGTGCAATTGCTGGGTCATAGGGCAGATCTATTTTTAACTCTTTGAGGAACCTCCACACAGTTCCTCAAAGGGTTAAAAATGTCACTGCTGGGGATTTACCCCAAAGATACAGATGCAATGAAACGCCGGGACACCTGCACCCCGAAGTTTCTAGCAGCAATGTCCACTATAGCCAAACTGTGGAAGGAGCCTCAGTGTCCATCGAAAGATGAATGGATAAAGAAGCTGTGGTCTATATATACAATGGAATATTCCTCAGCCATTAGAAACGACAAATACTTCTTTGTCTATCAATGGAGGAGTGGGGAACAGAACACAGAGATGTATTGGCAAAAAGAAACAGGGGCAAGCTCGTGTTTTGTGTCATTCACTGTAAGATGGCAAACATTTTTGTTCTGGAAGATTCTAAATGTAAACCGGTATATTAGAAAGCTATCCTGCCTCTTCCACTCAAAACCATGATCACCTTAAGCCTTAATATATTTATTAAAGTCTTTTATGAACACTATAAAAAAAAGAAAAGAAAAGAAACGACAAATACCCACCATTTGCTTCAACATGGATGGAACTGGAGGGTATTATGCTGAGTAAAATAAGTCAATCAGAGAAGGACAAACATTATATGGTCTCATTCATTTGGGGAATATAAATAATAGTGAAAGGGAATAGAGGGGAAGGGAGAAGAAATGGGTGGGAAATATCAGAAAGGGAGACAGAACATGAGAGACTCCTAACTCTGGGAAATGAACTAGGGGTGGTGGAAGGGGAGGTGAGCGGAGGGTGGGGGTGACTGGGTGGTGGGCACTGAGGGGGGCACCTGATGGGATGAGCACTGGGTGTTATTCTGTATGTTGGCAAATTGAACACCAATACAAAATAAATTTATTATTTTTTAAAAAAACGAACTTGCTATACATAGGGGAACCCAAGTTGTTAATTTTTACTGCATTTCATATTCAATTTTGAAAAGATAGTGGCTATGTATCTTTTGTTGTATATGTTGATATTTTAATATGTGAAACCCCAGTATAGTGATTCTATGATATACAACTATCTTTCTACAAGATATGCAGATCACTACTGGATGTGAATTTTTAGTATTTGTCTCTTCTCACATCCCGTATCAGTATTGTTAACAGCGTGCTTGATATATAATTACACACCAAATAAATTTTTCAATTTAAGTATACAATGATTTTTAGTAAATTCAGAGTTCAGCGATCATTATAATCTAATTTTAGAACATTTTTATCATCCTGAGGTGATTATTTTCAGTCAATTCCCTTTCCCACTCATGGCCCAGTAATCTCTAATCACTTTCTATTTCAGTAGATTTGTCTTTCCTGGACATTTCATATGAATGAAATTACTTTATATGTGATCTTTTACATCTAACTTAATATTTTTCCACTTAATATTTTTCAGGTTCATCATCCAGGTTGTTGCAAGCATCAGTATTTTCCTTTTTATTGCTCAGTAGTCTTCCATTGTATGGATATACCACCTATGTTTATCCATTCTCTAGTTGATGGATATTCAGACTATCTCCACATTGTTGTTTAAACATTCACTTGTAAGTATTTGTGTGGATATATGTTTTCTTTTCTCTTACTGGGAGTAAATTCATATTTGAGATTTTTAGAAAATGTCAAGCTATGTTCCAAAGAAGCTGAACCGTTTTGTATCCTAATCAACAATATATAAGGATTCATTTCTCTCCATCCCTGCCCACACTTTATTATATATGCTTTTTATTGTAGTCATTCAAGTAACTATGAGGTGTTATCTCATTATGGTTTTAAAATGCATTTCTCTAATGACAGATGAAGTTGAATATCTTTTCATATGCTTATTGACCATTCTTATATCTTCTTTGGTCAAATGTTCATTCAAATTTTTTGTTCACTTTTTACTTGGGTTACTACTTCTCTTTCTAGTTTTGAATTATAGAGGCACCTTGGTGGCTCAGTGGTTGAGCATCCGCCTTTCACTTAGGTCATGATCCCAGAGTCCTGGGATTGAGTCTGCATCAGGCTCCCACAAAGATCCTGCTTCTCCCTCTGCCTGTGTCTCTATCTCTCTCTTTGTGTTTCTCATGAATAAATAAATAAAAATCTTTAAAAATAATTTAAAAATAAAAGTATTTTTGAATTATAATGTTTCTCTATATATACTAGGTGCAAGCTATTATCAGATATATGATTTGCAAGTATTTTTCCTACTCTGTGGTTTGCCTTTTCATATTATTGGTGTCTTTTTAGACCCAAAATTGTTAAATTTGATCAAGCCTAATATTTCATATATCAGTTTTGTAAATCCTTTGCACATTTTAATCACCTGAAAAGTTTAATAAAGAAAAATCACTTTTGTCCCTTTTTACTTAATGGTATCATTCACTCTGAAGTGCTGTCAGTTTGAGAATCAGTACTCTATGTAGAAAAATTATTGCATGCAAAGTGTGTTCCATGGTTCTCTTTTGGGGTGCAGAACTCAGATAATATGCAATTCTCCTATAAAGTGCAATAAGAAATGGAGACCAAATTTTACATTCCAAAGAACTTTTCCAAGGTCAAGATCAGACTAAGAAAGAAGACTCTTTGGAAGGGTGTATGTGGGTAAGGATTTTTCATATATATATATATATATATATATATATATATATATATATAATAGGATATTTTGTAATGTTTATAAGCATCAGCAGATAAGCAAAGTGGAAGTAAGTGAAGTTCCTGAGAGAATATGAAAAGACTTCTTATTGACATCAGTAGCTGGAGGCTGAGTAGTTAGTCCCTAACGTAAGAGTGAGGAGCTTATGGGGCCACATCCTCAAGGGACCTGTGCTTCAGTAGGTGTTCTTCTAGGAACTCCAGAAATTTTGAGTCCTCACTGTGAGGATCCAAGAAATATCCCCTCTTGGCTCTGACAAGAAGAGAGGGAGAATTTATGAACCACAGCAGAGCAAAAGACAGTTCTCCAGGGAAAAGTATTTTGACAGCACAATTATAAACCCTTGTTCCTGTGGGGAAAGGAGATGATCCCAGTTTGGTTGGCTCTCTCCAGTATGGAATCCCAAAAAGAGTAAAAATCTAACAGTCAACAGGAGACAAGGCTTCCAGGAAATAGAATGGGAGCTTTTCAGACAGGGAAAAAAGTAGGATACAGGACAAATTACACCACTGGAGAAATGCTTATGAAAGTCTCAGTACTAAAATGCAGACCCACTAAAACACTGAATCTCACTCAGATGACAGAACTCTCTCTTTTCCTGCCACTTTATTAACACACAAATAGGGTTCCAGTATAATATATTTTTAGTGAATTTAGATGAAAGAGGTGAATACAGACTCTCTGTAATACAAATGTGTATAATACGGACTCTATGAAGACAGATATGTATATGTCCCCCAAATCAAAATACTACATAAAAACAAAAGAATTTGAAATGAATCTACAACAAACACTAAACATAGCTCAATTCCTATCGAGATTAACTTAAATCCTCATACTAAAGGACTTTTTACCTCATTTCCTGTTACCCTATTTCTCAGATAGTATGTCCAGCTTTCAAAAAAAAAAGTGCAAACATGATAAAAGGCAAGAATAAATGCAACCTAAAGAAACAGTAATTATGACAGCCCAAGATATGACATATGTGTGAATTATCAGACAGGAAATTTAAAATAACAATAATATCTTAAGGAATCTAATAGAAAAATAGGTAATGAGATTAAGGAAGGCACTTATTTTGATGAGAATTGGGTATATATGTAAGTGATGAGTCACTAATTTCTATTCCTGAAACCAATATTACACTATAAGTTAACCAACTAGAATTTAAATGAAAACTTGAAGCAACAAAAAATTAGATAAAATTAAATAATGCAGTGATAATATAAGCAGAGAGATGGAACTAAGATATAGTAAAGAAATGTTGGAAATAAAGACAATAGGGGCACCTGAATGGTTCATTTAGTTAAATTTGATCAAGTCTAATATTTCAGGTAGCACTGATTTCTCGATTTCAGCTCAAGTCATGATCTCAGGGCTGGGAGATCAAGCCCTGCATTGGGTTACACGCTGTGGAAAGTATGTTCCATGGTTCTCTTTTGGGGTGCAGAACTCAGATAATATGCAATTCTCCCATAAAGTGCAATAAGAAATGGAGACCAAATTTTCCATTCCAAAGAACTTTTCCAAGGTCAAGATCGGACTAAGAAAAAAGACTATTTGGAAGGGTGGGTTGTTGGTCTTTCCCTCTCTCTCTCCCTTTACTCCTCCTCTCCTCCAGCCATATCTCCCTCCCTAAATTAAAACAAAACAAAACAAAACAAAACAAAACAAAACAAAACAATAAAGCAAATAAAGCATTCTTCTCTAGGTCTCATAAGTAGATTCACAATAGCTAAGAAAGAATCAGTGAAGTTGCAGATAGACCAGTAAAAACTTCTCACAGTGAGAAGAGAAAAAAAATTAAAAACAGAATAAACCATTGAAAAACTATGGTACAAGAACAAGAATTTTAACCAACAAATAACTGGAATACCAGTAGAAAAAAAAGAAATATTAGAATATTTATATTAATAATAGTGGAGAACTTTCTACTATTATTGACAGACACCAACCTACAGCAAGGGGAGCACATACAACATCAACCTGGATAAATATATGTGTGTGCATGAACACACACACCAAGGAATAACACATTCCCACAAAGAAAGCCTTGAAAGAATCTAGAAGAAAAGAAACACTATTTATGGAAGAACAAGCATTAAAATTACAGTGGACTTCTCATCATAAACAGTGAAAGTATTAGAGTGCAATATTTAAAGTGTTAAAAGAAACAAAAGAGTATAATTCTATAATCAGTATAATTCTATTACCCTAAGCAAATGAGAAATAAAGACCCTTTCAGACAAAAGCTGGGGATTTTACTGACAGCCAACTTGTCCTGCAGTCAATATTAAAAAGTTCTTCAGGGAGGTAGAAAATGATATAGGTTGGAAACTTGGACCTACATAAAGAAACGAAAAGCACCAGAGAACAAATAAATGCAAGTAATATCTGTGTTTTTTTATTTGTGATTTATCTAAAAGATAAGTGTGTAAGTCAATAGTAGCAACCTCACAGTGTGTGACTATAGCATACAGATAAATGACCTATGTGACAGCAATGTCATAAGGGACAATGGAAAAGAATTGGGACTACTCTATTCAAAGGTACCTGCACCACATAACCACATATGGAGTGGTATAGGGCTGTGTAAAAATAGACTTACATTATTTGAAAATGTATACGCCAAGGATACAATTAAACATTATAAAAAGATATTTAATTGGTATGTTAGGAATAAAATGACATAAAATAATTAAAGCCAGTCAAAGAGGAGGAGGCAAGATGGCAGAAGAGTAGGGCTCCTCATTTCCTCTGGTCCCCTTAATTTAGCTAGATATCTATCAAACCATCCTGAATGCAAACTAAGATGTAAGGAAAAAATGGCTGGAACTCTATAAATAGAAAAGGGACTATTTTTCATGGAGCAGAAAAACAGAGAAGATATATCAGAAGATAAATGGCAGGGGGGTGGGGGAAGGAGCCTTGTTAATTGGCTGCAGGGAAGTGGTAGAGTCCTGGAGCTGAAAATCAGGAACCACACACTATGCTCCCGTGAGAGCCTGAAAGGTGCTCAGTGGTGAAGCGGGGCAGAATCACAGGTGGGACGGTAGGGGTCTCAGTATTCCCAGGGGCACAGAAAGAACAGGGGGGGCCTGAGCTGGCACGTTTCCCAAGCACTGGAGAAGGGAAACGTCCTTAGGTCAACGAGCCTGGGAGAAGGCTCGGCTTGTTTTGCCACAAGCATGAACCGCTGCCAGATCTGGTGACCATTCTCTGACCATTCTCTCCAGCTCTTGGGTCCCTGCAAAGGACTAGAACCAGCAACCCTCCACCTTCTTCTGGGAGAGGCAGAGCAGGGGTGCACTTTACCAGAGGAACGCGCTCTGTGCCGTGGCCCTGCAACAGACAGAAGCAGGGTGACCCTCCACTTCCTCTGGGAAGGGTGGAGCACATATGCCAATGACTGGCAAAGGTTTTCCCTCCTGGATCCCTACAAATTGCACAAATCAGTGTCTCTCTGTCTGTCCCCAGGGAGGGCATGAGTGGGGCATACCCCACAGCAGTCTGCAGAGTTTGGCACATACCTCCATCTCTCAGCTTTGGGAGCCATACACCTAAGAGGCATGGAAAGACTCTAGGGAACAAAAGCCTCACAGAGCAGACATCTTACACTAAGCCCAACACTGAACCAGCCCCCTAGCAAGGGGTGATGCAACTCAGCCCAGGCACAGATCCCTGAGAATCAGCGCAGTAGGTCCCTCCTGGAGAAGACCAGCTGGAAGAGCAGGGAAACAGCAAGTTTACTGAAAAAACAGAACTGGAAAACTCCAGGGCCAGGGGGAAAATAATATAGAGAACACGAGGATTTCCCCGCCTCCATGATTAGTTTATCCTTCAGATTAAAATTTTCCAATTTTTTAAATTTCTCATTTCAACTATTTTCTTATTTTATTAACTCTTTGTTTTCAAGATTTATTTTTTAATGAATTTATTTTTTATTGGTGTTCAATTTGTCAACATATAGAATAACACCCAGTGCTCAGCCCGTCAAGTGCCTACCTCAGTGCCCATCACCCAGTCACCCCCACCCCCACCTCCCCTTCCACCACCCCTAGTTCGTTTCCCAGAGTTAGGAGTCTTCATGTTCTGTCTCCCTTTCTGATATTTCCCACTTATTTTTTCTCATTTCCCCTTTATTCCCTTTCACTATTATTTATATTCCCCAAATGAATGAGACCATATAATTTTTGTCCTTCTCTGATTGACTTACTTCACTCAGCATAATACCCTCCAGTTCCATCCACGTCAAAGCAAATGGTGGGTATTTGTCGTTTCTAATGGCTGAGGAATATTCCACTGTATACATAGACCACAGCTTCTTTACCCATTCATCTTTCGATGGACACGGAGGCTCCTTCCACAGTTTGGCTATAGTGGACATGGTTGCTATAAACATCGGGGTGCAGGTGTCCCGGCATCTCATTGCATCTGCATCTTTGGGGTAAATCCCCAGCAGTGCAATTGCTGGCTTGATAGGTCTTCTTAGCACAACATCTCCAAAGAAACAAGAGCTTTAAATGATACACTGGACCAGATGGATTTCACAGATATCTACAGAACTTTACATCCAAACGCAACTGAATACACATTTTTCTCAAGTGCACATGGAACTTTCTCCAGAATAGACCACATACTGGGTCACAAATCGGTCTGACGGTCTGAACCGATACCCAAAGATTGGGATCATCCCCTGCATATTCTCAGACCATAATGCCTCGAAATTAGAACTAAATCACAAGAAGTTTGGAAGGACCTCAAACACGTGGAGGTTAAGGACCATCCTGCTAAAAGATGAAAGGGTCAACCAGGAAATTAAGGAAGAATTTAAAAGATTCATGGAAACTAATGAGAATGAAGATACAACCTTTCAAAATCTTCAGGATGCAGCAAAAGCAGTCCTAAGGGGGAAATACATTGCAATACAAGCATCCATTCAAAAACTGGAAAGAACTCAAATACAAAAGCTAACCTTACACATAAAGGAGCTAGAGAAAAAACAGCAAATAGATTCTACACCCAGCAGAAGAAGAGAGTTAATAAAGATTCGAGCAGAACTCAACGAAATCGAGACCAGAAGAACTGTGGAACAGATCAACAAAACCAGGAGTTGGTTCTTTGAAAGAATTAATAAGATAGATAAACCATTAGCCAACCTTATTAAAAAGAAGAGAGAGAAGACTCAAATTAATAAAATCATGAATGAGAAAGGAGAGATCACTACCAACACCAAGGAAATACAAATGATTTTAAAAACATATTATGAACAGCTCTACGCAATAAATTAGGCAATCTAGAAGAAATGGACGCATTCCTGGAAAGCCACAAACTACCAAAACTGGAGCAGGAAGAAATAGAAAACCTGAACAGGCCAATAACCAGGGAGGAAATTGAAGCAGTCATCAAAAACCTCCCAAGACACAAGAGTCCAGGGCCAGATGGCTTCCCAGGGGAATTCTATCAAATGATTAAAGAAGAAACATACCTATTCTACTAAAGCTGTTTGGAAAGCTAGAAAGAGATGGAGTACTTCCAAACTCGTCCTATGAGGCCAGCATCACCTTAATTCCAAAACCAGACAAAGACCCCACCAAAAAGGAGAATTACAGACCAATGTCTCTGATGAACATGGATGCAAAAATTCTCAACAAGATACTAGCCAATACGATACAAAGTACATTAAGAAGATTATTCACCATGACCAAGTAGGATTTATCCCCAGGACGCAAGGCTGGTTCAACACTCGTAAAACAATCAGTGTGATTCATCATATCAGCAAGAGAAAAAACAAGAACCACATGATTCTCTAAATAGATGCAGAGAAAGCATTTGACAAAATACAGCAGCCATTCCTGATCAAAACTCTTCAGAGTGTAGGGATAGAGGGAACTTTCCTCAACATCTTAAAGGCCATCTACGAAAAGCCCAGGGCAAATATCATTCTCAATGGGGAAGCACTGGGAGCCTTTCCCCTAAGATCAGGAAAAGACAGGGATGTCCACTCTCACCACTGCTATTCAACATAGTACTGGAAGTCCTAGCCTCAGCAATCAGACAACAAAAAAGAAATAAAAGGCATTCAAATTGGGAAAGAAGAAGTCAAACTCTCCCTCTTCGCCAATGACATGATACTCTACATAGAAAACCCAAAAGACTCCACCCTAGAACTCATACAGCAATTTGGCAGTGTGGTAGGATACAAAATCAATGCTCAGAAGTCAGTGGCATTTCTATACACTAACAATGAGACTGTTTTCAAGGTTTATTTAGTTTTCATATTTTACAATTACTATCTCTCTCTCTGTATATATATATATATATATATATATATATACACACACACTTCATATATATATGCACTTTTAGCTTCCATTCACTGTATTTAGTTTTATTTTTGTATATAAATTTTACTTTTTAAATTTTAATTTATTTTTTTAAGATTTATTTATTTATTCATGAGAGACAGAGAGAGAGAGAGAGAGAGAGAAGTAGAGACGTAGAGGGAGAAGCAGTCTCCTCACCGGAAGCTCAATGCAGAATTTGATCCAGAATCCTGAGATCATGCTCTGAGCCGCTCAACTGCTGAGCCATCCAGGCATCCCAACTTTTTTTTTCTCAGATAATTTTGGAATTTAGTATCTTTTAACACATATACCATAATACTCAGGACCAAGTGGATCACCCTGATTTGTCCACTTTGTGGGATTATATAAAATATAAATGGGGGGAGCCCCATATTTTTCTCTTTTTTTTTTGCCTCTTTGTCTTTGTTCTTTTTTTTTAAAGATTTATTTATTTATTTATTTATTTATTTATTGGAGAAGAGAGAGAGAGAGAGAGAGAGAGAGAGAGAGAGAGAGAATGTGGCAGAGACACAAGCAGAGGGAGAAGCAGGCTCCATGCAGGGAGCCTGATGTGGGACTCGATCCCGGGTCTCCAGGATCATGTCCTGGACTGAAGGTGACACTAAACCGCTGAACCACCTGGGCTGCCCTGTCTTTGTTCTTTTATTCTCTGGTTCTTGATCTCTTTGGAATTATCTAGTGTGTATTTTGCTTGGGTCATGGTTGATAATTTTTACTCCGCTCACTCATACAGGCATTTTTCACTGGACAAAATGACTAGTAGGAGGAATCCACAACAAAAGAAAGAACCAAGGATAATACTCTCTGCCACACATGTAATGGATATGCATTTAAGTAAAATGCTGGAGATGGAGTTCAGGATAACAATTAAAAGTTACTAGTTGGGCTTGAAAAAAGTGTAAAAGACTCTAGAGACTCTCTTAATGCAGAAATGAGATCTAATCAGGCTGAAATTAAAAATACTCTGAGATGCAGTCTAAGCTAGATGCTCTAACAGCTAGGGTAAATGAGACAGAAGAGAGAATAAGTGACATAGAAGACAAGTTGATAGAAAGGAAGGAAGCTGAGGAAAAGAGGGAAAAACAACTAGGAACCCATGAGGAGAGGCTCCCAGAGATAAGCAATAGTTTGAAAAAAAATTACCATCCAGATTATTGTAATTCCTAAGGGCACAGAGAGTAAGAGAGAGGCATAAGATATATTTAAGCTAACTGTAGCTGAGCATTTCCCTAATATGGTGAGATAAACAGGCATTCGTATCAAAGAGGGAGAGAGGACCCCTCCCAAAATCAATAAAAATAGATCAACATCCTAACACATAATAAACTTGCAAATTTCACAGACAAAAAATCCTGAAAGCAGCCTAAGACAAGAGATTCATATATATATATATATATATATATATATATATATATATATATATAGAGAGAGAGAGAGAGAGAGAGAGAGAGAGAAATATTAAATTAACAGGAGACTTATCCACAGAGACCTGGCAAGCCAGAAAGGGCTGGCATGATAAATTCAGGATACTAAATGAGAAAAAAAATACAGTCAATAATACTTTATCCAGCAAGGCTGTCATTCAGAATGGGAAGAAGAGATAAAGAGCTTCCAGGACAGACAGAAACAAACAATATGTGACCACCAAGCTGGCTCTTCAAGAAATACTAAAGGGGATCCTGTAAGTAAAGAGGACTCCCAAAGAAACAGAGACAATCTGCAGAAACAGAGACTATAGGTAATACAATGGCACTAAATTCAAATCTTTCAATAGTTACTCTGAACATGAATGAGCTAAATGATCCAGTCAAAAGACACAGGGTATCAGACTGGATTAAAAAGCAAGACCCAGGACACCTGGGTGGCTCAGCAGGTGAGTGCCTGCCTTCACCTCAGGGCGTGATCCTAGAGTCCCAGGATCAAGTTCCACATCAGGCTCCCTGCATGGAGCCTGCTTCTCCCTCTGCCTATGTCTTTGCATCTCTCTCTGTTTCTTTCATGAATGAATGAATAAATAAATAAATATTTTAAAAATAAAAAATAAAAAAGCAAGACCCATCTATATGCCATCTATGAGACTCTTTTCAGACTGACAATAAGGGGATAGAGCACCATTTACGATGAAAATGGTCCTCAAAGAAATCTGGGGTAGCGATCCTCACATCAGATAAACTAGATTTTAACCCAAATATTGTAGCAAGAGATGAGAGGGACACTATAGTATACTTAAAGGTTTTATCCAACAGGAAGATCTAACAATTATAAATATTTATGCTCCTAATTTGGGAGCAGCCAATTATATCAACCAATTAATAACCGAAGTAATAATAGATAATAATACCTTAATAATAGGACACTTCAATACCCTACTCATAGCAACACACAAATCATCTAGAAGATCCAGAAAGAAATAAGGGTTTTGAATGACACACTGGATCACATGGACTTCACAGATATATTCAGAACACTCCATCCGAATACAATTAATAACTGAAGTAATAATAGATAATAATACATTAATAATAGGACACTTCAATACCCTACTCATAGCAACACACAAATCATCTAGAAGATCCAGAAAGAAACAAAGGTTTTGAATGACACACTGGATCAGATGGACTTCACAGGTATATTCAGAACACTCCATCCTAATACAACAGAACACATTCTTTTCAACTACACGTGGAACTTTCTCCAGAATAGACCATATACCAGGTCACAACTGATACCAAAAGATTGGTATTATTCCCTGCATATTTTCAGATCAAAATGTTTTGAAACTTGAACTCAACCACAAGAGGAAATTTGGAAGGAACTGAAACACTTGGAGTTTAAAGAGCATCTTGGGCACCCCAGGTGGTTCAGCAGTTCAGTGCTGCCTTCAGCCCAGGGCCTGATCTTGGGGATCCGGGATTCAGTCCCATGTCAGGCTCCCCGCATGGAGCCTGCTTCTCCTTCTGCCTATGTCTCTGTCTCTCTCCCAATCTCTCTCTCTTTCTTTCTCTGTCTCTCATGAATAAATAAATAAAATCTTTTTAAAAAGAGCATCCTACTAAAGAAGGACGGGGCCAACCAGGAAAATTAGAGAAGAATTAAAAAAGATTCATGGAACTAACCCAAATGAAAGCATAACTGTTCAAAACCTTTGGGATACAGCAAAAGTGGTTCTAAGAGGGAAGTATATTTCAATACAAACCTCTCTAAAAAAATAGAAAAATCTCAAATACACAAACTAACCTTATACCCAAAGAAGCTAGAGAAAGAATAGCAAATATTGCCTAAACCAAGCAGGAGAAGAGAAATAATAAAAATTAGAGCAGTACCCAATGAAATAGAAACCAGGACAGTAAAACAGATCAACAAAACTAGGAGATAGTTCTTTTAAAGAATACAATAGATAAAAGCCTAAACAGATTTACTAAAAAGAAAAAATACTTGAATAAAATTATGAATGAAAGAGAAGACATCATGTCCAACACTAAGGAAATACAAATGATTTTAAGAACTTATTATGAGCAACTATATGCTAACAAATTAGGCAATCTGGAAGAAATGGATGCATTCCCAGAAGCTTATAAACTACCAAAACTGAAACAGCAAGAAATAGAAAACTCAAACCAACCAATAACCAGCAAGGAAATTGAAGCACTCATCAAAAGTCTCCCGAGAAACAAGTGTCCAAGACCAGATGACTTCCCAGAGGAATTCTACCAAATATTTAAAAATAAATAATACCTACTTTACTTAAGCTGTTTCAAAAGATAAAAATGGAAGGAAAATTTCCAAACTCATTCTATGATGCTAGCATTACCTTGTTCCCAAAAGACCCCATCAAAAAGGAGAATTATAAGCCAGTATCCCTGATGAATATGAATACGGAAATACTTCCTGAGATACTAGCCAATAGGATCCAACAGTACATGAAAAGAATTAATAACCATGACCAAATGGAATTTATTTCTGGAATTCAAGGGTAGTTCAACATTCACGTCAATGTGACAGATCACATTAATAAAAGAAAAAACAAGAACTGTACGATCCTCTCAATCGATAGGAGAAAAAGCATTTGAGAAACACAGCATCCTTTCTTGATTAAAACTCTTCAAAGTGTAGGGCAGAGGGAACATACCACAATATCATAAAAGCCATCTACAAGAAGCCCACAGCAAATATCATTCTGAATGTGGAAAAATAGAGCTTTGCCTCTAAGAACAGGAACATGACAGAGATGCCTACTCTCATACTCCTGTTCAACATAATACTAGAAGTCCTAGCTTCAGCAATTAGACAACAAAAAGAAATAAAAGACATTCTAATTGACAGAGAAGAAAGAAAATTATCACTCTTCCCAGATGGCATGATGCTGTATGTGGAAAACCCAAAAAAAGTCCACCCCAAAATGCTAGAACTCGTACAGCAATTCAGCAACATAGCATGATACAAAATCAATGCAGAGACATCAGTTGCATTTCTATAAACTAACAATGAGACTGATGAAACAGAAATTAAGGAATCAATCACATTTACAATTGCATCAAACAACATAAGATACCTAGCACTAAACCTAAGCAAAGAGGTAAAATATATGTACTCTAAACACTACAGAACACTTATGAGGGAAATTGAGGAAGACACAAAGGAATGAAAAAGCATTCCATGCTCATGGATTGGAAGAATAAATGTTAGAATGTCTATGCTACACAGAGTAATCTACACATTCAACGCAATCCATATCAAAATTCCACGGACCTTTTTCAGAGTTGGAATGAATAATCCTAAAATTGTATGGAATCAGAAAAGACCCTAAGTAGCCAGAGGAATGCTGAGAAAGAAAACCAAAGCTGGGGGCATCACAATGCTGGACTTTAATGCCTATATTACAAAGCCGTGATCATCAAGACAATATGGACCTGGCACAAAGACAGACACATAGGTCAATGCACCAGAATAGAGAATCCAGAAATGGATTCTCAACTCTACAGTCAACTAATCTTTGGTCAAGCAAGAAAGACTATCCAATGGAAAAAGTCTCTTCAACAAATGGTATTGAGAAAATTGGACAGCTACATGCAGAAGAATGAAACTAGACCATTTGCTCACACAAGACACAAAGATAAACTCAAAATGGATGAAAGACCTAAACGTGAGATAGGAATCCATCAAAATCCTAGAGGACAACACAGGCAGCAACGTTTTTTACCTCATCCACAGCAACTTCTTGCAAGACACATCTCTAAAGGCAGGGGAAACAAAAGCAGTAATGAACTATTGGGACTTAATCAAGATAAAAAGGTTCTGCACAGCAAAGGAGACAGTCAACAAATCAAATAAAGGATTGGTATCCAAGATCTATAAAGAACTTGTCAAATTCAACACCCAAAACCAAATAATCCAGTCAAGAAATAGGCAGAAGACATGAACAGACATTTCTCCAAAGAAGACATGCACATGGCCAACAGGCACAGGAAAAAAAATGCTCCATATCCCTTGTCATCAGGGAAATACAAATCAAAACCACAATGAGATACCACTTTACACCTGTGAGAATGGCTAAAATGAACAAGACAGGAAACAGCAAATGTTAGCGAGGATGTGGAGAAAGCGGAACCCTCTTCCACTCTTGGTGGGAATGCAAGCTGATACAGCCACTCTGAAAAACAGTATGGAGGTTCGTCAAAAACCTTCAATTGCTGGGCCATAGGTAGGCCTATGTTTAACTTTTTATTTATTTACTACAAAGATACAGATTTAGTGAAACTAAGGGATATCTGCACCCCAATATTCATAGCAGCAATATCCACAATAGCCAAACTGGGGACACAGTCAAGATATCCTTCTACAGATGAATAAATAATAAAAAGATGTGATATATATATTCCATTATATATATATAATGGAATATTACTCAGCCATCAGAAAGAATGAATATCTACCATTTGGCTTGATGTAGATGGAACTGGAGGGTTTTATACTAAGTGATATAAGTCACTCAGAGAAAGACAATTATCATATGGTTACACTCAAATGTAGAATATAAGAAATAGTGCAAGGGACCACAAAGGAAGAAGAAACTGAGTGTGGAAGAGTTACAGAAGAAGACAAACCCTGAGAGCCTCTTAACTCTGGGAAACAAACTAAGAGTTGCTGAAGCGGTGGTGGGTGAGGGGATGGGGTACTTGGGTGATGGACATTAAGGAGGAATCCTTAAGGACTGAGTGTTATACTGTATGTTGGCAAATTTAATTTAAATTTAAATTTAAAAAAACAGACAAAGGAGATAAAGAGAGAAAATAAGCAAAAGCAATGAATAGAAAACACTTACAAACATGGTAATCCAAAAATATCAATAATCACTTTAACTGGGAATGTCTAAAATCCCCAATTAAAAGATAGAAATTATCAGAATGGATTACCTAAAAATAAGAATCACCTATATGTTGCTTACCAGAAATCTGTGTTAAATATAAAGACACAAGTAGGTTGAAGGCAAAAGGATAAAGAAATATATACAACGATAATACTAATCAAAAGAAAGCTCAATTAGCCATGCTAATTTCAGATAAATCAGGTATGAAAACAAGGAAGATTATAAAAAATAAAGAGGGACCATTATATAATACAAAAGTTGTCAAGTCCCCAAGAAAACAAAACAATCTTATATACTGGCTTACTTTATAGCAGAAAAGAAACATATGAGACAAAACCTGACTGAACTGCAAAAATAACCTTATTGATGGATAAGTAGGCACAAAATTAGTAATGATATAGGTCACTGTAACAGCATTATCCCAGATCATTGGTCTAATATATATATATATATATATATATATATATATATATATCTCCAACAGAAGAATAGTCTTCTCAAGTACACATGAAGCTTTTAAAAAGACTACAAACTATATCACAAAATACACTGGAATAAATTTAAAACAATAGTTTTCTACATAGTATTCTATCAGACCACAAAGGAATTAAACAGGAGTCAATAGCAAAAAGATAGCTGGAAAGTCCCAAAATTATTTACAAATTATATAGATACTTCTCAATAACCTGACTCAAAGATGATGTCTCAACAAAAGGTAAATAAAAATAGAACTTAACAAAATTTGTGGGGTACATCAAAAGATGCAATGAGAAGGAAAATTATAGCATTAAATGCCTATATGAGTAAAGAAAACCTGCAATAGTCTAAGCTTCCATCTTAAAAGTCTAGTGAAACAAGAGAAAATTAAGCCTTATGCGAGCAAAAAATAAAAAAATAAAAAATAATAGCAGAATTTAGTGACATTGAAGATAGGAAAGCTATAGATAAATTTTAAGCAATTAAAAGCTGGTTTTTGGGGGGAGGGGGAAGAAAACCTCTACCCAAATGAAGATGGAGAAGAAGAGAGAGTAGGCATAAATTACATATATCAAAAATAAATTGATCATTGTAACTGATGCCATGAAAATCAGAAGGACAATAAGGGTATTTTATGAATAATTTAGTGCTGACACTTTTGATAAATTAAAGGAAATCAATTCCTTGAAAGGAAGAAAGCTCAAAACTCTGAAAAGGAGGGCAACCCAGGGGGCTCAGTGGTTTAGTGCTGACTTCAGCCCAGGGTATAATCCTGGAGACCCAGGATCGAGTCCCACATCGGGCTCCCTGCATGGAGCCTGTTTCCACCCCCTCCTGTGTCTCTGCCTATCTCTCTCTCTCTCTATGTCTCTCATGAATAAATAAATAAAATCTTTTTTAAAAACTCAGAAAAGGAGAATAGATAACTTGAATTTCCTTGTGTTTATCAATTTTTTGAGTCACAATTAAAACATTCCAAAAAGAAACGCTCTAGGTCCAGATGACTTCATTGGTAAATTATACCTAACATTTGAGGATATATTTCTACTGCACCATCCCAAAAATAGAAGCAGAAGGAACACTTCTTAACTTACTCCATGCAGCCAGCATTACACTATAATCAAAACCAATAAAGACATTTTTTAAAAAGTTACAAACCAAAATCTCCTATGAATAAAAAAGCAATAGTCCTTAACAGATTAGAAGAGTAAACCCAACAATATATAAAAAAATTGTACTTTCTGACCAAGTACACTCCACGAAAGACTTGTAACCTTTATATATTAATCAATGTATTTCATCAGATTAATAAATTGAGTAAGAAAAAACATAATTACATAAACAGAATGCAGAGACTTGTAAATAATCATTGTACTTGAGTTGATAATGTTGCTTGCCATGGTGCACAGATTATCAGCCCTGAAAATATAAATACACAATAATGGAATGATTCAATAAATTGATGGAAAATGGTGGGAGCCAGTTTTCTTAATGTTTTAGAAATGTTGAAAGAAGTAGAAGACTAGAATGATCCATACAGTAATGGATTAGAACTGAAGACATCAACATGAATTTGTGTTTACCTTAATATAAAGTCAGATACAAAAATGTTTATAGGCAAGTGTATATACATACAGTTAGTATACACATACACAGATCCTAGATTTATTATTGAGGTGGCCTAGACACAATAATATTCCAGTAGCAATAAGCATGCTTAGGTACCAAGGTCTTGGTTTCTAGTATCACTTTTTAATAGAATACTTCAGCGTTCCTGGTAAATAGCTGATTGTAGGGTTGGGACAGGTACTATACAAGATAATCCTGGAATATCATGTAGGGTATAAAGTAAAGTACTAACAAACAAAAAACTCAATTAAAGGCATATGTCAGGGGACACAGGAGCCAAATGAAAGCTCATGGCTAAAGCTGAAAAAAACTTGAGCAACAAAATATAGAAGTATATAGTAGTATTGGATTATGCCACAAAGAATAAAATAAATGTCTATTCTATAAATAAATGACCACATAAACAAAAGGGTGAGTAGATAATTCTTTCACATGAAAGGATTCTAAATAACTTATGTAGCACTTCTCCTTTAAAGAGGTGTAGCATATCTTCCCACTTAAGTGTAGAAGAATTTCAGAGTACAGTATGTAAATGAAGGAAAAAAGAATACATTTATAGTGAGTAAAACTGACAAACACTATATGAAGGTCAACGTCAACTATGATAAGTGATATTGATTAGTACATATCCTTAATATAAAGTGATAAAAATGTCAATTTCCTTTTCTGGTCTTCCTCCTCAAAACACATTATCCCAATCTAATCATGAGAAAAATATCAAAGACCACATTAGGGACATTCCACAAAATATTTGGCCAGTCCTCCTCAAAACTTCCAGGGTCATCAAAAACAAGGATATCTTAGGATACTGGGTGGCTTACTTGGTTGGGTGTCCAACTCTTGGTTTTTTGGTTTGGATTGTTATCTCATGGGACTAAGCCCTCCATTGGGCTTTGCACTCAGCATGGAATATGCTTATCCCTCTCCTTCTGTTCCTCCCTTTGTTCACACACTCTCTTTCTCATAAATAAACAAATAAATAAATACAATTATTAAAACAAAACAAAACAAGAAACAAAAACAGGGAAACACTGAGAAACTGTCAAAACTAAGAGGAGCCTAAGGAGACATGACAACAAAATTCAATGTGGTATACAGATTGGAAACAATGAGAGAAAAGGGATATTAGGAGAAAACTGAGGAGATCTGAATTATGTATTCAACAATACATTAAAAAAGGCATCATTCACTCTGATCAAGTAGGATTTATTCCAGGAATACAAAGATGATTCTATATTTGAAAATCTATGTGAGATATCATATTGATAAGAGGAAAGATAAAAACCATATGACTATCTCAGAGGATACTGAAAAAGCATTCAGTAAAATACAAAATCCATTCATGATAAAAGAAAAAAAACTCTCAACAAAATAGGTTTAGAGGAAACATACCTCAACATAATGAAGGCCACATATGAAAAATCAGCAGCTAACATCATACTCAATAGTGAACAACAGACCTTTTTGTCTAATATCAGGAGGAATAAAAGGAGGTTCACTCACACCAATTTCATTCAACATAGGAATGGAACTCCTAGCAAAAGTAATAAGGCAAGAAAAAGAAATAAAAGGCATCATAATTGGTAAGGAAAAAGTAAAACTGTCACGATTTGCAGATGACATTTGTGTCATCTGCAAATCCTGGAAGGAAGTGATGGGGAACTAGGAGGATCCTAAGCTTACCTGGTCTCAATGAATACACTCAGATAATAGTCACATCAATGTGCCCCAGAAAACAAACTGAAGATAGGCAGAACCATCTCCACAGTTAAGCAGAATCACATTGAAAACACTGGGAAGGGCAGAGTCCCAGCTGGGAACCAAACTAACCTGTGAGACTAAACACAAATGGGAGGGACACCGCAAGCCTAGGAGAAGGGAAGGAGAGAAACCAACCCCATACCAGGCATCCCAGACATGGGAGCTCTGCAAGGGTAGACAAGTTCTTATTACATTAGACTTTGAAAACCAGAGTGACTTCACTTAGAGAGTTTTTGTAATCAGCGGAGCTTCACACTGGGAAATTTAAAATCTCTAGGCTCCACCCCAAGAGAGCTGGAAGGTGACAAGAAATAGTCCTTGCCCTTAGATAGCATGACAAGCAACCTCACAGAGATACAGTATGGGAGTAGCAGTTTGAGAATCACCTAATGTATATAGGAAAGATCTCTATTTACTAATTTTAGAAGGTATGCTGGAGGGGCAGGGATCTTTAAGAAATTTTTCCATGATCAGAAAACCAAAAGTACTCCACAAAAATCCATTAGAACTGATAAATAAATAAGTAAAGTCACAGGATACAAAAATTAATATGCAGGAATAGGTTATGTTTCTAGACACTAATAAAGTAGAAAACAAAAACAAAATAATTATAACAAAAAATAAAATATTTTAGAATAAATTTAACTGATAAAAACATGTGTCTTTAAAAACTCTAAGACATTAATGAAAGAAATTGAGGATGACCCAAAGAAATGGAAAGATATTCCATATTCATGTATTAGAAACATTAATTTGCTAAAATTTCCATACTACCCAAAGCAACCTATAGATTCAATGCAAGCCATCAAAATACTAGTAGTATTTTTCGTAGAACTAGAGCAAGTATTCCTAAGTTTTGTATGAAACCAGAAAAGACCATGAACAGTCAAAACAATCTTAAGAAAGAAGAAAGCAGGAGGTATCACAATTCCAGATTTCATGATATACTACAAATCTGTAGTATCCAAGAGTATGGTCTTGGCACAAAAATAGACTTAATGGAAAAAAATAGAGAGCCCAGAAATAAAGCTACACTTAAACACATACAATTAACCTACAACAAAGAAAATAAGAATATACAACGGCAAAAGGACAGTCTTTTCAATAAACGGTGTTGGGAAAACCAGACAGCTACATGCAAAAGAATGAAACTAGAACACTTTCTCATAGAACACACAAAATGAACTCAAAATGGATTAAATACCCAAACCTGAGACCTGAAACCATAAAACTCCTAGAAGAAAACATAAGCAGTAATCTTTAGGATGTAACACTTAGCAACATATTTATGGATTTGTCTCTTCAGGCAAGGAAAACAAAAGCAAAAATAAACTATTAGGACAATGCCAAATAAAAAGCTTTTGCATAGCAAAGTAAACCATCAGCAAAACAAAAAGGTGACCCAGTGAATGGGAGAAGATATTTACAAATTATACAACCAATAAGGGTTAATATCCAAAATACATAAAGAACTTACACAACTCAACACCAGAAAAAATTGGACTGAGGAACCGAATAGACATTTTTCCAAAGAAGACATACAGATGGCCAACAAACACCTGAAAAGATGCTCAACATCACTAACAATCAGGGGAATGCAAGTCAAAACTGCGATGAGATATCACTTCACACCAGCCAGAATGGCTAGTATCAAAAAGACAAGAAATGACAAGTGTTGGTGAAGATGCGAAGAAAAGGGAACACTTGTGTGCTGTTGGTGGTAGTATAAAGTGGTGCAGCCACTGTGGAAAACAGTAAGGAATTTCCTCAAAGAGTTAAAAATGGGGATACCATATCATCCAGTAATATCATTACTGCATATTTATCCGAAGAAAATGAAAACACTAATTTGGAAAGATATACACACCCCTGTGTTTATTGCATAATTATTTACTATAAATTTGTTTTGATTTTTATTTATTTATGATAGTTACACACACACACACACACACACAGAGAGAGAGAGAGAGAGAGAGAGAGAGAGAGGCAGAGACAAAGGGAGAAGCAGGCTACATGCACCGGGAGCCCGACGTGGGATTCGATGCCGGGTCTCCAGGATCGCGCCCTGGGCCAAAGGCAGGCGCCAAACCGCTGCACCACCCAGGGATCCCTAATTATTTACTATAGATAAGATATGTAAGCCACCCAGGTGTCCATCAACAGATGAATAATGAAGATGTAATATATGTGCTCATATATTATACACACAGACACACACAGACACACACAGACACGTATATGCATATACACATAGGAAAAAAAAGAATCACAAAGGCTAGTTCAGCCACAATGTTGGCCTTGCTAGTGGGTGGTGCAGAGGAATGTTTGTGGGGCTCCCTATGAGTAAATATGGGCCCACGTAAGTGCCCCAGGCATTCCCAGCTGAAAGCATCAGCATCAGTAGGGTGAAACCCACACAACATTCTTCCATAGTACAATCCCATTACATGCGTATACTATCCTCCTGTCATTCTGCAACCTGTGGTATGCTACATATGAAGGACAATGTTAGAAATCACTCTTCCCCTATGTTGCTTGAGTAAACAAAGCCCTGATTTCTGACCCAGAGGCCTCACTAGTGTGTATGTATCTCTTTATCATCTAACCATATGTGTATACACATAAACCAGAAAAACCTAAGCTTCCTTTTGTTTCTGATTTAACAATTCCAAGAAGCAAGAATATAACTTTGATTTTATACTTAGAAATGTTTTGGCAGGGGCTCCTGGCTGACAGTGGGTTGAGCATCCGACTCTTGGCTTCAGCTTAGGTCATGATCTCAGGGCTGTAAGACTGAGCTTCATCAGGCTCTATGTTCAGCGAAGAGTCTGCTTGAGACTCTCTCTGCCCCTCCTCCCACTCATGCTCTAAATAAATAAATAAAATCTTTGAAAAAAATGAAATGCTTTTGTTTGCATATAGAAATTGTAGATAAGGGGGATCCCTGGGTGGCGCAGCGGTTTGGTGCCTGCCTTTGGCCCAGGGCGCAATCCTGGAGACCCGGGATCGAATCCCACGTCGGGCTCCCGGTGCATGGAGCCTGCTTCTCTCTCTGCCTGTGTCTCTGCCTCTCTCTCTCTCTGTGTGTGTGACTATCATAAATAAATAAAAAAAATTAAAAAAAAAAAAAAAAAAAAAAAAGAAATTGTAGATAAGAAAACAGAAATTATTCATAAATCCAAATCAAAAGTAGCTACCATAAATATTTATTGTCAACTCTATATACATATATACACACACAAACATACACAGATGATCATCGATGTTGCTTTTATATTTGGTTTATTTTTTTAGCATGAGTATTACATATTTAATCATTCCTTTTTTAAAATATTTTATTTATTTGAGAGAGACACACACACAGTGAAAGCACAAGAGCAGGGGGTAGGTGGCCGACAGTGAGGGAAAAATAGGCTCCCAACTCCAGGCTTGATCCCAGGATCCTGTGACCATGACCTGAGCTGAAGGCAGATGTTTAACTAACAGAGCCACCCAGACACGCCTATTTAATCACTTTTAATAAGTTTTTTGTCATACTGGTATACTATTTAATAATTTTCATAAACTTTCCTTGAGTTTTAATCATTTTGTTTTTCCTTAGCCTTTTCTAAGCAATAATATCCTTGAAATAAAATTATGATACATTGATTCTGATTTTTCTGTTTTATATTACACTAAAAGGAATATAAAATGCTAAATGTTTTAAAAGTTTATTTAGTTTTTATGCCTATAATCATTTTTTTCCTGATTATGAAAATCAGAGCTAATAGTTTTGAACTAAGAACCAAAATTAGGGAAATATTCAGCTTCACAAACAAAACTAAAAATCTCAATAGAAATAGCATACATGGTCACAGGATTGAAGGCATATGTAATCAAAATAAGATCAGGAAAGACCCAGGCTTTCAAAAGCAGCAGAAAATCTTAGATCTTCTATTTACTAAATTAGGTCATGCTCGGAAATTTTCTGGTCACCATTTACATTCCTAGGTGAGAGACTGAAAGTAGCCAATCTGGCCCACACATACTTTTTGAGTTTGGAGTCACATAGTTATCTTTCCTTAAGATTCACAAAAAGTAGAGGAAAAAAAGATCCTGCGTTGGAAGGGAATATTTTTTTAATAAAAAAAAAGGAGTAAAAGAAATCATCCTGCGTTGCACTCTGGAGCCACTGTGCGTTCAAACTGTCTTTCTATACATAAAAACCCAGAAAATCTTTCCATCGAGCATTGCAACTTTCCTTCAAATCAACAAAAATATAGATTCATTCCCTTTCCAGTGAGAGAAACACAAGGTGTCAATTTGCTAGTGAGTACAAGAGATAATATCATGAAGCCATTTCTGTCAGAGTCCAGAACCACTAACTGAGGGAACTCTATATTTTCCTTCTCTTTCTTACTAATAAACCCTATGTAATGTTATCACGAGAAGGGAGACACTGTTTTTCTTACATAGGAATAACATACAAAACTTTGGTGGCCTTGCCTGTGTTAGGTGTCAGACACCTTATGCCTCCTGATAATCATTGCCTCTAAGCATAGGGATACTACAAAGTGTTCCAAATGTGTCATAATTATAAATTTCACTTAAGTTTTTGTCCGATAAACTAACTCTCTTTCTTCTTCAAAGGCATGGAGAGTCACCACACACACATTTTTTTTTTTTTACTCTGTTTGCAATGACCCAGAGAAGAGCACTGGCTGCAAGAGGCAATTATCAGTATGCCTTGGTGGCATCATCTCTTGGTCTCTAAGACCTGTAGCCTAGAAGAGCCCAGAATTATAGGAGCAAGCCATAAACCTACTCAGAATAAGCTACTAGTATAATCTTGAAAGACATATCTCTTAAAAGAAAACATTAATGCCATTACCTTTGATTTTCCTGAATCATTTCATAAAATTCTGTCTATCCCTATAGAGAATATTCTTTTCAACAACTAACGCACCTATTTTAAATAAACATCAACAAATCCACTTAGCTTATGTTAATGATGACTTGCATTATGATAATACATTCTGTTTAAAATCTGCATTTCATGTTTTTAAATTATTTGACATTTTAAGCACCATTTTTAAATTATGAAATTAATTAGAGTATAATACTCCTCTCATTAATGATGAAAATTAACATGACATGCAATATAGATTGTTTTCAAATATGAAAATTATCAGTGTTTACTGAAAGCTTAGGTAATTTTCATTAAAATATGCATAATTGTATCCATTCATTCATAGGACATCTTTTTCAGAAAATCATAGTTAGACTTTTTTTTTCATTTAATGTGCCTCATATTTTTTGAGGAAGAACTGAAACCTTGATTAAGATGCATTATAAATTTAGGAAAGAGACTTTTATCAGCAATAATCCTCCTCTAAGGTTACAAAGTTAAAGAACTGAAACGTTTCATTTTTTTACTTGTAAATTTTGAGCAAATAAATTCCTTTATCAGCAGTTTTTTTTCCTTAAACAGCCGGCGGCTAAATCCACAGAAGATTTATGGGTTCACAGTTATAGATGTCACCCAACTCCTTAGGGTACTGGGAGAAGAGATATAGAATAAGTCACTCTAGTCTTCAGAATCATACAAAGTGCAAAATGTACAGTCTTCAGAATCGTATTACATGTTAGTTTGCCAGAATGCCTCTCTATACCTGCCCTTATCCCTACAACCTTCAGCTTGAAAATAAAATCACACACACACACACACACACACACACACACACACACACACACACACACACAAAGGGAGCAAACCAATTTCTTTTTTTTTTTCTATAAATTAATTTTTATTGGTGTTCAATTTACCAACATACAGAATAACACCCAGTGCTCATCCCGTCAAGTGTCCCCCTCCGTGCCCGTCACCCATTCACCCCCACCCCCCGCCCTCCTCCCCTTCCACCACCCCTAGTTCATTTCCCAGAGTTAGAAGTCTTTATGTTCTCTGTCCCTTTCTGATATCTCCCACACATTTCTTCTCCCTTCCCCTATATTCCCCCTCACTATTATTCATATTGAATAGCAGTATTATGGTAATTGAAACACCAAGGTAAATTGGTTTCTATGGTCAACTAAAGCCTCCTGAGCTTCTTGAATATCCTGTGTTCTTACCAGTGCATTTCTTATTACCTAGAAGAAATGTTTCTTTTGAGCCTTTCCCAGGAACCTAATAAAGTTTTAGTTGTTCCCAGATTAGTCTTTGCAGCAATCTTAGCTTATTTATTCATTTAAAGAAAAAATGAACATAAACCTAGAAATTGAGGCGGACATAGAGCATCTTTGTGACAATTGCTTCAAGTGAGATTTCTGCATGGTTTCCAGGTGAGAGAAGGCTGTTGTCTCCTAACAAGGAAGGAGCTGTTTCCCTTGTCTGGAAATATCGGGAGTTCAAGAGTCTCAGCTATGTTGACACAACTTTCAACATTATATATACCAGCATTCTACTCTTTCCCTATCTGGGTCCTGACTTTGGCATAGATCTCTGAAAATGTGCCTTTGGTGTCCTCTGAAGCTCTGCCACCACTAGAATTAAATTTCACCCTGATTTTTTTGGTACAGCCTACCTTGCAGTTGTTGGTGACAAGTTTCTTTAAATGTCCCCATGGTGTTATCCTGACATTCATTGTGTGCCATTAATAGTTTACTAATGAGCCTAGTATTTTCTTTTAGGATTTCTAAATTTAATTTAATCTAAATTAATCTCAAGCCATCAGCCCAAGCCCTTATAAGGTCCATTGTCCCAAAATGCTCAAGTATAATCCCTACAGTATAAGCCAAACTTTCAGTCTACCTTGTTGCATGCTTGGAAGTAGCCACCAGAATCTAGAAGATAGACATGGGACAGATTCTTGCTCAAAGCCCCTAGAGGAAGCATAGCCTTGACAACTCCTTGATTTCAGACTCCTGGCCTCTGAACTGTGAGAGAATAAAGAATATTCTTCTTTGTGGTAATTTGTTATGACAGTCACAAGAAACTAATACCTCATCAAAATGTTCCATCAGTGAGATACTTAGAAATGACAATGCTTCCGCCTTTCCACTATGGTTAATATCAATGGAATCCTTATTACCATCTGTCCTGTGGGTGATATCTCACCAGAATGGCATTTAAGTGTCTCCTTTCTAAGGCCACTGTGATACCAATTATCTCAGATCAGTTGTCTCTTTATCTTCCAAAATAGTGCTTACAATAAAGGTTAGCACACGGTTCATGTGAGGATATTCTCCTAGGTACAAGAACAAGGGCATCAGGGAAGAGTAAAACAGTAAAGGCAAACCAAGGATGTGTTATTGAACTGGTTTGTTCTGGACAAATAAGCCCGAAACCCAATGATGGGCTATTTGATGTACCTATTTGGCCAGATATAGTCCTAAGTTATTTAATCATACAACAATCTAATTTTTGCTATAAAGATATTTTGTAGATGTGATAAAAATCAACTTTTGGGGGACAGTAGGATAATACAGTTGTTTAAATTTGGAGTCTTGGTTTCAGCTCAGGTCATGATCTCAGGACCATTGGATCAAGCTTTATGACAGGCTCCACACTCAGCATGGAGTTTGCTTAGGATTCCCTCTCTGTCTGCCCCTCCCCCTGCTCATGTATGCTCATTCTTTCTCTAAAATAAATAAATATAACATTTTGATTTAAAAAAAATTCTTTTTTTTTAAAGAGAGGGAGAGCTGCAGAGAGAATGTGCACAAGCATGGGGTAGGAAGAGTAAGGGAGTGGAAGTGAGAACATCTCAAGCAGACTCCCACTGACTGTGGAGCCTGACAAGGCTGGATTCCATGACCCTGAGATCACAACCTGAACCAAAATCAATAATTGGATTCTTAATTGAATCAGCCACTTAGGTGCCCCATGATAAAAATTGATTTTAAGTAATCCCTTGACTTTTGGGGATACTGTTCTAGATGATCTAGGTGGGCTTAATTCAGTCAGTTGAAAGACCTTAAGAACAGAGCTGAGCCTTCTTTGAACAAGAAATATGCTCTATGGGAGCAATTCAGCCCCTGATTTGAAAGTTCCAACTTGCCTTTCCTGATGGCCTGCCCTGTGGATTTTGGAATTGCCTAGAAATCTTCCCTCAATTGGATAGGAAAATCCTTTGAAAGAAATCCATCCATCCATCCATCCATCCATCCATTTCCTAATGATTCTACTTCTCTAGTTGAAACTTGACTGACATGAATCCCCCAAAAGTACCTCAAGTGGCTGTACCAATTGAACCTCAAGATTTTTAACAGAAAAAGAAAAGTATTAATCCATAGAGTTCTATTTTCAAATCATCAAGGGCTCCTCCAAGGGCTATTAACTACCTTACATTTCCAAGATTGTGTGTGAACTAGAATGGCTGAGTAAGTCTTACAGGTAAACCATGTAGTGATGGCAGATAACTACTGGTGAAAAGTAAGCAAGTGATACAACATGGACTGAGAAAAATGACCAGTGGATTCAAGTAAACTGCTAGTTCTGCAAACTAGAATGGCCTGATTAAAAACATGGCTCAAAATGATGTGAAGATTATGGGTATAGGAAGTAACATTTACATAGCTGTCTCTGTGTAGCTAAACAAAGACATAAGAAAAAAGTTTTTTTTAAAGACAAAATTTAAAAAATTTTTTACAATGTTCATGGTAAGGAAAAAGATGGTTTGGTTTATTATGTTTTGCTGGACCCAGTTTAGCAAAACATTTATATAAAAAAATGTGAAACATTAACTACTCAGCCATTTATGTTAATTAACACTTATTATTGTATAATATTTCTTTATATAACCCTAATTTCATTAGTGTTAATTGAAAGCAATTATGACTGATTAATTGAACACTTCATTAAATGATTTGTCTATTAGTTTAGCTGTGATTCCTAATACTGAAATACCAGATTTGCAAATAGCACACTACTATTTTGGAATTTAGATAAAAATATCTAAAGTACCTAATAAATCAAATATTTAAATTAAAAAATAACATTTATCCATGCACATACAATATATACACCATATATTGATGGTGTATATACATAATATATACACCGTGTATATACACGTACATATGCTCATGTGTCCATGAATGTATTCAGGTTGAAAGGTAAATCAACACACTCACACAGGAGTGTATCTGTGTATATGTATAGTCCCGTGTTTAGAGGAAAATCCTATTTTTCTTAACACAGTCTGAAGTTTTCCTCTGAACAAAATAGTGAAATTTTTATACATATATTCCTTTACATATCTCTACTATTTTAAATGATCAAGGTTTCTAGATTGTAAAATTTTAAAGTTTTTATTTATTATTCAGCTGTATAATCCAGCAATTCCATTTTCAGGTATACATGCAAAGGAAATGAAGAGTTCAAAGAGGTTATCTGCACTTTCATGTTTACTGCAGCATTATTCACAATAGTCAAGATATGGGAACAACCTAAATGTCTCTCAATGGAGGAATGGATAAAAAAAAGTTGTGATATACATGTATAATGGGATATTTCTCAAATATAATAAAGGAAATCCTGCCATATATGGACATGGAACATGCTAATGCAATATGCTGAAATAAATCAGACAAAGATCAATACCAGAAGATATTTTTTCTGAGTGGGTTAATCCATGAAAATTCAAACCAATTACTATGCCTATATTTATACCAAAGTTATCATGGTCTATTTGCAAAATAATCATAGATTTCCCAATGCCTTTAATAAATAAAAGTCATTGATTTTCAAATCCTAGCAAATTGGCATAAATGTATGTTATAGTTTAACAGGTTATCTCATCCCATCTTCTTAGGTACTAATGGTAATAATCTAATGATTATTGCTATACCCTTCTCCAATGATTCTTCAATTAAAACTCTTTACTGTTAACCTTTTACCCATAGTAATCAAAGAAAATAAGGTGATCATGAAGGAATTTTCCCAGATCTGTTTTCTAAAACCCAGATGACTTGTACTAACTGAAATGTGGCTTTGTCTTTACAGAAATCAATATGATTATGAAATCAATATTTATTTCAGATGGACAAACAGGAACTGTGTGGATGTTACCCCACAAAATATGATTATAAATCTAAGATAAGTACAATCTTTAAAAACAAACGATTCAAAGGAAATAATACATATATTATTTAATTTTAATGATAAGTCTGATTGTTACTCTTGAGTATACATATGTGGTAAAATGCTAATTAATGCTAAAGTTACTTATTCTTAGTTGAAAGAAGTTATGGATAATAAAAAATTGATAGTACTATTTTTAAGTTTTGAACAGAAAAATCAGAGCTACTTAAGATAATTTAAAGAATAAAATATAATACATTGACTGATGTTTCTCCAACTCTTGTTTCTCTGTGTGTGTATCTCTCTTTCTTTTTTCCTAGCCTAAGAGTATCATTGAGACAGTGCTTTTATTAATTCCCAAATTAGTAATAAACCCTTGTTTTATCTTCAAATGACCTCTAAAGCAAGGGACAAGATAGGTAGGAAATATTACCAGTTAATATTGATGAATTGCCATTTCCTCAGGAAGGACTTTCTTAATTTTTCTTGCCAAAACAAAATTAGGTAAACTAGCAAACTTAAATTTATGTATTCAAAATGGAATACACTTATTTTGGCCTATTACAGAAAGAATCAGTGATAGAGATTCTTCAATTACTTTGGAACATTTACGAAAAAACTACCAAAAATAATTTAAACTTTTCTCTCATTGGAATGCGGAATGCAGGTAGGCTAGTAATTATGGCTATGGTGGCAAATGAAAGTGTATTACACAACTCCAGCTGTTCCTGAAAGAATCATCAGTCAAAACTCCAGGATGATTTCTCCTGGGTGCCTTTAAATGATATCCTTTCTACCAACCTTTTATTTCTATTTTATTTCTCTCTTCTTGGAAATGCTACTGCTTCTTAGATTTGCAGTCTTCCTAATTTCCATCCTGTGCTTTGTGCCTGATGACAGAGTCTACAGGGACTCCCTTTGCTATCTACTTTTCTCCCCCAACTAAAATATAACATTCTGAATTACTAACCTCTTCACTCCTAAATGAACTTCACTCATTTCAAATGCTAGAAGTGATAAACTTCAACTTATTATCCCCCAAACTGGTAATCCTAAATAATCACTAAAGTTGTTTTAAGTCTTTAGGAAACATCCTATCAGAATTTCACTCCTGTAGGATACACACCAGCTGAAAACTAAAACAAAGTCCATTTAAATACAACAAAATGAAGTGTGTGTTGCAGTCCTACTCTCCAATGTTCTGCAATTTTGTGACATTGACAAAAGCTCAGTCAAGTGAAAAAAATGCTACTGGTAATTGATTTGTTTTAGATTTGTTTGTTCTTTGTTACTCATTACCACACGACAGTAAAAAAGCATCATGTTCCCTGAAGAACAGTAGGTTTCCATTGTGGTTTTATTGTGGTCACCATGATGTATTCAATACTACCCTGGGGCATTAGTAATGATAAAATAAATTTTAAAACTAACCAAAAGATTACTCCAGAATATGCCTGCAAGATTCCCAAGATTAGGGAAGCACATCTGCCGAACTATTATTAAATGGATGAAACTGAAAAAAGTAGTAGGGGAGACGAATAAATATTAAGTGCTCTTTGGTGTATATCTTTGTTGATTTAATTACTACCCAGTAAAGAATGATTTCTTATTATTCAACTGAAATGCCTTCAAGGAATTTGTTAGATATAAATGTCTTTGTCAGCTAGGCTGGATAATATGTTCCATTAGGTGGCACATATATATGTTTGTGTCATAGTGGATATGCCATATTGTTCACCAGATTGAAGTCAATGAACCCCCCTTTTATAGTCCAGAACAGGGGATATTAGGGAGAACTGGGGGATACAAGGCTATATTGGAAAACTGTGGTAAATGTTCAGTGCTTTATTTTTAAGATCAATCTCAATTTCATTAAATACCTTTCCATGTTTGATTGGAAGCTTGGAATGTGAAGGCAATTATCCTTATGGGGATAATAAGCAACTTAGCTAATTCCTTGATTGGGGAGGATTCTGCTATTTCTGCCCATAAGAGAAGCTCAAAGGGAAGTTCAAGTTCTTCAGTTCATCAGGAATCACCCAAAAAGTCCACATTGTAATTCAAAATTCAGTCGCTCTTAACCACAAGAAGGTGGTTATCTGAAAACCAAGAAGATAAGTCTCACCAGAAATCAGCTCTGCTGGTACCCTGATCTTGGAATTCCAGTGTCCAGAACTGTGAGAGGATAGGTATCTGTTATTTGAGCCACTCAATCTATAATATTTTGTTATGGCAGCTCAAGCTGACTAAAATGCCATTAAAATGAAGCTTTTAAGAAGTATTTAATAACATGAAATAAAAAAAGAAAAAAACAATGTGTCTATCACTATATTATTGGACATAGAAAAGTAAATACACACACACTTTATACATTGAAGGCCGACTGGAAAGAACTACCATAAAATAGAAGTGGGTTTAGTATAGGTTTTTAAAAACTACTTATTTTGAGGGAACAAAGCCTTCTTTTCCAAAAAAGCTGCACCGTGATGAGTCATTAGAGTTTAGCACCATTCTGGCTGGCAAGGTCTGTTCAGAATGTCCTCGTTAATGTCATGCAATCTACGGATGTTGTGTGTAACTTTGCCTGTATAAAGCTAAGTTGGTTGAACCACTGGAGGGTAGAGGGATGCTGGGGTAAGATAGTAAGAGATGACACTGTAATTGATCATAAAGCAAAAATGATACATAATTCTAAGTTTAGACTCTTTGAAAAGAGATAATAATAGAGTCCTTTACACTCTGACTGCTTCTAGTAGTAAACCTAAGACATGCTATTCAGAACACATTCTATTGAATGCCTCTAATCTAGTCCTATCCCATAAGGACTGTGTGAAAATCTGCAGAGTTAACCACTGGGAATCAAAGTATGAAGGAAAGAGATAGAAGCTTGTAATAACCAGAACTCAGGTTTTGGCAGACTGAGTTCCTGCCTGCAATGCCCAGGTAGTTCCAACCACTATCTTTGCTCATCTGCAGAGTCATTTTAATTTAGAAATTAAAAAAAAAATCCTCGGTCATTCTATCATCTGTGCGATTTTGTTTATGTTGATTTAATGTCTATTTGGAGTTTTACTTTAGAAGCCTTTTAAAAAAAGGCTTTTAGTAATTCTATTTTCAACTTTAAAATACATATAACTTACTCTAAAATTACTTTCTGAAGTTAATCAGAGATATCAGTCAGAGGGAGCAAGGGGAGGCATTATGAAATGGATCTACAGCACAAAGATGCTGTTGCAATGCCAACTAACACTATACTATCCCTTCTTGCTCCCTACAGCAAGTGAAATTATTTTGCCACACAAATGTGTTGATCCTAATCTGAAGCAGCTGACACTCCTCTGGAGACCCATTGTCTACCCCTCTAAAAATGTACATACAAGTCTTAAGGCATAAGACTTACTGCCTTGCTTTCCAGTGTTAGTTGGTTATGCTTTAAAAACTAGTTTCTGACCATTTAGAAGTTTCATGACTTTAAATGAGGGAGTGAACAAGAGTTAAAGGAGGCCCACCAGGCTTTCTTTCAGTTACACTACATTGTTTTGGAATTACCTGGCGAGATTGGTTTGCAAGTTAGAAATCAAATACATATGTGTGCATATACTTCATTTTGCTACAGTTCTTTTGTTTGTTAAACATCAAAAAGGAGTTACCGTTTCTTCCAGGAGCTAATGGGGAAGGACTAGAAAGTAGACAATTATTAAAGTGCCTTTTCCCCCCACACTTGGCTCTGCTTTATTTACAAAATTCATAGACAAGCATAGAGTAAGTCAATTCTGCAATTTATATAATACACTTGAATAGGGGTCTCTTCTAGGCTCTCATTCATACTTATATCTTAAAAGAGGGCTTAATATTTTCAAGGATCTACCTTTACAATTACTTATTTCAAAGATCTGAAAAAGATCTTTGAGTGTGTGTGTGTGAAAATCTACTAAAATAACTGAACATCAGAGCTGACTGAAGAATTCAAGCATGGTCTTGAAAGATTTGCTCTTTTGATGAGATATATTATTTCATATGCTTTTCAGATAGCAGCTAGGCAGTATGCTAATATAGAAGGATATATAAAATACTTATATTATGAAAACCATTGTATAGAAAACTTTGAGCCTGAATAAAAAAACATGAAAATACCCCTATTACTCAAATACACCAAATAAACATAACAGTTTAATGTTTATTGTCTAATAACAGAGAGAAAAACAAGTGAATGGATACTAGAGGGAAAATGTTACCAAGATGGCAACATAGGTATTCTTAGCTTTGCTCTTCCTCACAAGACCAATAGCTAACAACCATTCATTGACAAGGCACAACTGAGAAAATCATAGAACACAAGGGTGAGACTGAGGCAGTCCTTAGTACCACTGAGACCAAGACAGATAACATTAAATGGGCAAGTGGAGTGTTTACATGGTGATCAAATTGTCCTACCCCCAGATTGGTGTGGCACCATACTGACTGGTATGACTCCCCTGAGCCTAAGGCACTCAAATAGGAAAAGAGAAACAAAGGTGAATATGCAACTCCCCCCAGTGTTAGGGGTCATTTCTTCGGAGCCTCTAATCTAGTCTTATCCCATAAGCCTGTGTGAGAATCTGTAGGGTTAACCACTGGGAATCAAATATGAAGGAAAAGAGATAGAAGCTTGCAATAACCAGCACTCAGATTTTGGCAGACTGAGTTTCTGCCTGCAATGCCCAGGTAGTTTCAATCACCAGCTTTGCTCATCTGCAGAGTCAAGACAGTGGCATAGTCTGACCAGGAAACTTGGCAGAGTGTGGATCTGCCTGATTTGGGTCTTCAAAAAAGAGCCAGACCCTGGAGCCTGGTCTGTCAATGCCTAAGCAGGTAGGTAATTAAAAACCCTACTCACTGCTAAAATATAGCTCCCAGCCATTCCTGACCAGAAAACCTGGTTAGAATACTTGAAAGCTATATAGCACAGCAACACTGGAGCAGAGAGAAGCAGATAGAATGGATTGTTCAGAGCAAAGATAGTGGCTCCATTCAATCAGGGAACCTGGGGAGTGGATAGGCTCAAGTCAAGATCACAAGCAAAGAGCCTTGCCAGTCTTGGAGCCAATTCTCCTGCTTGGCATAGGCAAGGATATTAATTCACAGTCCTACCCATTGCTAAATACAGCCTTCAAGTCAATTCATCAGGCAACAAAACCAGAGCACACTGGGATCTGTGTATCCCATCCAACAGCCCAGCATACAGGGGCACTTGAACAAAGAGCATAGCCCATGGCTTAAGACATCTGTGGAGCAAAACATGTGGGTTCATCTCACCAGGAAATTCAGTGCACAGTCTTATCTAATTTATGTTCCCAAACAATAACCTATGCTGGTGCTGAGACCCATTCTGCTACTCTACTCAGGTAGCTCTACTCAGGAGCTAATTCATAGTCTTGCCTGCTCAATATAGTACCCAGTCCTGACCATCTAGGAAGCCTAATCGGAAAAATCCAGAAAACCACAGAGTCAATCTTATGGCCTCATTTGGGTGGGGAAACAAACCATCAGTCCTATCAAACTGTTCATAACCAGTGGCACTGGTTTCAATCTTAGAGCTCAAGCTACGTCTTCATCAAAATATAGACCCCAATAGCAAGCCCACCTGCCCAAGAATAGTACAACAGACTTTCCAGAAACCTAAACTGAATCGACTGGTAAAAAGATAGGTCTGCCAAAGTGAACCTGTAAAGTCTGGAATAGGAGACTGCATATTTAAATGTGCAGATACCAACATAATAAACAAGATCACAAAAAATCAGGTAATGATGGTACCATCAAAGAAAAAACTCTAAATAAATGGAGAAGTACCAACTGTCAAAAATGCAATATAATTCTCTTAAAGTTTAGTGAAGTACAAGAACACAATTAAATTCAATAGAAAAAAATGCATGGATAAAACAAGAAATTCAACAAATAAATTGAAACCATTAAAAAAAAACAGAAATCCTAGAGCTGAAAAATTCAGTAATAAATTGAAGAATTCAAACAACATCTCAAAACTAAACTTGAAAGAATCACTGACCTAGAAGATAGGATGTTTGAAATGATCCAGTCTAAAAAAGAAAAGAGAATGAAGAAGAATGATGAAAGCTTTGGCAATTATAAGACACAATCAATAGAGAAAGTATTTACTGTATGGAAATTCCAGGCAAAGAAGAGAAAGAGACAGAAAGTACTTTTAAAGCAATGAAGGCTGAACTTCCCAAGCCTGGGGAAAGAAATGGACACACAGCCCCATAAGATCTAAAGACTCCAAATAGGTTAAACCCAAATGGAATTAAACTGAGATACATTGTAATTAAACTGTCAAAAGTCAAAAACAAAGAATAATTTGGGAAGCAGAAGGAGAAAAAAGTGAAGTTAAATTAAGGAACTCTCATTCAGACTTCAATAAATTTCTCAACAGAAATTTATAAAGCCAGAGAGAATGAAATTATATAATCTAAATATTTAACGAATAAAACGTGTTAACCAAGAATCCTATACCTGCATAAACAAACTAAATCAGAGGGATTGTATAGCCACTGTAGTTGCCCTATATGAAATGCTTAGGGGAGTTCTTTAAGTGGCAGGAAAAGGACACAAATTAAATCATAAAAACATAAAAAGGTAGTATAAAATTCACTGGTAATGGCAAATATATTTTTAAATATATAGGTAAGTAAAAGTTAAAAAATAAATGTGTTAAAAATAACTTTAATTACAACAGTGTGTTATTGGTTTCACAAAGTAAAAATAAGAAATGATAACATCAATAACCCAAAATGTGATGGGGAAGATAAGTAAAAGCATAAAGTTTAGGGATGCTATTGAAATTAAGTTGTCATAAGTTTATTTTATTTTTTAAAGATTTTATTTATTTATTCATGAGAGACACACACAGAGAAAGAGAGAGAGAAGCAGAGACATAGGCAGAGGGAGAAGTAAGCTCCATGTAGGGAGCCCAATATGGGACTCGATTCCGGCACTCCAGGATCACACCCTGAACTGAAGGCAGATGCTCAAGCATTGAGCCATCCAGGCGTCCCAAGTTGTCATCAGTTTAAAATACAGTTTTATAATTTTTAGATCTTTTGAATGTAAGCCTCATGGTAAACACAAAGGGGAACCCTGCAGTAATTACACAAAAGAACATGATAAAGCAGTCAAAACATACTGATGCTGAGACATCAAAACACACACACACACACACACACACAGTAGGATAAGAAGAAAGAAAGAAATGGATCTATAAACATCCACAACAAGTTGTCAAAATGGCAATAACATATCCTTACTTATCAATAATTACATTAAATGTATGTAATTTCTATAATCCAAAGGCATCCAATGGATAAAAATACAAAATTCAATGATATGCTGTCAATAAAAGATTCACTTCAGTCTTAAAGCATACATATAATGAGAATGAAAGGATGAAAAAGGATATTTCAAGCAAATTAGTTACTCCCCCCGATAAAGCAATTTTAGTTGTACTTATGTCAGCTAAAAATCAGCCTTTAAACTAAAAATAAAAAGTAGAATGAGACAAAAATGTCATGATAATGGAATAATCAATCAAGAAGGTATAACAAATTTAAGTATTTAGGCAAACAATATAGCAGCACCTAAATACAAATAGCAAAACTAACAGAGAAAAAAGAAACAAACATCAATGCAACAATATTTGGTGATTTTAAATATGCTGCTCTCAACAATGAACAGCGCACCCAGACAAAGGATCAAGAAGGAAAGTAAGATTTGAATAAATAGGTCTAACAAATGCAGAATATTCTACTCAACAACAGAAAAAAAATTTTTTTTCTCAAGTACACAAGGAATTGTGGTAGGATTGATCATATGTTAGGTGATGAAAAAAAGTGTCAGAAAATTAAAGAAAATTGAAATCCTACCAGCCATAATCTCTTACTATAATGGTATGAAACTAGAAATCAACAAGAGAAGGAAAAATGAAAACTCATGAATACATAGAAATTAAATAATACTGTCTTGGAAACCAATGAATCAAAGAAGAAATTAAAATGGGGAAGTAAATTATCTTGAAACACAAAAATGAAAATAAATTACATAAAACTTATGGAACATAGTGAAAGCAGTTCTAAGAGGGAAGCTTATATTAGTAAGTGCCTACATTAAGAAACAAGGAAGATGTAACCTAATCCTAAACCTCCAGGAACCAGAAAAAAGAACAAACTTTGAGGCCAAATTTAGCAGAAGAAAGAAAATAATAAAGATTAGAGCAGAAATAAATGAAATAGAAAACATGAAAATAGAAAAGATTCACAAAACTAAGAATTGATTCCTTGAAAATATACACAAAACTAACAAAGCTTTAGCTAGACTGAGGAAAAAAATGAGAGGATTTAAATCAACAAAATTATAAATGAAAAAGTAGACATTGCAACTGATATTGAAGAAATACAAAAAATCACAAGAGGATTTTATGACCAGCTATATGCCAACAAACTCGACAGCCATAAAAGTGGAAAAATTCTTACAAACATATAGCCTACCAAAACTGAATTAGGAAAAACAAATTCTGAACAGGCAAATTACTAGTAAGGAAATAGCAATAAAAAAATCTCATAATTCTGGACTTCAAGCTATATTACAAAGCTATAGTCATCAGACAGCATAGTACTGGCACAAAAATGGACACATAGATCAATGGAACAGAAAACCAGAAATGGGCCCACAACTATATGGTCAGCTAATCTTCAACAAAGCAGGAAGGAATAGCCAATAGAAAAAAGACAATCTCTTCAACAAATAGTGTTATGAAAACATTACTCTGATATCAAAGCCAGAAAAGGACACTACAATAAAGAAAATCACAGGCCAATATCTCTCATGAATATAAATGTAAAATTTTTCAATAAAATACTAGCAAACTGAATTCAGCAGTACATTAAAAGGATCATTCACCATGATCAAGTGGAATCTATCCCTGCATAAAAGAAAGTTCAACATACACAAATAAAAGTGATATATTATATTAACAGAATAAAAGAAAAATATCAAATGATGATCTCAATAGATGCAGAAAAAGCATTTGACAAAATTCAACATCTGTTCATGATAAAATCTCTTGACAAATTTGTTACAAAGTACATCAATAAAATAGAGGCCACATGTGACAAGCCCACAGCTATTATATTCAATAATAAAAGATGAAAAGCTTTTCCACTAAAATCAGGGACAAAAGTGCCTGGTCTCACCACTTCTATTCAATATAGTACTTGGAGTTCTATCTAGAACAATCAGCCAATAACTAACTAACTAACTAACTAACTAACTAACTAACTAACTAACGGCATTGGAAAAGAAGAAGTAGATAGCATGTCTTGTAGATAGCATGATTTTGTATAGCAAACCCACCAAAATTCCTTAGATCTAATACATAAATTCAGTAAAGTTTCAGGATATGAAATTAACAAACAAAAAACAGTAGTGTTTCTATACACTAACAAATTACCTGAAAAAGAAAAAGAAAACATTGTAATTTACAATACCATCAAAACCAATAAAATACTAAGGATTAAATCTTACTAAGGAGGTAAATGTTTTCTACATTGAAAACTACAAGACACTGATGAAATAAATTGAAGGTAAAACAAACAGGAATGTATCCATGTTCATTGATTGGAAGTATATTATTAAAATGTCCATGCTACCCAAAGCTATGTATAGATTCAATGCAGTACCTACCAATATTTCAATGGTATTTTTATTACAGAAGTAGAAAAGTAATGAAATTTATATGAAGACCTCAAATAGCCAAAGTATTCCTGAGAAAGAATAGAGCAGGAGGTAACACTTCCTGATTTTAAGCTATGTTATAAAACTATAGTAATTAAAATAGAATGGTTCTGGTGTAAAAACAGACACACAGAACAGAATAAGTGTCCAGTAATAAACCCATGTGCATATATGATCAGCCGATATTAGACAAGGGAGCCAAGAATAATGAATGAAGAAAAGAAAATCTCTTCAAAAAAATGATACTAAAAAAAATGATACTGGGAAAATTGGATATTTACATGTAAAATAATAAAACTAGACCCCTATCTTATACCACTCAGAAAAGTAAACTCAAAATAAAGACTTAAATATGAGAAACCAGAGAACTCGGAAAAATAGAAAAAAAAGCTCTTAGACATAAGTCTTGGCAATGATTTTTTTTGATACAATAATGAAAGCACAAGATAATGAAAAAATAAACAAGTGGGACTAAATCAAACTGAAACCACAAGGAGATATCACCACATACCTGTTATAATCAATATTATTAAAAAGACAAGAAATAGCAAATGCTGGCATGGATATGCAGAAAATGGAACTCCGGTGCATCTTTTTTTAGGACTGTAAATTGGTGTAGTTACTAGGAAAAACAGTATGGAGTTTCCCCCCAAAAAACTTAAAACAGAACTATTATATGATTCAATAATTTTTCTTGTGGGTATCCAAAGGAAATGAAAACACCATACTGAAGAGATGCATGTACTCATAGCAGCGTTAAATAGCCAAAACATGGAAACAAATTAAATGTCCCTGGATAGGTGAATAAAGAATGAATACACACACACACACACACACACACACACACACACACACACACACACACACTATTCAACCACTTAAAAAAAGAAATTCTGTCCTCCGTGACAAGTGCATAGCCTGGAGGGTACTCTGCTAAGTGAAAGAAGTCAGAGAAAGAGAAATACTTTATGATCTCATTTTTATGTGCAATTCCCACAATATAAACAAACAAAAAACTCATTAAAAAAGAGATCAGATTTGTGGTTACCAGAGGCAGAGGATAAGGGGTTGAGGGAATTGGATAAAAATCGTCAAAAGGAACAAACATCCAGTTACAAATAAATTCTAGGGATATAATACATAACATGATGACTATTGTAAACACAGCTGTATGGCATATTTGAAAGTGTAAATAAGAGTAAATCCTAAAAGTTGTCATTAGAGGGGAATAAAGCCATATTTTTTTTCTTTTTTCATTTTTTATCTCTATGAGAGGATGGATGTTAAACTCAATTTATTGTGGTAACCATTTCATAATATATATAATTCAAATAATTACGCTGTATGACTTAAACTTATATAGTGCTGGATGTCAATTATATATCAATAAAATGGGAGATAAAATACCAATGAGCAAATACTAATCAAGTGATAAACTGAACTCTATGCTACATCACATGCATTCCAAATCTTGCATGCTGCTTTTTCTCATGTGTGTCTGGTGTTTAAAAACCTGAGGATTTCACAGAAGCAATCAAAATAGATGTATTGAGGATAAATTTAATGCTCCCAGGTGTCACCGTGAAGGGCTCTGTCTTCATAACTAATTTATATAGTGACTGAGATTCTAAGGAGCTGGTGAAATGGACAGTGACTGTGTCTGCCAATCCTTTATACAGCTGCTTTCACATCCAATAACATCTTGCGTTTCTGAAGCAACAATCTGGAAATCCGCACTTACTGTTGAGATTGCCATCACGAATGGGGCATTTTTATTATTTATTTTCTTATTTAGATGTGGCCAAAGCTATCATGTAAATAAATATGTCAACATTCCTAAATGAATAATGGCTTATCAGACTATATAAGCATTCTTGAAAATACAGTGGAAGAGCTTATAAAAACATTTGCTTATCTGCCAAGGTGTTTGTAAAAAAAAAAGGCATTTACAAAAATATAGCTAGGCCAACTATTTGAAGCCAACTTATCAACCATTCTCCTTAGAAATATCATTGCTGGGAGGAATAGTATAAAGATTAGGATTCAGGTGAAGGACATTCTCCTCCTACCTTATCACTAAACCAGCAGAGCATACTGGCTTCTGGCAAGTGCAAATTTGTTTTTGTTTTGTTTTGTTTTGTTTTGTTTTGTTTTGTTTTGTTTTTGAAGCAGCACAAAGATTCTAAGCTTTGGGAATTTAACTGAACTGCCTTTGCTTTCAGGCCTTACCTCCTGGTAACACTGTGACTTTAGTTACTTGTCTTGTCTTAAATCCCAATTTTAAAAAGAAGTAGCATAAGTATACCTAGCCCATAGGTTACTAAAGCAAACAGAATAAATATATGTAAAAAAAAAAAACCTGGAAAAGGATAGATCCTTAATCAAGGTGGTTCTTTTATCTGTTCTCTAATAGGTGTTCCATATGGAAGGAAAGGGAGTTCAACTTGTGGAAATACTTTACAAAGGAAAAAAAAAAACATAATGGAATTTTGTTTCTGTCACCATCAACATCATCCACATGTTGTGAAACAAAGCATGCACTGGAATCTATGAAAAATATTTTTGCCCTTTTCTCCCCAGTTTCTTTTTGAACTATTGCAAGAATAATAAAAGGCCAAAATAGCAATCTATACACTTCCCTAAACATTCATGAACTGTCAACATTTCTCTTTCTCCCTTCCCTTTCCTGCTCTCACTCTACTCATGTACATCATTTGTTAATTGTGTATAATTTGTAGATATAATCGCATTTTACTTCTAGATAGTCTAATATTTATCAGGAGAAAGTTTCTCTTATGTAAACATAATAACCACATACACCAGAACTTAACATTATGTTATCATTTGATATACAGTCCATATTTCCCAATTATCCCAAGGTCTTAACTGGTGTTTCTTTCTTAGGATTTGTCATGTTTTAAAAAAGTATTTTAAATACATTTGCAATTGCTTTATTTATATCGACTTTTAGATAAAATGTTTAAGTGATCTTTTAATTATTAATCATAATTTCTGGAGCAAATAATGTTATCTCACAGATTTTTAGAAAAATATATAAATTTAATTAAAAATCAATGATAAATTTTCAGACACGGTAAGTACAATGACAGGTATTCCTATATTGGAAATTACTGCCAAAATATAAGACATCCTTTTCAAATTATATGCTTCATGAGATTTAATGCAAAGTAATGGACTGAGTGTTTGAGGTGTCTCCCCAACATCCATATGCTGAAATCTTAATCCCCAATGTATCCCCAATAGTATTAGGAGGTGAGAACTTTGGGAGGTGATTAGGTCATGAGGATGGAGCCCTCATGAATCTGATTAGTGTTCTTACAAAAGAGACCACAGAGAGTTCCCTCACTTTTGCCTGTAAGCACACGGTGAGATGACTGTTAATGAATCAGGAAGCAGTCCTCACTAGATACGAATTTGTTGGTACCTTGACCTTGGACTTTCCAGCATTCAGAAGTGTGAGAAATGCCTATTATTTAACAGCTACCCAGTCTATGGTATTTTGTTACAGCAACCTAAACAGAGTAAGATTGAAATAAAGATACGGAATCCAATACATAAATTTTATTTAAAATGAGCAATATCGGCTTGGATAAAAACTTTAAACAATTATTGTTCTCATTTGTCATTTTGTCTTGAAATTCTTAGAATTATAAACTTAGTACAAGCTAATTAAATACTAGTTCCTTAGATCAAGAGAATACTTAAGCTCTACGTATTAGATATAAACGGTAAAAGGCCACATTTCATTTACGCAGAAGAAAAAATCTAAGTTAGTATTTTTTATTTATTTAGCTGTAGTACATTTTTTTTAAAACAGGCATATATGCTGTTTATAAAATGTGTCTAAATCTTCTATTATTATTTTCTTTAAATCTTTCTTTTAGGGTAAGCCTGAGAGTTGGGAGAGAAAAAGTTCAGATAGTTCATTCCCTACAGAGATGCATCCAACTGTGTGCAAAACAGGTCACCCAAAGCCAATAGCAAGGAAATGCTCACTACTGATTACTGCCTTGTGAGTATCCTATGGTGGAAGAGGAATTGGAAGTACTAATCTTCCTAAAGTTTACATACAGCGGTATGGCCTACTATATTGATTACTAGTTTAAATTTCATTGTTCTTTTTTCCATCTCACAGATTTCTTTTCACTCATCTTTGATTAGTTTATATTTTTACAAAATAATTTGAATTTTTCAAAAGTTGTTACGACAAAATAATTCTATGAGTGGTCAGCTTAATATTTAATATTTTGGTATGCTGTAAAGAAACCTCAACCTGAGAGTCTTATGTAAATGTAAAAATCAAAACAAAAACCTGGCTTCAGATGGAATAGCTTTTTCTCAAAAATTTGCATGCTATTTATTCTGCAAAAGTGGTTCAGAGTTCTTTTAATTTCATTGAAAATTGTATTTGCTATCAAATTGTAACTACATATTTTGATTTAGTGTACTTTGCCTTTAAATATTTTTATCTATGTTGCCATCTTTGCTTGCCTCTAATTTATTAATCTGCTAAGGATATGACCAACATGAATTTGCGAAATTTCTGATCTTTTTATTTTCTTATAAAACAGTTGTTTGAGATTCTTAAACTTTCAACATTTGATCTCACAGACTTTGTAGTAACAAAAATACTGTTTTTTTAGTTTACCGTCAGCCTTATCTTATGATTTTGAATGTTTGCGCTTCGTTTCCAGGGTTTATTATAACTAGCTATGCAATGTAGATTTGTATATATGCTTATTTTGTCTTTTATTATTCACATTAATTTTAGTTAATGATACTTGTATGTTTTCAAATCATCTCTATGTATTTTTAATAGTCGACTCAAGAAACCGATTGCCTTTTTAATACCATTTCCTAATCTTTGGCAATATAGTTAAGAATTTTAGAATACTATTTTTTTCTAACATTGTATAGCTCATTGTTTTATATATTTGTATCCCATTTTAATTCAATGATAAAAGTAATTTAGAATAACACCTATTAATTACTAATTTGAACACTTTTATTTATTTTCTAGTGACAGAAATCTAACTGAAAGTAGCGTCAGAGAAGACTATAACATGGGCTCATAGAACAGTTTTTTGCCACTACAGAAATGGTAGAAAATTTAAGTATCAGCAACCCAAACCAAAAAGCTGGTAGGGTTATCTTCTCTTGTCCTGTCTGCATTTTGTTTTTGTTTTTCTTCAACCTTAAAAACTTTCTCTACATAGTAAGAAACATAGACTTTGTTTTTGTTGTGGTTTCAGGTTGTTTTTGTTTAAATTCCAGCTAGTTAACATATAGTGAGTGCAATATTAGTTTCAGGAGTACAATTTAGTGATTCATCACATACATATAACACCCAGTGCTCATAACAAGTTGGATAAGGCCTAAATATTCAAAATATATGATTTCTGTCACTAAAAAGGATTTTTACTTTATCCAGATTTCTAAATTCCCATGGAAAGGAATAATTGGCCCAGCTTTGACCCATTCACTATGATTAAGAGAGGTAATATTTTTGAGCATCATTTCCATGTCCATCAGTAAAACAAGTGTCATGACAGCTAGGAGCTCTCAAATTATAGAGAAAAAAATAAACAATTATAGCAAACTGATAATTCTATGATAGATATATAAGGTATATTAGGCTTTTTCCTACTCTCACATATGCTATAAGCATTTACTGGAAGTTGTTATTTTGTGTGTATTGCATGGATTTCAAATGTAAATCCTGCATCATAAACATTAAATCAATTAAAATAACTTTTTTAAGGTACATTTAATGACTTAATTGTTTAATTCTTTTCTTTATGCTGTATAACTATTGTCCATTTGTGTGTCTTAGGAAATACCTAATCAGGTTCTTTGCACGTTGTTTAATCTGGCAATAGATTTATTTATCTATTGCTATTGAGTCACATGAATTCCTTATATGCTTTAGATATTAACTCCTTATTAGATAGTTTGCAAATGTTTCTCCCATTCTGTTGTCTTTTCATATAATTGATTATTTTCTTTGTTGTGTGCTTTTTAGTTTGATACAAACTCACTTGTTTATTTTGGCTTTGCCCGTATTTTTGGTGTCATAGTAAATATATATATATATATATATATATATATATATATATATATTTCCCAGACCAAAGTCAAAAGATTTTTGCCTGTTTTTTTCAGTACCTTTTTTTTAAAGATTTTATTTATTTATTCATGAGAGACACACAGAGAGAGAGGTAGAGACACAGGCAGAGAGAGAACCAGGCTCCACACACGGAGCCCAATGTGGGACTCGATCCCAGGACTCCAGGATCATGCCCTGGCCAAAGGCAGACAGACCCTCAACCACTGAGCCACCCAGGCTCCCATTTTTTCAGTACTTTTAAGGCTTTAGGTCTTAAGACTTAAATATACTCCATTCTGATTTTTGTATATAGTGTGAAATGTATCCAATTTTATTTTCAAAGTGGATGTTCAGTTTTTCCAACACTATTTATTGAAGAGACTATCTTTTCCACATTGTGTGTTCCTGCCACCCTTGTCAAAGATCAAATGACCATAGATGCATGAATTTCAGGGATTTCTATTCTAATCATCTTAATGTCATTTTTATACTAGTATCAAACTCTTAATTATTATAACTTTATAATATAGTTTGAAATCAGAGAAAAGTTTGTTATTCATGCTCAAGATTGCTTTGGGTACCAGGGGTCTTTTGTGGTTCCATGTGAATTGTAGAATTGTTTCATTTCTGTGAAGAATGATGAGATTTTCTTTTGTTTATATTTTTTATTGGAGTTCGATTTGCCAACGTATAGTATAATACCCAGTGCTCATCCCATTCAGTGCCCCCCTCAGTGGGGCACCCAGTCACCCCATCCCCCCCACCCTCCCCTTGTTTGTTTCCCAGAGTTAGGAGTCTCTGTTTTGTCACCCTCTCTGATTTTTCCCACTTATTTTCTCTCCTTTCCTCTATAATCCCTTTTACTATTTTTTATATTCCCCTTATGAATGAAACTATATAATGTTTGTCCTTCTCCAAATGACTTATTTCACTCAGCATAATACCCTCTAGTTCTATCCATGCTGAAGCAAATGGTGGGTATCTGTTTTTTCTAATGGCTGAGGAATATTCCATTTTATATATAGACCACATTTTTATCCATTCATCTTTTGATGGACACTGAGGCTTCTTTCACAGTTTGGCTATTGTGGACATTGCTGCTAGAAACATTGGGGTGCAGGTGTCTCAGTCTTTCACTGCATCTGTGTCTCTGGGGTAAATCCCCAGCATTTGCTGGGAAAATTGGACAGCCACGTGCAGAAGAATGAAACTAGACCATTCTCTTACACCATACACAAAGATAAACTCAAAATGGATGAAAGATCTAAATGTGAGACAAGAATCCATCAAAATCCTAGAGGAGAACACAGGCAACGCCCTTTTTGAACTTAGTCATAGCAACTTCTTGCAAGATACATCTCTGAAGGCAAGGGAAACAAAAGCAAAAATGAACTATTGGGACTTAGTCAAGATAAAAAGCTTCTGCACAGCAAAAGAAACAGTCAACAAAACTAAAAGACAACGTACAGAATGGGAGAAGATATTTGCAAATGACGTATCAGATAAAGGGCTAGTTTCCAAAATCGATAAAGAACTTATTAAACTCAACACCAAAGAAACAAACAATCCAATCATGAAATGGGCAAAGGACATGAACCGAAATTTCACCGACGAAGACATACACATGACCAACAAGCACATGAGAAAATGCTCTGCATCACTGGCCATCAGGGAAATACAAATGAAACCACAATGAGATACCACCTCACACCAGTGAGAATGGGGAAAATTAATAGGACAGGAAACAACAAATGTTGGAGAGGATGTGGAGAAAAGGGAACCCTTTTGCCCTGTTGGTGGGAATGTGAACTGGTACAGTCATTCTGGAAAACTGTGTGGAGATTCCTCAACTACCCAGGGCAGCGTAGGTGGTTCAGTGGTTTAGCGCCTTCAGCCCAGGGCCTGATCCTGGGGACCAGAAATCGAGTTCCACATGGCATTCTGCATGGAGCCTGCTTTTCCCTCTGCCTGTGTCTCTGCCTCTTTCTGTCTCTTTGTGTCTCTCATGAATAAATTAATTAAAAAATCATTAAAAAATCATTAAAAAAATAGAGCTACCCTATGACCCAGCAATTGGACCATGAGATTTTTTTATAAGGATTGCACTGAATCTCTAGATTGCTTTGGGTAGTATGGACATTTTAACAATACTAACTCTTCAGCCTGTGGATACAGATATCTTTCTAGTCTTCTGTGTTTTAATTTCCCTCTTCAAGTTTTTACACTTTCAGCATTACAAGTCTTTCATCTTTTCAGTTAAGGAGATTCCCCACTGTTTTACTCTATTTAGTGCTTTTGTGAATAGGATAGTTTTCTTAATCTTCTTTTCAGACAGTTTGTTGTTTATGTATAGAAACACAATGATTTTTGTATCCTTTACATTGATTTCTCTATCAATATACATTGAATTTGTATCCTGCAACTTTACTGAATTTATTAGTTCTTTTTTTTTTGAGTTTTACAGTTTTCTATGTATATGATGATAGAAGGTGCCAATAGAAAGACACTTTTAATTCTTCCTTTCTGAGTTGGATGCCTTTTCTTTACCTTGCCTTAGTACTCTGACTAGAAATCTAGTACTATACTGGAAAGAAGTGGTGAGAGTGGGAAGACTTGTATTCCCCTGGAATTTGGAGAGAAAGCTCTGTTTTTGCCCTGAATTGTGATGTTAGCAGTGAACCTTCCATATGTTGACTTCACTGTGTTAAGTTCCTTCTATACTTATTCTGTTGAGACTTGTCATGAATGGATATTGAACTTTGTCAAATTTTCTGCATCAGCTAAAATAATCATGTGATATTTGCCTTTCATTCTGTTAATGTGTTAGATCACAATGATTAATTTGCATATGTCCTAACACACTTGCATCCCAGGGATAAAACTCACTTGGTATAGTTTAGGATTCTTTTTACTGTGTTGAATTTGATTTGCTAGTGTTTTATGGAGAATTTTTGAATCTATGGTCACCAGAGATATTGACCTATAGTTTTCTTTACATGTAATGTCTTTGTCTGGTTTTGATATCAGGAAGATACAGGCCTCATAAAATGAGTTTGAGGGATGCCTGGGTGGCTCAGTGGTTGAGCATCTGCCTTCAGTTCAGGGAGTGATCCCAGGGTCTGGAATTGAGTCCCACATCAGACTCCTTAGGGGGAGCCTGCTTCTCACTATGCCTATGTCTCTGCCTCTGTGTGTGTGTGTGTGTGTGTGTCTATCATAAATAAAAAAAATATTTAAAAAATGAGTTTGAAAGGACTCTATTTTATGAAAGAGTTTAAGGAGGATTCGTATTAATTCTTTAAATATTTGGTATAATTCACCTATGAAGCAAACTTGGGCCTCTGTTTTTAGAAATATTCTTGGTTACTAATACTTTGTATGTTACTGGTTTGTTTGGGCTAGTGTTGTTCAAATCAGTCACTTAATTTTTGTTTATATATTCTATTCAGAATTGTAAGTGGGGTATCAAAGTAAATTTATACCATGAGATATGTTAACATTTTCTTTATATCTTTAACAGCTCTGATGTTGGATATATATATTCATATTTATTCATATAAATATGAATTCATATATATTCACAATTATTATATTACATATATATTAAATTGGCCCATTTATCATTATCTAATAACATTTTTTTGTTTCTAGGCAGTTCTAAACTCAAAGTATATTTTGTCTAATATGAACATGGCCAGTCCTGCTTTCTTTTGGTTACCATTTTCATGAAATACCTTAATCTATTCCTCTACTTTCAGCCTTTGTGTATTTCTAAATCTAAATTGGTTTTCTTATAGATAGCATAGCACTTGATCTTATTCTAGCTACTTTAAGCCTTTGATTAATAAGTTTAATCCATTTATATTTAAAATAAGCAATTCAGTACTTAATACTGCAATTTTTAAGTTTTCTACCTGTTTTGAAGTTGTTTTGTCCCTTCTCTTGCTGTCTTCCTTTTCAGTTTGAGATATAATAGACATGTAACACTGTACAAGTTTAAGTTTCACAGTATGATTTGACTGCATATATTATGAAATGATTATCACAAAGTTTTAATTAATGTCCAGGACTTCATATAGTTGTAATTTTTTTCTCTTTTAAAAACTCTTGGGATTTTCTCTCTTAGGAACTTCCAAATATACCATAGAGCAATGTTAACCAGAGTCACCACAATGTACATTATAACCCCAGTCCTGGGATGCCTGGGTGGCTCAGTCAGTTAAGTCTCTGCCTTTGGCTCAGGTCATGATCCCAGAGTCCTGGGATTGAGCCCCACGTTGGGCTCCCTGCTTAGAGGGGAACCTGTTTCTCCCTCTCCCATTCCCCCTGCCTCTGTGCACTCTCTCTGTCAAATAAATAAATTCTTTAAAAATATATGATATAACCCCAGTATGTATTTATAAGTTTGTGCATTTTGACTACATTCTCCTGATCTCTTTTTCAATGAGTTTGTTTTTATATTCCACATATAAGTGAGATCATACAATATTTGTCTTTCTCCGACTGATTTTACTTACCAAAATGTCCTCAAGATCCATCCATGTTGGGGAAACCTGGGTGGCTCAGCAGTTAAGTGTCTGCCTTTGGCTCCAGGCATGATCAAGTCCCACATTGGACTCCCTGTGAGGAGCCTGCTTCTCCCTCTGCCTATGTCTCTGCATCTCTGTGTCTCTTATGAATAATTAAAATCTAAAAAAAAAATCCATCCATGTTGTCAAAATTGTAGGATTTCCTTTTTATGGCTGAATAGTATTCCATTGTATACACAGGCCACATTTTCTTTATCTATTCATCTATCAATGGACACTTAGGTTATATTCATGTCATAGCTATCATAAACAATGCTGCAAACAACATGGGAGTCCAGACATCTCTTTGACATAGTGACTATATTTCCTTCAGAAACAGTTACAAAGGTAGTACTGTGGAGTCAAATGTAAGTTCCATTTTTAATTTTTTGAGAAGCCTCTATACTGTTTTCCATAGTGGCTGAACCAGTTTATATTCCCACCAATGGTGCACAAAGGTTTCCTTTTCTCCATACCCTTGTTGAGCATTTGCTATCTTGTCTTTTTGATGTTAGCCATTCTACCAGGTGTGAGGTCATATCTCATTATAGTTTTGATTTGCATTTTCCCTGATCAGTGAGGTTGAACATCTTTTCATGCATCAGATAACCACTAAAATATGTTTTTTGAAAACTGTGAGGTCCTTTGTCCAGTTTTAAAATTGAATTGTTTTACTATTGACTTATAGGAGTTGTTATATTTTGTATATTAACAGATAGATATACAACTTACAAATATTTTCTCCCATTCCATAAGTTGCCTGTTCATTTTGTTGACCGTTTCTTTGGCTGAGAAGTTTTTTAGTTTCACGTAGTCCCATCTTTTTTGTTGTTGTTGCTTGTGTTCTAGTTATCATTTCCAAAAATGTCATTGCTAAGACCCACGTGGGAGGAGCTTTTTCCCTATGTTTTCTTCTAGTTGTTTTATAGTTTCCAGTCCTAAACTTAAGTCTTTAATCTATTTCAAGTTAAGTTTTATGTCTGGTATAAGATATGAGTCTAGTTTCATTCTTTTACATGTGAACATACAATTTTTCCAACACAATTTACTGAAGAGACTGTCTTTTATCCATTGAGTTTTCTTGGCTTTCTTGTTAAATATTAGTTGACTATATATGCATGGGTTTAATACTGAGCTCTTGTCCTGTTCTATGCCAGTATCACAGTGTTTCACATAGTGTAGCCTCATAATATTGTGTGAAATCATCCTTTGTTATTTAATTTTTGTAGCAATTTCCTTTGGTTCTTTTATGTTTTGTGTATCCATTATGTTTTCTCTTTGCAATTAGCTTGAGGCTTACATAAAGTATCTTGTAGCTATAACCATCTCTCTTAAGTTGACTTCAATTGTACAAAAAACCCTATATTTTTACTCTTCCTACATGTTTTTTGTTGTTATAGCTAATGTTTACCTTTTATATTGTATGTTCATTAACAAATTTTTCTCTTTTAACTTTTATATTAGGGTTAAAGGTAATTTATATAGCATTACAGTATTAATCTGTATTTGTTTATATATTTACATTTAGCAATGAGGCTCATGCTATCATGCACTTCCACATTGCTGTTCAGTGTATTTTTATTTTAAATTACATAATCCCCTTAAGCATTTTGTGTATATGAGGTCTGTCGGTAATTATTGTGTTTTTGGTTTGTTTTTCTGGCCCGGAAAAGACTTCCTTCTTCATCTTAAAATAATTTTGACAGGGAAATTGTTCTTGGCTGTCCATATGTTTCTTTTAGCACTTGAATGTATCATCTCACTTTTTCCTGACCTGTGAAGTTTCTACTGAGTAATCTGCTGATAGTCTTACAGGTGTTCCTTCTTATGTGGAGTCAATTTTCTCTTTCTGCCTTCAAAATTCTCTTTTCCTCCCTGACCTTTGACAATTTAATGATAATGCATCTCATTGTAGTCTTGACTTGATCCTATTTGGATACATTTAAGCCTCATGAATCCAGATATTCATTTCCTTTGCAAAATATGGAAAGTTCCCAGGGGTGGCTCTGCCTGGCTCTGAGGGAGAATAGCTAGATTCCAGGCACCTCATCAATTAAGCTCAGAGTCAGCCTAGACTTTGGGTGTCCTCAGTAGCGAAATTTTGAGTAATCATGGCAATAGAAAAGGTTGCTGGGTTCTCAGTGGCAATAGCTGCATGCATCTTTCTATTTTCTCTTTCTCTACTACTGCAGTTAGTGTGGGGTTGTTGTCATGGCCTAGGGATCTATATTGGCATAGAGTGCCACAGTGTGGGCCTACAGAGTGCTGACACTGGTTCAAAATGTGGGTGTGGACATATTAATAGTGTTGTCTGGGCTACATGTGTATATACGATGGTGAGAGCTCTGGGGCATAGATGCATGTGAAATGATGGTGACCATTGTCTGGGGCTGAGCATTCACAGAGGGACCATAGAGCTAGAGCCTGGGGAATAGAAATGTACAAAGCAGTAGTGACACCAGGGACTGGGGTATGGCTGATATATGGTGATTGTGACACTGGGTCTGTTTTAGAGTGGCCATGGGGCCAGGATTCAGCATGTAGATATAAGTGGAGTGGTCACAGACTTGGAGTGGGGGATGCTGGCACATACAAAGTAACAATAACCCTGGGGATTTATGATGTGGGCAGCAGTAGAACAACTGCAGAGCCAGGGTTTGAGATGCATTCATGCATGGAGCAATGGTAGCCAGGGTTCAGGCATGGACATACATGGAAAATCATGGATCTGGAATTTTGAGCATGTACACAGTGGCACCAGGATGGGTTTTGGGACACAAAGCAGTAGTTCATTCTCTGTGGGTGCACACTGGCATGGGATCCCATAACTCTCTCAGCTGTGATCCACATTGGTAAAGACTAGAGGTGGGGGTAACTAGTGTTGAGAGAGGTGATTTTCCACTAGTGGTATAGACTTCTGGGGTCCTGTTTTTTCATTCCTTTTGGAGATGCTTCAACAGACTGGATCCCTCTTGGTGTTGAGCTATTTTGGAGTGGGGCATGCAGTGATTCAGTTTAATTCCTCCTACACTTTCCTATTTGTTTGTGTTGTGTGTGTGTGTGTGTGTGTATTACAATGGGTGTTCTGGCTTATTTTTTTTGTATTCTGAAGTTTTCCCAGAGCTATTTTCATCAATAAGTAGCATTTAATTATTATTTTTGTGTGTGGGGGCGGGGGTCAAGTATTGGGATTTCCTGGTACATCATTCTTGATGCTATCCCTTCTTAATTCCCTTAATTCAAAAATATAACTAGTATGTTTTAACAGCCATATAATTTTACTTGATTCTATCAGCAAAAGATATTGTATTATAATACATAGATTATTACATACATAGGTATGTATGGATGAGTGAGGAATAAGTAATGAATAAGGAATTGTATTATAAAAAGCTAATGTTTACCAGCTAGAATATGTATCTGGGTCTTCAACTTTCTAAACATTTGTGAATTTATAGGTATAATCACAAATCATGTTAATAATTATCAAATCCAAAAGGTGATGTTGGATTAATTTATCTCTAAAATTATTTGTAAATTGTTTACACATTGATGACTATTAGTCCTCTGATGCCACTGCTCTCTTGACTCATTAAGGATTGTAGTTTAATAGCCTTTGCTTTAAAATATCTTTATTCTTCCATATGAACATTAAAATAATTTTCATGTCCATGTTATGGTTAAATAGGATTGTAAAGATTATTGGACTTCAACATTTATATTATCCAGCATTTCATGGAGTTTGCCAAGAATGATTGGCACAATAATAGAGGTGGTCCTAAGGTAAAGTTAAAGAGTGGTAAGAGGTAGACTTCAGGGTTCACAGTTTTACTTATTACTAAAGCTGTTTGATATTTAATAGATTTTTATTAACATTAGAAAGATATTGTATAAATTTGGCAAATCAAATATAAAAAGTTTATGATATTTACCGGTCCTGTTCAAAATTACTATCTGACTCATTTGTTGTGATTTTAACAGACCATACCTTGTAAAAAAATTGTTGATTCACTATGGTTTACCAACTTATTACCTCCCTTTCAAAATTTATTCTTGATCTATGAAAATACATTTTACATAGTTATCATCATAATATAGGCATAATTTTTTTAAAGATTTTATTTATTTATTCATGTGAGACACAGAGAGAGGGAGAAGCAGGCCCCTTACAGGAAGCCCAAAGTGAGACTTGATCCCTGGACCCTGAGATCACACCCTAAGTGGAAGGCAGATGCTCAAGCACTGAGCCACTCAGGCATTCCAGCAAAATTTTGATATATCAGACTATCAACTGGATTGTTACATACTTCATAATGATAATATTAAGAAAGTATATTATAACAGATTTGACTAGCCATAATTTTATATCCCTTCTAACTTTTTAGATAGTACTAAATATGTACCTGATATATTATTTAAAATATTAGAAGAATATTTAATAATCACTGTACTGATTTTTCCAAGTTTATAACCATAGGACTTAATATATTTGCACTGAAACAATTTTTTTTCACACAAGCAGTCTTAATATTCTATCCATGGATGAATTTGAATGGCTGATTAATTTTCATTATCAACCATCATTTTTGCTCTTTCTCATATATGTAAAAGTAATTTATATAGTTTCAATCATATTGAGCCAAAATTTTTATTTTCTCCAAATTTCTAGTCAGTAAAAATGTTCCATAAAACTAAAATAAACACTGACTCTATTTTCAGTCTGGCAAATCTCAAAGAAGGCCAGCTATATTATAGGCCCCACCAGTAAACCTAAAGAGGAAAGGTGTTCTTGATTTAAGATTTAAAGTCGGCTTTAGCAAAAGTTGAATTTTGATAGGAGACAGAAATATCCATACAACATACTCAGATAGACGTACCATTGTCTCATTTTGCCCTCAGCAATTTAAAATATGGCCTAAGTTCTGGGTCTTTTGACATGCAATAAAGAAGAAGAGCTGTAAGGGGATATCTACTTATGGCAGCTAATTCAAAATTTTCTTTCAAAAATTATATTCCTCAACTTGAGATCTCAATTTTTAACTTTTGAAAGCCAATAGAAGTTTAAAAGATTATTTAAATATGTAAGCCAGAAAATGCTGGATAGGATACTTAGATCTTTTCTCTGTAGTGAGTCTGATTCTTCCCATACACACCTGAAAGTCATCTCTTATTTCCCTTAGAGGACATGCCAAGGATGTCTTATGCCTCCCTAAATCATGTACAAGCTGGTGGGCTGTTTAAATACTATATTGGTTCTTAACACTAGTATATTAGAGGGGTGAACCCAAGTTGAATTATTAAAGTTCAAAATCATTTATAAAATGTCATCACCAGGAACATTTACTTATCTATCATACCAAAATGCCGTTAACATTCACAGCTCAAACATCTAAGAATAAACTATCTTTACTCCCAGCAGAAAAGAGAGCTGTTAGAGATCCGCATTTCTCCAAAGACATTTCATGGATTTGTGACTATTAGACACTTCTCACATTCAAATCCTCTTAAAAATCTTAGTCGCATTTTTCCTTTAAGACTTAACATTTGTGTTTTTTTTTTTGCTGTAATAATTCCTCAATGCCCTTAAGCATTGATCTTTAATAAATAGTAATGGTGAGGATTATGATTTTTAACCAAATAAACACAATTATGGTTGCTTTACAATGATGTTCGGTTCTAAGTAAAATTACAATTGATATTGAAGTGTCTTTTTTCCCCCGATAACACCATTAAAGAGAAATAATTAAGAACTAATTTGTAGGCAGAGGCAGTTCAATATGTCTGCCTAGGAAGATCCTGAACTCACCTCCTCCCATCGGCATAACAAATCTACAGCTACGTAAGATACAATTCCCTCTGAAAATCCTTGGTAACTAGCTGAAGAGCTCCTCCACAATAAGAGATAAAAGGACAATAGTTAGACAGAGATATGGTCTTGCCAAAATCCCCAAGGCCAGCACAGCAAATCAACTAACAGGAGGGTTCTCACAAATATTGAAATTCTCTCTGAGGAACAAGGGGTTTGTACCCCACATTAGGTACCACAAAGTTTGGGACCTGAGTCAGAGAAATGAGCTCCTTGTTAAAACCCAAAAAGGCTTACATCTAGGAGAACAAAAGCATCATAGGGAATGAAGTATGTGCTCTTAAGAGCACATCTGCAGATCACTTGCATTGGGATCAAGTCCAAAAGCAGTGGTTTTGAAAGAGTCTAGACCATATATGAAGGAGATTCATTTGATAATCTTAATTTGCCAGAAAGCATTTTGAGACTCTCCAGGGTAAAAGAGGTCACAGAGCTGGAGAATACAATAATTGAAATGAAAAATATACCAGAAGAGTTCAATAGCCAACAAAGGAGAAGAATCAATGATCTAGAAGACAGGGCATTGAAACTCACTCAAACAGAGCAGCAAAAAAGAAAAAAAAAAGTTTAAAAAATTAAGGGAATGTTTAAGGGAAGCATAGGACAACATCAATGGAATAATATTTACATTATAGGGGCTCCAAAAAGAGTAGGGATAGAAAGGAGCAGGAAATGTATTTGAAGATATAATGGTTGAAAACTTCCCTAACCTGGAGAAGGAAGCAGATATCCAAATCCAGGAAGCCCAGAGTTCTAAATAAGATGACCCCAAAAAGACCTTCACCAAGAGCACTATAGGAAGCATGTCAAATGTTAAATAGAAAAACTTAAACACAGTAAGAAAAAGAAAAAAACTTGTTATGTAAAAGGGATCCCTCACAAGATTAAGGGTATACTTATTGGGAGAAGTTTTGCAGGCCAGAGGAAGTAGAAGGATATATTCAAAGTACTAAAAGCAAAATACTTCTAACCATGAATACTCTACCTGGCAAGATGATCATTCATAACTGAAAGCCATATAGAGCGTTTTTCAGATATACAAAAGCTATCGGAGTTTATCACCACTAAAACAGCCCTACAAGAAATGTTAAAGGGACTTCTTTAATCTGAAAAGAAAGAGTACTAATAAGAAAACTTATGAAAGTAAAAATCTCATTGGTAATTATGTAGCAAAGGAAGTGGATTATTCACTTATAAAATTAGTATAAAAATTAAAAGAAAAAGTAGTAAAATTATAACTACAATAATTAGTTAAGGGATACACAAAATAAAAGATATAAAATACAATTTCAAAAATATAAAACATGGAAGGGGGAGTATAAATGCAGTTTCAGAATGTATTAAAAATGTAGTTTCTATCAGTTTATTTATTTTTTAAAAAGATTTTATTTATTTATTCAAGAGAGAGAGAAGGAGGGAGAGGCAGAGACAAAGGCAGAGGGAGAAGCAGGCTCCATGCAGGAAGCCCGATGTGGGACTCAATCCTGGACTCTGGGATCACATCCTCAGCCAAAGGCAGAGGTTCAACTGCTAAGCCACCCAGGCATCCCTCTATCAGTTTAAAAGACTGTTTTATATGTACCCAATGGTAATCACAAAACAAAAACCTATAAGGATACATAAGACATAATAACCAAGATTCTAATTATAACATTAAGAAAGTAATCAAACCACAAGGGAAGAAAGTAAAAGAAGAAAGGTCCTGCAAAATAGTCAAAAAAAAAAAACTTGTTAACACAGCAATGAGAGCATATTCATCAATACTTAAATGTAGGGATCCCTGGGTGGCGCAGCGGTTTAGCGCCTGCCTTTGGCCCAGGGCGCGATCCTGGAGACCCAGGATCGAATCCCACGTCGGGCTCCCGGTGCATGGAGGCTGCTTCTCCAACTGCCTGTGTCTCTGCCTCTCTCTCTCTCTCTCTCTCTCTCTCTCTCTCTGTGACTATCGTAAATAAATTTAAAAAAATAAAAAAATACTTAAATGTAAGTGGACTAAATTCTCTAATCAAAAGGCAGTTGCTAAATAAAGACCTATCCATACGCTGTCTAGAAAGGACTAACCTCTTATATAATCATACACACAGATTGAAAGTGAAAGGTAAAAATAGATTTCACACAAAGCAAAGCAAAAAGAAACCTGGGGCAGCTATATCAGAAAAATAGACTTTAAAACAAAGACAGATAGAAGTCAGAGCTAGCACTGCATAATTATAGAAGCATCAGTCCAACAAGAAAACAAAATATTTGTAAGTAGTTATACATGCAACACAGGAGAACCTAATATATAAAGCAAATATTAACAAACATAAAGCAAGAAATTGACAGCAATATAATAATAATTGGGGACTTTTTTATTTTTTTAAAGATTTTGTTTATTTATTCATAAGGGACAGAGAGAGAGAGAGAGAGGCAGAGACGCAGGGAGAGGGAGGAGCAGACACTATGCAAGGAGCTCGAGTAGGACTCGATCCTGGGACTGGGGGATCATTCCCTGAGTCAAAGGCAGATGCCCAACCACTGAGCCACCCGGCATCCCTAATTGGGGACTTTAGTACCATATTACAGCAGTGGATACATCAGGCAGAAAATCAACAAAGAAACAGTGGCTTTAAATGACATGTTAGACCAGATGGACAGAAAAGATATATACAGGACATTCCATCTGAAAACAGTAAAATATATTCTTTTCAAGTGCACATTATACACATTATACCTTAAGACACAGAACAACTCTCAGTAAATTTAAGATTTAGATCATATCAGTAGGGAGGAGCTAAGATGATGGAGTAGTAGGAGGACCCTAGGCTTGCCTCCTCCTTCAAACACATCTGGATAGTTATAAAATCATTTGGAATATCCAAGAAATTTATCTGAGGATTGACAGAACAAACTGCACACCTGGAAGGAGAGAAGGGGCCAAATCATGGAAGGTAAGAAGTGCAGAAACAATGGTTTGGGGGAGAAATGATGTGGAAGGGAGGGAGCCCTGGTTGCAGAGAAAGGCCAGAGACTGGAGTGACACGGATTGTATGAGGAGAACACTACTCCAAAGCCACTGATGGGGAAAGTGAAAGGGGCTGATTTTTGTGAGATTTTCCAACCAGTGGGGCTCAAAGACTGCTTGAGGGACACCTGGGTAGCTCAGCGGTTGAGCTCCTGCCTTCAGCTCAGGGTGTGATCCTGGAGTCCCGGGATCGAGTCCCACATCAGACTCCCTGACTGGAACCTGCCTCTCTCTCTGTCTCTGTCTCTGCCTCTTTCTCTCTCTCTCTCTCTCTCTGAGTCTCTCATGAATAAATAAATAAAATCTTAAAAAAAAAGACTGGTTGAGGTAGAGAGTCCTGAGGGTGCTGTAATGCTCCTATAGAGAAGGCAGGTACCCCATGGGCAGATGATATAACCTGAAGATTACCTAAAATGCACTGAGAGAGACTCTCTTCCTGGAGGCATCTGAGAGAGGTATCACTGCCTCTTCGAGGGTAAAAGAGCGGGTGGGTGCCATATCCCTCCACCATCCCTTACTATAGGTGTGCAGACACCTGCTGAGGATGGCTAACCTGGACACTCGCCATTTAGTGTGCTTTGCTTCAAATCTCACGTTCCTGTGCTCTGGTATAACTGCCCTTCTGGGTCAAATGTGCATTGATCCCAGACCCTCCTCCAGGCCCGCACAAGTCCCCACCACACTAGGTCCCTAAAGTTTAGTTTTAAAACTCAGCCAGCCTGGTTGGGATAGAGTGCAAAGTACACTTCACTGCTCTAGGCAAGCGAGCAAACCAGACACAGACAGTGTGAAAACAGTGATATGAAAAATGCCTAGGATGCACAAGGGGATTCATTTGCTTTTCTGGGAGGGCTTCCCTGATAGCAACAAGCACAAACTTCCCTCTCTAGGGACAAATTGCTGGCTGACACCATTTCCCTCCTCCACCCCTCAGCATAAACTAACTTCAGTAAATAACACAGCACCAACACTAGCTGCCTAATCTTCTTAAACCAAATCCCTCCCCTCCACACACACACCCGCACTCTGCTGATACTGCTTTTTTTTTTGGACAAGTGTGCCTAAGAACCAGCACTGTGAAAAAAATTGGAAAGACCACAAATACATGAAGGATAAAGAACATCCTACTGAAAAATGAACGGGTTAACCATGAAATTAAAGAAGAAATAAAATACATGGAAACAAGTGGAAAATGAAAACACAATGATTCAAAACTTCTGGGATGCAGGAAAAGTTGTCCTAAGAGGGAAGTATATAAAATACAGGCCACCTCAAGAAGCAAGAAAAACATTAAATAAGCTACCTAACCTTACCTAAAGAAACTAGGAAAAAGAAAAAATGAAGCCTAAATCCAGCAGAAGAATGCAAATATCAAAGATTAGAGCAAACATAATATAGGGAAAAAACAGTAAAACAAATCAATGAAACCCGGAGCTGGTTCTTTGAAAAATTTAATAAAATTGGTAAACATCTAGCCAGGCTTATCAAAAAGAAGAAAAAGGGAACCAAATAGATAAAATCACAAATGACAGAGGAGAAATAACAACCAACACTACAGAAATACAATTGTAACAGTGAGAAAAAATTTATGCTAACAAATTGGACAGTTTGTAAGAAATGGATAAATTCCTAAAAACATATAAACTACCAAAGCGGAAACAGGAAGAAATAGAAAATGAACAGACTGATAACCAGCAAAGAAATTAAATCAGTAATCAAAAATCTTCCAAAAAACTCTTGGGCTAGATGGCTTCTCAGAGACTTCTACACAATATTTAAAGAAGAGTTAATACCTTTTCTTTTCAAAGTGTTCCGAACAATGGAAATGGAGGGAAAACTTCCAAACTAATTTAATTAGGCCAGCATTACCCTGATTCCAAAACCAAAGACACCACTAAAAAGAGAAAACTATAAGCCAATATCCCTAATGAGTATGGATGCAAAAATTGTCAACAAAATACCAGCAAATTGAATTTAAAAATGCATTAAAAGAATCATGCACCACAATCTTGGGTTTCAAGAGTGGTTCAATATTCATAAATCAACCAAGGTGATAGATACACCGCATTAAGAAAAGAAAGGATAAAAGCCTTATGATCATTTCGATAGATGCATACAGAACATTTGACAAAGTAAAATATGCATTCTTGATAAAAACCCCCAACAAAGTAAGTTTAGAAGGAACATAGCTCATCATCATAAAAGTCATATATGAAAATCACACAGCTAATATCATCCTCAATGGCGAAAAACTCAGAGTCTTTCCTCTGTGGTCAGGAATAAAACAGGGAGTCCACTGTCACCACTGCTATTTAACATAGTACTGGAAGTCCTAATCACAGTAATCAGACAACAAAAAGAAATAAAAATGCATTCAAATCATCAAGGAAGTAAAACTTTCATGATTTACAGGCTATATAATACTTTATTTAGATAACCCAGGGTTCCACCAAAAAATTGTTAGAATTGATAAATAAATTCAGTTATGTCACAGAATATGAAATCAGCATAAAGAAATCTGTTGCATTCTTAAACAACAATAATCAAGTAGCAGAAAGATAAATCAAGTAACCGATCCCATTTATAATTGCACAAAAACTGTAAGCTACCTAGGAATAAACCCATCCAAAGAGGTGAAAGACTTATACTCTGAAAACTATAAAACACTTATGAAAGAAATTGAAGAGGATAAAAAAAATAAAAAAACATTCCATGCTCATGGATTGGAAGAGCTAATGTCAAAATGTCCATTCTACCCAAAGCACACCCTTTAATGTAATCCCTGTCAAAATACCAGCAGCATTTTTCACAGAGCTAGAACAAACAATCCAAAAACTTGTATGGAACCACAGAGGACCCTGAAAAGAGCCAAAGTAACCTTGAAAAAGAAAAGCAAAGCTGGAGGCATCACAACTCCAGACTTCTAGTTATATTACAAAGCTGTAGTGATCAGAACTGTATGGTACTAGCACAAAAACAGACACTCAGATCAATGCAACAGAATAGAAAATGCAGAAATGGACCCACAACTATATGGTCAACTAATCTTCAACAATGCAGGAAAGAACATCTAACGGAAAAAAGACAGTCATTTCAACAAATGGTCTTAAAGACACTGGACAGCAACATGCAAAAGTTTGAAACTGCATCAGTTCTTTCACCACACGCAAAAATAAATTCAAAATGGATGAAAAGACCTATATGTGAGATACCAAATTCCTAGAGAAGAACATAGGCATCAACCTCTTTAACATCAGCCACAGCAACTCCTTACTAGATGCTTCTCCAGAGGTGAGGGAAAGAAAAGCAAAATGAACTGTTGGGACTCCATCAAGATAAATGCTTCTGCACAACAAAGGAAACAATCAACAAAGCTAAAAGACAACCTTTGGAATGGAAGAAGGTATTTGCCAATGACATATGTGATAAATGGTTATTATTCAAAATCTATGAAGAATTTATCCAATTCAAAAATCCCCTTAGAAATATTCCAGTTAAGAAATAGGGAGAAGATGTGAATAGACATTTTTCCAAAGAAGACATACAGATGGCCAACAGACACGTGAAAAGAAAACATCACTCATCATTCATCATCAGGGAAATACAAATAAACTATAATAAAATACTACCTCACACCTGTTAGTATAGTTAAAATTAACAACACAGGAAACAACAGGTGTTTGGGAGGACACAAAGGAAGGGGTACCCCCTTACACTGTTGGTGGGAATGTAAACTTGTGCAGCCACTCTGGAAAACAGTCAAAAAGTTAAAAATGCAACTACCCTATGACTCAGCAATTACACTAGTAAGTATTTACTCAAAAGATACAAAAATATAGACTCCAAGGGTTGCATGTGCCCTGATGTTTATAGCAGCATCATCAACAATAGCCAGGCTATGGAGAGATCTCAAATGTGCATTGACTGATGAATGGATAAAGAAGTGAGATACACACACACAGACACACACACACACACACACACACACACACACACTATGGAATCATTACTCAGCCATCAAAAAAAGAATGAAATCTTGCCATTTGCAACAATGTGGATGGAGCTAGAGATTATAAATACTAAATGAAATAAGTCAGAGGAAGACAAATACCATATGCTTTCACTCATATGTGAGATATAAGAAACCTAACAGAGGGATTTAGGGGATTAAACAAGAGAAAAACCAAAACACAAACTCTTAAGAGAAGAAACTGAAAGATGCTGGAGGGGAGGCCGGTGAGGGGATGGGTTAAATGGGTAATGGATATTAAGGAGGGCACCCGTTGTGATGAGCACTGGGTGTTATAAGTAAGTGATGAATCATTAAATTCTACTCGTTAATCTAATATTACACTATGTTAACTAACTGGAATATAAATAAGAACTTGAAACTAAAAAAAATAAAAATAATAATTTTGTAGATAACATCTAAAAAATAGGTCAAGACATAGTTTGAAACATGAATATGTAGATTTCCTAGAAAAAAGACAAAAGAGTAGCTAAGTAGAGATCTATGTAGAATATCAATCTGCACATTCTAATTGTCTTGTTTGGCTTCTAATTATGTGTAAGCCTCAGGGGAAAGATCAGCTTCTGGCAAGAGTGCAAACAGAATGGTTTTTTTCCTAATTACAAGTATCCAGAGTGTCATTTCCTGCTTCTTTTCCTCCTTTATATTCTAGTTTTCCATAAAACAGATCCCTTCTACTAAATGCCTTCCAAATATCTCCTTTTTTAATTCTTCTATCTCTAGGGTAATTTCCTACCCACCATCCCTCGGGTACCTGTTTTTCTGCAAAATAAGATCAAATGAATCTCATGTCCTAACCTGTCTCTAATATTAAATGTTCTTACCTAATGTTCTTCTTTGAGGACAGAGCTGGAATGAAGGCATTGGGCACTGTTGTTGCTAGGCCAGATTTCTTATCTACTCCAGATAAATATCAGTGACAATTATTTACATTTTCAATACAGAATTTGACATATCTAGTTCCAATAAATCTTTACTAAATATGTATGCAGAGAATAACATTTCTGTCCTAATTAAGGTAAAGGATAAAGTGACAAATATTATCAAACAATTATGTATTACATGGATAGCACTTCAAGTCTGATTTTTGGGGATCCTTGGGTGGCTCAGTGGTTTAGCAGTGCCTTTGGCCCAGGGCGTGGTCCTGGAATCCTGGGATCTAGGTCCACATAGGGCTCCCTGCATGGAGCCTGCCTCTCTCTCTGCCTGTGTCTCTGCCTCTCTCTCTCTCTCTCTCTGTATCTCTTATGAATAAATAAAGTCTTTAAAAAAATAAAGTCTTATTCTTGTTATCCTACTGGAAAGTAAAACACAATCTATGCAGCTTAAACAGCTTTAAAAAAGGATTCCTATTCTGAATTACCTTACAACTACTCAGTAAAATCTAGTATTTTTTTTTAAATATTAGGACATGAGTGTATTCATGGTAATGTGCCTAAGGATGCAGAATTATAATTTATCTTACAACAGACTAAGAAAAAATTTGTAAAAACAGTTTGACTTCATCAAATAAGATGTTTAATACACTTTGAAAAATACACATACACATACTTTTATATATATTTTGCCTTATGAAATTATATTCAATACATATTTGCAAGAGCAGAGAAACAGTGTACTTTTCCAAAAATTCAAAAGATTAATTCTGAAAAGATGATACTTCAGAAGAGTTATTTCAAACCAGAGTATGCCACCTCTGCCAAAGAAATATTCATATTAAGCCAAATTCATTTTATTTCCCCATGAATGCATATGGAACTATTCTTTGAAAAACCTAGGGAAATAATGAAAATTCTTTGACACTGAGGATGCAATATAAAAAACAGTAGAAAGAAAAATTAAGACAAAATACTTAATATTTAAATTGCATTTTTGCAACTTAAATATATGTATTTTAGATTATTCTTATTTACAGGGTTTTGCCTGTAGGAATCTACTCAAGTACCTCAGAGTATAAAAACTGATAAACTAGCTAGTTAGCATGATGACAACAACACAGCTATTTAGATCCCAAAGTGTGTGTTTAAAAAATTAAGCCCTTTATAGTGAAACTAGAGGAGTAATATTATTATTTTTCTGGATAGGTTGCTTAATTAAAATTTTCAGCCCATCTATCTTTTATTAATTACTTTATTATGTTTTTTTTATTACAATTGCCATTATCAAGGCATGACTGTATAGGCCTGATACCAAAGCAAGTTATAATTTCATCAGCATCCATGTCTAGAAATTAAAATTTACTAAGAAAAAAACATGCATAAATTTGTCTGATTATAAACAAATGACATAAAAAAGGTAATGTTATCTATGAGTCTCATTAACAAGTATTACTTGCAAATGTATGTTTTTCCTAATTGCAAAAAATGTAAGAGGGGAAGAAAGGTTAAAGCTATTGCAGAATAGAGTTGTATAAAAAGAATTTTAGACAGTAACCTGAACTTGCATTAGGTTTAGTGTACTGCAAATTTAGTTCTAGGGTTTGACATATGATATAAATTTATCTCATATTGAGATGGTGGGGACACAGTATTGCTTGCTGCATGCTATTGTAAGAGGCTTTTAGTATTATTTTGGCCTTATGAAATTTGTTCTTACCTTCCCACTGAGTTTGAGAGAAATAGCTGGAATGATCCTGATTGAAGGCAAAGCACCCCACATTTGCCAGGTTCACGCTGAAGTTTTAAAGTTTCCTGTGATAAAGTGAGATGCTTCCTGGTATTTGTCAATTACACTTTGAAAAGCTTTTGGTTCTGACCTGTAGGTTGTAAATTTACTATCGATAGGCCAGAAGAGGAATGTTTTAAAACTAGAAGGTGTTTAAAGATTTAGTTGGGGCTGAAAAGAGCCTTAAAACCCTTACATTGTCAGCAAAAGAGTCCAAGAAACCATAACAGCAGGTACATGGATTGAAAAGAAGATTATATCTCCAGTAATTACTGAACTCTGTTGCCACCTGTTCATGAGGCATTTCCCAGCTCCCCATGTCAAAATGAATTGCTTCCTCTCCTCTGCTTCAATAGCACTTTGGGCATTCTCAATACCTCTCTTATTTGTGTTATACTTAGTTGCATACACTTCTTTTCCAAAAGATTACAAGTTTCTTGACCACTGATAACTTTTTATTCATCTCTGTAACTCTTGCATATAGATTAATGCCTAGATTAATGCCTGTCACTTAATTGATAATGGTGAAAGCTGTCTGGCCTAAAATAGGTTCCAGAAGGTACTGTGGACAGGATAAAAAGAATAAAAGAAGAAACTGAAGTTAAAAACTAACAGTACATAAATAATACATTGTGATATAGTTAAGGAAGTCAAATACAAAAGAATGAGTATCCCCACAAAAGTAGAGATGGTAGTTTTCTAATATTATAAAATATGAATGTATACAATCTAATTTTTTTGGATCATTTTTGAAGAGCATCTCCACTGTGGTTTCTATTACTTAACTGAACATTAAAATTAAAAAAAAATGTTCAGTTAAGTAATAGAAACCACAGTGGAGACGCTCTTCAAAAATGATCCAAAAAATTAGAAATAAAACAGCAATTAAGCAAAGGAAATTAGACACTAATGGATAGGATAAGTAGCAAATTAAGCACAGAGAAAAAGAGGAAAATCAGAATCAGGTAATTATGGACTAGCAAATTTAAATAAAATCTGTTACTGAGAATAACTAGGAAAAAATTATAAATATATGTATTTTTAAAGTTCTGCTTGCAAATATTACTTAAGTAAGGTTATGGAGACAACCCAATGGAAAAAAGTTTTACCTTAACTTCGGGGGATATTTTTTCCCTTGGGCTGATGACCCCATCTGAGAGTTGCAGAAAATTAACAGTTTTAAGAGCCTTTTGCCTTAGTGGTTTAACAAATGGAGTTAGAGTATGCCAAGAAGCTGAAAAGGAAGATAGATTCTGGTAAAAATAAATAAATAAATAAATAAATAAATAAATAAATAAATAAATAAATAAATAAATAAATAAATAAATAAATAAAACAAACAATAATAAATACATACATACATACAACAACAACAAAACAAAAAAAAACATTGGTTTTAAGTTGGCAGTTCAAGATGAAGGAAAATATGAATTGGAAATAGATCATTGACATTTCAGGAACTCAAATCTGTCTTTATTATCACAAACACTGAAACTGGATGCAGATGATCCATCAGAATTATTAATGCTTCCAATCTTGCTCCTGCCCTGAACTTAAAGCAACAATATACTGCCCCTGGAGAAAGTAGAAATTACTTTAGTCATCAATTAATACATAAAAGGATTCATTTTAAAAAAAATCTCTAGAACACAATAAAAATAATGAAGCCTCAAGGCTACAAGGAAGTTAGCCATAAACTCCAAATAACCAGTAACTATTATGAATATTGATCTTAATACTTCGTTTACAAGAGGAATGACTGTCATACAGGGTTAAATTTTAGCAACAGCTTTTAAGAAGAAATATAAAAACAGAATAAACTTAGAAGAACAGGGTGGGGGGGGGGGAGATCCATGGTATACCAAGGATCATTAGGGAAAAACTAATCAAGGGAAGCTAGTATATGTTTATTAACATCAATTGAAATAAATCTTAAGGCAAAAGCATTAGACACCAGATAATAAAATGTTTAAATTTATTAAAAAGATAGAAATTCTTAACTTGTGTGCAATGAATAACATGGCTGCAAGTAAAAAGCAAAAACTGACAAATAAATAAAAAATAAAAACTGTAATCATAGAAAAGCAAACAAATTATTAATGAGAATATTGAAGATATTGAACAAAGTAATCTAATCTTGCCATAATTGATATCGCAAGCCCAAACTCTAAAATACACATTCATGTCAAGATCACAGTCAATGTTTAAAAACATTAGGTTTGTCAGGATATAAATCAATAAATCCTAACAAATGTCAGGAGACTCAATTTATATAGGACATGCTCTCTGTCATCAATGGAAAACTAGAAATCATGAACAAAAAAATAACTGAAAAATACCCATATGTTTGGAAATAAACTTATAAACCTATGGGTCAAAGAAAAATATCACAGAGGAAATTAGAAAATATTGGAACAGAATGACATTTGAAATACTGTATATCAATAATAACAGATGGTGGCAGTAATTATACAAGAGGGTATTACAAGAGTAGAAAAAAATAGAATAGATAATCCAGAAGATAGACCAGGTATACACTGGTACTTGGGTTATAACAAAAGTGCCATTGCAAAGTGTTAAGGAAAGAGCCATCTTCTCAATAGCCAGTACTTAGATAAATTGGACATTCACAGGCAACTAATGAGACTTTCCCACCCTGCCTCATGTCTACACACAATGGATACTTAAAAGTAGATTTCAGAATGAAATATTAAGGAAAAAGCTAAGATGTCTTAAAATGATAAAGGATAATCTTTTTTAAAACTTGCTATAGAAAAAGATCTCTTAAAGCATAGATATCATTAAACCTAAATAAAAAGTTGGAATATGTTAAATATCTTTATCAATAACACCCAATATGTGAATGTGAAAGACAAACCACAGACTGAAATTATTTGCAACATATACAAAGGACTTTTATTCAGTATTAAAAATACCTCCTAATTCATAGAAGATATTTAACTCATTAAAAAATGGGCAAAAAAAAATCTGAATTGATTTTCAACACTTGAAATTAACTGCTAAAAGGGAACATAGAGAATGTGTATGCTAATCCTAGGAAAAATCTGAATCATTCCGGATTCGATCAGAGAAGTGGAACCATAGAGTCATATGGACAAAGGATTTATTATTGCAAATAAATCTTCCTCAATAGTGGTAACTGGTTCAACAGTCCCTGTAAGGTTTTTGATTGTGCTGTGGGGGCTGGATGTCAGGGGGCTTGTAGTCAGGAAGGACAGGTGGGGGTGAACTGCAGCAAAGCAAAGCAAAGAATGGAAACAGCAAAGAAGTTATGAGGACTAAATGGATTCGTGAGGACAGACTGAATCACAGACTAACAAGTTGGAGCTCTATGCTGCCACTAACCCAGCCATCTGTCTCAGTGATAGGTGTGCCCCACAACCCGAGCTGGTGGCCTTTACCCCAGAGCCACACAGGCTCTGGGGCCTAGAATTCAGAAACACTGAAGCTGAGGATGATGAGTGTGGCAGCAACGCCTGGCACTGCACTGAAATAGCTACCGCTTATCTTCTTCCTTTGAATTTTACACACATTTAATTGCCTTCTATTCATTCCACAGAGACGGGAGATGGCCAACCACGTGACACTCAATACTGGACAGATGAGAATGACAGTAGTTTTATGAGTCCCACGTACCCATAGTCCAGAGGAGGAGGACACTGCACCATGCAGAGTTCCATAGGGTTGCATTTGGAAACAGAATAACCAGGAACTATGGAGACAGGTTTTGGAGAGTCAAAATGGTAAGGTGCTCCCTAGTTCCCACAGGAGGATGGGATTGGCTTATGTGAGTAATTTCCCAGGCTGCCAGGGAACTGAAACCCACTACTCACGGATAAGACCTTGCAGTCCAGCCATGGTATACAAGGATCATCCAGTTAAAATATTTAACGTGACCCAGTGAGAATTACGACAGGGACTTCAAGGATTGAAATTTATTATATAAAAGTTAATGAGTGAAGGGGTGATTTTCTCCCTGTTTTTCCATTTAACAGCTCACTTTGGCCTGCTCTTAAACACAAGAAGACAGAATGGCACTTCACAGATTACCACACCCTTATTGGGTGATCTCATCCAGTAAGACTTCCATTATCTAATATCCAGAACTAATAAAATTACTGATTTAATTCAATCACCAAATATTTTGCTTTCTATAGATTTGGCTAGTATGTTATATTCAGTGCCCCTTTCAGTGGTCCCTCAGCTTTAACTTGCCTTCTCTTCTGAAGGGAAACAATATGTCTTTTCCAGGCAACCTAAGCAGCCCTTCACTGCATAGAATCTTTGCATCCCAGATCTTAACTGCATCTACCTGCCTCCAGCATCACAAGAAAGACATTACGCATTGGAAGGCATAATATAAGACCTCACCAGGGGCACCTGAGTGGCTCAGTGGTTGAACATCTGCCTTTGGCTCAGGTTATGATCCCAGGGTCCTGAGATTGAGTTCTGCATCAGGCTCTCCACGAGGAGCCTGCTTCTCCCTCTGCCTATGGTCTCTGCCCCTCTCTGTGTGTCTCTTATGAACAAATAAATAAAATCTTAAAAAGAAAAAAAAAAAGAAAAAGACCTCACCAGGACACTCCTTATTCTTGTTGGAGTTCCAGATAGTGACCAAGACACACATTTCACTTCTTGGAATGTACAATGCTGGGCCCTTGAAAAAGGCAATTAATGGAACTTCCATCTTTCCCATAGGCCTCAGGCAGCTGGTTTAATTCACAGGCATATATGTGTTCATTAGAGAACTCCTATTTAAGTTACAAAGTGGGAACTGGACAACTGTTGAGTGTCACTGTTACAATGAGCATAGTTAGTCTAAATTCATGCTTCCGGGTATACACACTTCCCACACCATTGGCTCACAGGTCCCTCAGTTGCCTTTACTGGCCACAAAAGCCCTTTAAAATTAATTTCAATGACAACATCACCATGTGCACTTACCCTTCTGAAGTAGTGTCTAGCCTGCTTTCTAAGGAAGAACTTCTCCTACTCTCTAAAGTCTCAGTTGTCACCAATATTTAAATTGATAGCATGGCATCAAGAAAGCAATGGGAATGTAAGGACTAAAATTAAAGGACAGTAATGTATGGTACCTTGACATTCAGTGGGACTGAAGAGTCTCAAATGGCCTTAATCTAATTTCTCCTCTCCAGTTTTCTCCAATGGGTGAGGTTCCTTAGTAAAACAATGCTCTTTATAAAGAGACCAGACACAGTTCCTTCTTGTTCCAAAGCAGTGCGTTCAGAATTAAACCACAGGATTATTAAAACAAGCCAATCATATCCTGTCATGGGAACTAGGGGACACTTTACCTTCTTAATATTACAAAATCATGCCCTTGATTTTTTTACTATGTTCCCCAAATGCAACCCTGTATATCCCTGCACAGAGTCATGTCCTCTTTCCCCAAGCTGTGAGTTGCATGACTAATAAACTGCTCTGTATCTCATCTGTTCAGTGTCAGGTGTCCTGTGCTTGTCTATCCCTTTAACTCTAAGGTGTAAACCTTTTCTTCTTCAATGGGAAGAAGACAGCATGATTAAAACAGGGAAGGAAAAGAAAAGGTTAGGAAATATGTTAGGATCATAGACATAGGCTCTAGAATTTAAAAGATATAGACATTTTTTCTGTCCCCAGTGAACAAGAACATGTACTACCTATATTTGTTCTCAGATCCTTAGATCCTATATAGATCCTAGAGCAAACTTTGGTTCTATTACTCAGAAAATAAGTATTGTTTCCTAAATACTGGTTGATTGCTTTACTGATCTTTCGAGATATATTATTGAATCATTTTTATGATAGATTTCCATTCTTTTGAGAGTTAAAACTGTGCGTTGAGTTTTTTTTAATAGTGTTTAAACCATAGTATATGTATTCCAAGAAGAAAATTTACTCAGGACCACAACATGTAAAATAAAATCCAGAGCTTTCATAAGCCTTAGTACCATTCTTATAGCGTCTCTCATCAGGATTTTACTAGGGATGTTAACAAGTCCTATTATTAATGTTGAAAGAAATCTAGTTTAGAACACAGTGATCTTATTATGGAACAGTTAAAATGCTTAGACATTAAAAACCTACTTTCTAAACTAGTAAATCATATTTAGGATTTATACTTAAATATATCAGTATACGCATGTATGTACATATTGAATTCTCTACAGGCACATAGCAAAGAAATACAACTCAAAATATTGTACTTTTTTCCTCATGCACATTTTAATTTGTGATTTTACTTTAATGATGGGACTAGGCTTTCTTACAGGCCCCAGAGAAATTTTTTCTAAAGGGAAATAGAAGTAGATGTGTTATAATTGAAGAAAAACCTTATTTACAGAGGTTCCTTAATATATCCTCTGTCTTGTCAAAAATATAAACATGAACAGATATCCCTTTTTGTTTGGCTCTTCTAAACCCTCTAAAGTTGTCCAAGTCAACTACCTTCTGAGGTAAAATGGTAGTGATAACTCTTTTATTTCTATGGTTGGCAAAGATAAATAATAAATAAATGGACAAATGAATGAACAAATTAGTTGCTGAAAATGGTAAATAAAAATTTGCTTGCTTGTTTTGCTTTAAAAAAAATCATTACAAACTCCGAACTTGTACAGCACAGGGATTTGGTTATAATAAAGACTATAATGAGGAATATATCCCTGTTTACTTTTGTTCTATTAAATGTTGCCTTTGAGGTTTGAGTGGAGATCTTATAACATGATAGTAATTAACAGTTCAAAAGCATCAAATGATAATGATGTTTCAATAAAACCTCAGAAGCCTGGAGCACTAAATGATAAATTCTAAATAACATGACATATACTTCCAACAGGTCATGTCTTTAAAACATATAATTATTCTTGATCAGTAAAAATAAACAATGTTCAGGGGGAAATTTATCAAACTAATGCCTTTTTGTTGTATAGTATAAGAATTCTAACATGTTGTAAAATTGTTTTACTGAACACGAGGAAAGAGTAATGAATGAGCCAATGAACATATCTAAACTTAATTAGATACATGTATCACTTTGATTTTAGACAAAACATTAATATTTGAGGTTATCCATCTAGACCAGGAGTGAGCAACTATAATGGGCCAAATCTATCTCACCTTCTTACAAATAAAGATATAGTGGAGCATAGCCAAGTCCATTCATTGGCATATTGTCCATGGCAGCCTTTGCATTATAAAGCAGAATTCAATAGTCATGACAGAGACCAGATGGCTTGCGAAGCCAAATATTTTACTCTTGGGAACTATCTAGAGAAAGTTTGCTGACACCTCATCTAGCCCATTGAGTTAGATCAAATATCTTTGGTAAGTATTATTTGAATATCTTCTATCTATTCTTTTGTTTATATAGTTTGATATGACATTTGTGAATCACTGTCCCTATTATCTATATCCTATTGACATTATAGTCAAGGGGATGCCAGAGGGATTGTGGACTGACATGGACACATGGTGCATTTTACTAAACAACAGTATAAATTACAGTGTTCCAAAAGTATATCAATTAACAATCTTAGGTAAATTTTAATGGGGTGTTGTCAAAATAAGGGAAAATAGAGATCAATTGATCTTATTAATTGATCTCATGTGGTATTGAATAGCATCTCTTTTCTTTATATCTCCAGATCAATTCAGTACCCTATGTAAGCATAAATTAATTTTTTCATAATTGATATTGATGAAAAAGAAGTATATTAAAACAGGTTAAAAATTAAAAAAATAAATAAATAAAACAGGTTTGGAATGGGAATTGCAAAAACACCAGGACCTTAAAACTATACTACTACAATATGGCTAAATGGACAGAGAAGGCGATCAGAGGTTCTTGATGGACTATAGAATTTTCTCAGACCAAAGTTTGAAGCAATGTATGTCCTGAAAAAATGATGGAGGAACTTGCTGGCATATGTCTGACACATGTAAGAGTGTAGACCTCTGTTTAGCCAGGTTACAAATGGTAATAAAGCATCATTCTGACATATCTTTTTTAATGTAAACTCTTGTAATAAGGGAAGAAAACATTTTCAATTGTCAAGTTGTATGCAATCAACTGCATATTGTCATTCACTTTAATTCCTGCGGTATGATAGGTACTAATTCTACAACCATCAATTCCCATTATATTATTATAATTAATCTTGCAGCCAGCAAGATAATGGGATGCATTGTTCCAGGAAGAGAATATATTGTAACAGAGTCAGAGTAATTAACTAATAAATATTTAAAATGCATTTTTAAAGAGAATTTTGTTAACTGTGTGGTTATGTAAGTTTTTGAAAAGTGTGTAAAAAGAATTTAAAGCTCATCTAATTAATAGGCCATAATTCAGATAGCAAGAATAAAGAGTCGATCAGGAAAACATAGGAACTCAGCCATGAAAATAGGAAGGCACAATTCTGACACAGTTTCAAACACAAGAAGTGTTTCAAAAACAGAATGGAGTTAGTAGCATTATGCGGGGGCTTAAAAATGCCTGAGAGCACATAAGCATGTTTTATAATGGTAAATAAAATGTGTCCATAAGCAGAAGAGCCCAAGACCCTCGTAAGCACTGTGTGTTATCTTCTTCTGCTCACATAGTAGTGAAAAGCAGTGGTAAATGATATCTCTCCTTTCTGTAAAAATCCCTCCATGGAATGAAACAACAGAACACAACCTAGGGAGCTGGTGAATTTCATTTTCCGGTGGCACCCCCAGTGTCAACTTGAGTGGAGATAGCTCCTGAATTAGTTGCCCCTCAACCTCTCATTCTTGTGCCAACAAAGAGGATTAAATAACAAGCGAGGAACAGTAATACCTGAATGTTTACATACACCATGGATTAGTTCCCACTTTGAAAGATTTTTGACTGCTTAAAGAAAAGATATTCTACCTTAAAGTTTTAAAAATATGCTACAGATGTATACAGGTGTTTTAAAGAATATTCAACCAGTTCCAAAGTCATTTCCAAAGGAGGTTCCAAAAAGGTAATTCAAACAAGAACAATAGAAGGGGTAAACATTGTATAGTTCATCTAACGTGGATATTCTGAAGATAAACACCTACTGAGATGCATACGCCTGGCGTGTTTGCTACAAAATCAGTCTCATTAGCAGATATATATGAATATATTTTCACACCTCATATACTTCTGAATCCAAATCATAAGACTATCTGCTTCAATTAATGAAAGGAAGATTACAAAGGGAAAGAGGAGCACCTAGAGAATTATACTAGAACAACAAAGCTATTAGTAACACTCAACACAGAAGCACTGGAGTGTTTTAAGTGAAAAGCACTGTTTACTTTTCTAGTCCATGTTCTGAAGACAAAATGAAACCTTTAAGTACATTTGCATATATTAATACCAGAAGGAGTTTGAGGAAAAATGAAACCAATATCTCCTCTAATATTTAGTCATCTTCTGCTTTGGTTGTCTCTCCAGTGATTTTTAAAAAGCACGTGTTAATTGTGCTAGGAAAACTATTTGTAAAGAAAATAAATAGCCTTTGGCTGATGAGCTATTCTCTGAAATGAGATCATCTGACCCCATCTCAGTTAATTATACTGTTTGACATGGTGACTCATAGAAGTCCCCCCATCTTTTTAAAAGATACCTTGAGTATGTTTCTATCTGCTGAAGCTTATATCTGGTTCACTTCTTCTTTCTAGACTAGATATTAAGACTATCAACACTTTATTTTCCCCCAGACTCCAATTCACTGATATGCACAGTGCTCCAAAAAACATGCTTCATTTACCAGGAGAAAGAACCCTGCAGTGTATCTCAAGCCTAAAGGAATTGATATACAGCACTTCATTTGGAGGCCCAGTTAATGGAAATGATTCTGGGGCACACTGGTTTCTTATAGGTATTCACTGCTGAAGAAAGCAGTTTAAGTCTCAATAGTACATCCAAAAGAAAACCAAAGCCACTTCAAGTGGTAAAATAAGAACTAAAAGGCTGATCAAAAGTACTTTTAAAAAATTACATATACACATAGATGTATGTGTACAGTTGGGGAAAAACACTAATTTAGCAAAAGCTCATTGATTTCTCTCTTTGAAAATTATATAGACTTCTAGTCACTCATTACTCCGCTGACAAGTTATGTATCCTATCAGAGGTCAGAATTAAAACTGGAGAAACTAAGGCAGAAAAGGATTTAATTTTCATCCCAGTAACTTTTCAAAAATATATACTGTTCAGACTGGAGTCCACAGATGACTCTGGCTATGTACTTGAGGTGTTAATTATTAGATGAGTGACACAAGTTACAGAAAGTAATCATTGCAGCTTTTACTGAAAAAACATTTTGTTTCTGGTATGTGACTTTCTTGAGCAAGATTTTCAAAAACATATACCTGATATTGTTATACCTTCACTGTGGAATCTCTCACCTAGCATCTGAGATATTATGCCCACACGTGTCTTCAATTGATCCTGCAGCCTTGAATTCAGAGAAAGGGTGATGAGAAAATGGAAGACAGAGAGCCAACACAACTACCCTTTTAAATTCATCCTCTCTCCTGAATGTAGGTAAACAGGAATATTTCTAGCAAATGAGCAGCTTTTGGCAAACTAGAACCACATACCCTAAGGGACCACTGCAGTATGATACCAAAGCTAGATGATTACATTCTTGCCTCTTAAAGATGCAGAAAAACAAGTTTTCAGCCCCATGTTGATTTTCCAGGAATAATTGAGTCATACTTTATCCATCCCCTAAATAACTGACTTAGCCAAGTAATCAAGGCTATTTACTTAACCACATTCTAAACAGAGAACTAGGGATCCCTGGGTGGCGCAGCGGTTTGGCGCCTGCCTTTGGCCCAGGGCACGATCCTGGAGACCCGGGATCGAATCCCCCATCGGGCTCCCGGTGCATGGAGCCTGCTTCTCCCTCTACCTGTGTCTCTGCCTCTCTCTCTCTCTCTCTCTCTGTAACTACCATAAAAAATAAAAAAAAAATAAGCAGAGAACCATTTTAAATATCCAAACTAAAATTGTTTAAATAGAATTTACAATCTACTACCTCACCTGCCAGTTCTTTTTCCTGTGACCCCTATTTCTTAACTTTCTAAGTGTGCGATATAGTATTATCATTTATAGCTTTTGTACAGATCTCTAGAACCTACTCATCTCATGTAACTGAAACTATACTCTGAACAGCAACTCCCTGTTTTCCTCTCCCCACCCAGCCAGCCCTTGACAACTACCATCTATTTTCTGTCTCTGAGTTTGAGAATTTTAGTGGCTCATTTAGGTGGAAGCCACAGTATGGCTTCTAGATTTTTGGTATTGTGAATAATACCACAATGAACGTGGGGCAGAAGACTCGAATAGACATTTCTCTAAAAGCAACATGAAGAAAGTCATAGAAATCAAAAAGTATAAAACATGCTATTTGCAGATTGCATAGTTATATACATAGAAAATCCTTGGGAATTTAAAAAAATACTTGTAAGAACTTAGTTTGCAGATACAAAGTTACATACAGAAATCCAAATATCTATACAAATTAGAAAATAAGAAAAATAATTCAATTTATAGTAGTATCAGAAACTATTGAGTTCTTAGAAATAAGAGGGTTCCCTTTTCTCCGCATCCTCTCCAACATTTGTGGTTTCCTGCCTTTTTAATTTTCCCCATTCTCACTGGTGTGAGGTGGTATCTCATTGTGGTTTTGATTTGTATTTCCCTAATGGCAAGTGATGCGGAGCATTTTCTCATGTGCATGTTGGCCTTGTCTATGTCTTCCTCTGTGAGATTTCTCTTCATGTCTTTTGCCCATTTCATGATTGGATTGTTTGTTTCTTTGGTGTTGAGTTTAATAAGTTCTTTATAGATCTTGGAAACTAGCCCTTTATCTGATATGTCATTTGCAATAAAATATTAAAAGATGTACAGTATCTGTGTTGAAAGCTATAGAACATAGATAAAAGAAATTAAAAGATGCCTAAAGAAATTAATTGATTAGAACAATATACCAAGTCTTCTAATCAATGTTCATGGTATGTAATGGGGTTGCCAAACTAGAGCCCATGGGTTGAGTCTGGCCTGAAGCCTGTTCTTATAAACAGGTTTCATAGAGTACAGACACTCTCATTCATGTACATATTGTCTATGACCACTTCATGCTACAAACACAGAGCTGAGTATGCAACAGACACATGTGGCCTGCTAAGCCTGGAGTACATACTACCTCGTCTCCTGTAGAAAAAGTTTACTTACTCTGTAGACTAGACTATAATTGGTTTCTGTATATTAACTTGTGTCCTGACTGGGCTAAATCTACTTTTTCATTCTAGTAGTTATTCCGCAGACTCCCTGGGGAAGTGCTGGCCAAAGGAAGAAAGTTATCAGACAACAAAGTAGCTGCTATACCTGCTGAACCTATTTCAGGAATTGTCAAGAGAATGTAGATGGAACTACATTTTGGGTGTGTTCAACAAAGGGGAGTAGAATGTAGAGTTTTAGAGTGGAAAAATGTATCACCATGGGGACAGTCTCTGATGACAGGTAGTTAAGTTCATGATAAAGGGCCCAAGAGATGGCACCAGTGTGCTGCTAGGTAAGCTATTACGCTCTTGGTATCAGTTTGTGCACCTGGTTCCCTCTGCCCCCAAGGCCCACCCTGATGATGCTGACAGGTCCAGAAGGATGCTGCTCTTGCAGAAATTTTGCACTGCAGCTGCAGGACATGAAGTTTGGGGAAGTTGCTGTTGTATAGCAAACAATAAGCAAGTTTTCTCTTAGTCCCAGAGGGAAAATGATCTCTTTCCTCAAGTGTGTTTGCTGCAAACATAGTGATGATGAAAGAAAAGAGTAGAGCCCTGTATAATTGTCAAGGGCATGCAGAGGCACTAAAGGCCATAATAAATGCCCTAGAGTGGCTTTAACACCGAAATTTTTCTTCTCAAGAGTTGCAGAGACTCAAAGTCTGAGACCAAGGTGCAACTGTGGTTGGGTTTGATGAGGTCTTTTTTCTTGAATTGGAGAGAACAGTCTTTTTACCATGTTTTCCATATGGCAGGTGGGTCAGGATAAAGTTGGGGAGGGGGACAGGACTAGTGGAAGAGAAGGAGATGCACAGAGATAAAGAGAATGAGATCTCTAGTGTCTCTTCTTATAAAGGCATCAATCCTATTATGTGGACCTCATTTCTCAGGACTTCATCTAAAGCACTTCCCAAGGCCCCATCTTCGAATACCATCACACTAGGGATCAGGTCTAAAACATATACATTTTGAAAGGACACAATTCAGTTCATACCAAGGCCTACGATGGATTGCCTATCTCAACTTTGAGAGATTAAATAACATAATAAACGAAAAATATTCCTTGACTATGAGGCTGGTAGTAAACTTAGAGTTAAAGTTTCAATGGTATGTTCTGGGCAGAGATTAGATTAGAAGGGAATAAGGTGTGAATAGGAAATTGAGAAAGTAGGGTCAAAATATAAGCTTGGAAAATAACTTTAAATCCAATGATCTCATAGTATTAATGTGCTTATGGTGTGAACTGTAATTAATTTCAAATTTAGGGTGACTCTGACTTTGAGTCAATGTCATAATTCTGAAGGTTCTGAGGTGGATATTATTTACACAAAATGAATTCTGCATGTTGCAGCACAGCTCAAGACTTACAAGAAAATCTTTTGCCCCTTGTTGTTGCTTTTGTTTGCTGTTTGATAAACATATAATCCTTTTCTAACGACTACTTGCTAATTAAGCCCACTTAAGCTAGAAAACTACCACTTATTTAATGTCTCCTATATCCTATGCTCAACATTTTTACCCTCTTTTAATCCTCATAGCAATCCTCTGACATGGATTTTTTTAATTATCATTTTATGCCCCATTAAAATGTGGTAGTGTCTGACTTTAAAGCCCATTCTCCCAATCCCTAGCCTAATGTTCTCCTACAACACAGGGTTTTGAGAGAATAGGCCCTGGCTTAGTATTTTCACTGAACATGAAGAAAACTGACTAAGGATTCAAGGAAGGAAGAGGTGAAGGAAAAGGGAGCTCTGAGATCAATGGAATGGCATTTTCAAATGCCTGTCACTATGATCATTGAAAAAAAGAAGAAAACTCATAGGTTATCTTTTTATTTTTTGTAATAAATAAAAATGTGTGGGATGCCTAGGTGGCTCAGCAGTTCAGCATCTGCCTTCAGCTCAGAGCATGATCCTGCAGTCCCAGGATGGAGTCCCACATCAGGCTCCCTGTAGGGAGCCTGCTTCTCTCTCTTTGCCTCTCTATCTCTAGGTGTCTCATGAATAAATAAATAAAATCTTTAAAAAAATGCGTAGCTTTAGAATTAGCAAGAGACTTTGTAGAAGTAAATTAGAGACTCCAGCCCAAATGTGTTACAAATACACTTTAATATTGAAAGTATTGTTAACTGATGAGCCTGAAAATATATGTGGCGATTATTAATCATTATGGAAAGGTCTGAATGTGAAATACTTGGTCCTCAATTTTAATTAAATCAGCTAAGTTGATTAGTAAATCCATTAACAGAAAATATTTTTCCTGTAAGATATGGGAAACATTATAGTTTGTAACAGTAGTGAAGCTTATAATGGCAGCAATTCTGGCAATATCACTTCTAGGATGTCTATCAGGAGACGTATGTGAAAGGATTAACTTCTTTCCCATACATTGTACTTCTCTCAGTGTTTCTCTCACATATTGAGAGATAACATAACTTCTCATGTATTGAAATGGTTAATATTTGTCCTACCAGGAAATAGAAGATATTGCGATGTAGAGCAATTACTTTGGACTCACATCCAGCGGTGTCCAAGTTCCAGACCGCCCACTTACAAGGTGACATTTGAAAAATTACTTAACCCCTCAAAAAATGTTAGTTTCTTCATCTATGGTGTGTGTATAATAAATGCTAGCATATTTCATACGATAATGAAGTTATTATCATTAGCATGTTGTAAGCTCAATAAATGATCGCTATTTTTTTATCATTATTAGGAGTTATTCAAGTATTTTCTTGTAATATAGATCAGGAGGCTCAGAAGCTCATTTGAAATCACTCTTGAGACCATTCTTGCCTCCTCCTGAGTGATAGATTGAAAAAACAAATTCCCTCAAATAAAGAAAATATTAAATATGAGACAGCAAGACACTTGTCAATAGGAGACACTGTCACCTTTCAACTTCTTTGTTGGCATAGCAAAAGAAAGGAAGCAGGGTGTGCTGAGAAAAACAGAATTCTTTTAGAAGCCTCTATGTTAAAAAAAGACAGGTCAGCATAAATGAATTTTTTATGACTTGAATGATTTCTCTTATGCTCTCACTCTGAGTGGTATCTGAAGAAAGTTAGGACTGCATCTTGTAGTCTTGTTGTTAAGTTAGGAATATGAAGAAAACAAAATGTGGGGCTCTTTTAAAATATAATATTCTCTTTCTCTGAATCTTTTTTTTTACCCCGAAAAGCCTGATGATTAAAAATATTTTATAGTTGAATATAATTCTTAAAATACCTCAAATATCTATAAAAATAGCAGCATTTGTGAAATAGTCTCTCTCCTGAACTATTCCCAGACTGGGATGTCATTCTGTCTTAATATAGAGCTCCTTAGATCTGCAAGTCCACTTTGATAGAGGAATGCTATGCCACTATCTATGAATCACTAGTAAAATCCTATAGGCAGCTAATGTATGAAAAAGAACACATTACCAGATACATTCTGAATTCAGTGATTTAGTGCCAGGCCTTTATCCCTCTCATGCTATGTTAGTCAACTAAATAAGTCATACTCTGTGCTTGTATCATTTTTCCCTTAGGTAACCTTGAAGGGCTAAAATCTAACCAATCAGCCAACCAACAAACTCTTGGCTTCCAAGTCAAACTGCAGACAGAGAGCATATGTATTGGTCTCCTCTACCCCTTAGAGATCCACAAAGAGAAGGAGGACAAAGAAAACCAGCAGGAAGAACAGGAGAAAAGTCAACAGCAAAATAGGATGGTCAGTTTCCAGTGATAACAGCAAACAGAAGCCATGGTCTCAGAAGGGGCCTGAAGCAGAGGTGGAAGCCAGTCATTCTGCAGAGACCTCAGAGGCTACAAATTAGGACTCAGTGAGGATATAGGATAGGTAAGAATGTAGGGCAGAAACCTGCAGCAATTTTTCTCTAAAGAATGTCTGTTGATTATCTCTGCCGCTTGACAGCCCTTGTCCAACCATGCATGGAATTTACTTCCAGGCAAAACAAAATCAATCGCTCTCTTTGGCCTTCACAATTGCAAAAAAAAAAAAAAAAAAAAAAAAAAGTCCTGGAGAGATCAGGGACATCTTTTGTATATTGATACTTCACAGAATTAACTCTCCATCTTGCTGCACAGGAGATGAGGATGCTTGATTACTGGTCATTCATTAATTCACTCTAGGACTGTTTGGCTTGGGTAGTCCTCTAGATAATGGGGATACAGAAATGAATCAAACGGACAAAAATCCTATAAATCATGAGGTGTACATGGTGGGTGAGGGTGGGAGGGAAAGCCAATAAACACACAGATATTGTAGATTCCATATGTGGATGAGTCATGTCGAGAAAATAAAGCAGAGCAGCAAAATTAGGAGGTATGTTTGAGTATATGTGTAAGTGTGTGTGGTAGGGGAGGGTCACAGCCACTCACCTACAACTGCATCAAGGCATATGACTCTATTCAGGAGAAAGGCCTATTTTAAAAACAACTATTTATATAAGAGCAGAAAATACTCATCCCAGATACCTACTTTGTTAAAAATAAAAGCAGCCAAAATCTCTAGATGTTTGAAACACATATACAACACATTAAAAGGAACCAAAATAAACAATTGGGTTGACTGAAACTGAAATAAAAATGGTAATTTAGAAAAGAGGGTAAATGTTTTGAATTTTTATTAATAGTCTTAAAGTGAGATAGAAATATAGAGATGCTCTCAAACTTAAGCACACTTGTGTTGAAATTAAAGAGGTACATGATTATGATCTCAGTATGTAATGGGAGAGACAAAGGAAATTCTCTCTTAAAGGGATGGAAACTAAATAACTAAATTTATCTCTAAAAATACAGAATGCTAAAAGAAAACACCTTTAGAGCTATATGGGAAAATAATTCCCTTTTTTAAAGATTTTATTCATTAGAGAGGGAGAGAGCACAAGAGAATGTAGAAGTAGAGGGAAGGGGCAGGAGGAGATCAGCAGACTCCCCTCTGAGCAGGGAGCCTATACTGGGCTTGATCCCAGGACTCAAAGATCAGGACCTGAGCTGAGGCAGACGCTGAACCAACTGAGCTGCGTAGGTGCCCCTGGAAAAATAATTCTGAACACAGAATTTTATACAAAGCCAAACTAATCAAGAAAATTTCAGACAAGCTAGCCTTCAGAAGGTTATTTAACAGAGGTAGTTTCTGAAAGACAAGATATTTTTTAAAAAGGAGTTATTCCAGCAAAACAACAACAAAAATAGACATAAAACAACAAACAAAACTCCTTAAGTTCCAAGAAACCCTGGCGATAATACAATAAGGCAGGGTAGAGAGGTGTCATTTAATAACCTTGCCCTCGCCATGGTGGAACAGAAAGTCAGAGGGTTTGAGTTTACACCTACATGAACCTCAACATCACTCAGCCCCCTTTGCCCACCGTCACTCTAGAAGTATGGCAATATTCCGGCTTGTCAGTTCCCTATGTGTGCCCTGAGATACAAGCTATAAACCAAGGGAATATTCTTCATGAGCAGGAAATTGATGTTAAGGGATCCAATTACTAGAACTGAAAACAGTTTGGGTAATATTTATGGAAACATGGAATCAGTAAATCAGTAGGGGCTGCTTAGTTGAAAATTCCTTATTTTAACTCATGTGTTTACCTTTTATTTTCCTGGAGGAACTTACCTTAGAAACAAGTTTATTGGCCCATAAACAGGAGCATTTTTAAAAATCTATCTAAAAAGAGACACATTTTCCAAATTTCAATAACCTGTTGTCATTTTACTAATTGCTTGCTCTATCTCAAGCTATTGTGATTTCAGAAGAAGACCTAGTTCTAATCTTTGTATATTACCCTCAATATGTGGGAATCGAAATATGTTACTGTGACTATACCTGAAAATACACTTAAATCATTTTAAATGAAATGGAGTTTTTTTAATTCAAAAAGCAATAGGATCTTAGCTCTTAAAAAATCACTTTCTTTTTGAGATTTAGACTTTAATATAGCAAGAATAATCTATTTAAAGACATTAAGTTCAATACACATAAAATGAATATGTTTAATTTTGATCACTTATTTTCTATAACTATTTGAATTCCTCCAATATCTGTATGTTCCAAATGATTCTTTTAGATTCCATGTACGAAAAGAACGGACAAACAAAAAAACTCAGACAGTCCTTCCTTACCAGAAAGAAAAAAAGAAAGTTATTTACTAAAATTACATTCATTCCATAGATGGATCATTATGAATATTTTGAAGTTCTCTGGGCAATTAGATTTTGGCAATTGTTAGGGTTAAATAGATTTCTTATTATTTAAATAAAAGAGGAGCTGATAGAAGCCTTGGCATTTAAACACAAATAAAAGAAGAAAAATACTAATAAGACTAGTTCTTCTAATGTGCTATTGCTTGATTTAGCTGTTTAAGACTTATGTAAATAAAATTTGGTAGGAACAAATCACACAAGAAAGCACAATATTTAAAGTTCTGAATTGGATGAAAGAAAAGTGAGGTTCATCCTGAACTTCTACACTATTCCAGGGGGTTTTCTAGAATTTAATTTAATATAAAATAAAAATCTCCTATTCTCCAACCTATTTCCTAACTTCCCCTTTCCTTGAGAGCTGGAGAAAACTGCTGTTTATGCAGGTCCTACCTCTGGATCTTAGGATGAACATAAGCATATAGAGTCAGTGTGAAGTGCACATTCTGTGGCTCAGCATCCTATCATACCTATATTTGTATACCCCTTTGAGAAACAGATTTCTGTATGTTCTGAGGACCAAATGCTTCTATTGCCTTGGCTTCAATTATTTGTTCAAAAGCTTTATAAGCTGTCTGGCAAACTGTCTGGCTCTCCCCTATTCCTAGGACTTGGCCTTGCTCTTATCAGTTTCTTTTAAGTAGATTAGGGACCTATTCTTAAGTATTTCTCTTAGGTTTAATGCTTTTTATACTGTCTGACATGCTTCTTTAATGCAAATTGTTAGCCTCATGATTTCCAAATATTGCACCTTGTAAAGTCCTAGTCAATTGGTATTTTAGCTATTGGAACACTCTGAAAAATCACTTTAGACCATATGTGTCACCTACTTACTGTACTAAAGTCTGTTCTTGTCATTTCCCATAAATATAACTTTTGCTTGACTAACTGGATTCTCAGGCAGGAACTGTATTTTTCTTTTTTCAGAAAGCAGAGATTATTTATAATGCCTGAACTCTAAACCACACCAACTTCCATTTTATCCTGCAGAAAGTAATTGAACAAAGTCTAAGTCTCAAGATATGCCAATTCCTGACTATGCATATGCATGCATTCAGACATTCATGGAACATGAATATAGCTGTTTCTCTTAATAAAATGACTTTTTCCAAACATAAGAGCAGTTCTCTACAAGACTACAAATTTTAGAGTATGTATTGTGGGCTCATTATTCAAGTAAAAAGCACTATTATACGGATATATTATTTATAGTATTACTCTAATGGAATTTTTCTTGTGGTGCAAAATAAATTGGATGGTTTTAAAGATCACGTACCCGAACCAAATAGCAATAAAATAAGACAACACAAACTAGGGCCAATCTTTCCTCCTTGCAACTATCTTGCTGAATTTTAATTGTATTCTAGCAGGTAATAGGAATCCTTTCAGGGAAACAGAAACCATTATAGGTATTTCAAACAGAGAGAATTTAATACAGGAAATTGATTACACAGTTGTTAGAAGTAGAAATAACCAACAGAATAAGTCAAGGAATCTCAGGTTTAGTAACAGCAGGAAATAGCTAAAACCAGCAGAGCTGAAGAAGTAAGAGAAGGAAGAGGTTCTTATGCTTTTACTTGAGGCATCTATAGCTCATGTGTGGATGCACGGAAGAGCCACCTGAGGCTGAGATGCAGACCCTGGAAGGGCCCAGCCCTGCATGTCTGCTTCTCAAAATACTGAGATGATTTCAGCAGACATGGCTAGCTGGGTTGATGCTGAAGTGGAAAGAAGCTGAAGCCTGGGAACACTAACCCAGCTCCTTTGTTCCCTTTTATCTCCTGCCCATTTGCCAGTATCTCCATGCGCAAATTCTAAGAGGAAGTCCATTAAAAAGGGAGTCTGGAAACGCCCTTTGCATATGAGCAGATTCACTAAGGCGAGGGAAGGGCTGAGTGATGATATGTAAATAATGATATACAATCTATATGTATAGAAAATATGTAAACAACCAAATATACTATATTAATAGAGGATTTGTAGGTAACTGATAGGTACTGACATATACATCTTAAAAACACAATGTAGCTTTCTGGAGTATAAAATTTTGAGCACAAAGTTCAAATTCGTAGCTTGGGGTGTAGGAATTTTCATTATGTGGTTCTCACATATTTCTTCATTGTATGTTTCCACTTTACAGTGATCTCATTAGGCTAACTTTTCTTTATGTTCATCTATAGCACATTGATAGCATATTAAATATCAGAAAAAGGTACTATCAAAATAGATCTAGTTAAAGTTATCAACTAGATAATTTAAAAACCAAAAAGATGTTTATATTCTCCATGGAACATCATTTTTTTCCTATGTTTAAGAGAAATTTAAAAAGTAAACTATGCATTGTTTTACTTGTTCTTCAGAGAATATATTGAGTAGTTATTTGGCCTAACTTCATGTTAAAAAGTGTTTGAGTATTTTCAAATGAACTTGTCTTTAAAAGAATCTACATTGTACTAATTTTTCAAAGTACTTCCCTAAGAAAATTAGAAAAAAAATTTTTTTAGAATATTGTACATCCATTTTTACTAATTAAAAGGCTCAAATAAATTGTTTATTTTAGCTGAGGAGTTGTTCAAATTATAAAGTGTCTTTCATCTTACTGCCTCCAAAAATCATTATGCTGTAGCATTATTCATCCAAACAACATTTCGACAGATTAGTAGTTTAAGTAAGAATAAAATAGATTTTTATAAATATTCCAAACAATTTGATTACAGTGTTTGAAAGGCTTGCAAACTTTATGGATTATGAGATTTTACTGCCATCTTCTGATGAAAGTATTTTATGAGTAAAGTAAAATGTTTGGAAATTATTCAAAAGAAATTCTCAGTTTTTTACTTATGCTTGGAGATGGAATGCTGGAGTGACATATAGGAATATGTTAATAAGACACATATAACTTCCTTACTGCTCCATTTCCTCAAACATGTTACTACTATGGCTCTGATTTCCTTTTTGCCCACTTTAAACAAGAGATTTAATATTCTCTGGTTTAATTGGAATAAAAGTGATTGGAAAGATTTAGTCATGCTCCATTTTAAATTGGTAAATTTAAATATTACAAAATGATTTAGCCAATTGCAAAAACTATCAGCAGAGTTTTAATCTGGAGGATCATTACTATATTTAACATGAATATAAAGACCTTCAGGTTTATGCTCCTTTCTCTGAAAAATGTACTGTTAAAATTCTATTCTTTTAACTATTTTCTTTTTTGTAAATGTATAAAGTCTGAAGTAAAAGTTAATAAGATTATCATTCAAATTTCTCAGATGATTACACTGGAATCATCTTGGTTGGTTCTGTCATGAGCTTGCAGTATAATTTATGCTTGTTATACTTGGGCCCCTCATTCAAAATGAATTCAATGTTTCCTAATAGCCAGTTTCAGAATATCATGTCTATGCACTCTTGCATAAACTTCTGAGGTGTCAAGATGCTGGATTCTACTCTGCCCCTCAAAATTTTTCCATCACATTTGCAGCTATAGACTGAGATATAAGAAAGTTTGTCTAGTATAATTTAGGATAGAAAGCACTGGATGATTGAAAGAACTTTTAGTCTGAAAACTCAAACCTTTATAAAAAAAAAAAAACCCTGAAGATGACACAAAGGGAAAGATATTCCAGGCTCATGGATTGAAAGAACAAATTTTGTTAAAATGTCTATTATACCCAATCAATCTACAGATTTAATACTATCCCTATCAAAATGCCAAAAGCATTTTTCACAGAAATTGAACAAATAACTCCCACATTTTAATGGAACCATAGGTACCCTAAATAGCCAACGCAAACATGAAAAAGCAAAGCAAACATACCAACAAACCTGGAAGTATCACAATTCCTGACTTCAAGTTATATTGAAAAACTGTAGTAATAAAAAAGTATGTAGTAGTGGCACAAAAATAGACACATAGATCAATGGAACAGAAAAGAAATCCCCAAAATAAACTCATAATTATATGGTCAATTTATCTTCAACAAAAGAGGCAAGAGCATACAATGGGAAAAAGATTATCTCTTAACAAATGATGTTGGGAGAACTGGACAGCTAAATGCAAAAGAATGAAACTGGACCACTTTCTTACATCATACATCATATACACCAAAATAAACTCAAATGAATTAAAAATCTACATATGAGACCTGGAATCACAAAAATCCTAGAAGAGAGCATAAATGGTTATTTCTCTGACATTGGCCATAACAATATATTTCCAGATAAGTCTCTTGAGACAATGGGAAAAAAGCAAAAATACTTAGAGCTATATCAAAATAAAAACTTTACAACAAAGGAAACAACAAAACTAAAAGACAACTAAAAGAGTGGGAGAAGATATTTGCAAATAACATATTTGATAAAGGGTTAGTATCCAAAATCTAAAGAAAAAAACTCTATCAAGCTCAACACCAAAAGAATAAATAATCCAATTAAAAAGTGGGCAGAAGACATGTACAGACATTTCTTCAAGGAACACATACAGATAGCCCAACAGACACGAGAGAAGATTATTAATATCACACATCATCTAGAAAATGCAAATCAAAACCACAGTGAATTATCACCTCACACCTGTCAGAATGGCTAAAATCAATGACACAAGAAACAAACAGGTGTTGGTGAGGATGCAGAGAAAGGGGGAACCCTCTTGCACTATTGATGGGAACACAATTAGTGCAGCCACTTTGGAAAGAAGTATGGAGGGTCTTCAGAAAGTTAAAAGTAGAACTATTTTACCATCCAGCAACTGTTCTATACTAGCACTTAATCCAAAGGATACAAAAATATGGATTTGAAGAGGCATACACAGTCTGAATGTTTAGAGCAGCATTATCTATAATAGTCAAACTATGGAAACAGCTCAAGTGTCTATCTACTGATGAATGGATAGATAAGAAGTGGTATAATATATAATATTACCTATATAACATATATATAATGGGATATTACTGAGCCAAAAAAGAACTATGAAATCTTGCCATTTGCAACAACATGGATGGATCAAGAGAGTATTATGCCCAGTGAAATAAGCCAGAGAAAGAGAAATACTATATTATTTCACTCAGATGTGGAATTCAAGAAATAAATAAATAAATAAATAAATAAATAAATAAATAAATAAAAAAGACAAACCAAGAAACAGACTCTGAACTGTAGAGAACAAGCAGATTGTTACCAGAAGGGAAGTGAGTGGGAAAGTGTGAAAACCTTAAAGGGGATTAAGAGTACTGTTATCTTGATGAGTACTAAAGTAATATGTGGAATTGTTAAATCACTATATCGTATACCTGAAATGAAGATAACACTGTTATATTCAGTCATATTCATAACATGTTAACCATGCTGGAATTAAAATTTAAAAAAAATGGCTTATCACAGGCTTCAAGCTCTGATATTTATGAACTGTGACTACTTTAGTGGATACATAGTGCCCAAACTATGGAATGGAGCTTAATGTGAAGCTCAGAAATCTTGAAAATTCCTTTTATCTTGCAACTCTATCATTAGCATTTCCCTTCAATTGTGACTTACAATCTCCCCAGTCCTCCCTTATCTGTGGAACACTGGCTTTAGAAAAGTATCTTATATGCTAAATTGTGAAGATGGGCTCATTTATACTTTTCCCAAGTATATTTTTATTTTAATAATTTTGTGACACTTTAAACAGTCACCTTTAAATGTGAGAAATAGCTAGACATCCCACTTAATGCACAAAGCACAGCCTTTTTTTTTTTTTTTCCTTGAGATAGCAACACTAGATCAATGATGGTGGCTAGCACATACAGCATCATTCTCTAGATGACACATCACAAAAAGCACATTTCTTTGCCTGAAAGGCCCCCTTAACCAGGAATCTGCACTTGGTGAATGGAGCTAAATGAAAGTCATGTAACGCATAAACTGCATAACCATATACAGTGACTCTGATTAATGTAGGAGACTGAGATTTCTCTTGAGTTTCTCAGCTTAATTGTTGCCTGAGGTAGATTTTAAAGGTATCTTTGCCTATTTCCTGCCCATCAAGCAAATGAGTAAATGTGAGAAACTGTCAAGGGATCTGTCCTTGACCTCTTCTGTGCTCTCTCCACCTTCTTCCTCTTGGCAATCTCAATCTCTTTTATGATCATGTATTCAATGCCCCAGATGTACCCACTGTAGTACTTCCTTCCTGGTTCTCTCAGGACCCAGACTTAAATATGTCCTCTACCCTCTTGAAATCTGTACTTCAATGTTTTGTTTTCATCTCAAATCCTAAGTGCTTAAAACTCAACTTATGATCATCCAAAGTCTATTCCTTCTACAGTCGTTCTGGTTTCTTTTTTTTTTTTTTAATTTTTAGTCGTTCTAGTTTCAATAAATTGTCCCATCATCCACCACTTTACCTCTTTCTCCAAAACTGTACACTTATCTCCACCCTCACTTTTACCATATCCACGTGTTATCCTTGTTTCTCATTGTAAGTATGATAAGTTGTCTGAGTCTCCTCATGATGCTTCTATCCATCTCCACTCTCTTCTCACTTCCATTAAAGAGTCGTTTAAACACAGAGGTCTGGCCATGTGTTTGGCTTTCCTATTTCTTGGAGCACATATGATTGGCCCTTGTCCCTCATTCTTGTTTCTGGCACATCTCTCCTTCTTTTGACCTTTATGCTACACCTAATTAGTGCCTATTTTTCTTTAGCTCTCAGTTAAGAAGTTATTCTTCTGAGCCCAAGATTAAGTAGTTATCTGTACAACTCCTTACCCCTCCGTAATATAAACTCTTCTGTTATCTTGTTATTATTTATTTCTACCTTTACTACTTGGAATTAATTACTATATCTACCTGGACAGACTCTAAACTCTGTGAAGAAAGGGACCTTTTCTGTCATGTTCATGGCAACCATCTTAACCATCTGACATGTGTCTGACAGACACAGAGACACTCAGTAAATATGGTTGATTATGACATTCATTCATTTACTCTTTTTATGATATTTCAAAGCTAGTATAAACAAGTAATATGTTATGTTTATATATAAATTTTACTGACTATAATACAAAATATGGGTTGGAGTCAGTAAAATATGAAAACAAACAGGATCATATTTTAACTATGGTTTATGCCGATTTTATTCAAAACCACTGTCATCTTATTACTTACAGCCCTACTTTGAATTTCCCAAGTTTTATGGTACTTTTAGTTGATAAAAAGATACCATAACCATGGAGATCCTATATAATATTCATGGTGAGTATAGTTAAAATATTTTCTCAGAAAGTTACTTCTGGTTTACATTCATTTAGTTCATTAAGTTTCATGAAATGTCAATGTCATTTACTCACTAGCATATGTTTCACAGGTTTATGTTTTTGAATTTCCTTCATTTCTTCATTTAATTATCTGCCATGTTTTAAATACTTTTCAAAGATTGTGAACTTCAAATTATGTTGAATGCAAGCAACTTCTTTACAACTAATAAAACTTTAAAAGATGTGGATGTTGTTTTATAAAGATACCACTAAATCATCTGTGACATTAATAACATTAATTTAGTCTTCACAAAATTATTTCCCTAAATATCTGAGCATAGTTATCTTTTATCCTATGCTGAAAATATTTAGTTTCCTCTGAGTTCAGATTTTCATAATTTTCATTTTCCTCCTATAAATATTTTCCAAATTATAGTATAGAATACTAGAAAAATACCCGCTAGTTATTAATAAAATTTTTCATAAAAATAGTCTGCATGACTTTTTGAGAAGGATTAAAGTTTTTTACTAAGGATAAAGTTCAGCTACTTAGATCAGTTTATAACTAGATACAACACACAAGGATAGTGCAATGTCTACTAAGAAAACTCTTGATAGTACAAATCAGCAAACCATCCACTTTTCAGTAATGAGCTTCACAAAATTAGACTAAAATTCAGATTATAGAAATGGCAGGATATCCATAATATCCTGTGATTATAGCTGAAAGTGTTTATTTGGGGAAATCTATTACCAGAAGATTAGATATTTTTAATGTTTACTTATAATATGAGCTTGTTCAAACATTTGAAAATGAGGTTGAGTCCTCAACAGATAATGATAAACTTATGCAAATTAGTCACATCTTATAATGTAGCAGATTGCATTGTTTATTAAGAACCAAAAGCCTTAAATATATCAATGTTCACATTCACAGAGTGGCACCACTGTGCAGTGAAGATAGTTTACAAGAGCTGCACCCCCAAGTGCTTTTATATATATTTCCTATTTATACATAATAATCTTATTATGATGCTACTCTAGGGAAGTTCACAAGTCAAAGCTGCCAAATGATTCACCTGGTTACCAAAAATGTGTGGTAGCTATTTAAGGGATTTGTGTATTTAATATTTCCAGCAAAATCTTGAATCATATTTTAGTTCTCTATAATTTAATTTCTTACCAGGCTTTAAGTTCTATAAGGATAAAAACAGTGCATTATGTCTTTGTAATTTCAAATGTCCTAACCAAATTTGTGGCACCCTATTGGTAACACAGAGGTGCTGAATAATCTCGTTAGTCCAAGTGTGGTACATCGGGTATTATCAGCATCATCTAGAACTCATAAGAAATGTAGAATCTCAGATCCTACTTCAGCCTTGGCAAATTAGAACTGAGTTTTTTTAAAGCTTTTTTTTTTTTTTTTATGAAAGTTACACACACACAGAGAGAGAGAGAGAGAGGCAGAGACACAGGCAGAGGGAGAAGCAGGCTCCACGCACCGGGAGCCCGACGTGGGATTCGATCCCGGGTTTCCAGGATCGCGCCCTGGGCCAATGGCAGGCGCCAAACCGCTGCGCCACCCACGGATCCCTAGAACTGAGTTTTAACAACATTCTCCAAACCATCCAACTCACATTAAAATACAAAAAAGACTGCTGTGAAAGACATTATATAATTTAAAGATAGGGATTTGAAACCCAAATTTGTCACTTACTATCTCTAGAACTCTGAAAATTCTTTAAACATCTCTCAATATTATTTGCTTATCTGAAAAATGAGAATTTTTTGAATCTTTATATTATTATGAATATCGAGAATTATATAAAAATCTGAATATTTGTGAAAAGGTTCTACAACCTTTACCTTTATATACAGTGTTACAAAAATCAATCGTTTTTTATATGTGTTGCATACATTTTGCATGTTTTCACTTATTAAATAGCATTCCTGTGTTGATATATAATCTAAAGTACCCTACATAAATATATATATCAAATATGATATGACTCACAATATCCTGTCTTTTTACTCTCCAGCATCTACTGATTAACAAAATCTTTATGCTAATATAGTTCTAAATATCAGTTCTCCACTTCTTGATTAGGCTTTTTTTGGGAGGGTGGGAGAGTGGATCTTTTAAATTATTTCCTAGCCGGGGCACCTGGGTGGCATAGTTAAGTGTCTGACACTTAGTGTTGTCTCAGGTTGTGATCTCATAGTCATGGGATTGAGCCCCACACTCAACAGGGAGTTTGCTTGAGATTCCCTCTCCCCTCTACCACTTGTACTTGTACTTGTGCATGCTTGCTCTCTGAAATAAATCTTAAAAAAAAAAAAAAAATCCTAGCCAGATATCATGGAGATGTATTTCCTTTTAACTTGTATAAGCTTTGTGATTTGTTCTTTTACACTTAGATACATAATCCACCCAGAATTGATGTTTGGATATGGTTGAGATATTTTATATTCATAATGCATTTAAAAATCTATATATCGTGGTGAGTCAGTATCATTTTTTTAAAGTCTGTCCTTTCTCCACTAATACTATTGTATCATTTTAGTTGCCATTCAAGTGTCATATATATGTTTCTGAACTCTGTTCTTTTCCAGTGATATAACAGACTATCCTTGTGCCAATACCACACATTCCTTTAATTACTACAGCTTTATAGCAAATCTTGTTTTCTGACAGAGTAAATCCTCCTAGCTTGCTTTTCAGTAGAGTCTTTATTCTCTTAGAATTCTAATTATATTCATATGTTAGAGCTACTTTTCTCATCTCCTATGACTCTTATGCCCTCTTTTGTATTTCTTGGTTTTATCCCTATATTTATTCCTTTATTTCCGATTATCCATGCTGGCATACATTTTTTTCCAGTTTTTTTTCTCCCATTTAATAATTCTAAGTTTTGTCTAATCTGCTAATAAATCCATACATTTAGTCCCAAATATCCATCATGGCGTTTTCAATTCAAGAATTTGCTTTTATTTCTTTTTATTGTTTTCAGTTTTGCACTGAAATTACCAATTTTATTTTCTAGCCCTTGGAAAGCATTCATCCTTATTATTTACAGGTCTTGTTTGGAATGACATTCAAAACATGTTAATATAAGACATTTCTCCCTTTAATGCTCTTTATAATCAATGAATTAAATATATATACACTAACAAGAGCACCTTTGTGGAAATTTTCAAATTTTGCATCTTGATCCAACAGAATCTTGCCTACCAGTACAGCAAGTAGGAAAGAGTCAATCTTCCATATGGGTGTGAAACCAATGGAGCTGGCAAGACTGCCTGGACCTCTACTATTTTTTAAAAATTTCTTTTTATTGGAGTTCAATTTGCCAACATATAGCATAACACCCAGTGTTCATCCCATCACGTGCCCCCCTCAGTGCCCATCACCCGGTCACCCCAACCCACGCCCACCTCCCTTTCCACCACCCCTTGTTCATTTCTCAGAGTTAGGAGTCTCTCATGTTCTGTCTCCCTCTCTGATATTTCCCACTCATTTTCTCTCCTTTCCCCTTTATTCCCTTTCACTATTTTTTATATTCCTCAAATGAATGAGACCATATAATGTTTGCCCTTCTCTGATTGACTTATTTCACTCAGCATAATACCCTCCGGTTCCATCCACGTGGAAGCAAATGGTGGGTATTTGTCGTTTCTATTGGCTAATATTCCATTGTATGCATATACCACAGCTGCTTCCTTTATTTTTATAAATTTATTTTTTATTGGTGCTCAATTTGCCAACATATAGCATAACACCCAGTGCTCATCCCGTCAAGTGCCCCCCTCAGTGCCTGTCACCCAGTCACCCCAACCCCCGCCCACCTCCTTTCCACTACCCCTTGTTCGTTTCCCAGAGTTAGGAGTCTCTCATGTTCTGTCTCCCTCTCTGATATTTCCCATTTTCTCTCCTTTCCTCTTTATTCCCTTTCACTATTTTCCATCCACGTCGAAGCAAATGGTGGTGATTTGTCGTTTCTAATGGCTGAGTAATATTCCATTGTATACATAAACCACGGCTTCTTTATCCATTCATCTTTCGATGGACATCGAGGCTCCTTCCACAGTTTGGCTATTGTGGACATTGCTGCTATAAACATCGGGGTGCAGGAGTCCTAGCGTGTCACTGCATCTGTATCTTCGAGGTAAATCCCCAGCAGTGCAACTGCTGGGTCCAAGGGCAGATTTATTTTTAACTCCTTGAGGAACCTCCAGTTTTCCAACAGTAGCCATACCATTTCACATTCCCACCAACAGGGAAAGAGGGTTCCCCTTTCTTCACATCCTCTCCAACATTTGTTGTTTCATGCCTTGTTAATTTACCCCATTCTCACTGGCGTGAGGTGGTATCTCATTGTGGTTTTGATTTGTGTTTCCGTGATGGCAAGTGATGCAGAGCATTTTCTCATGTGCTTGTTGGCCATGTCTATGTCTTCCTCTGTGAGATTTCTCTTCATGTCTTTTGCCCATTTCATGATTGGATTGTTTATTTCTTTGGTGTTGAGTTTAATAAGTTCTTTATAGATCTTAGATACTAGCCCTTTATCTGATATGTCATTTGTAAATATCTTCTCCCGTTCTGTAGGTTGTCTTGTGGTTTTGTTGACCTTCTTTTGCTGTGCAGAAGCTTCTTCTCTTGATGAAGTCCGAATAATTCATTTTTGCTTTTGTTTCTCTTGCCTTCATGGATGTATCTTGCAAGAAGTTACTGTGGCCAAATTCAAAAAGGGTGTTGCCTATGTTCTCTTCTAGGATTTTGATGGAATCTTGTCTCACATTTAGATTTTTCATCCATTCTGAGTTTATCTTTGTGTATGGTATAAGAGAATGGTCTAGTTTCATTCTTCTGCATGTGGATGTCCAATTTTCCCAGCACCATTTATTGAAGAGACTGTCTTTTTTTCCAGTGGATAGCTTTTCCTGCTTTGTTGAATATTAGCTGACCATAAAGTTGCGGGTCCACTTCTGGATTCTCTATTATGTTCCATGGATCTATGTGTCTGTTTTTGTGCCAGTACCACACTGTCTTGATGACCACAGCTTTGTAGTACAACCTGAAATCTGGCATTGTGATGCCCCCGGCTCTGGTTTTCTTTTTTAATATTCCCCTTGCTATTCGGGGTCTTTTCTGATTCCACACAAATCTTAAGATGATTTGTTCCAACTCTCTGAAGAAAGTCCATGGTATTTTGATAGGGATTGCATTAAATGTGTAAATTGCCCTGGGTAGCATTGACATTTTCACAATATTAATTCTTCCAATCCATGAGCATGGAATCTACTATTATGTAAGAATTGAATTAATGCTGAATTGGGCAGGCACTCACCCAGAAGAGAGAACATGTTCAAGTTCAACTCTTAAAAAAATAAAAATAAAAATAAAAAGAGTTGACTCTAACACACCATTAAAGGAAAAATACACATTTGTGGTTGCAATGAAGGTGATAAGAGAAACTTTCTCATTGCCGCCTCATCTACAAGGAGTTATCAATTGGGGCTGACTCATCTGGCAGAGGTGACTTCTCCCACAAAGAAAGAAGAGGGTGGTCAGAGAGAGCCCAGAGACTCTATCTGGCCTGGAGATGGCTCAAGAAATTCCTTTCTCTCCATTGGCACACAGTGGATTAAGGCAAGAGCTCTGTGATTCAAGGGAGGGAGGATATGGGGGGTGGGGGAGTGGGAAAGTAAGAATTTCAAATGGACTTGAAGGTACTGTTACGCATCGGCCTCTAGAAATACCACCTTTTAGAATTTCTCTACTAGGGTGTAGACATCTGCAACATACCAAGGGCTAAATTCACACCTCTCCTCACTGTGCTGCTTCCTCCTTGGACAGGCACATCACCAGTGCTGCCATAAGAGGAAGCTCTGGTAGAGAGGGAGGATGCTCAGAAAAGCAATGGTGCTAGGCAAGGAAGAAACCACAACTCAAGCTACAGTGCCACTTTTTGGAAAACAAAAGAGGTTTCTAATAGCCAGCCTGGTAATATTGAAAGAAATAAAGATGACATAAAAGCTAAGCTAAGGAGGAGTCTGCTACTTCAAATGCAAATTCAAGCAATATATTAAAAAAAAAGGAAATATGTTATCACACAAAAAAATAATTCTCCAGAAGCCAAGATCAAAAGCATAAAATATTACAACTGACAAAGAATTCAAAATACTTATGAAGAAATTCAACAAACTACAAAAGACTCAGAAAATTCAATGAAATCAGGAATACAGTTTATGAGAAAATAGAGTTCTTTCTTTACCAAAGACATTGAAGTTAGAAAAATGAACCAAGGAAATTCTGGGTCTGGAGGACCCAATAAATGAGATAAAGAATACAATGGAGAGCATCTGAATCAGGGAAGACCAGACAGAAGAAAAAAAATTACTTGGAAAATAGGAATATAGAAATGACAGGAGAGGTAGCTAAGATTTAAAAAGAATGAAGAAAGCTGATCTGATACCACTAGAAGGATAAACAACAGAATAATTAAGATCCCAGAAGGAAAACAGAAAGGGGGCAGAGACTTAAAGAAATAATCGCTGAGGACTTCCCAAACATGGAGAAGTATTTGGACATACAAGTTCATGAAACTAATACAACATTCTATTATTTCAATGCAAAAAAGACCTTCTTCAAGATATAGTGTAATGAAATGATAAAAAAAAATCAATGATAAGGAATCCTAAAGACAATCAAAGACAAAAAAGAATGTAACCTATAAAGGAAGCCCTGTTAACTATCAGCTGATTTCTCTAGAAACTCTATAGGAGAGAGTATAATGACATATCCAAATTGTTGAAAGATAAAAATTGCCAGCCAAGAATACTTCGTCTGATAAAGTTATCCTTCGAATGTTAAAAAGAAATAAAGACTTTCTGATACCAACAAAAGGTGTAGGAGTTCATCACTACTTGACCTTGCAAGAAATGCTGAAGCAACATATATGGTCAGTTAGTCTTTGGTAAGAGAGCCAGGAACATTCAACGGAGAAAGGGTAGTCTCTTCAATAAATGATGCTGGAAAACTGGATAAACACATACAGGAAAATGAAATTCGACCTCGGTTTTACAACATTCACAAAGATCAAAGATCAATTGCATCAAAGATGTAAACATAAGGCCTTGAAAATAAAACTATTAGAAGAAAATGTAAGAAGCACCTCAATAGTGGTCTTGGAAGCGATTTTTTAATAGGACACCAAAAATACAAACAACAAAGGAGACCAAAAAGTGGAACTACATCAAACTTAAAAGCTCTGCTTGGCAAAAACAAATAAAACAGTCAAAATGAAACGGCAGCCAAGAAAATGGGAGACAAATATCAGCAAACCACATATCAGATAAAGGGTTAATATGCAGGATTTATGAAGAACTCATACAACTTAGTAACAAAAACCCGTAAATAATCCAATTTAAAAATGGGCAGAAAAACTATATATGCAAAATTTTCCAAAGAAGATGTCCAAACCATAAACAGGTACATGTAAAGGTGCTCAGCATCACTAATCATCAAAATGTAAATCAAAATCACATGAGATATCAGTTCACCTGTAAAAATGGTTATCATGAAGATGAGGGAATAAGTGTTGATGAGGATGTGAAGAAAATGGAACCCTTGTGCACTGTTGGGAAGATTATAAACTGATTGAGCCACCATAGGTAATGGTATTGGTTAACTCTATATAGCTATTTATCCATTAATTCTCAAAGAATTTTATGTTTCAAAAGCAATAAAAGATTTGGTATCATCCCTTTTATTATGCTCATCTGCACAGCCAACACTTAACTTTGGTTGATTATATTATTATTAGTTCTTTCATTGTTGCCTTTAAAACCTCTGGTACTCTTGAATATATTTTATAATTAATTACATTTTCAACTGTATTTTGATTTTTTTTTGAAACACAGGGAAATTGATATCCCACCACCTCTAATATTCTTTTACTTGCCTTTTGGTAGTTATTAGCCTAACAATATATTTTTATAGTTTATAGCAGATAAATTGTGTTCTGATGCCATATTTTCCACAAATGTAGTTCTTCAGTTAAATACACTCAGTACTTATTCTCAATTATTTTGTCACTATATTTCTATTCCTTTGTAAGTTGGTGAGAAAAATTTTATGCAAATTATGTTGCCTAAATTCTCACATTTGAAAATATTTTCTGTAGTCTTTATGTTTGAAGGAAAGTTTGAAAAGCTGTAAGATTCCTATAACAAGATTCCTACTTCCTGAAGATGCGGTAGACATAGCCACATTATTGTTTACCATTAAATTTCATTTTAGTGTATTATAAATGCAAACAGAACTTTCCATTCAGCAATCACCTGCTTTCATATTCCAATGGTGATTGTTCCTTGTTTCTATAGAATTCTCTTTAATTTACAATCAATAATATTAAGATTTTTCTCAATGTTAGTCAATCTATCCATCCTAGACTTAGAATCATCTATCTATCATCTATCTATCATCTATCTATCTATCTATTCCTTATTTTAGGATAGTTTTCTCAAATTATAACTTTATGTCTTCTATCATGTTCATGGAAAACAAATACATCTATATTGTGTCTTTGTCTTCCATAAGATTGCCATGTAACTTCCATATGATTTGTGACATAAAGATGTACACCTATGTATTCTCTCTTTAAATAATGTCTTTCTAATATATAATCAATTATATTAAGTTGATAGATCAGGCAACAAATTACATTTTAATCAATTATGGTATTTTGGGAAGAACTGCCTATTTTACACAGCACTTATTTATCCTCCTTTTAAATAAAAATGAAGAATGAAGGTAAATTAATTGTAAAAATAATGAAACCTAGTTAAACGGGTACTACTTTACATGTGTGATTATAAAATCTAACTGATATAGTAGAAAAAAATCACTCTTCAGAATTTACATATTTATTTTTAATAGTTATGGCTCTGGTGGACTATGCTGTATAATCAGTTCTACCTGGATAAATACTCAAAGTCCATGTGCACTGTGACCTGGCCACCAATTAGAACCTGAGTTTTCTATTAGATTTTTATTTAATTACTTCATGTAAAATAAAGTCCAGAAATCACATGCTGTCAAAAAGCCCATTATATAAAAGAGATTATTTCCATTTTAATCATCAAAAACATTCTTAATAACAATGCTTCATACTCAAACCAAAGAAAAATATAATTTTCATGAAAATGTTTTATATAGCTCCATAACACACATTAAATAACATTTTAATGGCCACAGGAAACCAATTCAGTCTATACAAATCTAAAAGAAGTGTTGTTTATTTTTCTTTTTGCAATAACCTGAATTAGTCTCTCTGAAGGGAAATATGACATATGATCTAAAATATTAGGAAATAATCTCTTCAAATTCTTGAAGAATTATCATACTCTTCCAACATTTTGGATAGGTATCCACCATTTTATCCTTTGAGCTCTTAAAAGGTGTGAAATATATCACAAATTTCCTTCACTGTGAGGTTAATTACAAAGGCGCTTTCTCTGGGATCTCTTCATCCTTTTTATTACATTTTCCTCATTTAGGTCAATAAATATACCTTCACTAAGTTCCTCTGGCTACAAATCGACTATCTTCAATGATGGCAATGCCAATATCCCTAATGTTAGCTATTTGTCATATGTCATCATTTACATTTGATTTGAATTTCGCTTTAAGCATTATCACTTTATTTGGGAGGTCAGTGGGGATGGATAAGGCTGTATTTTCACTTTGGATGACTGAAGCTCTTTACTGATTATCCAATCTTATAAAAAGCCAGATGGGCTTATCTCTGGGAGCAAGAAGGCACTCTGAATGCATTCTTTGTTGTCTGAAAATAAAGGCTTATTAAAATATGTTCTGTAGGGCAACCTGGGTGGCTCAGTGGTTTAGCACCTGCCTTCAACCCAGGGCATGATCCTGGAGACCCAAGATCATGCCCCGCATTGGGCTCCCTGCATGGAGCCTGCTTCTCCTTCTCCCTGTGTCTCTGCCTCTCTCTCTCTGTGTCTCTCATGAATAAATAAATAAAATCTTTTTTAAAAATAAAATATGTTCTGTAATCAATCAACAATCACCACATTTTGAAAGAATTAAGGTGACTCGTCACTGATTAGGCTCTGTTACGTATGTAATGACCAAAGTCTAATAAAGAAATTTGTCTCTTATGTGAAAACTCACAGTTCACAAATATTGTGGTAACTGAAATTTGAACCATGTTGTCAGAAAACTGGTATGTATGTATGTATGTATGTATGTATGTATTTAAGAGAGCATGTACAAGCATGAGTGGGAGAGGCAGAAGCAAAAGGAGAGAGAATCTCAAGTAGATCTCTATGCCGAGCACAGAGCCTAATATAGGGCTTGATCTCACCACCCGGAGATCATGACATGAACTGAAACCAAGAGTGGGATACTTAACCAATTGTGCCACCCAGGCACCCTAGGAATGGTATTATTTAAATAAACTGTGATGAGTTAAATTTGTACAACTCTGAACCATACAAAATGAGGACTGGCTGTGTTTTATACTGCTTACAAGGTTTGATACCAAAACCAACAGAAATATGTTAATGCAACTCATCACATAAATAAGGTAGATTAATTCAACCAATGCAGGGATAATATTTGCTAAAGTTCAATACTTCCAAGTAGTTTTAAAAAATTCAACAAATGGATGAAAAAGCCAACCATCTTTATTTAGTAATAAAACATACAACAATGGTAATGGATCTCAAGTTTAGATGGAGAACCAAAGAACCCAGAATAGCCCACTCAACAATGGTGAAGAACAAAGTCACAGGACATTACTCATCTTCAAAACCTACTATATGCTGAGTGAAATAAACCAATCAGAAAAGGACAAACATTATAGGGTCTCATTCATTTGGGGAATATAAAAATTAGTGAAAGAGAATAAAGGGAAAGGAGAGAAAATGAGTGAAAATATAAGTGAGGGAGACAAAACATGAGAGACACTTAATTCTGGGAAATGAACAAGAGGTAGTGGAAAGGGAGGTGGGTTGGGTGTTGGGGTGACTGGGTGATGGGCACTGAGGGGGGCACTTGGCGGGATAAGCACTGGGTATTATGCTAAATGTTGGCAAATTGAACTCCAATAAAAATAAAATAAAATAAAAATAAAAATAAAGAAATGCTAAAAAAAACCCTAAAGTAATCAAGATAGTGTAATATTGGCAAAATAACAGGCAAATAAAATAATGGAAAAGAATGGAGAGTTCTGAAATAGACCCACAAAAATATAGCTAATTGATCTTTGACAAAGGGATAAAGGTAATATAATGGAGCAAAATAGCCTTTTCAATAAATGGTGAACAGCTAAAGATCCACATTACAAAAAAATAAAAATAAAAATAAGAATTTAGAGACCTTAGACCCTTAATGAAAATTAGCTCAAAATTATTGTAGACCTAGATATAAATTGTAAAACTGTAAAACTCTTACAACATAGAAGAAAACTGAGATGACTTTAAGGATGACAATGACTTTTTAGATGCAACACCATAGGAAGGATCTATGGAAGAAATAATTGAGATGCTGGACTCCATTAAAATTTAAACTTTTGCTTTGTGGAGAAAAAAAAAAGCCACTGTCAAGAGAATGATAAAACAAGTCACAGACTGAAAGAAATATTTGTAAAGGACATACCTGATAAAGAACAGTTATACAAAATACAGAAGGAATTCTTAAAAAATAATAACAGCCCAATTAAACATGGGCAAAAGAACTGAACAGACATCCCACCAAAGAAGATAGATGATAGATGATAGATAGATAGATAGATAGATAGATAGATCACTTTGAACATTGTATGTCCCTGGAAAATTTACAATTGAAACAGTAAGATACCTCTACAAACTTACTAGAATGGCCAAAAACTAAAACACTAACACCATCAAATGCTGGCAAGGATGTGGAGAAATAGTAATTCTCATTCATTATTGGTGGGAATGCAAAATAATTGATACAACTACTTTATTTTTTTATTTTTATTTATTTATGATTGTCAGAGAGAGAGAGAGAGAGAGAGAGAGAGAGGCAGAGACATAGGCAGAGGGAGAAGCAGGCTCCATGCACCGGGAGCCCGACACGGGATTCGATCCTGCGTCTCCAGGATCGTGCCCTGGGCCAAAGGCAGGCGCTAAACCACTGCGCCACCCAGGGATCCCGATACAACTACTTTAGAAGACAGTTTTTTTTTTTTTTAAATAAAACCAAACATACTCTTGCTATATAACTCAGCACTTGCACTCCCGAAACCTATGTCCATGCAAAATAAAAACAAAGAAACAAAAAACAAAAATTAAAACAAAAAAAAATATACACAGAGGTCCAGAGTTTTATTTATAATGGCCAAAACTTGGAAGCAATCGAGGTATCTTTCAATAGGTGAGTGGATAAGTAAACTATGATACACCCAGACAATGGAATACTGTTGATACTGAAAAGAAATGAGCCATTAATAATTGAAAACATAAAATTTAAATGCATATTACTAAGTAAAAGAAGCCAATCTGAAAAGACTACATACTGTTTGATTCCAACAATAGGACATCTGAAAAGGCAATATAGAGACAGAAAAATATCAGTAACTAGCAGGGGTAGGGGTAGGATAGAGGGAGAGATGAAGAGGCAGATTACAGTGGATTTTTAGGCAGTGAAAGTATCTGTATATTGGTGAACGCACATAAATACATACTTCTCAAAACTTCTGGCACATAACCATACCCAGAGTGAATAGTAATGTAAATTATGGACTTTGGGTGATAATGATGTCAAAATAGGATCACATTTGTAACAAATGTACTGCTCTGTTGCAGTATTTTGATGGTGGAGGACAATGCATACATGGAGATAGGGTTACACAGGAGCTCTATTTTCCACGCATTTTTTGTGATCTGCTATAAAAATGAGATTCATTAGTTTAAACAATTTTAAATGATGATAAGGAAACTTCATGAGTTTTCCCATTGAATGTAAAAAAGAAAACGTAAAAGCAATAAAATACAAAAAAAAGTCCAGTCTTCCATTACTATCTAACACAGAACCAAAATTACTGACAATGAGGTATAATTACTTCAAGAATGACACAATATTTGTCAACAATATGATCATTTACCTAGAGGACTCAACAAAAACTATTGCAATTAATAAGACTGTTCAATGAGTTTATCAGAAACAAAATAAACATATCGATTTAATAGTACTTTATATAATTATCAGTATAGTATATAATTTTAAAATGATATTGCCAACAATAGCAAAAACTATAAAGTACCTAGGAGTTAGCACAAAAATGAATGTGTAGGAGAACTATGGAGAAAACTTTAAAACTGTAATAAAATTCATAGAAAATAGTCTAAATAAAGACATTTCAAACACTTAGAATATTTAAATATAGATAGATATTAATTCTGCCTAAAACTTTCTCATCAAAATTCCATTTTTAAGGATTTATTTATTTTAGAGAGAGAATGCATATGCATGATGAGAGGGGTAGAGGAAGAGGGAGAGAATCCTCAAGCAGGCTCCCTGCCAAGCATAGAGCCCATCACGAGGCTGGATCCCAGGACCCTGAGATCATGACCTGAGCTGAAATCAAGAGTCTGACATTCAACTGACTGAGATACCCAAGTGTCTCCATAATTTTTTAAGGTGCCTATATAATACATTCTAAAATGTTATAGAAAAATAAAGTTTCATTTACAAATTAGTTAGCCCTAAACAAAATAATTAAGAGAATAAGAGAGAAGGATATATATATGTGTCTATATATATATATATATATATATATATATATATATATATATATCAATTTCTACATATAACAGAGAGATAAATAGACCAATGGAACAAATAAGCAGGCAGCTAAGAAATTATCTATGCAAATAAACATGCAAAATAGGTGATAAAGATAACAAAATTATTGGTGACAGGATAGATCATTTTGTAAGTTGTATTGGAAAAATTGGAAAGAATTAAAAATGATCTCAGCAAATACAGAGTTCAATCATAAAGGAAATAGTAACCTAAATATAAAAGTAATTATATTAAATTTTTAAAAATAGGATATTTTTGTGAAATAAAAGACAAAAAAGCAAAGCACTTCCTCAAATTTTCAAAGACAGACTTGGAAAAAATAATTGGTAATGTATAAAATTGAGTATCTCCTTCAATAAATTATATTATGGACAGAGTTGACAGACCCAGAATATATGTGGAAAAATATTTACTGAAACTAAAAATTATTTGTAGAAAGCACAAGAGATTTCTGTAGAGAAATAGGCATAAAATAATAATTTCCAGTAGAACTCTGTAGACTAATATTATACACAAAATGCTATTTATGGAAGAGAGAATAAAGAGGGTAATGGAAATATGAAGCAATGCTCCAAAATCATTAGTAATCAGAGTAAAGCAAGTTAATGATTCAAGTACTGGTAGGGATGTGGTTCGTGGAAACCCTGCATATTGCTGGTTAGAATGTAATGGATGCAGCCATTGTGCAGAGTATCTATTAGTATTTGGTCATATCAAGTATTCTTGTAGTTTATGAGCTAATATTGAGCTAATAATGCTAATATTTGCTTATATCACTAAGAAACCCCCTTATAGATAAAGGAATACACATAGAAAGAAGGTATTTATCACAACATTGTTTGTGTAGCAAGATGAGGAGTCAGCAATAGCGTGGGTTTCTATAACTGGGCAGGTAGATACACAAAATGTGGTATGCGCACATCACAGATTACTATGCAGTAGAATAAACAAGGTGATAGAAATCCAAGTGGATTTTTAAATTATAGTATTCAGTGAAAAATGGAGCAATACCATTATACATTCATATATATAATGTACAAATTGTTATATATAAATTTATATAAATTAGAAATACATGTGTACAAAACAAATACATTTGATGAGAACACATGCAAGCAAATGTACATTTGAATGAGTGTCTATAAATAAGGAGCGTGTACAAATATCATAATTTCAGAAAAATGATTAATATTCTGTACCCAAACAATCCTACTTTCCAACTCGCAGAGCAATTGCTATACATACTTAATACCTAAACCAAAGAAGTTTTTGCATTTGTAGTATTGAGAAATGAAACTTAAAGTTTTTAGGAGAAATGTCTGTTCATATCTTCTGCCCACTTCTTAACCGTCTAACAGACACATGAAAAGATGCTCAATAGCACATCATCAGAGAAATACAAATCAAAACCATGACAAGATATATCACACCTGTCAGAATGGCTAAAATTAACAGCACAGGAAACAGAAATTTGTGAGGATGTGCATTACACTATTGGTGAGAATGTGAACCGGTGTAGCCACTCTGGAAAAAAATATGAAGGTTCCTCAAAAAGTTAAAAATAGAACTACCTCACAATTCAGCAATTATGCTATTAGTATTTACCCAAAGGATACAAAAATATGGATCCAAAGGGGCACCTGCACCCTAATGTTTACACCATCATTATCCACAATAACCAAACTATAGAGAGAGCCCAAATGTTCATGAGCATGGATAAAGAAGTGGTGTATAGGGACGCCTGGGTGGCTCAGCGGTTGAGTGCCTGCCTTCCGCCCAGGGCGTGATCCTGGAGTCCTGGGATCAAGTCCCACATTGGGCCCCTGCATGGAGTCTGCTTCTCCCTCTGCCTATGTCTCTGCCTCTCTCCATGTGTGTCTTGTGGAAACCGAGAAAATTAAGGCCATTCCCCCTTAAGTTCAGTGTTAGCACAAGTACAGCCATCTCAGGCGTCTGGTGAATAAGAGCTGAACTTTACCCTATTTCAGTACCAGGAAAAAACAGCTTAACGCCCTTGAAAGCCTCATATTAGAATGAGAACAGAGCTCAAGCCAGTGGCAGGAAGCCCCGTATTAGAATGAGAACAGAGCTTAAGAAATTCCTCCACCCCTTCTGGAAATTCCCTAGATCAGCCAGCCCATAAAACTAGAGCCCACCTCGGGGTCCAAGTCCCTGCTCTGTTGTCTGTGTCAGGTATACTTGGACCCAAGCTGGAGCTTGTTGATAAACCTTCATGTACTTGCATTGGTGTCGGCTCCTTGGTGGTTTCTCTGATTCGCAATCTTGGGCACAACAGTCTCTCATGAATAAATAAATATAATCTTTTTAAAAAGTGGTATACACACACACAATGGACTATTGCTCCATCATAAAAAGAATGAAATCTTGCCATTTCAGTGAAATGGATAGAGCTAAAGTGCATTATGTCAAGTGAAATAAATCAGTCATGGAGAGACAACGTATGATTTCACTCATATGTGGAATTTAAGAAACAAAACAAACATAGAAGAAGGGGAAAAAGAAGAGCGAAGGAAACCATAAGAGACTCTTAACTATAAAGAACAAACTGAAGATTAATGGAGAGGTGGTGCTTGGGGGCTAGGCAAATTGGGTGATGGGGATTAAGGAGGACATTTGAGGTGATGATCACTGGGTGTTATACATAAGTGATGAATTGAATTCCTAAATTCTACATCTGTAACCAATTTTACCATATAAGTTAACTAGAATTTAAATAAAAACTTGAAATAAAAAAATAAATTTTTTATCTGTCACAGATTTTTAAATAGCTTACTGGACCCCAAGATGGAGCACAGCATTTCTCACTTCACCTTTTCTCAAAAACTTCCTTAGTTATAATAATTTCTCATTCTGTTAGATCTAATTATCTTGGAAGACAGAACTATATTTTCTGATATCAGTAGAACAATTAGTATGGAATCCATCAAAGGTCAGAAGTTTAAAGAAGACTAAAACCAAGAGTCAGTAAGCTTAACATGTTGGACCCTGGCTCACGGGTGCCAACGTGGCCCGGTGGACGCCCCAGAGACCCAGACCCCAGACAGGCAGATGCAGTCAGCAAGAGGGTTTATTGAACGTTTGCGCAAACGGGCTCTCCGCCTCCGAGGAGGAAAAGAGCCCCGATTAGCAGTTACAGGGATCTTTTAAAAGGCAAAAGGAAAGAAACTGCCTAAAGACAAAAGAACCGCGGGAGTCTCGTAGCATCCAGGTTGATTTCGGGGAGGGTCAACATGAACCTATTCAGGGACATTCCAGTCAGGGTGTGGGGGGGGGGAACGGTTTTCTTATTGTAAACAGAATGCTTTTAGTTGCTAAAATTTCAGGAAGAAGACTGGATGGGCTGCCTCTGGATTAGGGCTGGCCCTACTTACAAGGGGGGAGGTTTCTTCATTCCCTCCTCTTGTTTGGGCTGATTTTAACCTTAAAATCTTAGGGAACATTTATTTTTTCAGTTTGGAGGGCCCGACATTGCTGAGTTAATACCAGAGCTTGGGTAATAGACAATCTTTCTCGGATGAACTGGAGCAGCTGGTTGAGGACGCAGGGGCCGAAAGTTAGCAGCAGGAGCAGGATAACTAGAGGGCCCAGAATGGTAGAGATTAGGGTGGTCAACCAGGGAGACTGATTAAACCAGCTTTCAAACCAGCCCTGCTGGGCCTCCCGGTCCCTTTGTCTTTTATTTAACCTTTCCCTGAGTTTGGCCATGGAGTCTCTGATGACTCCAGAATGGTCTGCATAGAAACAGCATTCCTCTCCCAGGGCCGCACACAGTCCTCCCTCTTTCAGGAATAGTAAATCCAAGCCTCTCCTGTTTTGAAGTGCTACTTCTGAGAGTGAGGGGAGGGACTGTTCTAGCTTAGAAACGGACTGCTCTAGTGTCCGTAGATCCTCATCTACAGCTGTTTGGAGTTCTAGATAGCGCCGTGAGCCCTGGATCAGAGCAGCTGCGCCAGGACCCACCCCAGCAGCGACCCCTAGTCCCAACATAACGGCTAAGGTTAGGGAGACAGGTTCGCGCCGAAAACGGGTGGGATGTTTATCATACTGATTTTCTAGAGTTTCAGCAGGGTGATAGAACACCCTGGGTATGATCTGCACCATGACACAGAAGTCATTTGAGCTATTTAGAACCTTAGCCGACACACAGGGGGTGAGGCCTTTGTTGCATGCCCACCAAGTTCCCGGCTGGGGCTCCAGGTAAGAATCAGTCCCCAAAATCGGGGTGGTAGTGTTACAGAGTCTCTGGTAGCCCCGGGGGGGTGTTCCTATGCAGGTTCCCTGTCCTGTAACTTCTGTAAGGGTGAGTTGTGGTTGGGAGTCGGGTGTGCATCCCTGAGTGCTAGTGATGTTATTATAGGTCCCTGAAGTAGCAATTCCCTCATAATAAGGGGGGGTGGTGCAAGGCAGAGCCAGCAGGATTTAGTTACATCGGGGCTGGTTCGATTAAGGGCCAGGAATGCCCCTATGATAAGATTAAACAGTCGTTGTCCCGTCTCGGGTGACGACCCAGGGGTTGGAGTGACCGCGAAGTTAGTGGGTGCGGCGCTCCCTGCGGCTAGGGCCGGGGCAGCTCTTTGTTCCCCGAGGACCGCGTTAGGCCCGATCGCCACGGGGTCTGGGGATTCTATTTTTAGTTTAATTCTGAATATAAAACCATCATCTGTTCTTTCTTTGTATAACCTGAGTCCCCACGTATATCCATTGGCCCAGTAAGTAGCCCTTTTTCCGGGCTCCGTGAAGGATATCCGTAGGGGATGACACCACCCTTGGCAGGGCCCATAATTAAGGGTTTTCCAGTTGCTAAATGTCGGGGGAGTATAGTTAGCCTTGACAGTGATATAATCCCAGGAGGAGGAGGGCCTCCATTCTGTATCCCCCGTAGTTTCGCACCCCAATTTTTACAATAAAAATATTCCCCTCCTCCACAGGTGGGATTTAGCCTGCGATCTCTGTGGTTCCCGGGACAGACATAAAAGGGAAGAGTGCTTAGCATGGCCCTTCTGTCAGGCGTGCCACATCCTCCCCATGGGTCTAATCCCAGTCGCCCTGGAGGGCTTTCTTGGTTAGGGGCTCTAGAGGTGTCGAAGTATCCCTCTAGGTCCCATGGGCTAGGGGCCCCTATGGTTAGCTTGCATACGTCAGGATATAGGTCAGGCCACCAGGTTCCCACGGGGGCGGTCTTAGTTATAGACCAGACCTCGTCACCCCCAGACGTTAGTACCTGCCAGGTTAACCTTTTGAGGGCATGAGGGTCACCTCTGGCGGAGGTGAAGAGCGCTAGGAGAGGTAGGAATATTACAACTGTCATTGAACAATTTTTGAAAGTCTTATCTTGAGCGGGTTTTGGGTGCGGTGGAGCTTCCATTGGAGTGGCTTGTCCGGTCCGTCCTGGCTGGCGTCAGCGGTGCTCGTTGATGGGGCGCGCTGGACGTGTGAGGCGTGGACCCAAGCAGCAATGCCGTCTACCTTTAAGGCGGTTGGGGTGGTCAGTAGGACAGTATATGGGCCCTTCCAGCGGGGCTCAAGCGTCCTGGACTGATGTCTCCTGACGTAGACGGAGTCCCCGATCTGGAACGGGTGTGGGCCGGTTGTGTCTCCGGGGCGGTAGACAGCCGCAAGGGGTTTCCAGATCTGGTGCTGGATAATCTGGAGCGCCTTTAGCCTGTCCTGTAAACCGGGAGTGTTAGCAAGAGGGTCAATAGCAGAGTCTAGTAAGTCCGTTACTGGTGGGGGACCTCCATAGAGAATCTCGTAAGGAGTTAGCCCATGGCGCGCGGGAGTGTTCCGGACTCGGAACAGAACCATAGGGAGGAGTTGGACCCAGTCTCTAGTGCCAGTCTCCAATGTCAATTTAGTTAGGGTCTCTTTAATTGTTCTATTCATTCTTTCTACCTGACCTGAGCTCTGGGGTCTGTATGCACAATGTAATTTCCAATTTATCCCCAGTAATCTGGCCACCAACTGACTTACCTGGGAGACGAAGGTGGGGCCATTGTCCGACCCTATTACCTTGGGCAGTCCAAACCGCGGGAAAATTTCTTCCAGGATTTTCTTGACAACCACCTGGGCGGTTTCTCGCTTGGTGGGGAAAGCTTCTGTCCAGCCTGAAAAGGTATCTATAAACACTAGGAGGTACTTGTTACCATATTTACCTGGCTTGATTTCAGTGAAGTCTACTTCCCAATTAGTTCCGGGTCTTTCTCCCCTCATCCTGGTTCCCTCAGGCATCTTGAGGTGTTTGGTATTTACCTTAGCACAAGGTACACAAGCATCGGTTACCTGTTGGATCAGGGAGGGGAGTTTGGGAATGTAATAGGTCTGACCTTCTCTCCGGAGGAGTGCTTTTAATTTTTTGTGTCCGAGGTGAGTCCATCGGTGGAGGTGAGTCACCAGTTCTTTGGCCCTTTTCTGGGGCAGGACCGTCTTCCCTTGGTGTTTCCAGACCTTCATTTGCTCGTCATATCCTGCCCCTATTTGCTGGACGATATCTAGGTCGCTGTCTGAGTACTCGAGAGAGAGTTGCCCCGGTGTCCGGACAGCCTCTGGTACTTGTAGGGAGAGGGCCTGTGGGCCTAGTGCAGCGGCCCGTGCTGTCTCATCGGCCATCCTGTTCCCCTCTGCTACTGGGTCATTGCCTCGCTGATGCCCAGGACAGTGAATTATACTCAGTTTTCTCGGCAGAAAGAGGGAATGGAGAAGATCTTGTATTTCTTCTCTGTTTTTGATGTTTTTACCTGCTGAGGTTAGGAGACCCCTTCTACGGTATATTTCTCCATGAACATGGGCAGTTGCAAAAGCATATCTGCTGTCAGTATAAATGTTGACCTTTTTGTCCTTAGCCTTTCTTAGGGCCTGAGTTAGGGCTATAAGCTCTGCCCTTTGAGCTGAAGTCCCAGGCTCTAAGGCACTGGCCCAAATGACAGCTTTCCCATCTACCACGGCTGCCCCGGCTTTACGCTCACCATTTCGTAGAAAGCTACTCCCATCGGTGTACCAGGTTGCTTCAGCATCTGGCAAAGGCTGGTCCGTCAAGTCCCCTCTGGTGCCATGGACTTCAGCTAGGATCTGGTGACAATCATGCATTACTAGGGAGGGGGACTCGGTTTCTGGAAGCAAGGTGGCTGGGTTTAGAGATGTAGCCGTTCCAAACTGTATCCGCTCAGAATTCAGTAACATGGCCTGATAATGGGTGACCCGGGCGTTTGAGAGCCATCGATCAGGGGGCTGGCGGATGACTGTCTCTATGGCGTGGGGGGCCACCACAGTGAGGGGTTGGCCAAAAGTCAACTTGTCTGAGTCTTTTACCAGGACTGCCACAGCCGCTATTATTCGGAGACATGGGGGCCATCCTGCAGCCACGCTGTCTAATTTTTTTGAAAAGTATGCCACGGGCCTTTTCCAGGGTCCCAGTTTTTGAGTTAGGACCCCTTTTGCTATTCCATTATGTTCATCAACATATAGCGTAAAAGGCTTGGTTACATCTGGGAGGCTCAGGGCAGGGGCAGTCAATAAGGCCCTTTTTATTTTGTCAAAAGCCAATTGCTGCTCCTTTCCCCAGTGGTAGGGGGTGTTGGATTTCGTGAGAGGATATAGGGGAGCCGCCATCTCCGCAAACCCGGGTATCCAGAGGCGGCAGAACCCAGCACTGCCGAGGAACTCTCGTAGTCCTTTGGCATTAGTGGGTGCTGGGATCAGGGCTACAGCCTTTTTGCGGCTCTCCGTCAGCCATCTCTGGCCTCCTTCCAGGAGATATCCCAGATAGGTCACTTGTCTCTGGCCTATTTGGGCCTTTTTGGCAGAGGCCCTATACCCCAGTTCTCCCAGTCTCTCAAGCAGGGCCCCCGTACCTTTTACACAATCCTGTTCTGTCCTAGCCGCCAGGAGCAAATCATCCACGTACTGCAGGAGGACGAGGTCCGGATGGCCAACTCGGAAATCTGCCAAATCCCGATGCAAGGCCTCATCGAACAAAGTGGGGGAGTTTTTGAATCCCTGTGGCAGCCTTGTCCAAGTGAGTTGTCCTGAGAATCCCGTCTCAGGATCTTTCCATTCAAAAGCAAAAATAGGCTGGCTTTGAGAGCTTAACCTCAGGCAGAAGAATGCATCTTTTAGATCTAACACCGTATACCAGACATGGCTTGGGGGTAAGGTGCTGAGCAAGTTGTAGGGATTCGGCACCGTGGGATGTATGTCCTCTGTCCTCCAGTTAACCTCTCGTAAATCTTGTACCGGCTGGTAATCTCCTGTGCCGGGTTTTTTTACGGGCAATAGAGGAGTATTCCAGGGCGACTGGCAAGGTATTAAAATGCCCAATTGTAATAGTCTCTGTATATGGGGCCGAATGCCTTCTTTGGCCTCTTTGCTCATTGAATATTGCCGGATCGATATGGGGGTGGCCGAGGGTTTTAAGTTTATAATTATGGGCGGCTGGTTTACAGCTAGTCCCATTCCGGCCGTTTCCACCCAGGCCTGAGGGTAGTTAGTGAGCCATTCAGAATCTAGGGGCTGCACGGACGGTGGAGAGTCCTCGTGCAGCCGGTGTTCATCCTCTAGGCGCAAGGTCAGTACCTGGAGGGGCTGCCCTCCCGCGCCAGTAATAGTGGCCCCTTTTTGCTGAAAATGTATCTGGGCCCCTACTTTTGAAAGAAGGTCTCTGCCTAGGAGAGGGTAAGGGCCGTCTGGGACCAGTAAGAAGGAATGCGTTACTTGCCCAGTGCTCAGGTGGACCTTCCGTTCGGTTGTCCATCGATAAAACTTGCCTCCAGTTGCCCCCTGAACCCAAGACGTTTTAGAGCTCAAGGGTCCTTTTGCCTCAGTTAAAACTGAATGTTGAGCTCCCGTATCGACCAGGAAGGTCACCGGCTGTCCCCCCACTTTAAGGGTTATCCGAGGCTCAGGGGGGGGTTCCTGGCCCTGACACCCCTAATCTTCATCTTCTAGGGACAAAACAGGAATGGGCTTCTTTTTAGGTCCCTGCGTTTGGCCCTTCCTTGGGCAATCTTTAACCCAATGTCCTTTTTCCTTGCAGTAGGCACACTGGTCTCGTTCAACCCGTGGTCCTCTTTTGTCTCCCAGGTCCCTACTCTGTCCTGACTTACTCTGCCCTGAGCCCTGTACTACGGTGGCCAGTATCCTAGTCAGCTCTTTGTTACGTCTTTTATCTCTCTTATCCTCCCGTTCCTCTTGCTCTTTACGGATCCTTTCCTCCCTTTCCTCTAGAGTTTCTCGCTTGTTAAAAACCTTCTCTGCCTCTTTCACTAAGTCCTGTAAGGTGTACCCCTGAAGTCCCTCCAACCGTTGTAACTTATTACGAATATCCGAGGCCGACTGTCCAATGAAGGACATAATTACATCTGGTTGGCGGTCTTCAGCCAAGGGGTCAAAGGGAGTATACATGCGGTAGCCTTCTATTAACCTCTCCAGAAAACCTGCCGGCGTCTCCTCTTTTCCCTGCACTATAGCACGTACCTTTGCCAAATTGGTGGGGCGACGCCCTGCCCCTTTGAGACCCGCTAGGAGTACCTGGCGATAGAGACGGAGCCGCTCCCTACCAGCAACAGTGTCGTAGTCCCAGGTCGGGCGAACCAAGGGGAAAACATCCTCAATCTCATTAGGCAGCTGGGTCGGCCTCCCATCCGCCCCCGGGACGTTTTTGCGAGCTTCGAGGTACACGCGCTGTCTCTCCTCCGTGGTGAGGAGAGTCTGCAGGAGCTGTTGGCAGTCATCCCAGGTCGGCTGGTGGGTCAACAGAATTGACTCAATTAATCCGGTTAGCGCCTGGGGGTCTTGGGAGAAGGAGGGGTTATGAGTTTTCCAGTTGTAAAGGTCCGAGGCAGAGAACGGCCAATATTGCATCTGGCCGCCTGCTGACCGGAGGGGAAATGCCTGGGAGGTCCAGACGTCTTCCGACTCTCCCCCGCGCTCTCGCCGAAAGCGGAGGCGACTGGCGAGCGGGGGTGAAGCGAGGGGTTGCCCCTCTGCCCCCGTAGAGTCGGGGGACGGAGCTGAGGGAGCGGAGGGAGAGGTAGGGGCCTCCGAGCGGGGCGTTGGGGGTTGGGCATAAGGGGGAGGGGAGGAGTCCAAGAGAAGGAGACTGTCCTGGTCCCCTGGGAGCACAGGCGGCTCCTTAGGTTTTGATTCAGGAAATTTTAGGGGGCAAAGGGTGGATGGAGAGGAGGGACGGGGAATTGGGGGAGTGTGGCAGGGAGGGAGTGAGGGTCTCGGGCCCGGTCCCCCTTGAGAAGGGATAAAGCAATTTATCCAGGGGGGGGGATTCTTAGCGAGATCCTCCATACTATGATGTACGGCACCTGATCGAGGTGTCCATTGGGTCCTGGCTGGAAGACCAGGGCCTTCACCTGCAAGATAATGTCAATATTAAAAGTTCCGTTCCTGGGCCCCCCGACGTTGAAAGCCGGCCACTCTGAGGAGCAGAAGGTGACCCATCTTCGTCTTCTGACTTCGACCGAAAGATTGTGTGCCCGGCCGGCGACTTCTTTCCAGTGATCTAGAGTGAGGCTTAAAGGGGTGGTTACAGTCTGCCCCATGGGTGTAGAGAAGGGGTGAGCGGTGAGGAGGAGGACAGGAAAGGAAGAAAAACACGGAACGAACAGACGCACACGAACGACAGGACTGGCGCGGCAGATTCAGATGGGAGCGGTCGCGAACCACGACCCTCCCCGAAGAGGAGGGAGTGCCGGGGCTCCATTCCTCTTCCAGACCACTCCGGAGTCCGACTCCGGAGGGGGACCAGGGGTCTCGGGCACGTCTGCCTCCCCCGCTGGTCCAAATACAGAATACAGAGTACAGCGTCCTGCAGGCACAATACAGACCCGGCACAAAACAGACCCGGCCAGTCAGACAAACGGACGAGACAGATATGACATTTAGCGAGCTCGGTCTTACCTCCTACCGGTCTTAGGATTGAGTCTGGGGCGTCTCAGATCCCGGACGAGCCCCCAAATGTTGGACCCTGGCTCACGGGTGCCAACGTGGCCCGGTGGACGCCCCAGAGACCCAGACCCCAGACAGGCAGATGCAGTCAGCAAGAGGGTTTATTGAACGTTTGCGCAAACGGGCTCTCCGCCTCCGAGGAGGAAAAGAGCCCCGATTAGCAGTTACAGGGATCTTTTAAAAGGCAAAAGGAAAGAAACTGCCTAAAGACAAAAGAACCGCGGGAGTCTCGTAGCATCCAGGTTGATTTCGGGGAGGGTCAACATGAACCTATTCAGGGACATTCCAGTCAGGGTGTGTGTGGGGGGGAACGGTTTTCTTATTGTAAACAGAATGCTTTTAGTTGCTAAAATTTCAGGAAGACTGGATGGGCTGCCTCTGGATTAGGGCTGGCCCTACTTACAAGGGGGGAGGTTTCTTCAAACAGAGAGAAGATTCATCATAACTTATTCCAGTTCTAATAACCCTTCTATACATTCAGTTAGAAACCCAGCAGGGAAGTATATATTGTTTTCGAATCTCAGCTTTATAAAGTAGCCATTTCTTGATTTCTATTGGCAGCAGAGTCAACAGAACTGATCTCAGATGTAATTCTGAACTATCGTTTGGTGAAAATAACATAATTATGATTAATATTAAAAACAGGTGGGAAAGAAATGATATACATAATAAGGCAAGTAATTTCAGCAGGGAGAAATGGCATTGTTAAAGAGAAACAGTAACAGATGAGGACTGCTTTTAATGGGCTCATCAATAGGGTCAATACAACATAATACAACATAAAAATCATGAACATGAACAAAAATCAATGGAAATCACCAATTTTAAGCACAAGGGGATAAAAAGATTAACCCAAATCATAAAAAGTCTGTAAAAAAACATATTCTAATTTATATGTAACTGAAATTCCAGAAGGGTAATAAAGATCAAAAGGCTAGACGATATATTTGAAGAATGGCTAAGAATTTTCAAAATTGATGATAGACACTACAGTGTTGAGGCACTCAAAGAACACCAAGCAGGATGAGTACAAAACAACCAAACAAACAAACAAAAAAATCTCCTGCCCAAACATATTCTAACCAAATACTGCAATCCAAAAAGCATAGAGAAATTACTGAAGGCAGGCATATTTTTTTAAAGACAATTTCATAGAGAGGAACAAAGGTAAATAATTACATCTAACTTTTTCCAGAAACTATGCAAACTGCAAGACAGTGAAAGGATCCTTTAAAATGTTGAAAGAAAAAAACGTTGAAAGAAAAATGCTGTTAACCCAGTATTCTCTACCGGTGACAACATCATCTTAAAAATGAAAAGGTGATAAAGGCTTTTCCCCGCCCTGAGTAAAACTTGAGAGATTCCATTGCTTGTTGACCTGCATCAAAGTATTAAGGGCAACAGTAATAGGATGTTAGACAGAAGCTTAGCACTAAGAAAAAAAAAAAAAAGTACTGAAAAAAATCAAAAAGGAAATAAAATTTATTTTATTATTTTAGATATTCCAAGGAGATATTTGTTATGTTATACCATGCAAAAGACTATACAAAAATATATGGAGGCTAAAGAAAGGCTAATTTTTTCTGGGCAAGTAGTCTTCACTCTTATGTATGTCACTGTGATAACAAAAGAGACCAAGGGTTTGGAAAGTTTCAAATACACCATTAGAGACTGAGTAATTAGCTCTAAGAATCAGAAAGGGATATCCTGAGAAATTGGTTTTCAAATTACATAGTTAAAATAGCAGCCACTTTCAAGGTGGCCACTTAATGGTGCTAGAGGAGTCTGAAAGGAAGCTTAAAATAATCTTCTATGATTATTTGATATTAGAACAAATTGGCCATTCGTTCCACCCAGCCAACATTGTACATGAACCTTAACTAAAATTGCTGATGTGTTTGGTACTTATCTCCTAGTAAGTAATTTTGTTAAAATTATAAAGTTGAGACATGGACAAGTCTCTAATCTCATATTTCTTTTGTCTATCCACTGAGTTACATGTAACTACACCGTTAAAACCTTACCAAGGTTTCCTAATTCACAAGGTGGATTGAAGCTTTTTTTTTTTTTTTTTAAAGAGTTTTGGCTGTGACCTGGGGAATTCCATCTTATTTCTGCAGCTACAGAAGCACTCATTTTCATGCAGCTGTCATTCAACCATGTTATAAATACTTGCCAGTAAGGAAGATGGTTCACTGTCTGTACCAACCCAATATTCAGGATAGGTTTAATAAATGAGTGGAATTCTTTTTTTTTTTTTTAATGAGTGGAATTCTTAAACTAAAATTAGCAAGGCCCTCAGAGATCTTCAAAGTCTTACCGCCTAAGATATTTTCATTGACCTTAATAACAGTGAGTTCAACTCATTCGGGGGTGGGGGGACATCTCCTTTCTTTAGAAATAGGCCATACCATGGATCTATAAATACCAACTCTATAGAATCTATCCTGTTTTCACAAGAGATGGCCAAATACTTCAAGAGATTCACACAACATATCCAGTCACTCGGTGTCAATGGGCAGCCTTTCTTTAACATCCTGCTAACAACCCTTGCATGATCTAAAACCTGAATAATTAATCTTTTGGAAGACATATCAAACATACAGCCTTTAAACTGTAAATACATGGGACCTTACTGAGTAATAATAATAATAATAATCAGCAATTAGATGTAAACATTTCCCCTAGAGTAAACAGGTGCCCCTAAATTTCCCCACTCTTATAAATAGCAATAGATGTTAGTCAGTTATATTGTACTCTATTCCTGATATTCTTCAAACAAAATCATCTGTATTCACATGTCAATTTAGTCTTCATAATTTTTAAGTAACAACTTTCTATTTTGTATTTATTCTTTGATATTTTGGGTCTTAAAAATATTTCCTATTAATGTGCTTTCCATCTCATAGAGACTTCAATAGCTGTAAGTTTGTATCTTGTCAGGGATAGTCCCTCTGTGACATAGTAACCAGACAGTATGTGGTAGAAACATCTATTAAATTGAAACTCCTCATACAGTCAGAAGTTACATATAGAGACCTTTCTTTTGCTGGATTCTCTGTACTGAAATATTTGTGGTCATTTTCCACTTGAAAAGTGATCCATTAGTTAGTAATTAACTTTGGATGCTAGAGGCCTCCAAAGCAATTGTGTCTGCTTTTCAAAAATGTAGAAAATTGACCTTAGATTATAAGTGTATGCAGAAGTAGGGATCCCTGGGTGGCGCAGCGGTTTGGCGCCTGCCTTTGGCCCAGGGCGCGATCCTGGAGACCTGGGATCGAATCCCACGTCGGGCTCCCGGTGCATGGAGCCTGCTTCTCCCTCTGCTATGTCTCTGCCTCTCTCTCTCTGTGTGTGACTATCATAAATAAATAAAAATTAAAAAAAATGTATGCAGAAGTAAAAGACCTCCAATGAGTGATCTTCCTGGCTATTCTACCTTGAGAGCACAAAAAAAGTATCTCCTCATCATCTATTTGAATACAATAAAAACTGTTTAAGTTTTATGCCACTGGCGTCCTCTTACTATCCTTCCACTCAAACCACCAACAGGGCACCTGTAAAATCCAAGTCTTATCTGGTAAACATACCTAATCAATACCTAAAAATTCTGGGACTATTACCAATTATTATAGCAATCAAGCAGGCACACATCTCTAAAATACTTCAGAGGAGTCAGGGGATATAAACAGACATAAATGTATGAGAAAATTAAGGTCTCGAACAAATAATTGACAAATTAGTTTTTTTATGAACAGGTAGGGTGCTATTTTAAGAATTTAGGGTTAAAAACAAAACTTCCTCCACTGGTAGAGAGTGCCAGTCTTCCCACCTCCAGTGAATCCTCTGACCATGTTAAAGAAACAGACTTTCTTGGCTTTTACTATGCTTGTCAGCCAAGCTAAAGTCACTTCTGTGACATCAGTATATTCAAATATGACGATGTAATATTGAGCCATTAAGTCAAAGAAATGCCTATGTGTAGTAATTCCTATACTTTTAATGCAAAAAATTATTCTTCAGTGTTCTTCCCAGACATATCTTCTGATTTATATAATTAAAGCTATAGTTTCAGCTATTCATTTATAAATGCTCCATACTGTTCTTATAAAGTTACTAAACTTTTACCTACTATTACTAAAGAATTACCAGAACAGTTTTCATTCTATAAATGTAGATTTTTCAATTTCTTACAAAAACAATAAAATAACTATTTTTTGTGGTTTCCTTAAAGTTAGATTTTTAGTTTTGCAAAAATAAATACCTAAGCTGACTTTTAATCACATACTTCTACTCTTATGGGTAGGGAAGCTAAAGAGTATATATTGGAATTTAACCAGACTGGTTATATAGGAAACTTCTAGTACCATGCCCACATGCCCATGGAGCAGAGGTCAAATAAACAAAGAGGATATCTGTAAATTAACCAAATCAGAAGCAATATTGCTATATGTCTATTTCACAAGTCAAAGTAAGGATTTATTCCAAATAATGTTATAAAAAAACAAAATAATGTTACTATTTGGTTTCCAGACTCTTTAAAATATATTAGCTAATATCATATTCTTGGTTTGGGAATGGCCTAGCATTGTACCAAGGATTAGAAATATAATGAGCTACATGTGTCATTTAAAACTTTCTGTTAACTACATTTTTAAAAGTAGAAACAGGGAAATTAATTTAATGATCCATTTTGTTTAATCCAATATATAGAAATATGCATATTTCAATGCCTAATAAATGTAAATTACTGAGATTTTTCATATTCTTTCCTCTATAGTATGACATGGAAAGCTACCAGTGCATGTTTTACATATATATTACATCTCAATTGACATGCTAAATTTGATTTGTAGATAAATTTTATGAAATTTATAGTTATAAAAATAGATTGATATACTCAAGTTATTCCAAAAATACTTTTAATGCCTGATTCAAGAGCCAAAAAATATGTCATTTATATCCACACTGATCAAACTGGCTCATCTTTTTTAAGAGAATAGATTTGACTTTCAAGTAAAAACAACAATTTTGATACTACAGCTCTCTGACACTCTTGTGTGTCAACTCAGTAATACTAGCATTGAATGAAAAGTTTTGTTAACACTGAATGTTAATAAATTTAATCACAATACTAAATATATCAACATAAAAATTAACAATGCCAATCATAATCACATAATTTTATTAAAATTAAAATCTGCATAATAACCTGTTTGAAAATTGATAAATGTATATTAATTATTTTATGAAAAAATTATTCAACATAGTTTTCATATTGTCTAAGCCTCACACAGGCCTCCATTAGGAGCTCATTCATATGCAGTCCAATATTGGTGAGAAAACAAATCATACTGACATTTTTGTTTTGATTGTTGAGTATTTGGCAAGCATTCCTTTTGTTCTAAGAAAATCTTGAATTGAAGTTAACAGAACAAGCAGATCTTTATAAAACTCTTTACAATTCAACCAATGAGCACTGACAAAACACATAGGATCATTAAATTCATTGTCTTCTATTTCTCTAAACAGTTCCATAAACTGGTGATGATTCATAACATTTGCATATACACACTGAAAGATTTTAACAACTATATCCATGACACTTATAAGCATCTGCTTCAGAAAATGTAGCACAAATATATTCAGTATGTATTATACAGTGAAATAAAACTAGAAGGGGAACATTAGTCTCTTGTTTTGAAATTCCAATAAATCCTAATTTTGGTCTAACAGAAAGAGTACCATCTATCATGATATAAAGTAATTTTGTTTTATTTAGCTGAAATTCTTTCTTGACAGATAAAATGTACAAAAATTACTACACCACAAATTTATATTTCATGCTGCAAATTTATAATATTTCTTTGTAAATTTGGAATTCTTGACATAACTCAAGATATTAATTGGGAAGTATCTCTTCTTGTTTAGATACTTCTTGCAAGTATCTTTCTAGCTTAATCTAAAGCTATAAGGAACTTGCAACTTTTTGAATTTTGAACCAACTGATCTTTACTATTCAAAAAATCTTGTATTCTGCAGCTAATTGAAGATCTTTAACGTTTTGTGAAACATCTTTTCTAGTCTATTCCTCATTTCTAACAAAATTTCATAACTGGGATCCCTGGGTGGCGCAGCGGTTTGGAGCCTGCCTTTGGTCCAGGGCGCGATTCTGGAGACCCCAGATCGAATCCCACGTCGGGCTCCCAGTGCATGGAGCCTGCTTCTCCCTCTGCCTGTGTCTCTGCCTCTCTCTCTCTCTCTCTCTCTCTCTCTCTGTGACTATCATAAAATAAATAAAAATTTAAAAAATTTCATAACTATCTTACTATTTCTCCACAAAAATGGCTTTCTTTTTGTGTGCAAATAAAAGCTGGTCAAAATTACAAGATCTTGTTAAAATTTGCTATTTTTTTTATTTTAAGCAACAAATTTCTTTGGTTTCAACTGGTTGGGGGGAAACATCAATTCATTATGTGTCCACTGAAAATATTTCTTCGTATTGTCCATTTTATTATTACAGAATTTTTACACAGTCCATAATGTTAGATCACTTTTCTCTGATGCAACAAATTTGCAATACACTTTCACTATTTTTTCTTTACTGTTTTCATTTGAGTATTAGTTTCTGTTTCTTCACTGAATTCTATATCAGCTGTTTACTCTCATCTTAAATTTTTAAAAAATCTATACTTATTTCTTAATCTAAAAATAATCTAATTACATTATAAGTATTACAAGTTAGGCATCAGTATTAATGCTATCTTTATTGGGCGTTTGAACAAACATATGTTATATCCAGAGCAAAACCTACTGTAACTGAATCAATCCATTGACAACAGCTAGATTAATGAGGTGCTTGTAACACTGGAAAGGAGGTCGACTCCCAGCACTGTACCGCAACACAATAATATATCTCAGGCAAATCAGCAGTTGAAGTGAAATAAAGTCCCACTAAAGGAATAAAGCTGAGTTTAATGGAAAATTATTTCATACTCTCTTCACAAACAGTTTAAAAGAAAAGCATTCCACAATGCTAAAGTAAAATTTAACATTCAGTTCCTCTGTACACCAGCCATATTTCAAATATTCTATGCTAATCTGTGTAGGATGGTCAGATCCCACACTCCTCCACAGTCCCATATTCAAAGACAGAAATTCAGTCAACAGACAAGGAGGATTTCTTTTCTTTTTTTTTAAGATTTTACTTATTCATGAGAGACACACAGAAAGAGAGGCAGAGGCACAGGCAGAGGGAGAAGCAGGTTCCACGCAGGGAGCCCGACATGGGACTGGATCCCGGGTCTCCAGGATCAGGCCCTGGGCTGAAGCAGTGCTAAACCACTGAGCCTCCAGGGCTGCCTGACAAGGAAGATTTCTGATGTGATCTCTGACCCAAGACATTAATAAAGTTAAATAAAAACATGATAAGCATCATTAGCTCCCAGAGGTAGTGTATAATATTAAGTTAGCATAGGTAAAACAGATTAGAAGAGTAAAATGCAAGTTTCCTAAAAAAGTGAATCCAAGAGACAAAATAAAATACACTACATCATTTAACAGAAAATAATGTATTACATTTTCTTCAAACAGTGCTAGGATTTGTTCTTATAACCAATTTAAGTACCTTCTATATACTCAATTTATTTTCAACCTTTTATTTTTAACTATTTCAGAACCAGAAGCAAGTTGCCAAAATAGCACTACACCTACTTACATTTTCCCAAATTCTTCAATGTTAACATTTTACATTTCCACTTTAAGTTTTTATTTAAATTCCAGTCAGTTGACATATAATGTAATATTAATTTCAGGTGTACAATATAGTGATTCAACACTTCCATATAACACCCAGTGCTCATCACAACAGGTGTATTTCTTAAACCCCATTACCTATTTCACCCACCCACCCCCCTGTCCCCTCTGGTAACCACCACTTTGTTCTCTATAATTGGGGGTCTATTTCTTGGTTTGCCAGTTCCTCTTTTCCTTATGCTTATTGTTTTATAGCTTAAACTCTGTATATGATCATGTTATATTTGCCTTTCTCTAACTTGTACCACTTTTCATAATACTCTTTAGTTCTATCCACATCATTTCAAATGGAAAGATCCCATTCTTTTTATGAGTAATATTCCAGTATGTGTGTGTGTGTGTATGTGTGTTTATACATTTTTCTTTATCCATTCATCCATTAGTGGACTTTCAGGCTGTTTCCACAGTTTGGCTATTGTAGTTAATGCTGCAATAAACATCAGGGTATGTATATCCCTTTGAATTAGTTTTTTTTTTTTTTTGTATTTTTTGAGTAAATACCTAGTAGTGGAATTGCTGGATCATAGAGTATTTTTATTTTTAATTTTTTGAGGAACCTCCATACTGTTTTCCAGAGTAGCTACACCAGTTTGCATTCTCACCAACTGTGCAAGAGGATTCCTCTTTTTCCACAACCTTGCCAACACCTTTTGTTTGTGTCATTGATTTTTGCCACTCTGATGTTTGAGAAATGCTATCTAATTATGGTTTTGATTCATATTTCCCTGATACTGTGATCTTGAGCATCTTTTCATGTGTGTGTTGGCCATCTGTACGTTTTTGGAGAAAAGTTTATTCATGTCTTCTGCTCATTTCTTTAATTGGATTATTTGTTTTTTGGGTGTTGAGTTTTATATGTTCTGTATATATTTTGAATACTAACCCTTTATTAGATAGGTTATTTGCAAATATATTCTCCCATTCCATAGGATTCCTTATGTCCTTTGTTGTGTAAAAACAGGTTTTTATTTTGTTGAAGCCCCAATAGTTTATTTTTGCTTTTCTTTCCCTTGCTTCAGGAGATATATCTAGAAATTTGCTACAGCTTTGCTAAAATCTCTTCTAAGATTTTAATAGTTTAATATATCAGTTTTAGGTCTTTAATCTATATTAAATTTATTTTATGCAGCAAACCAAATTCAACAATACATTTAAAGAATCATTCATCATGATCAAGTGGGATTTATTCCTGGGATGCAGGATTGGTTTAATATTCACAAATAAATCAAGGTGATACATCACATTAATAAAAGAAATGATAAGAACCATATGATCATTTTAATAGATGCAGACAAAGCATTTGACAAAGTACAGAATTCATTCTTGGTAAAAAAAACCCTCAAGAAAGTAGATTTAGAGGGAATATACCTGAAAATCCAAAAGGACATATATGAAAAGCCTGCAGCTAATATCCTCCTCAATGGTAGAAAACTAGAATTTTCTTCTACAGTCAGGAACAAGACAGGGATGTCCACTCTCACTCTTATTTAACATAGTACTAGAAGTCCTAGACACAGAAATTGTACAACACAAAGAAATAAATGGCATTCAAATCAGCAAGAAAGTCAAACTTTCACCATTTTCAGATGGTATGATACTTTATACAGAAAACCCTAATGACTCCACCAAAAAATTGCTAATATTGATACATGATTTCAGTCAAGTCTCAGGATACAAAATCAATGTACAGATATCTGTTTCATTTCTATACCCTAATAATGAAGCAGTAGAAAGAAAAATTAAGGAATCGATCCCATTTATGATTGTATCAAAACCCATAAGATACCTAGGAATAAACCTAGCCAAAGATGTGAAAGACCTGTGCACTGAAAACTATAAAACACTGATGAAAGAAATTGAAGATGACACAAAGAAATGGAAAGATATTCTATGTTCATAGGTTGGAAGAAAAAATATTCTTAAAATATCTATCATCCCAAAGTAATCTACACCTTTAATGCGATCCCTTTTGAAATGTCAGCAGCATTTTCCATAGAGCTAGAAAAAACAATACTATAATTTGTACAGGACCACAAAAGAACCCAAAGACCCAAAGCAACCTTGAAAAAGAAAAGCAAAGCCAGAGGCATCACAATTCCAGATTTCAAGTTATTTTACAATGCTGTAGTGGTCAAAACTCAAAAATAGACACTTAATAGTGTCTATTGTGTTAATAGGAACACAATAGAAAACCCAGAAATGAGCCCACAACTATATGGTCAACCTTCAACAAAGCAGGAAAAAATATTCAATGGGAAAAAGATAGTTTCTTAAACGGTGTTGGGAAAACTGGACATAACATGGAAAAGAATGAAATTATACTACTTTCTTACACTATGAATTTCCTTTTTATCATTCTTTTTTTAAAGGATTTTATTTATTTATTCATGAGGGACACACACACACACACAGAGAGAGAGAGAGAGAGAGAGAGAGAGAGAGAGGCAGAGACACAGGCAGAGAGAAGCAGGCTCCATGCAGGGAGCCTGATGTGGGACTTGATCCCAGAATCTGGGGATCATGCCCTGGGCTGGAAGGCAGGCTCAACTGCCGAACCACCCAGGCATCCCCCACTTTATCATTCTTGTTTTGTGTATACACACTCAGTTTTTCTAAAACACTTCAAACAATATTGAATCATGTTGCCCATTTACCTCTAAATACTTAAATGTATTTTCTTGAAAGTTATTTTGCATGACCATAATACAATTATCAAGATCAGAAAATTATCAGTGATATAACAGTATCTAACTTACAGATTTTTTTTTACAAATTTCACCCCATTAATTCTCTTTATTGCAAAAAGGAAAATAAGTGGTTTTCAGGATTTGGATCTAATTCAGAATGAAAGATTTCACTCATTTCATTGTTTTAGTCTCCTGACTTTGTTATCTGCTACATTTTTTTTCATCCTTATTTTTACAAGGTAGACTATATCCTAAATTTAACAATGAGCTATAATCTATAATTATTTTTTAGCCACCTGTTCCCACTGCCCAGGAAAATACACTGAGTTCTAAATGTATTCATAGTTAAAGCTCAACATTAACTTTCATATTATCTTTTTCCAAATTTATTATCAACACTAATTGCCATAACAGCAAAATTTTACATGGAAAATGCACTCAGAATTGAGTTTATCTTGCCAGGAAAACAATCAATCATTTCTTTCCTTGGAGATGGATATACACCTTAGACAGCTAAGTATCCCTGTCATTTTCTCTTAAGAAAGAGGTAAAGGATATTTCCTGATCAGGCTCACAGATAACACACTTTGGGTAAAGATACAAGGATAATAAGGATGGTCAAAATCATTTCTCTCAGATTTTAACTCATTTTCAGTGTCTCAGGGCAGAAGAGGCAGTGGCAAAACAGGTTTACATAGCACTTGAAACCATGATAAAACCTCAAGATCTTATTTCTAAACAAAAATCAGTGGTCTCTCTGGACAAGCATCCTGCATAGTATTAAAGTTAAAAGAGAAGCAGGGCAGCTCTCTACCCCACAAAGGTGTGAAGGAAAAAAAGAAAACACAGTTCTGCATGGGAGCAAAACACACAACAAACTGCATTTCCCAGAAGCAGAGTAAACCACTCAAGTTCAACCCCCTCTTTGCTTAAAAACTATCAGTTCTTGGGATCCCTGGGTGGCACAGCGGTTTGGCACCTGCCTTTGGCTCAGGGCACGATCCTGGAGACCCGGGATCGAATCCCACATCAGGCTCCCGGTGCATGGAGCCTGCTTCTCCCTCTGCCTATGTCTCTGCCTCTCTCTCTTTCTCTCTCTGTGACTATCATAAATAAATAAAAATTTAGAAAAAAAAAACTATCAGTTCTTAAATGACCCCCAACTGCTTCCCTCTATTAAATCATGCACATAAATTTCTCAGGGGTGAGAACCTCTGGAAAGGAGAGAAATAAATGGTTTTGAAGCAAATGAATTTGGGATCCCAAAAGAGTGGTCCCTAACTTGTTTTGAGAGGAATTAGAGAAGGTAGCTGATGTAGGTAATATGTGAGGGCCTTTGGTGGAGGATGAAGAAATAGTCAGTAAAGCAGAGTGAGGATGGATTATTTTGGTGCAATAGGAGCAAAGGTGAAAGAGAACATGCTACAGTTAGGAGAATGCTTGATTTCACTATACTTGAGCAGAGTTTTATGTAGAGAGAAGATGTGGAGACATATGTGGTTAACAGAGAAAGTTGTATCGCTAGGCTGGGGTTGAATCTTTGATATTCTTTCTCTTTGTGGCAGCTTATTTGGAAGACTTATAGATCTATGAGGGGTTTAAGTGGTGGAATGAATTCCTGCCTAAATCATATTCATATTTCAGAATACTCTCTTAGAAAGTAATGGGAAGTGTTAATGGATTAGGCAAGAATAAATAATAAGGAGTGGCAACTGGTAGAGGAAAGTTGATTAAAAAGTTATTAACAGAGAGATCATGAGAAACAGTTATGGCATAAAGGACCGGAAGGCATTGGTCTGAGTGTTCATGTATTAGAGATTGATTGAAATGTAACATTTTCATGCTTTTTAGCACGCTGTCCGCTTGTCTACTTCTGTCCTCTTTTCCTTTCTTATTTCAAAACCATCCTACAGTCAGATCTTCTATAAGTATTTGAAGGAAAAAATGCAGATTTTGTGTTTGCAGAACACAAAAACTAGCACTTTTTTGGTCAAAATATACTATACTTCCCTGTTCAGCAGAGACTTCCTAAAAACAGCTAGCTTAACTTGACAAATAGGATTTATACCCCTGACAAATGCTGATACAAAAACCCTAAAGAAAATACTATAAAATGGAACTCAGTGGCACATTAAGAGGTTATACCCCTTGACCAAGTTGAGATAAAGAATGGTACAACACACAAAAAGCAATGTGATATATCATATTAAGAGAATGAAGGACAAAAATCACATGATAATCTCAAATGATGCAGAAAAGCATTTGACAACATTAAATCCCTTCATGATAAAAAACACACAACAAACCGGGAACAGAAGGAAATGACCTCAACATCATAAGGGTCATATAAGAAAAGTCCACAATTAACACCAGAGTTGATGGTGACAAACTGAAAGCTTTTCTACTAAGATCGGGAACAAAACAGGGATTCCTATGCTCACACTTCTATTCAGCATAATACTGGAATGTATTAATGTAACTGGAGTAATGAGGCAAGAAAAATAAGAAAGGAAAACATTAAAATGTGACAGCAAGAGTAAGATTATCTCCCTCACAGATAACATGATCCTCAAAAACTCTAGAGATTCTATAAAAATCTTTAGAATCTTTAGAACAAATAAACATATTTGGAAAACTTTCTGGATACAAAATCAATATACAAAAATCAGTTGCGTTTCTACACATTAACAATTAGCAACTCAGAAGGACAATTGAAAAATCCTATTTACAATAGCATCAAAAATAATAAAATACTTGGAATAAATTTAACCAAGGGGGAATGGTGAAAGACTTGCATACTGAAAGCTATAAAACATTGATTAAAGAAATTTGAAAAGGAACAAATAAATGGAGAGGCATTCTGTCTTCATGGATTGGAAACATAGTATTTTTTAATGCCCATACTTCACAAAGTAATCTACAGATTCATTCAATCCTTATCTAAATCCTAATGTAATTTTTTCAAATGGGAAAATCTTCCTAAAATTTATATGGAACCCCAAAGGATCCCAAATAGCCAAAATACTCTCCAAAAAGAACAAATCTGGAGGCTTCATACATTCTGGCTTCAAAAAATGTTACAAAGCTATATGGAATCAGAACAGTAGGGCACTGGTATAAAGACAGGCACAGACAACAGAATAGAGAGACTGTATAGAACAACAGCAGGGGGAGGAGGGATTTGTTTCTTTTTCCTGACTAATTGAGGTAGTACATTTTTGCCTCATTTTCATTTACTCTTAGATTGAGATTAAGCACTGAATAAATGAGACCATAATCTTTCCTGGGTCTCCAGATTGCAGAGAACAGACTGTATGACTTCTCAGCCTCCATAATCATGTGAGCCAATTTCTCATAATAAATACATCATCTATATTCACACATCAACACTCATTCAATTGGTTTAAGACTAATACATATTAGTCTTAGCAATGACTTCCTGGATAGAATACCAAAACACAGGTGACAGGAATAAAATGAATTTGTAGGACTACATGAAGCTAAAAAGTTCCTATGCAGTATCTCAAACAGAGTCAATAAGCAAGCTGTGGAATGGGAGAAAATATTTGTAAAACATGTATCTAGTAAGGAGTTAATTTAAAAATTATATAAGGAAGTCAACTGAATATAAAAACAACTGAATATAAAAAAAATCAATAAAAAGACTTAGTCATTTCTCCAGAGAAGACATACAGTGGCTAAGAGGCATATGACAAGAAGCCCAACATCAGTCATCATCAGGAAAATGCAAATCAAAACTAAAACGAATGATCTCCTCATTCACTCAAGCATTGTATTATCAAAAACAAAAACTCAAAAAAATACCAAGTATAGGAAAGTATATAGAGCAACTGGAACCCCTGAGCCCTGTTGGTGGGAATGCAAAATGGTGCATCATGGAGGTTCCTCAAAAAATTAAAATAGAGCTACTATACAATTTAGCAATCTTCTGAGTATTGATCTAGAAGAATTGAAGTCAGAATCTCAATGAGATGGTTCCATTTTCACTATAACATTATTTACAATAGCTAAAATAAAAAAAAATCCACATATCCATCTATAGAGGAATGGATAGAGAAAAAGGTCATGTGTCTATACAATGGGATATTATTCCTCTTTAAGGAAGGAAATCCTGTCACATACTACAACAAAAATGAAACTTGAAGACAGTTTGCAAAATGAAGTAAGCCAATCACAGAAGGAAAACTACTGCATACTTCCACTTCTATGAAATACATAAAGTTGTCAAATGCCTACAAGGAGTAGAATGATGGTTGCCAGTGACTTAGAGGAAGAGAAAACAGAGTTACCATGCAATGGATATAGACTTTGTTGTGCAAGATATAAAAAGTTCTAAAAAGCTGTTGTATAATAATGTAACAAAATAGTTAATAAAACTAAGCATACAGCACAGCATTAGTTAATAGGACAGATCTCATGTTAATGTAGTTTATAGAATAAAAAATGAATTATGTCAACAACCCTAGTCCTAACTCATTTTTTTTCAAATGATTCCAATTGTTATGAATATTCCTGAGCACCTACCATGAATCCTCCATTATCAGCTACAGGAGATGCAGTTGAATCAAAGAGACAAAATTCTCTGCCTTCACTGTAGATAATATTTCAATAAATACCTTAAGGTAAGCCTCCTTGATCATATGTGAGAGTTTTTCCTTAATGGGGGACAGCAAGAAGAAAAAGTCCTGGTCTCAAATATCAGGGATTTTAGGGTCAATTTGCCTTCTTAATCAGTTTTGTCTATTATATTTGTGCAATCTTTCTATTGTGCATAAGCTACTTTACTGATAACATTTTGGGTAATATTTAAAAATCAAAATTTTAGATAACAGGATATCTTGGTAATTTGCTGTGATAAAGTTAAAGAATACAGTTTTACTAAGATTCTTCATATTAAACTTTTTAAAATGATCTTTTAGCATTATAGGAAAATATGCTCCTCACTTCTCCTACAGTTTTTTTCTTTCACTTTCTTCAAAAATATTGATGAGTAAAAACAAAGTATCTTTCTCAAGATACTAAGTAGGTAAGTTCTCTTAAGAAGAAATTGAATAAATAAAATAAAATAATTGAATAAATAAAACAAGCCATGATTTAAAGTAACACATACCAACACAAAACATAGGGGATGATACATTGTTGAAGACTATATTATTCACTAATGCCACCTGGCTCAGAGTGCAGCTTTGCTCAAATGTGTTGAGAAAAAAGAAAAAAAAAAACTTATTAGCAAGTAAAATTTGTTTTAAATATGTGGACAAAAGTGGATGTAATAGTTTTTCACCATGGTGGACTTAGTTAAACTCTTGCTATATTTTAATTACTGGGTTAGTTTGGATTCTCCAGTGTAACAAAAGTTATTAGTTTGGGTCCCATATATCCATTTCACCCATACCATTCATATTTATAGTGATTGACTTATTAGTATGAATGGGCTTATATGGTTACTAAGACAGAGAAGTCCACAATCTGCACTTGGGAAACTGGAGACCCAGGAGACCTAATAGCATAGTTCTAGGCTGAGATTAAGGTCTGGGACCCAGGGGATGCCTGGGTGGCTTAGTGGTTAAGCATCTGGCTTTGGCTCAGGGCATGATCCTGGAGTCCCAGGATCAGGTCCCACATTGGGCACCCTGAAGAGAGTCTGCTTCTCCCTCTGCCTGTATCTCTCATGAATAGATAAATAAAATCTTAAAAAAAAAAAAAAAGTCTGTGACCAAGGAGAGCCAATGGTAAAAGTTCCAGTCTGAAGGCAGGAGAAGATTGATATTCTAGCTCAATCAGTCAGCAAGTGAAGTTCCTGTTTTCTCACCATTTTTATTCTATTTACTTCTTAACTGAATGAGTTCCACTTACCACTAGGAGGGCAACGTGCCTTACTCAGTCTACCTAATTCAAATGTTCTTATTCAGAAACAACCTCAGACACATCCAGAACAACATTTGAACAAATATCTAGGAATGCCATGGCCGAATCAAGTTGACACACAAAATTAACCATCACAAGATCACCTCTTGTCAACTTGGTATACATGTACATATACACTTGTTTATATATAGGTATGTGTATATAAAGGTGTGTGTGCGTGTGTGTGTGTGTGCACACGTATGCATATACTTAGACCATAATTTATCTCCAAATAAAAACAGTAACAGAGTCATAATTATGCCTAACAGGAAACAACTATGTTGTATACAACCAACAATGCAATAACCCCTTCTACAGAAGAGGAGGTAAAGTCCTTTAGTGATATATATTCTTTTCCTTGATATCCCATAATTTAACTGTCATGGTATTACTACCTATCTGGTACTGTGAGTCCTCAAAAGGCCATTCTATTGTACTATTAAGCAGCTGCTTCAGGAGGTTGGCAATACAGTAAGCTAATAAATCCCATGAGCATGAGCCTACTGCCATACTTCTTCAAGCTGTGAGTACAAAAGCATAAGCTTTTGAAAGCAAGCTTATGAAATAAGCAGTCAGAAGCAATCCTATGAAATACCATGATGGTGAATAAGGGATTCAGGAAATCTAGGTCTGATAGTTTTGGGAGAAGCATTGTATTCAAGGCAAATTTTTATTGAGTCAGCATTCATTCTTGTAAGAACAAAATGTTGCCCCTTTCATAATGGAAGTGGTCCAGTCTTTACCTAATAGTAACCTAAACAACCCTGGGGAATGGTGTAATACTGGGGACTCTGTTCTTCTCTGTTGGTAGATTGAACATTCTGCAGTAGCCATAGCCAGGTCAAACCTGGTGAGTGAAGTCTACTGCTGAGCCCATGCATATCTCCCAATGCTGTCATCATAGCTACTTTACTCATGAGTCCCTTGGATGATGGCAGGAGTGACTGGGAAAGAGGCTGATGGCATCCACAGAACATGTCACCCTACCTATACATTGAGCCTTTGGTAAGAATTCACAGGGAACAAAAATATCTTCATGTTTTTTGCCCATTCAGTGAAGTCTACCCATTGCCTCTTCCCCAAATTTCTTCATCACAAATTTATCAATCATGCTCTTGCCAAGTCACTGATCATTCATCTAAACCATTGGTCCCAGCTCTGAATTGGTATATAATCACTTCTGGCCATTTCCTCTTCTAAACAAAATGAACAGCCAGGTACAATGCTTACAGTTCTGCCCATAAAGAGGATTTCCCTTCCCCATTGTCCTTCAGGGCTGTCCCAGAAAAGGGATGTAGTCATCCACTTTTGGATAGTGTCTGCATATCATGCACAACCATCTGTAAATCAGGCCTAGATCTTCTCTTCTTCTGTCCAATGATCATAAGGAGCTCCCAAAGAGGCCATAGGTACCATATAGCAGGTTTGGGGACCACAGAATTTGAGCCACTTCTTCATGTAACTTGCTTGTGCCTTCAGGGCCTACCCAGGGCTGATCAAGTATAAACTGTTTTCATTTGATTATAAAATGCTGCTTTGCATGAAGTTTGTGGCTTGGTGGTTCAGCTAACACTGAATTCATGATGAGATGCTCAGGTCTCATGGTAACCTGATGGTCAATGATTAATCATTCAGTCTTTCCTTAGGCCCAGTAGCAAGCCAAGACTTGTTTTGCAAAAGAAGAGTAGATCAAAAGGAGAATAGCAGAGCTGTGCTCCAAAGTTCTAAGGGCTTGTGCTATGATTCAATTGTAGGGAACTACCAAACTTCAAACATCAACCCTATTTTCCATGTCAAGAGCTGTTAAATGTGGTAGTTCATGTGGCCCACGTGGTAGAGCAATTTGTTCAATAGCCTGGATCTAGTGCAGAGCCTTCTCTTGTTCTATGCCTCACTCAAAATAGCAGCCGTTGAGCTGGAGTAACATCCAAATGAGGAACATGTTGCCTCTAAAATTGAAAGGGTTCTCCCTTCAAAAAAATAAAATAAAATCTAAAGGGACTAAAATCTAAAGGATTATGCCATAAGGCATAATCTCTATTTTGATTATGGGAAGGGCCAGATACAATACCTTAGCCTTCACTTTTAGAAGGGAGATATCAAAATACCCCTAAGGCAGAACATACCAGCAGGCTATTAGAACCTTAACTGAGGTAGAAGGTCCCTGAATTTGTCAGATTTCCCACCCTCTGATTACAGAGGTCTGACCAACTAGTCTAGAGTAGTTGCTATTTCTCATTCACTAGATTAAATCAGCATAATGACATCAATGTAGTGAACCACTGTGATAGAGCTAGTGTAAGGGAAAGGCAATCAAGATCCTGCAGAACTAAATTATGGCATTAACCTGGAAAAATTATATACTCCTGTGGTAGGTCAGTAAAGGTGTATTGCTGGTCTTGCCAGTGCTTCTGTTGAGCTTTATGGACAAAGTGGATAAAAAGGTGTTGACCAGATGAGTATCAGCATACTAGGAAACAAGGAATGTGTTAATTTGCTCAAGAAATGGAACCACAGTAACAACTCAAGTCACCATGCACCTGGTTAAACTTACAATGAGCCACTGTCATTCTACACTGGTAAAATAAGCACCTTGAATGGGAATGAAGTAGGAATCACCATCCCTGGATCCTTCAAGTCCTTGACGATGATGCTAATCTCTGCAATCTCTCCAGGAATGAGGCACTGCTGACTTTATTTTTTCTATGGTTTTATTTATTTATTTATTTATTTATTTATTTATTTATTCATTCATTCATTCATTCGAGAGACAGAGAAAGAGTTAGAGACATAAGCAGAGGGAAAGAAGACTCACCATGGAGAGCCCAATGTGGGACTTGATCCCAGGACCCCGGGATCATGACCTGAGCCAAAGGCAGATGCTCAATCAGTGAGCCACCGCGGTACCCCGTGTTTGATTTTCAACAATCTCTGTCCTGTGCCTACAGTTAGATCTGGGTCTCCTTCTGGAAACACATAGAAACTTTCAGGTCATTTATATGGTACTTAAGCTGAGAATTCAAATATTTTTTTTCTATGTATAGAAATTGGTACATAAACTTTTGGAAGCTGAAAAGTCTCAGTATCTATGGTTGTCAGGTTGGAGACCCAGGACAGCTAGTGATCTAAATCCCAATCTAAGGGCAAGTGAAGACTAATGCTCTAGGTCAATTAGGCAGGTGAAATTCTCTCTTTCCTGAGTCATTTGGTCTAGTCAGGTTTTCAAGTCATTAAATTGATTTCCCATGCTGCACTAGAAAGTCCATCTTTTTTATTCAGTATACGTATTCAAAGGTGAATCTCATTTGGAAACACCTTCCAGACATACAACAATGATTGTGCACTCCATGGCCAGCAAGTGACACTTAAAATTAAGTGTCACTATTACTATTCTAAATGGCAAAGTTGTCTAGAAAATGACCCCAAACCACCAAAATGAATGTACCAAATATCCCCAAGAGTAGATCACCAATGACTAGATATTTACTTAAATGTTTACTGACTACAACCAATGAATATTTATGATAAAAATTATGAACAATGTCTTTAATGAAAAGTTAGGCTAGTATCCAATTCCACGACTAGGCTGATTATGTTGTTTATTCCATGTTTAAATTCATAACTAATTTGTTGTTTTCTTTGAGTATATTTATTAAAGTCCATGTGATGTTCTATTCAAACACATTGAACATTGGCATTCCAATGAAATCATTAAACTCTTACTTTTTTGGTACCTTTAGTAAACTGTAATGTCATATTTTGAATCTAAATGGTAATCAAAACACTGTAAATGATGTGACTTAGTTTATTAAATGTGCTAATTGATTTTAAAAACTGAATATGATAACTGATAAGACTATGCAAATGTAAAACATTAAACATGATTTGAAAACAAAAAGATACCCAAATCTGTTAAAAACTATTATTTACGAATGTAGATGTTACATCGTGATATATTTTTATGTGTAATACCACTACATAAAAACTATTTTATAACTGCTTTAATTTTATTAAGAATTTTCTATTGTCAGAATAAAATGAGTTCAGAAATATTATGCAACCAAAAGAAAAAAAAAACAAGTAAATAAACAGAAGGTTAGACTTGTAAATATAACTGTTCTTAATAAAGGATGGCTAAAAACAGTCTCTGTGTTCCTTTAAATTTTATATTTTCTTTAGGCTTTGCCCATTTTACTTCATATTTGATACTAGTATGCCCACTCTCATATATTTGCTATATTCCTTATCATCTGCAACCCCAAAGTGGACATAGGTCCCTTTTTGTTCACAGAAACAATGCTGTTTGTTCAAAAGGTCATCCTAAACTACAAGACAACCTACAGAATGGGAGAAGATATTTGCAAATGACGTATCAGATAAAGGGCTAGTTTCCAAGATCTATAAAGAACTTATTAAACTCAACAGCAAAGAAACAAACAATCCAATCATGAAATGGAAAAAAGACATGAAGAGAAATCTCACAGAGGAAGACATAGACATGGCCAACAAGCACATGAGAAAATGCTCTGCATCACTTGCCATCAGGGAAATACAAATCAAAACCACAATGAGATACCACCTCACACCAGTGAGAATGGGGAAAATTAACACGACAGGAAACCACAAATGTTGGAGAGGATGCGGAGAAAGGGGAACCCTCTTACACTGTTGGTGGGAATGTGAACTGGTGCAGCCACTCTGGAAAACTGTGTGGAGGTTCCTCAAAGAGTTAAAAATAGACCTGCCCTATGACCCAGCAATTATACTGCTAGGGATTTACCCCAAAGATGCAGTGAAACGCCAGGACCCCTGCACCCCGATGTTTCTAGCAGCAATGTCCACAGTAGTCAAACTGTGGAAGGAGCCTCGGTGTCCATCGACAGATGAATGGATAAAGAAGCTGTGGTCTATGTATACAGTGGAATATTCCTCAGCCATTAGAAACGATGAATACCCACCATTTGCTTCGACGTGGATGGAACTGGAGGGTATTATGCTGAGTGAAATAAGTCAATCGGAGAAGGACAAACATTATATGGTCTCATTCATTTGGGGAATATATAAATAATAGTGAAAGGGAATAGAAGGGAAGGGAGAAGAAATGGGTAGGAAATAACAGAGAGGGAGACAGAACATGAAGACTCCTAACTCTGGGAAATGAACTAGGGGTGGTGGAAGGAGAGGAGGGTGGGTGGTGGGGTGACTGGGTGACGGGCACTGAGGGGGGCACTTGACGGGATGAGCACTGGGTGTTATTCTGTATGTTGGCAAATTGAACACCAATAAAAAATAAATTTATTATTAAAAAAATAAAAAAATAAAATTGAAAAAAAAACCAAAAACAAAAAGGCCATCCTATTTTTCTTCTGAACATAGAAGATGATATTACCCTGCTTCTTTATATCTGGAGAGGACATGTAAGTAATTGTAGCCAATATAATACAGAAGTACAACACACAAGGATGCATGCCTTTTCCACATCTGATATTTGATGAGAAACAAAACTCTCAAACACAATCTTCACTCTTCCTCTTCCATAGTGACTCTGAAGGTCACATATTGTGGGCACAATACCCAAATGAAAGAATTTTAGATGGTGAGGTCACTTCTATGGAAGACAGCCATCTCAACTAGGAATATCTACCTTGGAAACTGCATAAATGAGAAACTTCTTGTTAATCCACTGACATTTTGGAATTGCTGTAATGTAATGTATTTACTTGTAATGCTAAGCTGGCTTAATTTATTTTTTTTTAAGATTTTATTTATTTATCCCTGAGAGACAAAGAGAGAGGCAGATACATAGGCAGAGAGAGAAGCAGGCTCCATGCAGGGGACTCCACGTGGGACTTGATCCTGGATCTCCAGGATCATGCCCTGGGCCGAAGACAGGCACCAAACCACTGAGCCACTCAGGCATCCCAGCTTAAATATATTAAAAAAACAAAAACAAAAACAAAAAACTAAAACCCAAGTGTTAAATAGTTTTGGTGAATATTGAATACACACTGTCTACCTCATTTGAAACATTGAAATTTTGGCTGTTGGCCTCATATACACTGTCCTATTCAAAAGGATAGTCTAGGAAATCTCTATTATTGTCAAGAAAAAAAAAAGGCTGGGACATTTTCACATGCAAATATCTTGATTCTTTAGTTCCTGATAATGGGATTGCTTGCATAAGCTATAAAACAACTTCTACCAACTACTCAGAACTTCCTTCTATATAAATGATGCCATATAGGGAGAGAGATAATGAGTTAGTCTCCTGTTGCCTATCATTGAGGCTCCCACTTCTCTGTTTTCATTTCTGATTTCTTCCAAGATAGGTGAAGCCACGCATTTCACTCTTTTAGATAAGACAGTTAACTTCATCCCTATAAGTAAAATAGAATAATATACTCTTGCTAATATCATACATGTTCCAAAGGTTATAGATATACTGAAGTGACTCGTTTTATCACAAATCATTTTGTAAGGTAACTCCAAATATTATAAGTAAAATAGAACATTCAGCATAGTTCTCTCAGGAGTAGTTAGGAAAAGTCAAGTAATTTGGTATCTTTGTATACATTATCAAATAAAATATTTTGGTAAGTCAGACTCAAACATAAAATATCAAAAGACTGATAAAAAGATTAACATAAACTATTGAGTATGTAAAATATTTACTATATTCTATAAAACAACTTCAAGAGTAAGAGATACAGGTTATTATATTGCAACCACGGTATTAATCAGCAATTAAATGTAATGGTTTTCTCTATCAATTTTAAAAGCAACACAGGTGTCCTTTAAACTAATTTGTGCACTTAAACCTCAAATACTGGAAAATATTTCTTTAGCCAAAAAACCCAGAAGTTCAGATTCTTATAATAGACTCCCATGAATATATGGTCTCAATAGAATAAATCATTATTTTTGCTGCTTCCATGTACAGAAGGGGCAAATAGAAGCAGACCAGTGATAAAACAACATAATTTACACAGAGATAGTAGAGACATTCTTTTTATAGTTATGTTCTGTGTAATCCTATTTTTATTATTTTGCGAAAAATAATCACTCTGATATCTTTTCACTTTCTATTTTTCCCAAGTGCTCCTTGGAGGTAATCCTCTAAATTCTCTTGTACAAATTTCAGTTGGAAGAGAAATTGATTCAGAAGGGTGATAAATATGGAAAAGTTATTTCAATAAAAACTGTACACCTAAGATATTTTTAAATATTTCCCTGTTTGCTGAATGTTTGTGTTCTATAAAGTAGCATCTCTAGTCTAGAAGATTTAATGACTTTCTGATGCTTTTTCCACAATCCAAGAAGTCTGAAAAAGGCCTCTATCAATGCAATATAGATGAATTGAGCTGAAGATAACCAGGTATCAGAAGAAAATAAAATAATTATGTTCCATTTTTTCCTTATGTATCCCTTCTAGGGTATAGCCACAGTAAATTTTGGAAAACTAAAAATAGGACCCATGCCTATATGGAAGTTAAAACATCTTAGCAGCCAATCATCAATTTGTATCTCATTTCCCAAATCTACATTTCTTTTTTCATTCCCAATGTTATTTCCTCCGTCAAGTTTTCATTATTTTTTTCCTTAACCCTGTTTTAGAGTCTGGATTTCCTGCAACTAATTTCTGTATTCCATTCCATCATCTCAAATGCTAGTTTCTACAGAAAGAATTATTTCTTCAAAATCCATATAGATAATGTCATAGCCCAGGTAATTCCAGAGTGCCTATTGAATAATGGAGATATTTTAGTTTTACATTGAAAAACCCTTCAGAATATGCCCACCTCTTTAACGTCCTAACTTTTCTCCTTACAAACTTGAAGTTTCAGCCAAGCAAATTTCAAGCACCTGCCTGAATACTCCACATCCTTTAGAAACTCTATGTCTTTATACATGCTTTTATCTTTTTAAAAGATTTATTTATTTATTTATTTATTTATTTATTTATTTGAGAGAAAGAGAACGAGAGAGAGAGAGAACACATGCACACAAATGGGGGACAGGGCAGAGGGAGAAAGAGAAAAAGGATTTAAAACAGACTCCATGCTGAGCAGGGAGCCAGACACAGGCCCAATCCCACAATCCTGAAATCACTACCTGAGCAGAAATCAAGAGGCAGACCCTAATTGAACTGAGCCACCCAAGTATCCCTCCTTCTATCTTTTAATAAGTATTCCCACTTTTTAGATGGTTATATTTCAATTCCTTTTCTAAGACCCCAAAGGAACACTATTTCTCTTTAGGTTAAGTCACCTAGAAAATTGACATATTTTTCCTTCTGTATTCTTATAGGACTTTGTTCATGTCCTATAATTTACCTGTTGGAGTCATGCTAAAGTTTGTTGAAATTAATATATCATTTAATTGACTCTTTTGGCAAATGTTTGGTGAGAAATTTGATATCTCCACTAAGATTTTGCAAATTCCTGGAAATACAGGTTCATATAATCCCTTCTTGCTCAGTGAACAATCCTGGTTGAACTCTGAAGAACAGGTTTCTTTTTTGCCATAGCAGTACTGTACCTGCATTTTATGTAAAAAAAAAAATCAATTTAGGAGTACGGTCATCTTTACTTCTGTTTCACCAAAACACCACTGAAATAAGCTAAGTGAACTTCAAATAAGTCTGAAGTGGATCAAACTTCTTCATTGCTTTAGTTCCTTTATGATTTCTGTTTTGTCCCTGAAATTACCAGGTGTATCACACTCACACATAGAATACACACACACACAATGTATAGCAAGTAATCTCATCATAATTATTCTCTAGATGAAAATAAAATTTGTCGTCTGCTCTACAATTTCAGTGTAGCTTATCATGTTACAAATTTAAATAGAAAGCAACTATGACAGAGAAGAACGATATTTTAGTAGGAATGGAGCTTTTGGATGCTAAATATGGTTTTAAATAGATTTTCCCTACAGATACATTTCTGTAAGAGGCTTTTATTGGTGGTCATTCAACTAACATTGAACTTAAATACCTTAGATATTTAGACCATGTTGTATTCTTTTATTTTATTTTTTTTATTTTTTGACCATGTTGTATTCTTTGAAAACCTAGCAAGAAGTAAAATGCCTTGCATATATCAGGCATAAAAGAGACATTTATTGACTCAATAGAGAGAACTGAACAATCCTTTCAATTTATATTTCCTTTCTAGATAAATGAGATTAACTATTTTTGAAAACATTATATGGAAACCAATAAAGACTTTCTATCTAAAGAAATGGTTATGAATAATGGACTTGAATTATTTAAAGATTAGATATTTTCCTAAAATCTATAGTTCATGCAGAATCTGAGAAGTGCTCACAATAGTAACAATTTACTTAGCAGATGGATCTATATTCCTAGCACTAAAATTGTTGTGTCTGGAAATCAAAATTCTGGTTCATTTTCCATGTTATTACATGACTTGTAACAACACATTAAAGCTTGATAAAAATTGGTATTTTATTACATTAAATATTTAATATTTTCACATTTAAAAAATCTATGCAGAAATTACACTTCTACTGATACAGTAAATAGATAATGCGTATATTAGAATTCAATTTGTAATGCTTTTTCTTTTTAATGTTTTTAAAGATTTATTTTGGAGTGAGCAAGAGAGGAGGAATGGGGGGAGGGGCAAAGGTGGAAGGGAGGGGATCTCATGGAGACTCCCTGCTGAGTGCGGAGCTCAACACAACACTGGACTCAGTCCTTCAACCCTGAGATCAGGACATAAGCTAACATCAAGAGCTGGCCACTCAACTGACAGAGCCACCTAGGTACCCCAATTTGTATTGCTTTTTAAAGTTTGCTACAATGTAAGGCATGATGAGATAAATGAATAGAGATAGAAGACAAAGGCTGGTTAACAGTTAACCAAACAATATCATATCCTAAGTAAAGAAAATTGCAAATTATCCTCAAGGCAATATGATAAATCCAAAAGAAAAAACCCAAGCATGCTTGCATCAGCAGTTCTTCTACATAATAGACCAGGCTGATTGTTTTTAAGATCACAGGTGACAAAATACACTCAGCTAGTTTCTAATTCCTTTTTAGTGCCCCATTCTTAAATACCAACAGAGTCAAGGATCATCACATATTTGAATAAGGAAATTAGATAAAGCAAATTAAAAGAAAATAATTCATTATAAAATTTAAAAAGGAAATATTAAAAGTAATAGTCATTATGATCAGACAAGTGATAAAATTTATGATGCCAAACTTGGTTCCTAGACAGGTTTTAAAAGCATAAGCAGAATTATAATTGTATTAACTGCAGTATTAACTTAGCTCTGTTTTGTTCCCTACTTATGTTTTAATGCACCTCTTAATCTCATGCATAATCAATCACTGACTTTGCCCTTTTATCCTTAATCTCTGTTTACTTACTGATTGTAGAAACCTAATGGAGACTGGAGGGTAACATTTGTCTTGACATATCTAATCATACCAAGTCTCAAATAGTGCCTCAGTACCCACAATAATGGTTGCCTCTAGATTCTTTCAAGGCCTCCTGCGTTCAAGGTTTCAAAAAACTCCTTACTATCCTCTCATGCATATACACTGCCCCTAGACTCAACAAGGCCAGGCAGCTTTGAGATGATCCCCTGTCTTCTTACTGAGCTGCCTTTTTGATAATAAATTTTCTTGGCTTCAAAACCAGTGTCTCAGAGATTGGTTTACTGTGCATTGGGTGCATGGACATGTCTGAGTTTGGTAACCATTACAGTATCTATGAATCAAGAAACATACCATAAAAAATTTTGAGAAATTATAGTAGAAATGAAAAACTAACAACTGGGATATAAGGCTAAGAAATCTCTAAGAAAAGAACAAAAAAGAGTAAGATTTAAAATAGGAGAAAGCACATAAGAAACTAGAAAAATTTGAAAAGAGGAAATTACAGAGCAGAGAAAATAATTAAAGAAATATTTTAAAACCCTTCCCTGAATGGAAGGATGCAAACTATCTATTGCAAAGGACCATTTAAGACCCATGCAAATGAAAGGGAAAACAATAATCTTTAACAAGGCATATGATATTTCAAAATGTATAATTTTTCTCTTTGTCTTTTACAAGTTTTGAAGAATGAAATCAAATATACAACAAGGGGACCTGGGTGACTCTGTCAGTTAAACCTCAGATTCTTGATGTCAGATTAGGTCAGGATCTCAAGGTCATGAAAACAGCTCCAGGAGCCCTGCATCTAGCTCCATGCTTGGCTTGGAGCCTGCTCAGAAACCTCTCTCCATCACCCTCTATCCTCCCCAACTCCCACCACTCTCTTTCTTTCTCAAAAAAAAAAAAAAAAAAAGACAAAGCAAAACACATTTCATAGAAAAGATCAGGAATAAAACTACAGAGCACTTCTAAACACTATTCAGAAACCATATTAGAAAAAGCTCTTTAAATTCTGACATAACAAAATTTCCGGTCCAAAATTCTATACCCAAACTCCCAGGAAGTGAGAAGATAAGCATATTTTTACATCAGAAGGATTTCAAAATAATGAGTTCACATGCATCTGCTTTTAGAAATCTTTAGGAGTATGTGCTACATCTAAGCAGGAGATTAACACAGAAGGAAGACATTGGATTGTGGGAAAGGGATCTTATGCAAGGGCACAGTGACAGGAAGTCTCAGAGCTGAAGGGTCCTTGCAAACCCTTGACTTTGCAACAGGTCTAAAAAGTAACCAGTCAAGACTGGACCATGTCAAAAGCCTCAAAAGAGACTTTTTCAAGAAGATGAAATTTTAAAAATAAGTTACTGAACTTATGGAGTAGAGTTTAACATTATTGGAAGAGAGCTGAAAGTTAAACCAGTGCAAAACAAAAATGAAGTAAAATGTATAAAGATACTACATGTTAGTGAGAGGGAAAATAAGAGTTCTAATAAAAGAAATATTAGTATAATATACTGCATGGCTCAGCTCTGAATAGTATTTAAATAGTCATAATGTGTGGATTTTATTTTATTTTATTTTATTTTTTTATAAATTAATTTTTATTGGTGTTCAATTTACCAACATACAGAATAACACCCAGTGCTCATCCCGTCAAGATGTGTGGATTTTAATATACTTTTTAATATGATTTGTTTTCATATGCTTTTAGTATGTTTTTAAAGCACTGGTTTTATTTCTTTTTTTTATTTTTATTTTTTACTGGTTTTATTTCAAATATAAATTTAATAGCATTTTCTTACATTTTTTATACTATCAAAATATTGACAGGATAAGGCAGTAGGAAGTGGTTATAAGTGTGGAGAGATACAGAGTTTAGAGATTGTAAAAGAGCTAAGTCCTCACCTTCCAAAATGTAATATCAATAAATAATGTCAAAAATGGGAAAGAATACAAACATGCATTCAAAAATAAGGATATAAAAAGCAAACCTTTTTATGAGATGGAAGATGTCGGGATCCCTGGGTGGCGCAGCGGTTTGGCGCCTGCCTTTGGCCCAGGGCGCGATCCTGGAGACCCGAGATCGAATCCCACGTCGGGCTCCCGGTGCATGGAGCCTGCTTCTCCCTCTGCCTGTGTCTCTGCCTCTCTGTGTGTGTGTGTGTGACTATCATAAATAAATAAGAAAAAAATTAAAAAAGAATGGAAGATGTCAGTGGTATGCACTATATATTAACATTTGTTGTAGGACTTTTCATTTTAAAAATGGGTGTATAACAAAAATTCTTATCACATTCAGGAAACTCATCACCTCTTTTATGATGAGTTTATGGTGAGGGAAGACAGGTAAGAACATAAAGGTGTATTTCTATATATTGCTTTTAGAAACTGAAATATCTTTCAAGGACACAACTCTGCTCTACCATGACATTTGGTACCAGAAGTCATTCAGTATCAGAAGACATCTGCCATCCCCTACAACTGTACTATTAGAATGTAAAACTATTTGACAATTTTCCCCAAAAAAGACTACGAAAAAAGAAACACTCCATTAGTCTTAATTCCATGTGTTGAATATTCAAATACATTTACACAATTCACTGAAAATAAAAAATTAATACATTAAGAATTAATGTAACAATTAACCAATTGTTACAAAGTATTAAGAATATTTATAAGTTTTAACTTCAAGATTATGGTATTTTGTTCTCTGAAAGTCTCATGTAAATATGAATTTGCTTTCTATTTAAATGTTTACTTTTTTACTTACCTTCTAAAATATTTCCAGAACACAGAGAATGGATTTCTAATGAGTTAGTTTTTGTCATTTCTTTATGTACCATTTCTCACAAAATTTAATGGAGTAGGCATAACATCAAATGTAAATCTCTCCTAAAAAATGGGTATTTTACTATCTTAACAGAACTTTAAAATAGATGTACCTCCGATTTCTGGCCTGGCACCTACAGAGCTTCAAAAGTAACCCCTAAAAAGTAAGAAGCTGAACTGACAAATCAACAAATCTTCTGAGATCCACAAGAAAGGTGAGGTTAGTGGGCAAACTGCTGCTCCCAAAATTGGATAGTCAGACAGGTGGATACAGAGAATCACAATTTACAGGAAGAGAAACTCATGAGAAGAAACCTACAGAAACCAGTCATCACAAAGGAAAACCTAAAATACAACTGACAATTTCTGGAGACTGAGGGTGACAAATGTGAGAGTTAAAATTTCCAGGGGACTCTAACAGGGGACTCCACATTTCTGTGAGTTTTACCCATCAGAGCTTTATGAGGTGGCCCTCACAGTGAAAACTGGAGAAGAGTCCCTTCATGCTTCTGGCAGAGGGAGAGGAAAAGGAATCCTTTTGAAACACAGCATTCAATTCTTCTTAAAAGGGTCTCCCCTTAGGAGAAGCTATTTAACTCACTAGGGTTTTATCAGAGGCTACTGATCTAGAGGAAGGGAAATATCCAATTCAAGCCCTGTTAGCCTTGTATATGAGGAGATTCCAGTCTCTTCCAGCTATCCAGTCCCACCTAAGGTTGAGGAGAACAACTGTGAAAGGCTCTTGTGAATTCACATTCCAGAAGCACATGTTCATCAAATGACCGATTTCTAATCATAGAACTATAGACAGATTCCTATCCTCCTATACCTTACTACTCCATTACCAAAGTCCTATTTATAGTAAATCATCTTATCCAATATATCCTATCTGGCTATCAAGAAAAAAATTACAAAGAAAATTACAAAAAAAAATACAAAATGGGTGAAAGTTGTCAAGAGATACAAACTACTAGTTTATAAATTAAGTAAATCCTGTGGATGTAAGCTATGGTTTGATAACTACAGTTAAGAATACCATATTGTATGTTTGAAAGTTGCTAAGAGTATATCTTAAACGTTCTTAACACAAACAATTTATAAGTATGTTTGGTGATCAATGCTAACATTGTGGTTATTATTTCATAATACAAAAATGAATTTTAAAAATAAAAAATATATAAGGCATAATAAAAAGGCAGTTTGAAGAACTAGAGCAAGCATCAGGACCAGATCTAGAGGTGGCAAAGGTTGAAAATGTCAGACTGAGCATTTAAAACAACTTAGCATCTACTGGATAAAACACAGAACATACCAGAACAGATGGGCAATATAAGCAGGGAGGTAAATAATCTAAAGAAAAAGAAAATGCTAGAGATCAAAAACAAGGTAATACAAGTGAATAATGTCTTTGATAGACTTTGTAGTAGATAGACATGGCTGAGTGAAGAATCTCTGAGCTTGAGAAGATCTCAATAGGAACCTCCAAACAAAGCAAGGAGAAAAAAAGTTGGAGAACAACAGAACAGAAGATTTATGGGACAGCTACAAAAAGTGTAACATATGCAAAATGAAAATACCAGAAAGAGAAGGAACAAGAAGAAATATTGAAAAAAATGACTGAGAATTTCCCCCAAATGAATGTTGGACACCTGAACACAGTCCCAGGACACTAACAGCACTAAGCAGAATAAATGTCAAAGAATCAAACATAAAACCCCACACAACCACGACAGCTAGAGGTATCACTGTCAAACTATAGAAGATCAAAGTAAAAGAAATAATTCTGAAATGAATCAAAGGGATAAAGAGACCTAACGAGAAGCAAGGAGATTTTCAGCTTCTCAAAACCTGTGCAAGCATGGTAAGAGGCAAGTATCTGAAGTGTTGAAAGAAAAAAATACTAGTCCTAGAATTCTGCACCTTATGAAATTATTCTTCAAAAGTGAAAAATAAATATACTATTAAACAAAATGGAAAGATTTTGTTGATAGTAAACCTGCCTTATAAGTAATGTTAAAACAAGTTCTTTTAAGAGAAGAGAATGGTATAAGCAAAAATTTGGATTTCATAAGGAGGTACATTAAAGAATGAATAAAATAAAGCCTTTATTTTACTTACCTTTAATTTAACAGACAGCAGTTGGTTCAAAATAATGGTAATAATATATTTAATCAGGTATGCTTAAGTATAAGGGAAATGGATAACTAAAAGAAACAAGGGATGAGAAGAAGGAATTAGGATTATGTTGTTATTTTAAGATACTATCTATACTCGTGAAATGGTAGAGTGTTCTTGGACATCTGCACTAGTTATAAATATATATTGCAAACTCTAGGGTAATTGTCCCCAAAAAAGTAAAATTAATGTTATAAAAAAGGGAAAGAAAATAAAATGAAGGCAGCCGGGGAGCTCAGCGGTTTAGCTCCGCCTTCAGCTCAGGGCGAGATCCTGGAGTCCCAGGATCGAGTCCCAGGTCAGGTTTCCTGTATGGAGCCTGCTTCTCCCTCTGCCTGTGTCTCTGCCTCTCTCTCTGTGTCTCTCATGAATAAATAAGTAAAATCTTAAAAAAAGAAAAGAAAATGAAATGTGAAATTAAAACCACAAAAGGAAGAAAAAAAAGTAAAAGACAAAGGTAGGAACAAACAAGAGTGCACAATAGAAAATAATAATATGGTAAATATTAATTCAACTATATCACCTTGAACATTAGAGGTCTAAATACACCAATTAAAACAGACTGTCAGTGAATCAAAAAACATTACCTATATATTTATGTTGTCTGCAAGAAACTCCGTTTATAAAGACAAAAAGATTATTAAAGTAAATGGATAGAGAAATGTATACTACTCTAACCATAGCTTTCCAACCAAAAGAAAGCAGGTATAGCTGTATTAGTTTCAAACAGAGTAGATTTCAGAGCAGGGAAAGTTACCAGGAATAAATAAGGGCATTCCATACTGATAAAGGGGTCAATTATCCAAAAAGATAACAATGCCTTTTTTTTAAAGATTTTATTTATTCATTCATGAGAGACACAGAGAGAGGCAGAGTCACAGGCAGAGGGAGAAGCAGTCTCCTCACAGGGAGTCGGATGTGGGACTAGATCTCTGGACCCTGGGATCATGCTCTGAGCCAAAGGCAGAAGCTCAACTGTGAGCCACCCTCAAATTCCAAAATAATAAACCTTAATGTGTAAGCACCTAACATCAGAGCATCAAAATATGGGAAGCAAAAACTGATGGAAATGTGAAAAGCAGATAAATCCACTCTAATAGTTGGAGACTTCAAAAATCTCTGTATTAGAAATGGACAGATGCAAAAAGCAGAAAAACATCAGACAGGACCTAATTGAATTCAATACCATCATCAAGCAATGGAACATAATTGGCATCTAGAGATGACTTTATCCAAAACAACAGAATACACATTATTTTCAAGCTCACATGGAACATTCACCAAGATAGAGCACATTCTGGGTCATAGGACACACTTTAACAAATTTAAAAGGATAGAAATCACACAACATGTACTCAGACTACAAAGGGATTAACCTAGAAATTGGTAACAGAAATATAGCTAGAAAATTCCAAAATATGTAGAGATTCAATAATACACTTCCAAATAAAAGATGGCCATAGAAATTAGAAAAACTAAAAAATATTTAAAGCTAAATTAAAATATATACCAGGTTTTGTATGTAAGTGTTGAATCACACCTGAATCTAACATTGCAGAGTATGTTAAATGACTGGCATTTAAATAAAAATGTAAAGAAAATTAAATAAATAAAAAGAGCTTCTTCCAGGGTGGAAAAAGAAAAAAAAATGTGGGATATGTGAAGCAGTGCTTATAGCAAAGTTTATAATGTTGAATGAACTTATATTAGAAGATAAATAGAAAAATTAGTTATCTAAACCTTTAATTTAGGAGACTAGGAAAAATAAATTGAATTCAAAGTAAGTAGTATGAGGGGGATACCTGGGTGGCTCAGCAGTTTAGCGCCTGCCTTTGGCCCAGGGAGTGATCCTGGAGTCCTGGGATCGAGCCCCACATCAGACTCCCTGCATGCCTCCACCTCTGCCTGTGTCTCTGCCTCCCTCTCTCTCTCTGTGTCCCTCATAAATAAATACATAACATCTTTTAAAAAATCAAAGTAAGTAGAATGAAAATAAGAGTGGAAATAAATGAAATGGGAAACAGGAAATCAATAGAGAAAGTCAACTGAAACAAAACCTGGTCCTCTGAGATTAATGAAAGTGATTAACCTCTAGCCAGGCTGACAAAGGAAAAAAAAAAAAAAAGGGAGAGGACACAAATTAGTATCCGAAATGAAGGAAGAGACATCAGCACAGATCCAATGGACATTGAAAGGAAAATGAAAGAATAGTATGAACAACACTATGCCCACAAATTGATAACCTAGATGAAATGGACCAATCCCTTGAAAGACACAAGCTGCCAAAACATACACAAGGAGAAACAGATATGTCAACAGGCCTAAATATATATTAAATTGAAATAATTAACAGAAATGTCAGCCCAAATGGGTAATTCTACAAAATGATTAAAGATGAAGTCCTATCAACTTTCTACAATCTCTCTTAAAAGATAGAAGCTGAGGGAATACTTCCAGATATTCTCTAAGACCAGCATTACCAAAGCCTATCAAAACCAGACATTACAGAAGCACTCTACTCACAAGTTCCCTCTCCTGTCTCTCAGTGGTGCTGAAAGCTCTGTACCAAAGGACTTTGCCTCTTTTCAGTGGGTCCCCAAAGTAATGCCCCTTCCATGTGAACCCTGCCATTCATGCAAATCAGAAAGTAGTCCTTAGGACAGCCTACTCTCAGAAATCAGAATATTTTGGAATTACATTCCGCTTCTCTTCCACCCCGCCCTTTTTTTCCCCGGGGGGAAAAATCAGGGGCTGAAAGTCTTCTTGCTGTTATAACAGAAGGCCTCTGGATAGTATACTTTCCAACTGGGTGTTCATCCATCTGGCTTTTTACTTGCCTGAGATACAGAAATCTCTTGAGTTTATAGATTTCTTATAAAGGCAATTGGTCCATGTATTATGAAGTCCTGCGCTCCTTATGGGAGAAAGCTGAGGGCTTCTATTCCACAACCTTACTGATGTCAGCTTTTTAAAGGAATCTAGTACGTATTCAACTGGTACTAATTTGCTAGTATACTTTCAAGGGTTTAAACTTTCATATATTATCTTAAAATTTAAGTCAGTATTTTAAATAGGGTAAAATTGTGCAAATTTTGAAGTGTCCCTTATGTAAGCATTTATCTCTCTCACATGCATTATTTCCTGGAATGAAAAGCTATGAAATTACATTGTCCCAGAGAAATCTGCAACTGACTACAACTGAAGCACACTGGTTCTAACTTATTTTGGTTCTAGATCCCTTTATACTTTGAAATGCATCAAAAATAAATGCTATTTTTAAAATTAAATGTATTTACCAAAACAAAAAAAATTAAAACTACTATCTGGCTTGATAAATATGTTGAGTTTTTCTATCTAGTTATATATTCAAACTGTCACAACATGGTTTTTATTGAACTATCTAAAAAAAAAATGCCAGGCTTCTACAGCTTGTAGTTGGAAAATCAAAGTGTAACTTAGTAGCCTTTCCAGACAATTGAAGATATTCTTTAGATACCTTATCAAAACCCAAAGTGTTATCTCCTTCAAAATTCATTTTAATATGGAATTTGAAATCATATAAACATTTTGGATATTACATTGGTAAAAATTCATGGAGATGTGTCTTATAATTTGAAGGGAATTTTACCTATGAGTGATTCTAGCCTTGCAGTGACAAAGACTTATGTGCTCCCAAGGCCCCCAGAGCATTTTGAGAACCATTCGTCCTAGCTTATGCCTGAAACAAGTGCTCTCTCCCTCTCTACCTAAATTGAGATAACAAAGACTATATAACTTGAAAGTTTGCTTTATTCATGAGTCATATGAAACCATTTCTCTCATCATGAGATAATCCTTTATAATGGGGTTATAGGCTACATAAATGGCTAAATTCTAGACCTAAAAAGATATAGGGGATGTTAAGTAAGTAAGTCAGAGAAAGACAAATACCATATGACTTCACTCACATGTGGAGTTTAAGAAACGAAACAGATGAACATAGGGGAAAGGGGAAAAAACAGGGAGGCAAACTATAAGAGACTCTTAACTATAGAGAACAAACTGAGGGTTGCTAGAAGGGAGTGGGGTGGGAGGATGGATGAAATACTTGATAGGGATTAAGGAGGGCACTTGTTGTGATGAGCACTGAGTGTTATATATGTAAGTGATGAATCACTAATCTACTCCTAAAACCAATATCGCACTATATGCTAACTAACTAGAATGTAAATAGAAACCTAAAAATAAATAAATATATACTGGGAGTGTTTAACCATTTCCCTATTGTTGGAAATTTAGTTTCTTTGTTTAAATATCATACATAAGAGGCAAATTTTAGCCAGACTCCAGTTAATTCATGAATGGGGAAAATAAACATGATGGGAATGGGGAGTAGAAAAAGAAGTGATTTCATATAGATTACTAATGAAATGCAAATTATTGCATTTGAATCTCCTGGTCATAAAATAAAGAAATACCTACCTCAGTCTCATAGATTTTACATTACAAATTAAATTAGAGACTCTGCACAAACTAGGTTTTAGTTGTAATCTGAAGATAGGAATATGGTATCACAAAAGTAGACAATAGGGGATCCCTGGGTGGCTCAGTGGTTTGGCATTTGCCTTTGCCTCGGAGTGTGATCCTGGAGTCTCAGGATCCAGTCCCATATCAGGCTCCCTGCATGGAGCCTGCTTCTCCCTCTGCCTGTGTCTCTGCCTCTCTCTCTCTCTATCTGTGTCTCTCATGAATAAATAAAATCTTAAAAAAAAAGTAGACAATAATGAAGTCAAGGAATGCTTTGTGTGTATGATTTGTGGCTAAATCCAGATGCTTTATATATTCCTCTACATTCAAGGTTGGGGAAACAGATAAAAGCATAATAAGGTTTCTGGGCCCACAAGAAGATGGCTTAGAAGAACACCTACTTTTGTCATTATTATTCCACAAATTTACTCCTAAATTTTTACAAGACAATGATAGCTGTTATGTTATAGTCAATTGATTTAAAATATTTTAATAAAGATAATAGGATGTTACAGTTAAGCACACTACAAGGGTCTGAGCTATTGACCAAGACTTTTCTAATTAGCATGATGAATATTAGCAATGAGTTTTCATAAGTAAAATTAATACTAATCAAAGTCAGAATTGTATGTTCACTGTTAAAATGAGAGGCATTCAAGATATATTTGTTGTATAAAGTATCATAGAAAAATGCTCCATCCCCAATTAATGGGGTATAAGCACCCACCCAGTGGCCCCATAACTTCTACTTTAAGAATCTTTTAACCCATTGCATAAGGCTCTGGTTGCATAATACCAATAGTAAGACTGACCAAATCTTCCTGCCTCTGAAGTACTGTTATGTCCCCCAAGGGGGTTGCAATGCCTAAGAGATGGGGATCATGGATTCACTTCAAATCTACAGAATCGTTTTTTTAAACTACAGAAAAATTTCTCCTGATGAGATTACCCCTTCCAAAACTCTTGGTAGCTAACTTTATTTACTACAAAGAACCTAAGCATTATGCATGACTAAGCATAGGTCTATTTCCAGCTATAGCTGTATGAATTTGGTAAACCTTTAGTAACCACTATTGGAAATAAAAACAATCTACCTAATTACCAAAACACTTAAAAATAAATTATACAAAGCATAATTTATGTAGCAAAGTCTAAATTAAAAATCCAGAAGCCACATACAGAACACAAAAGGCATAAAATTTAGATACAGAAGATACATTAAATATCAACTATTATGTATTTTATATGTTATTTAATCTGTATTGTGTACTTGAAATTTGCTAAGAGGATAGGTCTTAAATCTTTACAACAGGCACACACACACAATGATAACTATGTAGAAGTGATGGATAAATTATTAGTTTGTAGTGATCTTTTCACAGTGTGTATATATTAAAATATGTTGTATACTTTAAATATACACAACTTTTAAATGTCAAAGATCTCAATAAAGTTAAAAATGTTATGTCATCTTAATTTTCAAGTATGGCTTTACTATTAAGTATTAATCTAAAAGTGTATTATAGGAATCCCTGGGTGGTGCAGCGGTTTGGCGCCTGCCTTTGGCCAAGGGCGCGATCCTGGAGACCCAGGATCGAATCCCATGTCAGGCTCCCGGTGCATGGAGCCTGCTTCTCCCTCTGCCTATGTCTCTGCCTCTCTCTCTCTCTCTCTCTCTATCATAAATAAATAAAAAAATTTTTTTAAAAAAAATAAAATAAATAAAAGTGTATTATATTAAGTTATGTAAATAAAGTAAGCATTGCAATACTTATTAGAAAAAGGTAAAAGTTTATACAGAAACTAAAATTATGTAGGAGTAAAAGAAAAGCTAAAGAATCAATTTAAAAAATGTAACACTTCAAGAGAATTGATATAAAGTAACTTCCTTTTTTTTAAATTTTTTTATTTATTTATGATAGTCACACATAAAGAGAGAGAGAGGCAGAGACACAGGCAGAGGGAGAAGCAGGCTCCATGCACCGGGAGCCTGACGTGGGATTCGATCCCGGGTATCCAGGATTGCGCCCTAGGCCAAAGGCAGGCGCCAAACTGCTGCGCCACCCAGGGATCCCTAAAGTAACTTCCAAATACAATTTTACATAAATTGCAGTCAATAGGTAAAGTTTAATGTTGTGGAATTCAAGCCAATAGTACATTAGAAAGATGTCTGGGAAGATGTAGAATCAGGCAGTTGGTACCACAATTTTTTGTTATATTCATAAACCATGTCAATTTTCTCTTAAATCTTATAGGTGAACTAGAGAATATTTTTTATTAGTTTTTATTATCCTCTATTACTACAGCTAACTCAGAAACACCTTCAGAAACCCTGACAAACTAGTGCATATAAAGAAGAAAACTAAAGAAAATCATATTTATCTAGTAATAAATGCTATTTCCTCCTACTGCTATGATTGCATTAATACCTTTTCTTCTGTACAGCACTTAAATTAAACTGTCTAAATTATAGTCTAATTTACAGAAGAAGTTCAGTTGGAGAAATATCTTCAATCTCTTTGAAGATCAAATTAGTTAAATATTAAAATATGAATGTAAAATTATGGGTAATGAGAATATATTATATCTTATAACATTTCTATTCACATATAGTCATTCTAAGGTATCCAAATGACTAATATGGGTGAAAAACTGTATGGTCACTTGAGTGCTAGAGAAAAGTAATGGATTTCATTAACTAGCTATGTCAAAGAGAGATATAAATATATATGATGTAGTATATTTATTCACTGTAGAGAGCATTTAATGGGGGCTTTTTTAAAATTAAGTAGTTTCACAAAAGAAGCATGGAAAGTGATATGAGAGTGTCTTTATGCAGTAACATTTTAAAAAAATGTTACCTCATTGGTAAAAATACTTCAAAACAAAAAATTCAAATAAAATTTAAAATATTTTACATTTAAATAGATTTCAGAAACCTAATTTCTTTAAATTATGATGTTATATAAACTAATGTTTATATCCTGACCTTTATTTACTTGCAAAGATCTTTCAGCAGAGTAGGAGTGACATATTAAAACAGCAACTGTAAGACAGCAAACAGTAGCACTGACTTCTTTGTTCTAAACAACTATCTTCTCAAGAGATCATCCAAGTTCTGCAGGGCTACAGAGTGAATTGCAATCTCTGTAATAAAGGTCTCACTCAAGATACAAGCAACATGACAGTGTATGATTAAGTAATCCAGTTTTCCTTTTGAAGTTCTTACAAATTTTATTTATATCAAGAAAAGCAAATAATTATAAAATGAGACATGTTAACAAGCTCATAATATTTGGAATGAGGCATATGATCATGTTAAATTGTAAAAGATTGCTATAGAAGGTATTACAGGGAGTCAAGATTATAATTGGAATAAAAATGGAAATGTAAAACTAAGTTTTCTGTTATATCCTTCAAACATTTTCTTATTGTTAAATACGTATTTTAATATATCTACCACTATAAACAAATTAAAATTTGTTTATAATATCCATTTAAACAAATTATAATAATTTGTTTATAATATGCTACAGTATTTATACCCTTAATAGAAGTACATCTAAAATCTGCTGTGTGTCCTGTAGATCCGAATCCCACGTCGGGCTCCTGGTGAATGGAGCCTGCTTCTCCCTCTGCCTGTGTCTCTGCCTCTCTCTCTCTCTGTGACTATCATAAATACATAAAAATTTTTTAAAAATTAAAAAAAAATTTAAACAAAGGGATCCCTGGGTGGCACAGCGGTTTAGCGCCTGTCTTTGGCCCAGGGCGCGATCCTGGAGACCCGGGATCGAATCCCATATCGGGCTCCCGGTGCATGGACCCTGCTTCTCCCTCTGCCTGTGTCTCTGCCTCTCTCTCTCTCTCTCTCTCTCTCTCTCTGTGACTATCATAAATAAAATTTTTAAAAAATAAAACACATTTAAAATCTGCTGTGTGAAGTTTTTGAGTTAATCTTCTTTGTAAAACAGTAATTTATTATTCATGCAATGTTTCTTTTTTTCATTCAACAAAAAATTTATTAAGTGTTTAACATGTGCCAGGCAACATGTTAGGTGCTAGAAGTATTAACAATAATATGGTGCCTTTGTTTCTAGTTGTCTAAACTATTCAGAATAGTAAGTAGGATAGGTAACACATAATACAGTGCTTTGGTAAAAATGTGCACAGGGCAGTATGGTAACAAGCTCAAAGTTCTGAACACACCAAGCCCAGCTGCAAGGATGAGGGGAGAGGCAAGGAAAAAGGGCAGGATTAAGTAGTCTTCACCAAGGAGAAATCCAATTATTAATATACGATCAGGGTCAGCTGGCTTCTTGAGTGGCCTGTTGAAGCCACTGTAAAACATGATTCTTTCTAGAACCTAGGTTAGAGACTGCAGGTTGCCACATGCAAGGACAGAATCATATAACAAATGTAAGGAGAATATATGAATAAAAGAAAATTGCACAGTGTCCATAAAATATGAACAAATGTCAAAAATATAATGGGTTAGAATACTATTGAACCATAAAAAAGAAAGAGGTCAGGAAGGCAGCTAAATATCTTGCAATGCACAGGAGAGCCTCCTACAACAAGTTATTTAGCCCAAAATATCAATGGCTAAGGTGAGAGGCTTGTCTTAAGAGGCAAGCAGAGGCTCAAAGGGTTAAGGGGTCAAACCAAGGAATTTGGCCTTCCACTTAATAATAGCATTGAAACATGGGGTTCAGTGTGGGATTGGCATGATGAGATCTGAATTTTAGATAGATCGCTTTCAGTGTAGCACATTGAAAGTCCTACAGAAATCAAAGTGGTGATGTTCAAGAGGCAACTGGAGATAAGATTATGACACTCAGAAGAGACTGGAACTGTAGGCAGGCAGCAGGGTGCATAAGGCAGTGTACATGGGAAGGCCTATCCCAAGAGGGGTAGAGCATCAGACAAGAAGGCAGAGCTCAAGAGACACTAACAAGCCCAGGAAATAGAACTTAAGAAGGAGGCTAAGACAGTGGCTAGAAAGTTGAGGAGAAAACCAAAACAGAACAAGGCAGTGTGGTATTACTGAAGTCAAAGTAGATTGTTTCACAGAGGCCGAAGTTCTGCACAGAGTTCGAGTAATATGAAGACCGGGAGTTATCCAATGAATTTAGCAACAAGGAGGTTAAGGGAGATGATGGTAAGACCAGGTTCAGCAGTGTGTTGGGGACTGAAGTCAGGTGTAGTGGGGATGGAAGTCAGAGGAAATGGGAGGTAAGAAAGTTTTGAGGCTGTGACGTGGGAGGCTGTGAGGTTAAGAGACTCATTTGAGACATGTGGCTGTGACAGGGAGGGAGGAGATCAGTGAGAGCTGGAAGGTGATGTGGGGTCAACACATTAAAATGCTGAGTGGAAGCATCAGTAGACAAAGCTTATCAGAAATATAAAATAGGGAAATGAAAATGTCAAGATTTTCAGGAAGGACAGAAGTTATCACTCGACCTAGGTTGAAGGACACTCGTTCACTAGGAAAACTAAAAGCTTCAGATTAGGGATCTCCTCAAGGTTCTGCCACCAAACCCACAAACTCCTTAGTCTGTTCCCATCCCTTTGTCCTTCACTCCTGCTTTTTTTGCAGAAGTGTCCTTCATGCAATGGTTTTGATGAGATTTTAGAAAAGTCTTTAATGCATTAGAAATACTGGCCAGGAGAACTGAAAACAAAATATATGGTGTTCAGGGACCTGGGTTTCAATTCATCCTCTGTCACATTCTGGCTCTAGAACCTTGGGCAATAATTTTGACTTCTCTGAGACTTATTTTGGGGTTAATAATAAGATAGTAGTCTAGTGCATCAATGGTTTTGCACAAACAGAGCTAAAAAGTTGTAAGTACAATGACAAATATCTGTAAATTGAATTTTCTTATTGGGAATATCCATTTGCCTCCAGGACATAGTGAACTTTCCGTTATGAAACTCTGTCAAACAGTATTGGGAAGCCAATAAAGGTATTGCATCATTTTTAACAAAATACAGCAATCTCTGATTTATCAGTTGAGGTTTATTCCCCCAGAAGCATAAGGACAAAAAGATCCTTTCCTGTACAAAACGGATGGATTTTGTTTAAAAAAGGGAAAAGCTTAAAGCCACACCAACCAACAAACAAACAAACAAACAAACCCTTTTAAAACAAGTAAGGCCAAGAAGTTTGCAAGAACAATATAGCAAATTTAATGACAGATTTTGTGCTTGGAGATAAAGAAGAATGAGTTATTGGCAAACTGTCTATACTTGACATTTTTGTTTTGGCATAATATCACTGAGATAGAAAAGCAATTATTCTCACTCCTCTTGGCTAACAGGAACAGCCACATGTTTATAATTAAGGCTGATCTCTTCAGAGTATTTTATGAATCCATGAATGTCCATGTTCTAAATTGTAACTCTCATGTCAAAATTTCTAATGTCATAGAGTCACAAACTTAACTAGCAAAATGTTTAAAGTAACTTTTAATTCACAATATTTAGGTTGACTTGCATTTGAATATCTAAAATTTTCTGATACAGATAACCAATGTTTTTGCATTCCTGATGACATAAGGTTGAGCGTTGGAATTGTCTGGTCTACAGTTCAAGTTATTGTCGGTCAGATATGAATAACTTGCTAAAAAACTGAACAGTATGCCTCTCACAAACATAAAAAAAACATTATAATTATGTTTTAGTTTTACTGTTAAAATGTTGGAGAACACAAATGCTAAGTGATTCATCAACACTGAACTATGATTAAGCCATATGGAAAAGTAACACTTAGAAAATATTTCGGTAATATCCCCACGTTTATATTTTCCTCCTATATTTAAAGCCCTGGTGAATTTCTGTTTTTTAAGATTTTATTTATTTATTCATGAGAGACACAGAGAAAGAGTCAGAGACATGGGCAGAGGGAGAATCAGGCTCCCCACAGGGAGCCCGATGCAGGACTCGATCCCAGGACTCCGGGATCATGCCCTGAGACTAAGGCAGATGCTCAACCACTGAGCAACCCAGGTGTCCCCCTGGTGAATTTTGAATGAAAGTAATTGTTTACCTTCGGGGCTTTCTTTCCTTTTTTTTCCCTACGGGGCTTTCTTGAAAAAGACACCAAGATTCATAAGAAAGTGCCATTAAAAAAATCATATTTTTAGTAGATGGTAAGAAGTGAGAACTAATCTTACTAATTACTTCACTTCCTCTCTTTGGTATTTTTAATAATAGCATCGCTAATTCCAGTGATTATGGAGACAAGGTCTAGGGCAGTGGCAGGGACAGTGAATAAATGATAATAAATGTCTAGGTTTGGTATTTATGAGCTGGATTATCGAATGCAAGAAGACAAGGTAAATAAATGCAGAAAAGATGAGGCCATTTATTGGTTTAGATTGCAGAGTGGGTGATGGTTGAACAAATTCATGAAGAGAAGCAGGCTTCAGCTACAGACTTATAATCACAGGTTCTAATATATTTAAAATGGCTGATCATTCTGTTTTTTTTTAAGATTTCATTTATCGGGGATCCCTGGGTGGCGCAGCGGTTTGGCGCCTGCCTTTGGCCCAGGGCGCGATCCTAGAGACCCGGAATCGAATCCCACATCGGGCTCCCGGTGCATGGAGCCTGCTTCTCCTTCTGCCTGTGTCTCTGCCTCTCTCTCTCTCTCTCTCTCTCTCTCTCTGACTATAACAAATTAAAAAAAAAAGATTTCATTTATCTGAGACAGAGAGAGAGAGCATGCACAAGCAGGGGGATCCCGCAGCAAGCAGGGTGGAGGGGAGGAGTAAGCTTCCCACTGAGCAGGAACCCCAGAAGTGGGGGGCTTGATCCTAGGACCCTGGGATCAGGACCTGAGCTAAAGGCAGACACTTAACTGACACACCCAGGTGCCCCCCAAATGTCTGAATGTTAAAGATGATGAAGTCAAAGAATTAAGCTCCTAAAGCTTCTGATGGGTCCATAGATATTGCTCGAAAACTTTCAAAACTTACAGTATGGAGGCAAAGATAATGACTTCATGAGAAGTGCACGAGAGGAAAAACAGAAGAGCTATAAGTTCTGTTTTTTTTTTTTTTTTTTTGCACTGTACAAAGTTCCAGTGGGAAAGGTAGAGATTTCTTGGAAGGATAAAAGCAGCAGGAGCTTGCATGAGAGGAAATAATGCACAAAACAATATAAAGACCAGAGTAATGGAAAGGAACGTTCAGAAATGTTTATATTCGGCATGATGGAGGTACACCTGGGGTGTGTGGAAGAATGAATTAAGTTACATTAGACTTTTAGGTATTATTAGTACCAACTCACTTCTTTAGTTTTCATGTACTTTTTCTAACCACAGTGTGTGGGGGTATGAAATCAGAGGGTCTTACCCTTTAGCCTATAAACTATATGCATGAGGGCAGGGACCCCAATAGTCATGCTCATCATTGTTCCCCGGATCACAGGAAAGTACACATAGTAAGTCTGTAAAGTACTGAGTCAAAGTAGTTACAAAATGTAGATTTTTAAAAATCTGTACTTTTTAAACGATAATGGATTTGAGTAGGATATGTATAGTATTAGTCCACAGGATACCTGTAGGAGTTATGAGCAAAGAGATACTCATGTGAGTATGAACAAAGAGAAGATTAATCAGACGCTAACAGTTTTATTCCATCTATTTTCTAGATTTTTTTTTCGTTTCTTTCTTCATTGGATATGTATGATATTTATAGACTTCATGAAGGTGAGGGTCTTTGTTTACATCACAAATAGATCCCTAACATCTAGATGGGTACCTGGTGTAGACACTTTCTGTATTTATCAAATGAGTGGTTGAACCCACCAACTTCATCATGTGTTCTTCAGAAAGAGTAGTATTTAGTAATAAGGATACTTGATAACATTCCCAACAGATATACTACTTCAGCCACACTAAAGGGAATCAAGATATTGTTGGTCTATTATAATAGCAACTAGCCATGTTTGCCATAAAAACATGTTATTCGGGATCCCTGGGTGGCGCAGCGGTTTGGCGCCTGCCTTTGGCCCAGGGCGCGATCCTGGAGACCCTGGATCGAATCCCATATCGGGCTCCCGGTGCATGGAGCCTGCTTCTCCCTCTGCCTGTGTCTCTGCCTCTCTCTCTCTCTCTCTCTCTCTCTCTCTGTGACTATCATAAAATAAATTTAAAAAATTAAAAAAAAAAAACATGTTATTCTAAGAGTAACATAAGGTGTATGAGAAGCATCCTCAAAGAGGTTAAAGTAATATTCTGAGAAACACAATGAGGGATTTGTAATGAGGTCACAGCTGCTGAGTAATGTACACAATAATAGTATAAACTATTTGTGTACTCATTTTTAAATTCATTTCTAACATCAACCTCCTCAGCCTTCGGGGAATAATTTCATTTCCTATTTAATTTCAGGTGTTGCAACTGCCTTAAGGTTGTTATAAATTATGTATAGCACCATATAGAAATAAAAGTTGCCGCTTTTATTCTTTACCAAGTACAAATTTTGTTTTAAATTAAACATGCTTTGGATTTATGGCTCAACTCAGGATCTTGCTGTGGTTACATACTTATCAAAGGACAGTTAAATGGACGGCTTTGAAAAACACCAGAGTTTTCAGTAGATTACCAAGAATTCTATTGCTTCATTTGTTATTTTTTAAAAATTCACAAAACAATCGCATATACAAACCTAAATAAAAGCCTATATTTTTTCAACAGGAAATTAAGTTACTCTCCTTAGAGCTGAACCCTCACTAGTGGTGAATTTGTCTTTTCTTTTACTTCCAATTGCAACTCTTGATTCGTTTTTATTCTCTCATGTTATAACAAGGTTTAGAAATCTGATGTTTTTTTCTATTTCAATTTTCTCTTGTGCAACAAGAAAGCAGAGGAGTAAGGCTGTACTTTTTTTTTCTATGACATTTTTAAGTGAAATTTGACAAATTCTATGGTTATAAAGGAACTTGATATTTTTTAATTTGTTTAAATTTGCTTCCTATATAGGGTTATCATATAACTTCATTATAGAGTCTTTTGTATTTCTGATAAAGCTTTTAGTAGTTGTTTCCAGAATTTCTAAGCAAAAAAATGTTATATCTATTGAGAGCACTTATTTTAGAATTAAGCAAATATTGAATGAAAAAGTTTCCCTTTCATGAAATATAGTGAATATGACTTTTTTATAATATGAAAAAAACTGAATATATTTCAACACAGGCTTCATCTTTTTTTTTTTTAAGGTTTTTATTCATTTGATAGAGTGACGGAGCATGAGGGGAGTGGGGGAGGGGGAGGGGCAGAGAGAGAGGGAGAAGCTGACTCTTCACTGAGCAGTGAGCCCTTGGTGGGGCTTGATTCCAGGATCATGACCCAATAGAAGTCAGATGTTTAAGTGACTGAGCCCCCTCAGGCACCCCTAGGCTCTTTGATCTTGAACTTCTCCACATTTGACAATAGGTGATCACCCCACCCATCGAAAACATTCTTGGCTCTTAAGTTTCCTGGCACTCACTTGCTTTGCTTCTTCTCCTACCTCTCTGGCTACTCCTCCCCTGTACGACTCACATTACTCTCTCTATTCTGTGCTACAACTGAGCTTGGTTCTGAGCTCTTTTACTCTTCTCCAGGCTCTAAACACCTCGGAATCACCATTTTGAATTCAGAACTACCATGTCCCTTGAACTTCTCTGCTTCTCATGATAGCTAGCCCTACTGTGTAAAGTGTTAAATATCCCCCAAATCTTTACCCAGTTCTAGAAATCAAAATTTAAGGGATTTCTTTATCCATTTCATTTGTTGAGACCCTCCCCCTTCCCTGCAACACACACTTAGCAAATGCTTTTCCTGTTCCTCCAAGTTTTCCCCAAACCTATCTCAAACTCATCCTCTTCCACTTCCTCAGCTACTACCACTATAGCTCCTCTAACTACTGAAATAGCTTTCTAACAGATTTCCCTGGCCTGTTCATGATCCAGAGCTAATTTTCCACACAGCAACCATGGTAACATTTTAAAAATATAAACCAAATAATTTCACTTGTTTAAAAACTTCAGCAGCTCCTTACTGCTTTCATAATGAAACATAAATGCCTTGACCTGGCCTACAACACCCTTCTCGATGGTGTCAGACTTTCTAACTTCATTCCATAACACGGCTCTCACCTTCCTCTCCATCCTGTTATACCTTCTCTAACTCCCTCTCAGTTCTTTATAAAAACTTTAAACCCTTTTTCACTTCAGGGACTTTCATCTTACTGATTCAATCCTGGGAGAAGTCCCTTTAAACTCAGCTTAGAGGTCATGTGCCAGGGGGCCTTGGATGATAATTTTCTATAACAATATGTTTTATTAACGTCTTCATAATTCTAATCAGGGGGCAGTTGGGTGGCTCAGTGATTGAGCATCTGCCTTTGGCTCAGATCATGATCCCAGGGTCCTGGGGTCGAGTCCTATATCAGTCTCTCCACAGGAAGCCTGCTTCTCCCTATGCTTATGGTCTCTGCCTCTCTCTGTGTCTCTTGTGAATAAATAAATAAAATACTTTAAAAATTCTAATCAGAAATTATTTTGTGTATATGTGGTCAGTCTTCCCTTTCCTGAATGGGAAGGGAATTAGATCATAGATATTACAGATCTCATTCAAATATACATTTATGTTCATTAGCATAGTCCTAGAATATAGTAGGTACTATGTAAATGCTTGCTGCCTTACGAACAAATGAATCAATGAAAGAATGTGTAAGTCATGTTGTCCAGTATCAGTGGATAAAGTGGCATCTGTCACAGTCTATCTGTATAGAGAAGTCATGTATTAGTGCAAGAGGAAAAAATCCCATTGACAGAACTACTCAGTTCTCCTATACTGATATTATTTTATACCTCATAAATGACCTTCTTTCAAATGCACTCACAAACCCATGGAATCCAATTCTACATAAATATTCATTGTATTAAGTTAGATAGAACAATGATGCTCATAGCTTCAGAAATTCTTATCTATATCTTTACAGCATGGACCATCTTCCTGAGCTCTAAGAAAATAATTTTTTAAGGTGATCATGGAGAAAGGGGTCTTCTGACCAAATTCCTTGCTTGATCTATGCAAGCTTATGTTACTACAACATCCGATTCTGGGAACCAAGAGAAATTCAAAATTGTTTGACATCCCTGAGCTCAATGATATAGACAAAGCATGTGTTGCCACCGAAGGAATAGGACAGCATTTGCCAACTCCTCCAGATGCTTCTCCTTTTAGCAAGATGAAGCCTCACAGCCAGTTTTATTTTATCCAGATGCTACCTTTTTTGAGGCCTTGGCAAACAAAGGTAAACTAGGTCTATGATTCAGATAAACATAACATTTTTTCCCTCTCTGCCCTTAATGCCCCCATCAGGATAGCAAAAATGAGCTACAAATATCCCTTCAAAATTGTCTATTTTGATGACCCATTCAACTGACATTACAGTTTTTTTTTTTTTCTGGCTGACCATAACATCTCAAATGTGTTAAATTACACATTTTATACTGAATTGCCACACATAGGTAGACATGTGCACAAATACAGTGATTATTTGTTACCACTAAAAGATTTAGATTTAACATATGAAACTTTTTCAGACTTTTTGCATTTTTAAAATAAAAAGAGTTGTTTCATTTAAGCTTTATTTTTTATCTGAAGTTATAAATCTTCAGTCTTCATGTAAGGCCTAGAATCTTTTTATACTCATTTCATTAAATTTTCTCTCCTTTCCAGGGGGAAAGCATGGCCATATAAGTCAAATAAAGGTGTTTCCGAAGCTGAGTTTTGTGATTTACCTAATATGCTTGGAGTAAATATGTGGACTCCCTGAGTCTTATTAACTGGAGTCTTATCAGAGCTAATAATTATTCTATTATAAAATTATTAAATGAATAAATAATACATACAAAATGTCTAGAGAAGTGCCTGATGGAGAGTACTATTTAAAAATACATGTCTTGGGATCCCTGGGTGGCGCAGCGGTTTAGCGCCTGCCTTTGGCCCAGGGCGCGATCCTGGAGACCCGGGATCGAATCCCACATCAGGCTCCAGGTGCATGGAGCCTGCTTCTCCCTCTGCCTCTGTCTCTGCCTCTCTCTCTCTCTCACTGTGTGCCTATCATAAATAAATAAAATAAAATAAAAATTAAAAAAAAATACATGTCTTAAATTGTGCCACTAATGAAAAACACCACTCAAAAATCTTTTAAAGAAAAACACTGGACTAAATGAGGCGATGCTTCCATAAATAGCTCACATCTGAGATGACTAAGATATCCTATGAATAGCACATACCATCTTCAAATGCAAAAGGCTGTAAAAATTGAATCTTGACTAAATAGAAATTCAAAGTACTTGAAACAAAGTAATGAATAAAAATAGGAGCCTGGGCCAGATAAAACGGCTCAAAGCTACTGAGGGAGGGAAAGAGTTTAAAACTGAACATGTGTATTTTAATCATTAATTAGTTGTATTCCCCACTTTTCCCCACATTTGCTTGTATTTCTGCATCTCACAATTCATGTGGAAAAAATATATATAGATAGTGCCCAGGTAGGGTTTCTCAAAATGTACATACACTCATGAATATCTATAGTGAGTCATTAATGTGTATAAAGGAAATGAGACTTTACATAAAATAGGCAAGTAGTTTTTTTTTTTTTTTAAAGAAATCACAATTCTTTTTTTTTTTTAATTTTTATTTATTTATGATAGTCACAGAGAGAGAAAGAGAGAGAGGCAGAGACATAGGCAGAGGGAGAAGCAGGCTCCATGCACCGGGAGCCCGATGTGGGATTCGATCCCAGGTCTCCAGGATCGCGCCCTGGGCCAAAGGCAGGCGCCAAACCGCTGCGCCACCCAGGGATCCCCAGGCAAGTAGTTTTTCACAAACTTGTTCTGAGTCATTCAAATCAGGTCATTTCATATTTTTTTCTGTACATAATTTTGCATTTATTAGGTATCATTGTTCATTTTTGACATTTTAAAATTCAAGAAAAAACATAAACCTCATTTATGCTCAACAGACCTATCATATTTCCAATTTTAGATTGTTTCATTTCTGCTCTACCAGTGTCTTCTACACAACAGATGCAACTCCCATTTGCCTCATTGTCAGGAAAAAAATTGAAACGGTTTCAGCCTATCAGAGAGCCAAGCGGCGTCTGGGGCAGAGAGACATTGCTACTTAAGAGGAAAGCATCTTCATTATGCTAACTGATTCAGGGCAGGTTTGTCACAGAAGTGCAAACTCTGGATTTATTAGCAAAAGGACACTGAGGGGCAAATGTATGTAACATCTGGCTAAACCAATTCTTCTCATCATTTTCAGTTTCACTTGGCTCAGTTAGTTTATTTATCATGAATTTGACCTTGGAATGTGTGTTTTTAAATCACAGGACAAAGTGTTCAAAATGTCCCAACTCAACATTTGTTTGAACCTCAAGAAAATTAATTCAATCTCTGAAAAGACATAAATGCAAACATGCAATTATGCAATATATTATTTGCATAGAGAAAAAGGTAGTATAATAATTCTAAGTTTTGTGCTACAAAACTTTAAGACTTCCACCAGAATGCTAAAGGCAGATTAAAAACACTGGATTTAGAATTATGAGAGTTATACTTCTGTTTGTAAAACATTTCTGTATTCTCCAGAATAAAGGTGTGGTCTCTGCAAAGTATTTAGTGAAAAGCAAATACATTGGTTTTGCAGGATATTCGAGGACACTATTTTTTTCCTGATCGTTTATTTAACTCCAGTACAGTTAACATAGCATTAGTTTTAGGTGTGCAATACAGTGATTCAATGACTCAATACATTACTCAGGGCTCATGTTAAATTATTCTCAATCCCCATCCCCCCTACCTACCTCACCTCTAGTAACCATAATTTGTTCTGTATAGTTATGAGTGTTTTTTCTCTTTTTTTCCCTTTAATCGTTTGTTTTGTTTCTTAAATTCCACATACAAGTGAAATTACCTGGTATTTGTCTTTCTCTGACATATTGTATTTTAAATTAAACTGCATGAAATTTTCATTGTATAGGTCAAAAGTCAAAGTAATGTCATATGTTTCAAACTTAATAGCCTCATATCTATCAATTCATAATATCTGCACCACTCCTGTTTCCCTTGCTTCATTATGCCAGTGGTTCCCAAACTTTGCAGCACACTGACATTTAAGACCTAAAAATGTCTGTTCCCCACCCTAAGACATTCTGATTTAATTGGTATGTAGGAATGTAGGACCATGTGTCAAGATTTTTAAAAATCTTCCTAGGCATTTCAAATGTGCAGCCATGTTTGGAAGTTTGCTATGTCTTTGGTTTTCAAACTTTTAAAAATAACCTAGGAAGCTAGTTAAATCTCAATATGTAAAAACTCTATCCTATGAAATTCTGATTCAGAAAAGTTAGAGTTGGCTTGAATTGAACTCCATAAAAACAACCCAACTACCATTTCTGGAAAAATCCCTAAAGCAGTGATTTTCACAGTGGATGTACTCTAGAGTTCATCCAGTTAATCCAATGAAGTAAAAGAATTCAGAGCTCCTGGTGGTGAAGCCTGGCCCCCGAATTTTAAGATTTCCACACATGGTTCTAATGTGCTGGCAGTGATGATAAACTATCAGTGTATAATGATAAAAGCTACAACTGGAGACAGAAGTCATAACATGAGTCCTGCAATTCACTTAATGATCATGGAAAATAACTTATAGCTTGGGACAATTACTGAAACTTATTTATCATATGGGTTATATGACAGCAGAGACTTCGTCAGTATAACTGCTATATAATTAGTGAACCAGGAAATTATAATTGTTAAACAGGGTATGGAAGTGCTATTTTTAAAAAAGCAGCAACAATAACGAAAAACAGAGTCAAGCCATTTTCTTCCTATAGTCACATTCCCAGCTAATCTGGTTACCAAGATATAATTTGATTGGGCTCTAGAGTCAGACTCAATCAATACTTACAAATAACAAAGAAAATTAGTAATTTGCTACCAACACCTAACTCTGTCCTCAGAGCATCAGTCTCTGCTTTTTATCTTACCTTATGGGATGTTTCTTCTCATTATGAAGCGCTCCAGGGCTTAGTCTTGAGAATGCTCTTTGTTTATATTCGGCCTCCATAGAAGTGATCTCATTTATTTCTATAGCTTGAAATGTTATTTGTGTGCCAGCACATCTGAACACTACTTCTAACACCTTGCACAGGCACCAGGTCAGGACAAGAGCTAGTACCCACTTCCCTAATTCCTTTCTGGAACCATTCAGCACTTACCAATTCCTGCAAATCCTCTCCAACTCCCTTTATTGAGATACTCTGAAAGTTTCTTGGAAGTGTGCTCTCCTCTCCTGCAGCAAACTAAATAAAACTTTGATTGACTTTAGCTGTGTTTTTGGAGACTCGCTGGTGCTCCTTGACAGCTGTTGTCAAAAACTGACAGATATGTTTGCTTGTTTAATTATTTACTCTCTGCCTCCAACACTCAACTGTAAGCTATATGAAAGCAGGTACTTTGTTATCTTCACTGCCATATCCCCAGAGTCTGATCCAAAGTAGATGCACAATAAATATTTTGGAGGGAGGAGTAATAATATTACAATTTTGTTATGATTGCTATTTTCTTTTCTGTCACACTTATCAGTATTATAGAAACAAAACTGACATCTTGCCCTTCCCCTACATCAGAATCACAGTCACAAAAGAAAAACATTTTGCCCACTGAAATAGCCAAAAATAAAGAAAAAAAATAGAGTGATCCTCTCTAGCTCTCTCCGCCACATAAATAAAAGCCTGGCCCTTTTCTGGAAGTTATTGACTCTCACAACCTTATTCCTTATCTTGCTGGCAGTAATACATGATAACCCTTGTGGGAATAATAATCATGTGAAAATAAACCTCTTTTGATAATATATAAGCTCTCTATTTTTATAGTTCCGTGCTTAATCTAGGTCTTCATAACAAAACATGATAAGCAAAGATATCTTTCTTATATTTGGCCCCAAATTAGAAGATAGCCAGTATAACAGGAATGTAAAACTGCCCTGTTTTCTTTATGCCATTGCATTCAGAGTCAAGGAAATAGTTTGAAAGTATATGTTAGTGTATATAATGTGTTGTTTATATCTGTAATATTTATTACTTACTAATAATTTGTATTTTTAATTTAAAAAACTGTAGGCTGGCACTAAGTACACTATTTTCACTTAACACTTGTGATTGTTAACAGTTGATTAAATAGTTTCCTGGTGAAAGATACAATATCATGCCAGATTGTGAAAGTTAAAATGAATTGCTTTCTGTGTTTGAATGACCTTGCTTAAGTCTTTTATGTGTGGTAAGATTCTTTTTACCTTTACTTTGTTAAGAAAAAAAAAAATCTGTATCTTGGAAATAAAACAGGAAGATGACTGCATGTCCTTTCAATGTCATTGTTTAGCAGGCTCACTCAAGAATTTAATTATCTAGGAGGATGCACCTGTGTTTTATCTTACTATTTATTATTTTATTAGAGCACTGAAACTGTGAAATTCAATGTTAACCTACAGGTTTCTGTCAGGTGGAAGAGATAACCCCAAAGGTTTCAGGGTTTCACTTTCAGAGCTTATAGGATATTTAACAGTTTTATTTCTATCAAATTCTTTTCAGGAATCCTTTGAGGATATAAATCTCTGTTCCTTGAGTCATCCTTTGAGCCAATTTTACCAACTTTTTGGTTCCTTCACTGATGAGTAGGATGAATAAAATCATTGAAACACATTTATTATGTTTGTATTGTAGTCATGCTTTTAACTTCAGGATTTGAAAATTTTGGAAATTCTACAGACTCACCTCCCAGAAACAATTACACTGAGTCGCCTGAGAAAAACACCTGACCACATATCTTGCATTGGAGCCCAGAATAACTCCCAAGAGGCATTAGACCTTTACCTTGATGACTTTTAGTTTCTGTTCTTTTTCCTGGCTTTGTTTTTTACCTTGATTCCAGTTCTAGATCAAGTTTGGTTCAGGTTTTCATTTGTTTGGGACTAATAAGTTATTTTTTTTGTTGGTGGCAGCAAAAATTCGGAATCTGGTATTATGATCTGATTACTTAATGGTCTTCCTTGCGTGAATGACGGAGACCCATTGTCTGTTGTGTGAGAACTACTGAAGAATCTTGCTTGATTATCTTTTAAAATTTCCTGTTTGGGAGAACAAATTGAGAAAATATCCCATGCCTCCCAGAGGGTAAGCAGGTCTTCAAAATCTGGGCTGTAGTGTTATGTTTCTGTATTTATGTTGACCCATTATGGAGGTTATAGAACTTAACCTCCTAGTTCTGTGACTCTTTGAACTGATAAGAGCCTTTATCTCTCCTTTTGTGAGATGAAATATTTTCCTAGTTTAAGCAGATATTAATAAATTATAAAGACAAGTTCAAGGAGTTCTGTATTAATTGCTTAACAGAGAATAATGGTACTTACCATAAGTCTAATAGTTCAAAAGTAAGTAGAAAACTGATAAATTAACATTTTAATATGTTTTTAAGAAACACACAAAAATATTTTCTCAGAAATCTCTACCTCAAAAACCTGTTTACATTCACATTTACATTCACACGAATTCACATTCACACGAGTCTCTTGATGACCCGGGACATTTTAATAATTTTGGTTTAACACATATCTTATATTTTTCCTTGTGTTTATTAGTGTGAATTATGTGTAGAATTTTTAAAGTTAAATTTAGTAATCCAACATAATGTTTAGAACTGTGAAAATGTAAAATGACATGATCAATTAAATCATTATTCTACAAAACATTTTAATAATAATAACTATGCTTTTAGTATGTTAGCTTGAACACAATTTCCAATATCAAGCCTCACTTAATTTAAAAACTTGGACTAATAATAGGCTGATTTCACTAATAAATAATCTTTTGATAGGTAATTTCTAAAAGAATATGGATGCTTTGGTTACTAAACATAGTTTTAATGCATATATTTATATTTATAATATATAGTTATATATGTGTGTATATTTATACAAATATATATTTGTATTTATAATATATATAAATATATTTATATTATACACTTACATGTTTATGTTTGAATAAGGTATACTTATATCTTTATATAATATATAGTGCATATTATTTACTTATAAATATATTCAATATAAAATAAGATGCAAATATCTATATATATATTAAGTGCTACTTTAAGATATTGTTTCTTATTTTTACATGTTGTAGAATAGACAAGTTCTTAGGCTATGTTCAGGACTGTGCTAATTCATGCCACTTTGAGAAATTACAAAAGTGATATTTGTGGCTATAAAAAGTAGTGCCATATATTTATGTTAATCAGCAAAATTACTATCTAGGATTTTTGCTAATATACCCACTTTTTTGTGAAGTACAAGGCAATTATTTTGGTAAAGGTTATCATTAATATGGATAATTTGAACTATAATTGAATCAATAATAACAGAGAAATGCAACTGTATATATAAGACTATGGTATTAGCTTTTGATTTTCAGGAAAAAGAAAAAAGTTCTAGCCAAAAGTTTTGACAATATTTGCCCAGTTTTGATTAGTTTGGTCATAAGAAAATCATTTTTTTTTAGAAAGGAGATTATGAGTACTTTACTTTCAAATATTACATTAATTCAAAATTAGACTTTGGCTTTTATTAGAATAATTGATCTTGAAAAACCAGTCTTCCTTTATCCAGAAGTATTACAATTATTACAATGTTATCATTTACCTTCAGTGAAATCTGCCCAGGAAACAGAGAATCTATACCTGACCAGAATACTTTTTTGTGTGTTTATTCCTCATGTTCTTGATTATTTTTTTAAACAGATTTATAGTTTCCTCAGTTCTGAACAGGTCGTCTTTATAAAGTTGGATAAACTTCTACATTTATGCTATAATATTTTATTACCATATTGATTAGATAAGCAGTCAAGTATTCTTTTTCAGGCAAATGATCCTCTATTAATCAAGCGAGCTAATCTTTAACAGCTATTATTTGTTTTGAATGCTTTTCAAGTAAAATAAAATGCTTTTTATTTTAAATGCCAGTGTGGATTTGTTTCCTGATGGATATATAACAAATTCTTTTCTCTTTATTCTTATACTATGTAACCCTCAGTGATCATGGAGACACTTTCAAGGGGTCTGTTTATCACATGTATTCCACTTTAAGCGTATAGAAGAGTTTTCTAAAAGCTATACAATCTGTAATATTACAACAGATACAATGCAGAAACAGGATAATCCAGTTGTTTTCTATTAAAAGAGACATTAAAATTTACAAGAAAAGTGTATATATTGCTCTTCCTACTAATTTCCTTTTTGGGGTAACAGTTTTTTTCATAAAGATATTTCATTTTAATTACTGTACTTATTGTTATTTTACTATTTATATAGTAAGTATTGATAAATATAGCCTATATAAACAAAAGCTCTTTGGAATTATCAGAAATATTTAAGATTGTAAAGCTACCACCAAAAAGCTTGAGAACTACTGTGGTATATGTAAACTGATAAGAATTTTTTTTTGAATGGTGTCTGATTCTCACTAAACAAAGAATATTTGAATTATACAAACAGATATTTTACTGAACCTCTTTCTATGGAAATACAGTTGTTTGTATAGATTCATTATGAATCCGTCTTGCTTTTATATTTTGTAATTAAACAAATCAATGTTGCAGCCAAAGCCTAGAGTGTCACTTAAGAAAAAATAAGCCTTATTTAATCAGATATAATCAGCCTACCATCAAAAAACACAGAATGCATTTCTAGGTAGTCCAGGGGTAAGGGAGCAAGAGGTGAGGCAACAATAAGTAAGGCAGGACATAGTCTCAAATGAACAAAATAAGAATGAGAGCCAACATTACGAAAGAAAGTTCAAAAACAAAAGATTTCTCTAAAACACTGAGAAAAAATCAGAACCTAAAATCCTAAATCCACAAATAAAAGAAAATCTAAGGAATTTTAGTAAATAAAGTAAGAATAATTCTGGGGGTGAGGGGTTCTTTAATCATAAGGAAAACTATAGCGATGGAAAAGTATAGAGATTTGAAGGAAATAAAGAGCACTGGGAAACCAAAACAGTTATATAATAATGAGAAAGAATAAGAGACATGGGCAGAGGGAGATTCAGGCTCCCCACAGGGAGCCTGATGCAGGACTGATCCCAGGACCCCGGGATCATGCCCTGAGCCTAAGGCAGATGCTCAACCACTGAGCTACCCAGGTATCCTCCTGGTGAATGAAAGTAATTGTTTACCTACGGGGCTTTCTTGAAAAAGACACCAAGATTCATAAGAAAGTGGCATTAAAAAAAAAATCGTATTTTTAGTAGATGGGAGGAAGTGAGAACTAAAATGTATATTGTATTAAAATACACAGCAAAATTGTACAAAATAAGAAGGCAAATAAAGATACAGTTTTCTAGCTTCTTCTATCATCTGGGAAATGGTGAAAGTGATAGTAGATTTTAATAAGTAAAAAATGTATATCTTTATTTTTAGACTATTCATGAAACTAACGGTAAAATAATGTATAAACAACAAATTAATAAGAGAAAAATATTTTTAAAAGAAGCAAAAATTGAACATAGAACATATGGGACAAATATAAACCCAGGACTAGGGATCCCTGGATGGCTCAATGCTTTAGCACCTGCCTTCAGCCCAGGGTGTGATCCTGGAGACCCAGGATCAAGTCCCACATCAGGCTCCCCACAGGGAGCCTGCTTCTCCCTCTTCTTGTGTCTCTGCCTCTCTCTCTGTGTGTGTGTAACTCATGAATATATAAATAAAATATTTAAAAAAATAAAAATAAATCCAGGTCTAATCTTTTATATTTGAATAAATTATAGACATTAAGACTAAGAATTGAAGATCAAATTTTTTAAAATATTGCTTTCTAAAGTGACACATTATAAGTATAAAGATAAAGAAAATTTGAAAGTAAAATGATGGGAAAAGATATATCATGTGAGCAGTAACAAAAGAAAGATAGTAGTTCTATTCATATCAGACTACATAGATTTTGAGATAGTGGATTATTTCATAATAAGATAATGTCCAATTAGGTACATAATTATAAAACCAATTTTTAAAAAAGATTTTATTTATTTATTCATGAGACACACACACACACACACACACAGAGAGAGAGAGAGAGAGAGAGAGAGAGGAAGAGACACAGGCAGAGGGAGAACCAGGCTCCATGCAGGGAGCCTGATGTGGGACTTGATCCCGGGGTCTCCAGGATCAGGCCCTGGGCTGAAGGCAGCACTCAACTGCTGAGCCACCCAGCCTGCCCTAAGAACAAATTTTTAATGAATTTAATAACAGAGTAGAATATTGAAAAACTTGGCAGATATAAAGGAGAAATAGATAATTCTACCATCATAAACAAAATTTGAATAATACTCTCTCAAACACTTGTTTGAATAATCTAAAAAAATAACAAGAATATAGTTTAGACAAAATAATGGAAAATGGACTTGACACATGTAGAACACTGCATTCAACTGCCAAATACACATTCTTTGAAAATACATGGAGTATTTATGTTCTCATAAAGTTAATTTCACACCCAAGTAGTTTCACTGGAGAATATTTTAAAATATTTGCTTTCACAGGGATTAGCAGAAAGAGGAAATACTTACCAAATATTTTCATAAGGCCAAGTTACATTTGATACCAAAACCTGTCAAAGCTCTTAAGAGGAAAGAGCATTACAGACTAATACATTCTTAAATATGATAAGAAAATCCATTTTAAAAGATAATAGTCGATTATCTAGTCGATAATAATATCTGTATGTTTTAACAAATACAACCATAATATGAATATTCCAGGAATGTAAGGCTTGTTTAATAGTTAACAATGTTAATATAATAGCTGCAATAAATTTTAAAATATGGTATCAACATAAATGGAAATTATAAAATTTATAATAGATGTGAACTTCATATGGTAAGAGATATGTACAAAATTTCTACATAAAATTCTATGTAATAGGAAAATATTGAAAGGCTTTTCTGCTATATGTTTTTTTTAAAAATACCAATGATGCCTTCTATCACCATATATTAAACAGTGTACCAGAGATTCTTGTGCAAAAAAAGAGATATGAGGAGCACCAGGGTGGCTCAGTTGGTTAAGCGATTGACTCTTGATTTCAGCTCAAGTCTTTATCTCAGGGTCCTAGGATTAAGCCCTGTGTCCAGCTCCATGCTCAGTGAGGAGCCTGCTTGAGATCCTCTCCCTCACCCTCTGCCCCTCCTCCCTCAAACACATTTTCTCTCTCTCTCTAATAAATAAATAAATCTTTAAGGGAAGAGATATGAGTTTTTTTTTAAGATTTTATTTATTCATTCATGAGAAACACAGAGAGAGGAAGAGAGGCAGAGACACAGGCGAGGGAGAAGCAGGCTCCATGCAGGGAGCCCGACGTGGGACTCAATCCCGGGACTCCAGGATCAGGCCCTGGGTTGAAGGTGGCGCTAAACCGCAGAGCTACCCAGGCTGCCCGAGATATGAGTTGTTAAGGTTAATATGGAATAAATGAAACCCATTACTTAGAACCTGATTGTGTTTATGATATGTATAGATGAAATAGATATAGATATAGATAGATATGTAGATATATGCAAACATTCATATAGACAGTCAGATAGAGTAATTCAATTCCTAAAGGAACAGAAATCATATTTATATGGACCATCAATAAACAATTAGAAAATATATTTTAAATTGTTATAATAGTGTCAAAGTCATTATCTAGATTTATTATCTATATTTGTGTGCGTGTGTGTAGAACACATATGTAAGAATTACACACATACATGCTTGAGGAAAATGAATTATGAGCAAAAGTGTAAAAACAGCCAAGAGAATTTTAAAGAACAAAGTTGGAAGACCTATACTTATGGATATCAAAATCAGAAGTCTGAAGTAACTGAGACAGCTGACCAATGCATATTAATAATACGGAATAAAATGTCGAGAAACCATACATATACAGATATATACACATAACAAAATGTTCCAAAGATTTATAGGAATACTGGCCTTTTCAATAAATAGTGTTAGGCGAACTATATTTCTTCTATGGGGGAAGAATAATCTTGGCTTCCATCTAACATTATACAGTATTAATTCCATGATTTGTAGCTGCAAATGTGAAAGGTAAAATTAAAGATCCTGGGCGAGGTAAGATGATACTTTCATGATAAGGGAGCAGCCAAATTTTCTAAGACCGGATGCAAATTGTTTAAACAATTGAGAAATTAAGTGATAAATTGAATTTTAAGATTAAATCCTTTCTCATGAAGGATTACTAAAATCTTTTCTCATGAAGGATTACTCATTATTAAAAGAGTACAAACACAAGCTACAGAGTGGGAAAAGATATTTGCAATACATTTATCCAACCCAAAACCTGTATCCTGAAAATATAGCTAATTTCTAAAAGTCATAGGAGAAAAGCCCTAAAAAGTGGGAAAAATAGTACTGAAGAGGTATCTAATAATAACAAAAAAGATATACCATAAAAGTATGAAGTATTTCTAAACCTCATTAGTCATAGAGTAGATACAAATTTTTTAAAAAAGGAAATAAAGTATCACTCTACCCCTACCAGAACTGCTAAGATAAATAGATGATAGATAAAATAACTTTGAATTCACATATACTGAAGGTTAAGAGTAAACCAGTTCAAATAGTTTAGAAACTGCTTAGTAGTATCAACGAAAGCTGGATATGCACATATTTCTATGAACAAATTTGCTAAATAGAAATGTTTAAATATGTTCGCCAAAAGATATGTGCAGAAATATTTCTGACTGCACAATTCATAATAGTCCCAAACTGGTAACAATGCTGTCAGAAATAGTTGAATGGTTAAATAAATTACGTTAAATTTGTGCAATGAAACATTGTGAGTGATGAGAATGAATAAATATGCTACATATAGCAGTATGGAAAAATCTCAACATAATATTGAGAATAAAAAGTCCAAATACAAAAGAGAATATGCTACATTATACTAATTTTTAAAAGTTTAAAAATAAGAAAAACAAATACACAGTGTTACAATTCAAGATTGTGTTTATCTTCAGATAGAAAGGTACAAGTAGTGAATTGAAAGGAGCAGGAGGGACTTCTGGATTGCTAACAAAGGACTTTCCTTTATCTAAATATATTATTCACATGTGTTTAATCTGAAAATTTCATCAAGCCATATAGTCATATGTTTTGCATTTTGCTCTCAGTTATATTTCAACAATCTTTATTATATAGGTAGAAAATGTATAACCAAAACATGAATAAAATAGCCAGGCAGTTTCAAATATGTAAGAATTCATAAAAGATAACACCTACTATTCCTTCTAGAATAAAATGGTTAGTATTGAATATACAGGCAATTAAGTGGAGAATATTGAATACAAAGTTCTCAGAAATAGAGATATTAAAAAAAGAAATAGAGATATCATGTGAAAAAAATTATGAGGCTTGGGTTTAAATATAAAATCATTGCTAAACAAAATTAGGAAATAAAGTCATAAAATCTAATTGGGCATAATGTATTTTTATAGTATAACAATTATGATTAATAAGGAACACTATCCTTGACATAGTGATCTGCAGTAGAGAGACATATCACTACAACAAACTAGCCTGCCCTTGGGCACAGCAAAAAAATAGCAGTTTAAAGAGCAACTAGAATAGAAGGGAAAGTAGTCAGTTTACTAACTTAGAGTCCATCAAATAGGCAGAAAACTAACGGAATGCTCTCCAGTATTAGCGGTGCCAGTGAGCAAAATTTTTTATGGTCCCCTTCCACTATCACACATGAGCAGAGGCAGAGTCCAGGTACTCTAGCCAGCCTGCTAGCCATGCCCCCCCTGCAGTGCCCTCCATACCTTTGGCCCATACCAGCTCCAATTGCCTTTCCATGCAACCTCAACATAGTGCACCCTAGGCTTCTCTACATGTGCCCATTCCAGCTCTAGCTGTCCTGCCAGAGGCTCTAGCACAAGTGTTCCCTGAGACCTTGCTGGCCTACACCTGACATAGTGTCCTACCAAAGTGGTGTGCCTGAGGACCACCTGTCCTATACCTGTTCCAACTGGCTTGTCAAGGTAGCCCCCATCAAGGTGTGCCCCAGGACCTTCCAGGTTCAAATGGCCTGCCAAACCTGCCAGTGACATATAATCTACACAGGGGATACTTTATGCAAGGCTGCTTTTTAAATACTGGGTGAGGTAGCTGTTCTGCCTAATTCATAGAAATAAACGGAAATTCAAACAAATTGAGGAGGCAGAAAAATATATCCCTAAAAAAAGAATCAGAGAAAACCCCAGAAAAACCCTAATAAAATGGAGATAAGTAATTTCCCTAATAAAAAATTCAAAGTAATGGTCATAAAGATGCTTATAGATATTGGGTAAGAATGTAAGAACACAGCGAGAACTTCAAAAAAGAAGAAAAATAGGAAAGGATCAATCAGAACTGTAAATGAAATGAAAAATATATCTATGGGAAACAACAGCAGAACAGATGATACAGAAAAATAGCTTGCAATCTGGGAGACAAAATAATGGAAATCACCCAATCAGAATAGAAAAAAAAAAAAAAAGAAAGAAAGAAAAAAAAAAGGTAAGGATAGGTTAAGAGACCCTTGGGAAAACATCAAGCATACTAATACTCACAGTATAGAGGTCCCGAAAGAGAAGAGAGGGAGAAAGGAAACTTTATTTTACAAAAAATAATGGCTGAAAACTCCCCTAACCTGGGGAAGGAAACAGACATCCAGATTTAGGAAGCACAGAGAGTCAAAGCCAAGATGAAATCAAAGAGATCCACAGCAAGGCATATTGTAATTAAAATATCAAAAGTTAAAGAGAAAATTATAAAGACAGTAGGAAAACAAAACAAAACAAAACAATTCCATACAAGGGAAATCCCGAAGACTGTGAACTGATTTTTCAGCAGAAACTTTGCAAACCAGAAAAGAATGTTAACTATATTTAAAGTGCCAAAAGGAAAAACTTAAACCTAGAATATTATACCCAAGAAGATTATCACTCAGAATTAAAGGTGGGTTAAAGAGTTCCCCAAAAAAGCAAAACAAAGGAGCTCATTATTACTAATCTGGCCCCTTGCAAGAAGTAAAACTAAAAGCTTACTCTTTGAAAAGATAAATAAAATCAATAAGCCTCTAGCCAACTTGTCAAGAAAAAAAAAGGGGGGGGGAGAGAGAGAAGGCCCAAATAAGTAGAATCAGAAATGAAAGAGAAGAGGTTACAACTGACATGAGAGAAATACAAAAGACTGTAAGAAATTATTGGAAAGCCTAGGGAAAAAAATAAATTCGTAGAAACGCAAACCTTCCAAGACTGATTCATAAGTAAAAAATTCAAATAGACTTATCTATCACAAGTAATGACAATGAAACAGTAAAAAACAAAACAAAACAAAACCTCCCAAACCACAAAAGTCCAGGACCAGATGGCTTCACATGTAAATTCTATCAGACATTTAAAGAAGAATACCTATCTTTCTCAAATCATTACAACAAATTGAAGAGGAAGAAATGCTTCCAAACTGATTTTAGAAGGCCATCATTACCTTGATACCAAAACCATACAAAGACACCACAAACCAAAGAAAATAAAAGCCAATATCCTGGATAAACAAAGACACAAAAATCATCAATAAAATATTAGCAAATCACTTTCAACAATACTTTAAAAGGATCATACACCATAACCAAATGGGCTTTAATCCAGGGATACAAGGATGATTCGCATCTGGAAATCAAACAAGACACACCCCATTAACAAAATAAAAGATGAATATATGATCTTAAAATATAGAGAAAAAGACTTTGACAAAATGTAACATCCATTTATGATAAAAAAAAACTCTCAACAAAATAAGTATAGAGGAATGCATCTCCACATAATAATATCCATATTTTAAACATTAAAGTTGATGAAAAGCTGAAATATTTTCCCTTAGAAGCAAGACAAGAATGCTCACTCTTGTCACTTTTATTCAACATAGTATTGGAAGTCCTAGCCACAGCAATTAGGTGAGAAAAAGAAATAAAAGTAACCCAAATTAGAAATGAAGTAAAACTGTCACTACTTGCAGATGATATTATTGTATATATAGAAGACCAGAAAGATTCCACTAAAAAAAAAAAAAACCCTGTTAGAACTAATAAATGAATTCAGTAATGTTGCAGGATACAAAATTTACAGAAATTGTATTTCTATAATAATGAGCTACCAGAAAGAGAAATTAAGAAAACAATGCCATTTATAACTGCACCAAAAAGAATAAAATACCTGGGAATTTGGAACTAGACCAAAGTAACCTACTATTTGTATAGAAGCACAAAAGACCCCCAAAAGCCCATGCAGGCTTGAGAAAGAACAAGCTGGAGTCCTCATGCTCACAGAATACCACAAGATCGTTGTAATCAAAACAGTATGGTATAGGTATAAAAACAGACATAGACTAATGAAATAGAATAAAGAGCCCAGAAATAAGCCCATACATACTTGGTGCAGTAATCTATGACAAAGGAAGCAAGAATATATGATGTTAGCTTTTCCTCAATGGTCAGGAGCAAGACAGGGATGCCCTTTCTTACCACTGTACTAGAAATCCTAGCCACAGCAATCAGGCAACACAAATAAATAAAAGGCATCCAAATCATCAAGAAAGAAGTCAAACCTTCACTATTTGAAGATGACATGATACTCTATATAGAAACCCTGGACCCCACTATAAAAGGGCTAGAACTGATACATGAATTCAGCAAAGTTTCAGGGTACAATATCAACCTGTAGAAACCCGCTGCATTTCTATACACCAATAATGAAATTAACTCTTCTACATCTACAACTTCACCAAAAATAATAAGGTACCTAGGAACAAACCTAACCTAAGAGATGAAAAACTTGCACTCGGAGAAAGAAAAATACCATATAGTTTCACACATATGTGGACTTTAAGAAACAAAACAAATGAGCAAAGGGGGGGGGGCAGAAAAGGGGGACAAACCTCAAAAGATTCTTAGTTAAAGAGAACAAACTGAGGGTTACCAGAGGGGAGGTGGGTGGAGTGATGAGTGACATATGTAATGGGGATTAAGGAAAGCACTTGCTGTGGTGAGCACTAAACATTGTATGTAAGTGTTGAATCACTATATTGCACACCTGAAACTAATATTACACTATATGTTAAGTAACTGGAATTTAAATAAAACTAAAAAAAATTAAGAACTGTACCATGTGGAAAATATAGTCTCTTCAGTAAATAGTGTTTAAACTTTTTAAAAATGAACAGCTACATGCAAAAGAATGAAACCATACCATGAGCTTACACCATACCTAACTAAATTCAAACTGGATTAAAGACTTGAACATAAGACCTGAAACCATAAAACTCCTAGAAGAAAACATAGGCAATTAAATCTTTGACATTGGTCTTAACAATATTTTTTTTAGCTCAATCTCCTCAGGCCAAGGCAAAAAAGCTAAAATAAACAAATGGGATTACATCAAACTAAATTTTTTTTTCACAATGCAGTAAGCCACCAATAAAATGAAAAGGCAACCTTCTGAATGGGAGAAGATATTTGCAATCATAGGTTCAATAAGTGTATTAATGTATAAAGAGCTCACACAACCTAATTTCAAAAAAGCCCTAAATGACTCAATTAAAGATGGCCAATAGGTACATAGAAACATGCTCAACATTACTAATCATCAGAGAAACAAAAATCAAAAACACAAGATATTACCTCATACCTGCTATATTGGCTGTATAAAAAAACAAAAAATTACATGTGTTGGTAAATATATGGAGTAAAGGAAATCCTCGCACACTGTTGACGGGAATGTACATTGATGCATCCACTATGGAAAACATTATGGAGGTTCCTCAAAGATTGAAAATAAAACTACTATATAATCTAGCAAATCCAAGTCTAGATATTTACCTGAAGAAAATGAAAATAACAACTCAAAGAGTGATATGTACACCTATGTCAAATGCAGCATTATTTACAATAGCAAGGTATGAAAATGTGATATATATGTACACACAATAGTCTATTACTCTACCATAAACAATGAAACCTTGCCAATTATAACTGTGGGTTGGATCTAGAAGGTATGCTAAGTGAAATAAATCAGAGAATGACAAATACTCTATGATTTCACTTCTATATGGAATCTAAAAAATGATTGAACAAACAAACAAACAAACCAGAAACAGACTCATACATGCAGGAAACAAACTGTTGGTAACCAGAGGGTGATGGATCTACGGTACAGGAAAATAGGTGAAGGGGATTAAGAAGTACAAATTCCAGTTATAAAAAAAGTCAAAGGGATATGATGTACAGGATAGGGGATATATAATAAATTTTTATGGTGACAGATGGTAACTTAACTTAAAATGAGGATCCCTTTGTAATGTATAAAAATATTGAATCACTATAATGTATACCTGAAACTAATAGGATATTGTAAGTCAACTGTACTTCAATAAAGGAGGTAAAATTGGCAGTAAGAAATTTTTTAAAAATATTTTATTTATTTATTCATGAGAGACAGAGAGAGAGAGAGAGAGAGGCAGAGACATAGGCAGAGGGAAAAGCAGACTCCATGCAGGGAGCCTGATGTGGGGCTTGAACCCAGGACAACCAGGATCATGACCTGAGCCAAAGGCAGATGCTTAACCGAGTGAGCCACCCAGACACCCTATAATTGTTCTTTAATTAGAGACTAAATTGCAGATGATTAAGTATATACAATTTATATATAAAAGGTCTCATAATCTCTGTGAATGTTCATCTCTTCAAAATGAACTTAGTATTTATCTTCATAGTGCAATTCAAAAATTTATCTCCAATTAAAGTTACAGTTACTAACATACTATGAATTATGTATGAATAATTGTAACATTTTTAAGGAATTTTTTTGTATTTTAGGGGAAAAAATAAAATTTTTCATGTAATACTTGTGTTAAATCTTATATATGATTATAAACACAATTTTCTGACTTATCTACTATAGAATATACATTCTAAGATACTGTTTCAATCTGATTAAATATCTGCAATTGTATTCTTTGCAATCCTCCAAGAAAGAAAAGATTTCAACAAATATACTTTTTCAAGTCATATAGTGAGTAGTATGCTGAAATTAATATTTACATTTATTTCACATTCATTAACATCCATATTTTATTTTTTATTTTATTTTTTACATTTGTTTTTATTTAAGTTCAATTTGCCAACATATAACACCCAGTGCTCATCCTATCAAGTGCTCTCCTCAGTGCCTGTCACTTACCCTTTTCCCTCACCCACCTCCCCTTCCACACCCTTTGTCCGTTTCCCAGATTAGGAGTCTCTCATGGTTTGTCTCCCTCTCTAATTTTTCCCACTCATTTCCCCTCCTTTCCGTTATAATCCCTTTCAGATTTTATTTTTAAATAACTAATATGATTGCCTCAGTATACACATGTAAGATTTTAAATTTCATTTTATTAGGCCAAAACAGGTAATACAAAATTTATTTTTTTCTAAAATGTTTTATATTATAATCATATCACATGTTAAGTCTAATTTTTCACCATCTCCAGTTTTATTTTGTATAGATATAAATTTAAAAGTCTATAACAAAGCTCATAGTACAGTCATTAAAACCTATGTATTACTTTCAGTTCCCTGAAAAGATGAAACATCCAAACACAATGAAACATTCTTTATCCTTGAATTTGTTAGGAAAATTAGTGATAAAAATTTTTATAGGTATTCCTAAAATTCAAAGACAGAGAATAGTATCTATCAAATAGAAATACTTAATGAAATACATCTTCATTCGGCTTATGGGAAAACACGGAAGTGGAAGCCAAAGAAAGAAACCTTCGTTTTAAAAATATGTGATTTCTTTCTTAGAAGTTAAGATCCTTTGCCATTTTGTTTATTAAAAATATAGAAATTTATTTTATAACACTTATAACACTGGCATTATTCCTACCACTGCCTCACTTAATCCTAACTGAGAAGTTCTACTTCAATCAGAAAGTAAAATTTCCTTCAGGCTGTCATCCTCACTAGGGTTGAAAAAATTATCCAAATCTTGTCGTGAGAGACCTGAATATGTCCTGGTGATGATATTACATCTGTAGCAGTGTTTGGTTCTACATCCTTCTATTCCACTCCTGGTCTTTGAGATATAAGTTCCTTTTTCTCTCTCTTTTTCCATTCCTCTCTTTCTAATTCAGGTCAACCCTCTGCCTCATCCCTTCCTTTCTTTTATTCCTAATTTCATCTATTTCAGGCAAGCATACTTTTGAATCTTTCTATCATCTACTTAGGCTAGAAAGTTTTAGTGTATATATATTTCACTTTAAGGTGAAGGAAGAAAAAAGTTGCCCTTAGGTTCTCAAAGAAAGAATAATGAGGAAGGAAAATACAAAACACACAAATCAATCCCTGGAAATATACTGCTGTCATCTAATCTTGAGTACTTTTAGATTTAGAACTCCAGGCTACAGAATCATGATCCCAGAATTTAAAGTAGAAGAGAAACACAGATGTAGAAGCCTATAAAGATTTGGAAATTGTTAAGGTAGAGCTGGGAGAAAGGATTTAAGTGAACAATGGTTAAGTGAAGTGTAGGTAAATGAGTGAATGTAAAAGAAGATAAAGACTAGGCATTCAAAAGGAAAGACATTGATACTGAAATGAAAGGCACGGAAGGTACAGTATTTACTAATAAGTTTGGACAACCAGTAAAAAACAAACTATAACAAGATGTGTAGGCAGACAGGAAACAGGAGTCTGTCTGTGCAATCTAGGCTGCATAGAATAGACACACAAGCTAATAAAGAAGATAAAAAGTCAGTATCTCTAGGTAAGAGGTTTGGAGAACAGGAAGGGTGGGCAGCTAAAAATAAATTGTTATGCAACCAAAGGTTTTCCCAATAAAAAATCTTTATCTGCTTTCTCCTAGAACAAAAACTAATCAAAGACACAACATATGAAACATTCAAATTCCAATTACATACATTGGTATATTTAGTTTTAAGAAAGGACAAAGACCAAGGAGAAAACAAAAAATTATAAATTCTTGGGGTGTCCAGATGGCACAGTCAGTTAAGTAACGAACTCTTGGTTTTGGCCCAGGTTGTGATCTCAGGGTCATGAGATCCAGCCCCAGGTCAGGTTCTGCACTCAACAGGAGTCTGCTTAAGACTCTCTCCCTCTGCTTCTCCTTGACCTTCTCTCTCAAACATAGATACATTTTTTTAAAGATTTTATTTATTTATTCATGAGAGACAGAGACAGAGGCAGAGACATAGGCAGGGGGAGAGGCAGGCTCCCTGCTGGGAGCCTGATAGAGCACTTGATCCCTGGGATCAATCATGTCCTGAGCCGAAGTCAAATGCTCAACCACCGAGGCACCCAGGCATCCCATATATAGATAAATTTTAAAAAATATATGAATGCTCAAGCTTGTTTTACAAAAGTATAATTTAGAATGCTATATATATTAACTTCCTAATTGCAAATATCACTTAGGCTCTCTACAATGGAAAGAGAAAGAAAAAAAATATACTTGAGATTAAGGTGCAGCAGTTAAATCCTCACCCAATAAACTTTCAGGTTGCTCACAACTCTATTGATATCAAGTTTGGCCAAATATCATCCTTAAGAACTTTAATTTCCTTAAGTTTCTGCCAATTACATATTAGGCTATGTTAATATTCACATATGTTCCATTAGAGCAAATACCATTGGTTGGACCGGCCATCCATGATGACACATAGATAAGTATCAGATTGAAAACATGCTTTTAATTGCTCATGTACTTTATATCATGGTTATCTCTCAATTAAATGGGAAGTTCCTTGGCCAGAAATAAGCAGAAATTCCAAGATATTTGGATACATATCGATATTGATTGATACTTATAAAATATTAGTTACTAACCATAGTCATGTCTAATTTTAGTCTGCTCTATTAGCACAACTACTAGTAGAAATATCAGTGGTTTTCAAATTCTTATGTGGAATTTTTAAGAGATATTTTATAGTAAGTAATTATTTTTCTAAAATAAATTTGATTAATATTTTGTATTATTCATGCTGTATGATGCAAAAAACTAAAATCAGGAGGGTTTTTTTTTTTGGTTTGTTTTTGCAGAAAATTTTGCCCAGATCACATGTATCTCATGACCAATCTCTGGGAGAAGAATAAAATTACTCTGATTTTTATAGCAGAGTTCTGACCTTACTTTTCGTCATTACAACCAAAAAAAGGAAATATATCCAAGCAAAGATGCCTTCTCTCAATTGTCAACATGGACTACCCACATTTTGAGCAAGGTTTATCTAAAAAAAGTACAATAGAAATGACTAATAAGTGGTGGAAAGTGTACTTGCATTTTATGAAGTAAAATAAAAGAAAGTTCTCACTTTCACACAAATCCTACCATCACGATGGATAATTTTTACACTGAAAGTAATTTTTTTATAGAGATACAAATACTGGAAAGCAGGAGAAAGTCAGGATTATTTTCAATTAGAACAAGTGTACCAATAGTGCTATTCAGGTTAACTATATCCTTAACTAATTTTCTGGGTGCTTGATTATCAGTTACTCAGAGAAGCATGTTAGATGTTCAACTATAATAACGGACTCATCTATTTTCTTTACAGTTCTATCAGTTTTTGCCTCATGTATTTTAACAGCATGTTGTTAGCTATATAGATATTGAGAATTGCTATGTCTTTTTGGAGCACTGACTATCATTATATATCTTCTCTATTTCTGATATTTTCCTTGTTCTGAAGTTGCCTTTTCTGAATTCATACAGCTAGTCTAGCTTTCTATTTATGTTAGTGTGGTATATCATCCCTTTATATTTTAACCTGAATATTTATATTTAAACTGGGTTCCTTGTAGACAGCATATAATTAGGTCTTTTTTTAAAAAAATGCACTCTGATAGTCTCTGTTTTTTAATTGGCATAATTGGACTTTCTACATTTAAAGTAATTACTGATAGAGCTAAATTAGTATCTACATGTTTGCATCTGTTTCCAATTTGGTGGACTTTTTCTTTGTATCTTTTTCTCTGGAGTCTCTGGTTTTAATTGAACATATTATATGAGTCCATTTTATTTCCTCTCAGAATATTAATTATACATTTTAAAAATAAATTTTAATGAATGAGCCAGAGTTGAATACACATTTTTAAAATAATCTAAGTCCACCTCAAAAAAACACTGTATTATTTTGTAAGCGGTATAGATACTATAAGAGTATTCCCGCTATCTCCCATCTCAGGACGTCTGTCACTGATTTCACTTAACCATATGCTATTATCACCCAATAAATAGACTATTTTTATCTTAAACAGTTATCTTTAAGATTAAGAAGAAAAATTATTTTATTATTTATTTTCATTTATTCCTCCTCCAACATTCTTCCTTTTTCTTTTTCTTTTTTTTTAAATGTTTTATTTATTTATTCATGAGAGACACAGAGAGAGAGGCAGGGACACAGGCAGAGGGAGAAGCAGGCTCCATGCAGGGAGCCCAATGTGGGACTTGATCCCAGGTCTCCAGGATCAGGCCCTCGGCTGAAGGAAGCGCTAAACCGCGAAACTACTGGGGCTGGCCAACATTCTTCCTTTTTCATCTAGATCCAAGTTTCTGATCTCCATCATTTCCTGCTCTGTGAAGAACGTCTTTGAATGTTAAGTTCAAAGACAAGCCTATTGATGATGGATTCCCTCAGTTTTTGCCTTAACAAATCTTTATTTCTTTTTCATTTTAGAAGAACAACTTTTTTGGATATTTTTTTTAATTTTTTTTTTTGGATATATAAATCCAGGTGGGTGGTTTTAAATTTTTCTTCTTCTTTTAATACTTTACATGTTCTGTTCCACTCTCTTCTTGTTTGCATGGTTTATGACAAGAAGTTTGATATAATTTGTATCATTATTCTTCTATTGGCAGAGTGTTTTTATTCTTCAGCACCTTTTGAGGGTTTTTTTCTTTGTCTTTAGTTTTCTGCAATGTGAACCTGATGTCTCTAAAATGTAAATTATTTGGGATTATTTTCCTTGATGCTTTCTGTACTTCTTGTGTATGATATTTAGTGTCTGTCATTAATTTTGGAAAGTTGTGAGCCATTACTTCAAACATTACTACTCTATTCTCTTTTTCTTCTTAGCATGCCAATTACATAGATGTTACCTTTCATAATTCTCCGTAGTTCATGGTCATTCTATTCTTTTTGATTTTATTCTTTCTTTTTTCATTTTTATTTTATGTTTCTATAAACATATCTTTAAACTTCCTTATTCTTTCCTCATCCATGTCCAGTCTACTAATGATTCTATCAAAGATATCATCCATTTCTATTAGCGTTCTCACTTCCAGCATTTTGATCCTTTCTTAGAGTTTCCATCTCTCTGGTTACATTACTCTCTTTCCTGTTCTTCCATATTGTCTTTTTTTTTTATTAGAGTTCTTAACATACTATGTGTAATTCTTTTAAATTCTATGTCTAGTAATTCCACTATCTGTGTCATATCTGAGACAAGTTCTGATAATTACTTTGAATCTTTTTCTTTTTAGCATACCTATAATTTTTGTTGAAAGACCGTCGAATTGTTACCAAGGTAACTGAAGTAAAGAGGCCACCAGTGTGAGGTTTTACGTTAGTCTGACTAGAGTTTGGACTATATTTAATGTTTGCTTTACAGGTAGATGCTCGCATTTTCAAATCCTCTAGTGTCCTTTCTTTAGTCTTTATATACAATCCACTGTTATTGTACTAGAACCCTATTGGTGTGGTGGTTAAGTATGGGAGAACAGAGGCATTCTGTTACCTTATGGTGAAATGTCTGTCTTTTAGTGGGTTTACGTCCCTGAGCTGTGCCCTTAATAAATGTTTCTTAGAAACCACCTAGTCTGATAAATTTCCTGGAGGTAAAATGTAGGAAAGTGTGCCTCCAACCCTAAGATTATGGCCTTCAGGAGTTCTCACACTTACTGATTCAGTCAGCTTCCAGTAATTTTTTAAAAATAATTATTTAAGAATTCCTACCAACATATGGCTTTAGCAGCTTCTGCTACAGATAAGAGATCTCAATTGTGAATTTCTAGATTTATCTGTACTCTCAAATTTCAGGATAGTACACTGCCCTACAATCTCAGCAATCTGTTGAGTTCCCATGAATAGTTGTTGATTTTCAGGGGGTATTTTTCTACTTTTTTTTTTATAAGAAATGAAGTGATAACTTTCAAAGTCTTTACAACTTAGAACTCATGGTTATTTTAGATGATATAATTCAAACCCTAAAACAATCAAATGTATTATAAGAACATTCATGGGGTATAAGGTTGCAAAAGAAATACAAACACATTGATTATTAGTTAAGCTGGTTTGGGCTTCAATAATAGAAGAATCATTCATTCAAACTGACAGAGATGTGAAGACATTATTTTACATAGAAATTCATAGGTAGAATAGGCTTCAGATTTATTACATTCAATGTTCTAGCTCTACTTTTCCTATGATGCTCTTGATCTGTCTTCATTTAGATTAAATGTTTCATTTTTAGGCTGATAAGATAGCGGCAAAAGATTTAAGAAATTATACCATGAAAAGCAAAAACCTTAAAAAAGAAATATAAAGTTGTCTCTTTTGGTTATATGGTATTATGACTGATGATACTATCCCTTGAAGTCCAACAAAAAGTACTGCTCAGGTATCATTGGCAAGAATTGGGCCATATACCCATTCCCAATTGATTCATTAAGAAAAACAATGAGAGGATCATGACTGGGACATCTGGATGGCCCAGTGGTTGAGTGTTTGCCTTTGGCTCAGGTCATGATCCTGGATTCCTGGGATTGAGTCCTGCATTGGGCTCCCCTCAGGGAGCCTGCTTTTCCTCTGCCTACGTCTCTGCCTCTCTGTGTCTCTCATGAGTAAATAAATAAATAAATAAACTCTCTAAAAAAAGAGTATCTTGACTAACTTTGCATAATCATAATCCAACTGTTGGAGGTAGATTTGGAGTTACAAAATTATATGGGAGGAATCTGAACACCTGAACAAAAAAATAGAAGAAAAGAAAGGGGAATGAAAGAAGGATAGATAGACAAAGTCCTCACCATAAATCATTTTCTTCCATATAATTAATGACAATTAGGAAGATATAATGCAAGAAACATCATATCTACAAAGTTATAAATCAATGGGGATAAATTTTAAAAATACATGAGTCTGAGCTATTCAAAAATCAGCTTCAAAATCCTATCAAGAAAATCATAGATTATGAAATACAAGGATAGTTTTTGATGTACCTCAATGTGAATATATAATACAGTAAATATTCTGTATAAAACATAATCTTATCTATATACATAGTATATATAATTGTGAATATATAATATTATAAATGTATCAGTTCTTCCCAATTTTAAATTTTAATGAATTTTCAATTAAAATTTTGAAAAGTCATTATTAAAAAGTGTTTTTTTTAATCATGCTTATAAAGCCTGAAATGATGGCACAGTAGGAGAATCTTAAGCTCACCTTGTCCCATGGATACTCCTACATAAAAGCCATATTGTATAACCAACCAAGAAAATGAACTAAAGACTAAAAGAAGAGACTCCACACTAATAATAAAGAGCAGGCCACATTAAAAAAAAATGGCAGGAAGTGTGGAGACATGGTTGGAACCAAATTACCTGCAATACTAAATGAACATAAACAGAAGGGACACAAAAGCACAAAGAAGAGAATAGACTTTACAGCAGGTACCCCAGAAACAGGGGACCTGCTTTATAAAGACAAGTCCACAAAACATTTGGCTTTGAAAACCAAAAGGGCCTAACTTGGTGAGATTTCACAATCAGTGGGGCATAATATCTAGAACTTTAAAAATCAACTGGTTCAGCTGTGAGAGAGGTAGAAGGTGATAGAAAACATTTGCCACCCTTAAGAAGATAGCATAGTAAATAATTCTGCTGATATAGAGCATAGAAACAGCAATTTGAAAGTGGCTGGCACATATAGGAAAAAATGTATTTACTAATATCAGAATTTTCACTGGTGGATCAGGAATCTTTAGAATAATTCTCAAAGAACAAAAGAGCTAGCAGGCATCATTTTTCCCCCTTGCCCCCCAGCCTAGATACGTGGACAGAATGAACACTGGAACCAGAATGAACACTCACCACCTAACTTACTAACACGGCATGCCCCACCTCTGTGTTCTCTTGGGGACTGCCCTCTCTCATTCAGGTGGAGTTCATCCAAGACATTGCCAAACACATCTCATTCTTCAAGTAGCCCCAGCAGTGGCCAGCATCACTCTAATGTTAACTTTTACTCTAGGGGAAAGGTGCAAATAACCATATTCACCAGTTCCATGGCAGCCCTGGCAGTGGACTAGGGGAAGACATCTGATCTGATTTTTGGTCCCATCCACCAAAACAAACAAACAAACAAACAACCTCACAGGAGGCAGCACAAACAGAGACCCTGGTAGCTTAGGGTCACTGGCACCCCAACATACAGACTGGTGGTAGACATCTGATCTGACTGCAGGCCACACCCACCAGTGAAAGCCTCTCATAGGGACAGTGCAGGGGATGCACGCTGCAGGTTAGTGCAACCTCAATTCCAGTAAATGAATTGAGGACAGAGTTTTGGTTTGATGAAATTCAAACCCACGCTAGCTTCAGACTGGCCCCTTAGCAACATAGAACCAAACCTTGCCTACAATATACAAAGAGGGCCATTTCAAACAGCAGACCTAAAGGCAAACAAACATCACGCAGCCGCAACAGTAGGGCAGATACAACACACATAGAAGACACCTCTGAGTACCTGGTTCTAATGAACAGGGGACATTGTTCTACAGGGCACTACAAGACCTCTTCTTTATATGGCCACTACTTTCAAGGTCAGGAGATATCAATGAACCTTCCTAGTACAAAAAGAGACACATGGAATTAGACAAAATGAGGAGAGAGAGGAGCATTTCCCAAATGAAAGACCAGGATAAAAGTCACAGCAAAAGAGCTAAATTAAATAGAGATAAGCAATATGTCTGACGGAGAATTCAAAGTGGTCATAAAGATACTGATTGGACTTGAGCAAATAATGGATGATACCACCGAGACCTTCAACAAAGAGATAGAAAATATACAAAAGAACCAATCAGAGACATAGAATCAATAACTGAAATTATAAATACACTAGAGGGACTAAATAGGAGACTAGAAGAAGATGAAAAATGGACTAGCAAATTTGAAGACATATATATATATATATATATATATATATATATATATATACACATATATATAATGGTAAAAAAAAACAACTAAAAACAGAACAAAACAAATAATGGTAACCACAAATCAAAAATCTTTAATAGGTATGCAAAAACAAAGAGAAAATAATTGAAGCATATCATTAAAGAAAGCCATCCAACTATAAGTGAAGAAGCAACAGAAGTACAAAAACAACCATAAAACAAGTAACAAAATGGCCATAAATACATACCCATTAATAATTATTTTTAATGTAAATGGACTAAATGCTCCAGTGACAAAGGGTAACTAAATGGATTTTAAAAAATCAAAACCTATCTATATGCAACCTATAAGAGACTCATTTCAGGTCAAAAGATATATGCAGATTGGAAGTGAAAGGATGGAAGAGCACTTATCACACAAATGGAAAGAAAAAGAAAGCTGAAGGAGCAATACTTAAAATGTACAAAAGAGACTTTAAAACAAAGACTATTACAAGAGACAGAGTAAAATATTACCTAATCATAAACATACAAAAAGAAGATATAACAATTATAAATATTTATGTACCCACTTCCACTATTTGCAGATGACATGATTATGTATATGGAAAATCCTGAAGTTTCCATAAAAAAAAAACTAGAACTGATAAATGAATTCAATAATACTGCAGAAAACAAAATCAACATACAGAAATCCATTGCTTATCTATGCACTAATAAAGCAGCAGAAAGAGAAATTAAGAAAACTATCTCATTTACAGTTATGCCAAAAATAATACAATACTTAGGAACAAACTTAACCAAGGAGGTGAAAAAACTGTACTGAAAAGTATAAAATCCTGATGAAAGAAATTGAGGATGACACAAAGAAATAGATATTCCATGCTCATGGGTTGTTAGAACAAATATTGTTAAAGTGGCCATACTACCCAAAGCAATCTATACATTTACTGCAATCTGTATCAAAATATGAACTGTATTTTATATAGAACTAGGACAAATAATCTTAAAATTTGTATGGAACCATAAGAGACCCCAAATAGCCAAAGCAATCTTGAAAAAGAACAAAACAAGGTATCACAATCCCAGATTTCAAGATATACTACAAAGCTATAGTATTCAAAACAATACAATACTAGCACAAAAACAGACACTTCAATGAGGTAGAATGGAGAGCCCAGAAATAAACACACAATTATAGGTCTATCTTTGACATAAGAGGCAAGAATATGCAACAGGGGAAAGGCAGTTTCTTCAACAAATGGTACTGGGAAAACTGGATAGCTACATGCAAAAAAATAAAATTGGACTACTTTCTTACACCATGTACAAAAATAAACTCAAAATGCATTAAGGACCTAAATGTGAGACCTAAAACCATGAAAATCCTAAAAGAGGGCACAAGAAGTAATTTTTCTGACATTGGTTATAGCAACATTGTTCTAGATATGTCTCTTGAGGCAAAGCAAACAAAGGCAAAAATGCACTCTTGGGACTACATTGGAATAAAAAGTTTCTGCACAGCAAAGGAAACAAGTAACAACGCTAAAAAAACAACCTACTGGATGGGAGAAGGTATTTGCAAATGACTTATCTGATAAGGGGTCACTATCCAAAATATATAAAGAGTTTATAAAACTCAAAAACAAAACAAAACAGAACACCAAATAATTCCACTACGAGGTATTTACTCAAAGAATACAAAAACACTAATTCAAAAAGATATATGTAGCCCCTGTGTTTATTGCATTATTTAAAATAGTCAAATTATGGAAGCAGTGCAAGTGTCCATGAATAGATGAATGGATAAAGAAGTGGTATATATAATATAGTCATAGAAAATAATGAAATCTTGCTGTTTGCAGCAATATAGATGGATCTAGAGGGTATAATGCTAAGTGAAATAAGTTAGGCAGAGAAAGATATATATCTTATGATTTCATTCATATATAGAATTTAAGAAACGAACAAAGAAAAAAGAGATAAACCAAAAAGCAGACTCTTTTTTAAAATTCCAGTACAATTAACATACAATGTTATGTTAGTTTCAAGTATACAATATAGTATTTCAATAATTCCATACATCAAAAAAAAATCCATACATCAACCAGTGCTCATCACAAATGCCCTCCTTAATCCCATCACCTATTTTACTAATCCCCCTGCCCACATCCCTTCTGATAACCATCAGTTGGTTCCCAATAGTTACGAGTCTGTTTCTCAACTTGTCTCTTTCTTTTTTTTCTTTGCTCACTTGTTTAGTTTCTAAAATTCCACATATGAGTAAAATCATACGGTGTTTGTCTTTCTCTAACTTACTTCACTTTGCATTTTACAATCTACCTCCATCCACATTATTGCAAATGGCAATATTTCATTCTTTTTTATGGCTGAATAATAACAAGTAGGTTTTTCTGTTGGTGCCCCTTTAGTATCACTTTCTGTTTGTCAGTATAAAATATTAATATATGAAGGTTACTTTAGACAAATTCCTAATTTCAAGAACTCCCAATACTTCGTGCTGGGAATATCCCCAGCTCCTTCTCTGGCATGTAACTGATGACAGATTTGTCCTTCCTAACCTGATATACTTCCTAATGATAGCTTGTGATTTCAACCACATGAAAATTTAAATATGCAGGTTAAACTACTAGAGTGGTCATTCAATATGGCCGTTAATCATTATGAACAATAGGCTAGAAATAGTAATTTCTTAATAGGCTTAAGACCTTATTGAGGTAGATACCCACATCAATACCAGTTCTCATTCCTATTTTCATTTATAAAAAAATATATAATGTGCCAACAACTCATCACTCACTTACCTGCTATAATGTTTTCACATTAAGACTCCAAATTTCTGAATCTTGAATTGTTTTCAAAACTGAAAGCAATAATATGCTGACCCCAAAGCAATGTCATACACAACAAAGGGACTAGTGTTAAAATTTTTATAACAAATAGAATTAACTAGCTAGTTTATATTTCAACCATGTACATGGCTACTGCCCAAAGAGATATATCATTTTATCCATTAAATTTTTGCCTCAATTCTACATAGTAAATATTAGAGTAATTACTACCCTTTATTTTTTAGCTAAAAATTTGAGTGTAAAAATAATTTAATTGCTCAAGATCAGATATCCCTTAAGATACAGATTCAGATATCAAACCAAATGCTATTTTATTCTGAAGTGAGTGTCCATTCCAGGTACTCTGAATTGAGTTTGATTTCTATAGAAATACTTTGGTTTGCTTTGAGGTCTTGCATATTGACAGAAATATACAAATCTGAAAGAATTCAGAGAGTGTATTAAAACAAGAAATAGGAAAACATGACATGAAAATTGGGTTTTAACATTTTTGTCTCTCCTTTTAAGAACATTTTAGCAGAATGAGGAAAATTTCTTCACTGTGTAACCACAAAAAAATGTTCTGGTGAAATATGTTAAGCTTTTTACTTACCATGATAGATTACTAGAAAGTCATAACTCTGTAATTTTTAGATTGATGATTATTGCCTAAGAAATAATATTCAAATCATTAGTCAATAAAGGAAAAGATTAATTATAGGAAAGTAAAATTGAGAAAAAAATTATAATTCCAATGATTAGCCAAAGTTTTTGTCTATTGACCTATTGAGAAAATAAATAGAAATGTTGGAAAACATATTTTATTATATAAGAGTAAAATAACATTTAGGAACATTAGGGTTCTTCAAGAAGCCAGGATGAAAACCTGAGCTCCTCTTTTTAGAACTTGTTGGCTAAGTCATGGATCCTCTCTGAGTCTTAGTTTCACCAACTAGAGAGGGCAGATAGATTTTCCCTCTCTCTCAGTATTTCCTGGAAACAAATTCACAACTACATATAAGCCCTTTATAAATTCTACATTTATTTCCAATACAAAATAGTATGGTGCTTTAGTAAGGTGGTCAAGTGCTATGGTCATTGTGCAGTGTTACCTCTATGGACACATTTAAATGCCATGTCCTTTGTTTAGAAAAAAAAAAATTAAGAGATTCTTAATATAGTAGATATTTGTTTCCTCCCAATATTCATATGTTGAAGCCCTGACCCCCAATGTAATGATATTTGGTGATAGGAACTTTGGTAGGTAATTTAGGTTAGATGAAGTCTTGAGGGCCATGGGGCCCTCATGATGAGATTGTGCCTTTCTAAGAAGAGACGCTAGAGAGTTTGTGCTCCCTTGCTCACTTTCTCTCTTCCATATAGGATACAGAGAGAAGTTGGCTATCTATAAGGCAGAAAGAGCACCATAACCAGAAACTGATCATGCTGCTACCCTGATCATAGGCTTCCAGACTCCAGAACCATGAGAAAATAAATTTCTATTTTTTAAGTCACCAAATTATGATATTTGTATGGCAGTCCTACCAGACTAAGACAGAAGAATACATTATAATGATTATTTATTTCAAAAAAAACTAGGACTAAATTGGGTTATAATGTCTCAATACTATAGATTTTTACTATTCTTACAAATGAAAATTTATATCATAAATTTTAAATACAGAACTATAATTCAGAACTAACTCATAGTTAAAAGGAAATTAAATAATTCAATGAATTTATTAGCAAGCACAACTGTAAAGTTCTGAAGAGTGTGAAAATGTTCCATCTTCAGCCAAAATTATTCAAGCATAACTCGATCAAAAATAATATGCAGAATGCTGCCTTCAGTGAGACCACAGGACCAGAAGGCTTCAGATGGACACAAGCCAGTTCTGAGCACTGCAGCTGACAGGAATTATCTCAGCAGTTCAATTACTGTTTTTTTCCAACTCTTCTTCCATATTAATGTCTATGTAAGTTCCCAAAGCTGCCCAAATATCATTTATGTGAAAGAATACTGCTCCTTTGAAAAGCAGAGTGAACTTAAAACTCTACAAAGAAACTAGGAGAAGTTGTATATCTAGTGATTTAATCAAATTTATAAGCTGACTCTCCTATTTTAACCAGAGGCGAGTAATAAAGAGAAAACATGAATTCAAGACAACATTATCCTGATGATGTACACTGGTGAGCAGAGATTGGTGGTTGAAGAGACCATAGCTAATAGTTTGAAAGGAGATTATATATAAGTGAAAGGAGATCTACTTCAATAGATCTTTCTTCAATGATAAACCTAACACTATTCTTTCAGAATATTATGGAAATCCTGCTACTCTCCAGGTATGGATTGAAAAATCACTAATTTCTATGATTCATTCCATTTCTATTTGATGCAAACAGACCATGTTGACTTCAAATAAGAATTTATAGAAAAGCAAAATTATACTAATCTTTGCACAGTAAGATTTTAATTTTTAATTTAATTTTAATTAGAAAATAAATATCTCAAATGAATCTGTACAACTTTATTTCATTCCTTTTTTAAAAAAAGATTGTATTTATTTTTTATTTATTATTTAATATTTATTATTTATGAGAGAAAGAGAGAGAAAGAGAGTATGAGCACAATGGGGAGAGGCAGAGGAAAAAGCAGACACCCCACTGAGTAGGTAGCCTGATGTGGGACTCAATCCCAGGATCCTAGTTTAAGGACCTGAGCCAAAGGCAAAAACTTAACAGACTGAGCCACCCATTGCCCTATTTCATTCTTTAGCATCATTTTAAAGTGTTTCATAAACTTCTATCAGACCATTTTAAGACATATTTCATTATTTCTATTAATTTATAAATTAATTATAACAAATATTTTATGGTGCTACAACATATAAAAATAACATTTTGAAAACAATATATTATGGCCTTGGATTTCAAATGAGGATATTGAGACTTTTTAAGTTCACTGTCTAGAATTAATATGTTCAGTGAACTCAAAAGAAAACATTCTTTTTTATAGAACAGACTCTCCCTAGACTTTCTACTCAAAGAGGGAAACAGTAAATCCTGTTTTAAATTTTGTCTAGAAAATTTTTCCCATGTTTCATATGCTCACTTTTTTCTACCATGCTTCCCACATAAAATTATAGATTATGTGGGGTGCTTGGGTGACTCAGTCTGTTAAGTACCTAACCCTTGTTTTTGGCTAAGGTCATGATCTCAGGGTTGTGGGATTTAGCCTCGCATAGACCTCTATGTTGGGCTCCACAGTGAGTGCAAACTCTGCTTGAGATTCTTTCCCTCTGCTTTTCCCTCTGCTTGTATGTACACATGCATGTGATTTCTCTCTCTCAAATAATAAATAATAAATAAATAATTGTTTAATAAAAGTTATGGATTATGATTACAACCATAAAGTCCAGGTAAATGCATAAAAGCAATTTTCCATTTCTATGCAAGAAGAATGGATTTTAAAATTCCTATTGATCCTCTATTTCTCATGTTTAATCTTACAATCACATTTAGTTCCTATAATAATTTTCAAAATGTGCAATTAAAATATACCCTCTTGGTTTCAAAACCACAGCGTAATTTCCCTCTAAAAGCTCTTTACTTAAAAAAAAATAGGCCAACATTATCTTATTTTTTAAAATATTTATTTTGTAATTACAGATTCACATCAGTTTCAAAGAAATGTGCCAAGAGGTCCTGTGCACTCTTTATCCAGCCTATCCCAGTGGTAATATCTTCCATAATTTAGTACAACATCAAATCCAGAGTTAGTATTACAGTATTTTTGCTCAGCTAAATGAGTTAATGAATTTTCTCTAAAGCTTTTCAATCTTATATAAATACATCTTTACACATACAGACATATGAGTGTGTGTGCCTGTGCGTGTGTGAACAAGTGTATAAATAACTATATGTTAAATAACTGAAAATTAGCTATTCCATTCCCTTCTCTTTCATATAAATACTTTTTAGCTCCATCATTTAAAAATCATTCTTACCAAAATATCCTAATCATAATACATTTTAAAACATTCCTTGCTTCCTTACCTTAATTTTTCTGAAGGTAAGCTTCTTAATAATAAATTAACCAGATGATATGCATTCTTTATCCAGACTTATTTAAAATGTAATGAATTTAATATCATCTCAGGTATCTAAAAATGCCCTCAGCAGTATTACAATTGAAGGACACTTAAGGAATTTGTTTGCTTTTGAAGAATCTGGAGCAATTGCCTCAATATAAATTTGATTTAGAGTTTAATGTTTCATTATAATTTCTAGTAGGGGTTACCAATATATTTACATAATAGTATTTATAAGGTAAATATATCATTAATTTTGTAATTTTCATGACGATGTTATGGGTAAATTTTATATTCCAGTTTTTGTGGAATCAATTATCTCTAATACTGATGGGAATTAATGCTAAAATAGAATTCCTTTTTTCTTCTTTCTGTTTATCCACTTAAGTAGTCTTGAATTTGGGATTAAAATTTTGCCATATTTCACATTTGTATCCCCTTATTTAGACATGGGTAAAGAAGTACAGATTTCATTTTAGGCTCTGACTTTCTTCAAAACTGGCTGTATCTATGAAGCATTGTTAGCTAGTGGAAAGAGCCTGGGGATCTTTAGTCTTGTGCCTGGAGGAAATCTTAGAGAGTAAAATCACTGGGATGTGGGCAATATTTTCTGTGTTAAAATGTGAACCAAGACAAGAGGTAGCAAAATATAGGTCAAATAGCTTTGTATTCATTCAACCTTTCAAGTCTCTAACTTCCCGAGGTCTTCAGGAATAATGGAATACATTTACAGTCAATCTGGAACTGGATAAATAGAGAAAATTACACCATTGGTCAGTGTCTTTGATAGGACCCAAGAAAATACTGTCAGATTGGTGATGATAAGTGAATAGGAAGAATGGCAGAGTGGTAGGGTTAGAAGATTTTCATGCACATTTATTGTTTCCAATATCCATACAAGTTTGGAATTACTACCCTTACTTTAAAAATATGAAAAAATTAAATTCAGAAAAGTAAGGTAACAATCTAAAAATGCAGATGTAGCAATCATTGGAATCAGTGTACAAATTCAGTTGTGACTTCTCCAAACACTTCTTAAGCGCTCATTTCCTTATAACATCTAGAGACTTCTTTAAGTGTTTATTTCCAATAGATCCTTAAAAAAAGATTTAAAAATTATGTTTCAATTAATGTCGAAAAACAATGCATATATAGAGGCTGTTTTCTAAGAACATGACAATTAGTAAAAGGAAACAAGTTCTGGCAACTGAATTATGTTTGATTAAAATCTTCAGAACTCTTAAGTGTGCTAAATATTCATCATTAACAGATATTCAACATATCACACATACCCTTTTGCATATCTGTATAATAACCAGGAAGAGTTTCTGCATTGTCCAGCTGGGATTTTTCTTTCCATATCATCACTATGTATTCTGTGATATTCTGTGAGTGCTTCAAGGACCTGGATTGAGGTTTTGGAAGATTGAGAGGAAGTTAATGAGTATTCTGAGTGTTTGACATGGGGTAGAATTGACATAGATGTGAAATAAAATTTCAGAGGACATAAGATTATTCTTCTAGATAATAAGCAGGCCCCACCACCAGCATGTACCTAATGAGGCTACTGAAACCCTCTCCCAATAACTATATAGATGGTCTCTGTGTTCACACAAGGAGGATGTTACATGCTTACTTGAATAACAAGAGATGGGCTACAAACATGCTTAATTTCAAGGTAGAACCCTGGTGTTAGCCAAAATGTGCTCAGCTGTCTCAACATCCTTATTTCTATCTAGTTTGTGCAATGGGAATTTTCCTGTCTACCAGTGGGAGATTTGGAATTGTAGGAAAGAAAGAAAGAAAAACACAGAAATACATATTCTAAGATCGTATGTAACTACATGCATGGATGTGTATCCAGGTAAATCATACAAGTGTACACATATATGTACATGCACACATTATATTAAAAATATGCAATAGAATATAAGCCCAGTGAGGGCAAGGATTGTGCTAACTTCCTCACCTTTGTGCTCTCAGTGCCTATAAAGATACTTATCTTGGAAAAAAAGATATTTTCTTAAACACTTGTATATCCTGGGTATATATCCTAGACATTTGGCTCGTGTATGCTAGATATTCTCTGCTTGCTGCTCTTCATCTATGCTCTGTGCCATATGTAGCTAACTCTGTGGACTTCATCAAAGGGCTCTCCTGCCCTCTGGCTTCGAGTTTGGTCCAATCACTGGGTATAACTAGCGAGTCATTACAGGATGGAAAAACAATTTATTTTCAAATCCTCCCCCAGAGTTTGGCCATCTCTCTCTACCAGAAGGGTCATCACAATTTGGCAAAGTCTGTCTACCAAGGAACACAGCTTCTATCAGGGCAGGTAATACATCTCTTAGAGCTACAGCTCTTCTTTCTTAGTCTCCATGACTCTTCCTTCTGGTTATATCTGAAGCCTACAGTGGTTGAAGTTCCAAACATTTTAGGTCAACCCATGACACTTTCCATTAGTAGCCACATATTCATAAACAGCTGCTTTATTAAACTCCACTTATTAAAAAATGATTATGATACATGTCTACCATCAATTTCTTAAGTTAGACTTCTACTTCAGTCCCTACTTTCAAATAAACCATGATAATATTAGAAAGCCCCAGTTCTCCCAAAAGCAAGAATTCTTGCTGAGAGTCTCTCTTTATCAACATTCTACCTTTCCAGCTCTAGAAGTTCCTGCTATATTTTTCCAGTTCAATGCAAAAACGGTGTCAGATGAAGGGCAAAAACACAGAGGACTGTAGATAAAGGGAGAGATTGTAAAACATGATGTACACAAAATACTTTTTCAAAGATAAATAATACCATCTTGCAGAACAGAAGTAGGTGAAAGACAAGTAACAATAGTTTCTCTGAAACAACTGTGCAATGGACCTCTGTAAACATGACTTCATTCCTTTTACTTCCCAGACTCAGTAGCTTACTTATCAAATGCTTCATCTACTAGCAATAATAAATGTAGGGATCCCTGGGTGGCGCAGCGGTTTGGCGCCTGCCTTTGGCCCAGGGCGCGATCCTGGAGACCCGGGATCGAATCCCATGTCGGGCTCCCGGTGCATGGAGCCTGCTTCTCCCTCTGCCTGTGTCTCTGCCTCTCTCTCTCTCTCTCTGTGACTATCATAAATAAAAAATAAAAAAAAATGTAACCTACCAAAAAGAATCACAAGTTTCATTTTAAAACTCTTTTCCTCTTAAATCTAGACAGATTTGTCTTTTTTCTGATAAAGAATTTTTTCAGAGTTTTAAGAGATTGCCTTCCCTCTGAACAGATTTCTTTTAACTCTGATTGGTGTTATGTTGTTCTCTGCTTCTTCAAATCGTTGTGTTTTCAATTCAGTCTTCCTATCAAGGCACATTATTCCATAATCTTCTTTCTCTTCTCTTTCTAACTCATAAGAGTCGCGGCAACCCTCCATAGACCTCAACTATGCTCCTAATAGCCATGTTGTTTCACATTTTCAACCTCACTGGAGGGAAGGAGTAATAGAAGTGTAATGTGAGGCATTGTATATACAATAAAATTACCTACCCAGCCCTCAGAGGGGAAGGAATGCAGCTCTGGAGTAGTTGACTGAAAGGAGGTTATTTCCTTTTTGGATAGCAGAGATCTCACCAATTAGTGTTCAAGGATCACTTCATAGGGAAGTCAGAGGCATCAATTTTTAGCCGTTTTTCTCTATTCTTCTAACCCAATCATATCTCCAAAATTATTTCTAATGTATACTCCATAGAAAGAATATAAGCACTTAGAAACAACATTATATCCAAAATGTAAATAGAAGAATAAAAGAGAAAAAAATACCCAAGTGAATTTTGATAACATTTGAACTGTCTTCCTTAGTCATTAATTAAGGTCAAATAGAGGCTCGTGGTGTGCTTTGTCCTAGCATTCAACGATTTCTTTCCTTTTCAAAATATTGAAGCAGTTATCGTTCAGAAATGACCCAAGGAACTCTTTCCAGGTGAGATGGATATTTTACTCACTTTGGTATTTGAGGTTTTCAGAGAAAGTTGAAAGCCACTTGAATGTTAATTGTTCAATTATTATACCGTTATTGTTATACTGTTATAGTTCAAATATTATATTGTTATGGTTAGCTATTCTCACCAAGACAAGAACAAAACTATCTAATTCTGTTAGAGCTGATAGAACTAAGTGAAATAATATGAATTTTTCTCTTAAAACCTTACACTTGATCTTAGTAGTTCGTTCAACTTAATTTAATTATGGTGATTTTTTCCTTAATATTTTGCTTTATGTGCATCAGAAGATATTGAGAAGTTTGTCAAAAGCCAAATGGATTTATAATTAATAGAAATAGCTTTCAATGTAAATTGTCTTTTAAATATTGTACCTAAAGACTAAGAGAACCAATTTTAAAAGATTAATAAATACATGAATGACAACTAACATTTATCATTATGCATCAGGCATTGTTCTAAGTGCTCAATATGTCATTAAATGAATATACACTAGCATATAAATCATTATTATCTTCATTTTACATATAAGGGGATGAGACATCAAGGTTTAAATAACATAATCACAGGCAGATCTGACATTCATAAAAGACATCTGTCCCTCCCCAAGACCCTGATTCTATCCCCTATATTAAATTCTGAACAGAAAGAATATCAATTTGTTACATATTTGTAGGAGTTCTTTTCAAAGTCCTAACCTAACTGGTCCATTTTAAATCACAATTCAGTTATCTCAGCAAATATTGTCCTATTTATTACATTAGTGTGAGTCTACCAATAGATGTACATAATGGAACAGTTTTAAAATAGAAATGTATTTTAGCATACATGCATCAGTTTTTTAATAACCAAATACACAATGTTTTAAATCTTAAATGAACAATTTAAACACCACTAGAGCTCTTCTTTACAAGTGCTATTTTCTAAATACGAGTTTTAATTGCTTGCAGTGTTTGAACTCTTAAACTTGAGGGAGTTCAATGTATTTACATTTCTAAGAGCAATAAACATAAGTTATAAGACAAAGTTAGAATCAGAGGTTGTGTCTCTTGGCCACTACAAATGAGGGCAGATGTATACAAACACCTGCTCAAGTTCTCTTTCCATTCATTTTGGCCTTCATCCCATTTTGTCTAAAAATCTTATCTAGGGCCTGTGTAGATTGAGGACAAAAACTGGTTATATTGTTTTCCTTTATTCTAGGACACTCATCCTGTTTGATTCTCTTCTAAAACAGGTTTTATTTTTATTTTTAATAAACATAAGAAAAATTAATTTTGATTAAAATTTCCTTCTATAGTTGTCATTTAAATAGCTATAAGAAAAGCTATTGATGAATGTTAGCAAAGATGAAATAACTTATAACAGTGATGCAGTAAACAGAATTAGAAGAAAAGTGACAGATTGGGAGTATTTGCAGTACTTGTCCAAAATCCAAAATATATGAAGAACACTTAGAAATTAATATGCAAATTACTAGAGAACTTAAAAAAATATGCAAAAGATAAAAACCAACTAACTCACCATAGAAGAAATATAAATGGCCAATAAACATATGAAAAAAAATCTCATAAAAACCAGGACTACAGGGCAGCCCCGGTGGCCCAATGGTTTAGCCCTGCCTTCACCCGGGGTGTGATCCTGGAGATCCGGGATCAAGTCCCGCATGGAGCTCCCTGCATGGAGCCTGCTTCTCCCTCTGCCTGTGTCTCTGCCTCTCTCTCTCTCTCTCTCTATGGGTCTGTCATGAATAAATAAATAGTTTTTTTTTTTAAATCAGGACTACAAAACTGAAATGATCATAAAATAGTTTAACTTTGTTGTTTCAAAAATGAATAGCTTGATAATATCTGGTATAGGTGAGGTTCTGGGAAAATATTTTTAACCTTTACATTACCAAAATAGAGACTGACAATAAACAGTATTGGTGAATTTTTAGGAAATCATTACCCTCATAATTTGTGAAATTAGGGAGGAAACGTGATATAATATCTTTGGAGCCCATTTAGTTAAATGTAAGCTAAATGTAAAAATTTAGTTTTTCATAAAGCTTAAAAATGGGCAAAGCTTTTAATTGATGTATAATTTATATAGCATAGAGAAATACACTTGTCCACAATGAAACACATAAGAAAATTCCTTACATCATTATATTGTGAGCAAATTGTTTTAACAATCGAAGTACTATGGTTAAACAAATAGTAGGGAGTGGTTCTAATGAATAAAATCAAACTAAATACACTGATACGTAAAGATCTCTGAGACATGTTATAGAGGATAAAGCAAATAATCAAAGCTATATATAAACTACGTATATAATCAAAACTACATAACATATGATCGAAAAACTATATATACAAAATAACACTATATTACATATCCTGTACATATTACAGTGAATACTCATAAATGATTTTTTCCTTCTTGTTTGAGTTTTTAACAAAATTTATTTATATATCCTTTATTCAATAAATATTTAAAATGGACAAGAAAATGAAAGACAGTGGTTGTTAAGTTTATTAAGTAATAAATGATCTTACTTTTTCTTCCAAGTAGAGGGGTTTTAGAATGACATTAAAAATTCTCATAATGAAACTCATCCTCAATTGTTTACGACAAGAGACATCGATTTAGATTATTTTTATTAAATTAAGATTTTTTTTAGTTTTGTTCCATTTACCCAATCCGAATACACCAGTTGACATCCCGTCCCGTGTCCTCGCCGGACCCCTTCCAGCCCGCCCTCCCCTACACCGGTTCATTCCAGCGTTAGACGTCTTTAAGTTGTCTCATTTTGATATTTCTCAATATATTTCTCCTTCCTTATATTTTCCACTCTTATTCATAATCCCCAAAATGACTGAGAACTAACCCTGTTTGTCTTCTCCGGTTCTGTGGCCCCGTTTCACAAGGGTGTTGCTGAGTTTCTCTGGGATTTTGATGGAATTTGTTAATTTAGATTTTCATCTATTTGAGTTTATTTTGTTGTATGGTGCAAGAGAGTTTGGTCAGTTTCATTCGTCTGCATGTGGATGGTTTCCAATGTTTCCCGGCCCATTTTCTTGAAGAGTCTGTTGTCTTCAGTGGATGTTATTCTCTTTATTGTAAATACGACTGAGCCATCCAGTTAGGGTCCATTCTGGGTTTTAGTTCTGTTCATTGATATCTATATGTTGTTTTTGTGCAGTCACACAGTCTTCATGAACCCGTTGTAGTACAACCTGCAATCTGGCATATGTGATGCCCCCAGATCTGGTTTTCTTTTTACGAAAATTCTCTGGTGTTTGTGGCGTCTTTTCTGATTCCCAAAATTTACCATAATTTGTTTTAACTCTCTGAAGACAGTCCTGGTATTTTGCTAGGGCTTGATTATACGAGTACAATTGTGGGTCAATTGCACTTTTCCACCAATATTACTTCTGCCAATTCCTTGCGCATGGCTATTTTTATCTCGCTTGTGTCTTCCTCAATTTCTTTCACGAAGTGTTCTTATAGTTGTTAGGGCTATTTTGAGGAACATTTGACTGGTACTCTGGTTCTCCAACATTTTATTTTCAGGTTGTAGGTGTCTTCTGTCTACAATGATGTTCTTTGTCGACAGCAAACTAGGAGGGGTCCTGCTTTTTTATCCCAGTCTGCAACCTGCGCCTTTTGATGGGGTATTAACCGTTCACGTTCAGAGTTACAATTGGAAGATATGAGTTTTGTGTCATCAGGATATCTATTAGTCCTTGTTTTTTGTGGATTGTTTCCATGGACCTTTTCTTAAAGGGGAGTTTACGGTCCCCTTAAAATTTCTTGCAGAGTGGTTTGGAGGTCAATTATTCTTCTCAGTTCCTGCCTTGTCTTGACGCTCTTTTCTCTCCTTCCATTTTGACTGAGAGCATGCTGGATCAAAGTATTCTTGGTTGCAGGTTTTCTATTTAGGCACCTGAATATATACCTGCCCGACCGTTTTGGCCTGCCAGGTCCCCTCTGTGGAGAGGTCTGCTGTTACCTAACTATTCCTCCCCCATGAAAGTCGGGCCTTCTTGTTTTGCTGCTTTAAGGATTTTCTCTTTTTCTTTGGAATTTGCAAGCTTCACTCTTCAGCAGTCGAGTGTTGCAAACGGGTTTTTCTTGATTTGTGAGGGGGAGTTCTCTATTTCCTGGATCAGAATGCTTTTGTCCCTTCCAGATCTTGGGAAAGTTTCAGCTAGGATTTGTTAATACATATTCTGGCTTGTCCCTTTCGGCCTCGGGGACACCCCAATTAAGCGTAGGTTTGTTCTTGTTAGGCTTATTTATTTCGTAATCTGTCTTCTGGTCCTTAATTGTAGGTCTCTATTGTCCTCAGTTTCCTTTGCCATTAACTTGACTTCTATGTCATCACTGTTTTCCACTCGTTAACCTGTCGGATAGTGATTCTAGTTTGGCGATTGCCTCTCCATCCAATTGCTTTTATCATTTTGCTGATTTGGCTCCTAAATTCAGCAGTCTGAAGTCTCGTGAGGCCTTAATGTTTTTTCTAGAGCACAGTAGCTCGCATAATGGTGCTTTGTATTGGCTTTCTGACATGAAGTGTAATCAGATTTTGTAGCTCTGTGGGAGAGAGTGGCAGTTTTGATTTTTCTTTTGAGGTGAGGTTTTCCTTTTCAAGTCATTTTGTCAGTGCCGAGTGGCAACAAAAGTTGTCTTGGAACCCGGGGGGAGTATCACTGGTCCGTCAGCTGGTCTTTGGGGGAGGGGCCTGCTGTGCTGATTTTCAGGTGTTCGCACTTGGGGCGTGCTCTGCCCTGCCTGCTGCCTGGGTCAGCGGGGTTGTTTACCCCGTGGGCCAGGCGGGAACCGCGAGTGGGGGGCCGCTCTGGAGCCCTGGAGTCAGCTCCACAGTCGCTCGGAGCTCTGGTCTGCAGTGGTGGAGGCTGGGGGGGGCCGTGATCTGCTAAGCTCGGGGCAGGAGCGTCATCGCTGTCTGGGCCCTCGCTTGCTGTCCGGGGGAGGCCGGATCTGGGCTGTGTCCGGCGGCCCTGTGCTGGGGCTGTGTTGTTGGATTCGCGCTCCCGCCCTGCAGCCCTCGCGGGAGGCCGCCGAGCCCTCGCGCTGCGCCGGTGGTCCCGACGTGCGCGCTGCAGCTTAGGGAGCTCGGAGGCACTTCTCCCGCGGCGACGGTGTCTGTTAGTGTCCCCGGGAGCCCGAGTGATCCCCGGCCCTCCTGGGTCTGCTCCCCTCCCTGCGAGCCCCATCCGCCCGCACAGCGCAGGTTGGTTGCTTCTCCTGTCCTCCGGGACGGGGCTTCTGTCTGGGCACTCGCCACGGCCTCGCCGGCTCTCGCGGGGCCCCTCCCCTCGGCGGCTTTTGTTCTTTATTTTTTTCCCGTCTCTACTTGATAGAAAGCGCGGGACTCTTCTCACTGTAGCACTTTCCAGCTGGTTCTCTTTACTTCAGGCCGAATACGTCGATTCTTCCGGATGGTTTTGAAGGTTATCTCGTGGTTAATTGGTGGGGAAGGTGACTGGGGACCCTGCTCTTCCACCATTTGCCTCCCTCCCGATTTAGATTTTTTTTAATTATTTCCAATAGTGTTACTATTTTTCTGGGATAATACATAATTTTTTGTCTGGGGAACACATGGAAAACTGTAGCTAAGAAATGAAAGGATACAGAATATTTGCTTTTGACAGCTTTTACTCTTCTCAGCCATGCCTGAAGTTGATGACCCAATGTTTCTACCTTGTTATGCTCATCACTTGCAGCTCAGCCATGTTATTTCAAGAGCACATCAATAAAGAAAGTATTGGGTGCCTGGGTGGCTCAGTCGGTTAAGCATCTGCCTTCAGATCAGGTCATAATCCCAGAGTCCCAGGATCAAGCCCCACAATGAGCTCCCTGCCCAGAGGAGAGTCTGTTTCTCCCTCTGCTTTTCACCCTGCTCTCCCTCAATCTTTTTCTCAAATAGATAAGAAAAATCAAAAAAAAAGAAAAGAAAAGAAGGTATCTTTTGCCTTAATTTAACACATTCATCATCTTCTGTAGATAAGTTGAAGGCTTTTTAAGGAAATGGTTTCAAAACTATTTTGCAAATGGAATTTTTTTAATATATAATGTAGCTATCTGGAAATTCTGAATCAGAAAGGCTCTGGTGGCTTCAACAATCAATCAATCAGTCAGTCAATCAACAAGTATGTGTGTGTGTGTGTGTGTGTGTGTTTCTGGAAAACAGAAAGGGCCCTGTCCCAAGTAATTTTGACTGATCTGCCAGATTTTGAAATCATTCATATGTTTTCCAGAAACATTGAATACAATGTGGGGGCCACCTGATGCTATTTTCTTCAAGTTTAAGTATGTAACCTCTTGAGAGGATGTTGGTAGTCTGTATTTTGAAATTGTGTATTGAGATTTGTATATTAGTGGTTGTTGTGGTTTGGATTATATGCCCCAAAAAGATATGGTGGGGTTCCAAGACAACCCTCCTCCTCCCCCAGGTACCTGTGAATATAACTTTATTTGGAAATAGGTTGTTTGTAGATATAATCAAGTTAAGACACCCTGATTAGCATGAACCCAAACATACACAGACACAGGGTGAAGACAGAGGCAAAGATTATAGCTAACATTCCTACCACCCAAGGAATGATCCTCCCCTATGGGTTTCCAAGGTGGCATGGCCTCAGAGATTCTAAATAGACCCTTATTTTCAACTGAATTCAGTAGAGCAAAAGATATGGGGATTAGTTGTTTTCTCCAACTCTTTCTTCTTATTCTCAAGCTCCAGCTTTTTTATGTCCATATTGAAGCAAGTTTACAATAAACTGTATATGTTTGAGGTTTTTTTCCACTTTGTGAAATTTTGGTCTCTTATCAAGTATAAGACTTCTCTAACCTTCAGTTTTCTCACATTCTATGTATATACAGTTGACCCTTTAAAGAGCATGAGTTTGAATTACATTGGTCCACTTATATGCAGATTTCCTTGATAAATATATAGTACTATAAGTGTACTTTCTCTTCCTTGTGAATTTCTTAATAACTTTTCTCAAGTTTACTTTATTGTAAGAATACAGTAAATAATGGAAATAACATACAAAATATGTATTAATCCACTGATGAAGTTATGTCAGTAAGACTCCCAGGCAGCAGTAGGCTATAAATAATGAAGATTTTGAAGAGTCAAAAGTTATATGCAGACTTTTGATTGTGCCAGGGCAAGGGGAGGGGGTCAGTGCTTCTAACCTCCACCAGCACACCCCCATGTTGTTCAAAAGTGAACTGTGATTATTAACCTGATTTCAGAGGGTCTTGGAAAAGTAGACATGATGTATTCAAGTGCCCAGAATTTATTTCAAAGCCCATAATACTAAGTAACTATTGCTAGCACTATCCATTCTAGAAACTTGTTCTTTTTCTGGTACTTTCTATTTTCTTCTATTTTATCTGCACAAACAACTAACACATTTTTGTCCCATTCAAATAACTATTATATTAGTGTCGTTGAAATATTTTGACCACAATCCACCATTAGAAATATATCTTACAATGTAGCTGAGTTAAAAATTGGCTTCAACCTTAACATTTGGCTAAAATGAATTATTTGGCTGAAAGGAATTATTTGGCCTTGGCTTCAGCATTCAAAGCCCAAATTAAGATACATACTTCAGTGTAATTTCCAGCACATGTGAGTTTTAGATTATATGTTTAATTATTACAGAAGTGTATGCACACTATCTATCTAATCTATCACCTTTCTACACACATGTAAAATCATGTATTATATGTATGTATATATATAATTGCATACACATACATTTATAACAATATAATTATAACAATGTAAGTAATTCAAAAAGGCATGTGGATTCCTTTACCTTTTTTCAGCTAACTCACTATCCACCTTAAAACAATCTAAAACTTTATCTTGGCTCTCCTTTTACATTTCCTTAGAGAAAAAAAGGTATTCTTTACTCTGTCTTACAAACTCATCATTCCATGTATCCCTAAGAAAAAGTTTTTTCCTTTTTATGTTACCACACCATTTTTCTTCTAACAATTACTAATTATCTATTTTTTGCATTTAAAAAAACACCTTACAGTTTAGTGGCCTAAAATGACAATGTGTCATTTCTCACCATTCTGTAGTTGACTAAGTGGTTCTTTGACCTGTGCTCAACTACAGGGCCCTATTCAGCAGGAATCTTAGCTTGATCAAAAGGTTCAAAATGGCCTCACTCACATATCTTTCAGTTTGTACGGGCTGACTGCCAGGGAGTCTTAGGTCTCTTTCATGTGTCTTCTCATCCTCCAGTTGGCTAGCCTGGCTACCACACATGACTGCTCATGGTATCATCCAAGAGGGTAAAAATAAAACTGCAAAGACTCTTTGCATAAGTGCTATAACTCGATAGTGCCATTTCTGCTATCTTATATTGTTCAAAGCAAATCGATCATGAGTCTATCCAGTTTTAAGAGGAAGGAGAAATATTACCACTTTTTAATGGGAAGAACAAACAAAATACAGTTGAACTAACACAAATCATCTTCCAGGGTATCTTTGCAAATTTTCAAGGCAAATTCTAGGAAAGTCTTAGAGTGCACCAAAGGTTAACCAACTTTGAAGTAATAATTCACCAAATTATTGCTGTGCCTACTAAGTACCATCAAAATATTTAGGATCTGGGGATATAACGACTAATAAGATATTTCCTTATTCTGGTGACAATTGCAACAAATCCAACTAAATGTGTGGAATACAATGAAGAAATATAAATGAGTTTGAAATAAAGCAGAAATGTTTTAAAAATTCTCTGTAAATAGGCATTTAATTTTAAATACATTTAGCACATGGAAACAAAATTTTGTTTTTAAGAACCTTTCTGAATTAAAATAATTAAAAGTCCTCCCACAAAGCAAAAATATGATGCATTATAATATTCTTTCAAGTGTCAAGGATAAATCTTCAAAATGCGTCATATGTATTTTGCTATTATAAAAAGGAATAAAAAACTATAACTGGATGAACTTATTTTCAAAACTCTAATATAAAAATATTTATTTATGACATGTATTTTATCATATGACAAATTTTGATCTTTCAAAATATAAAGATAAAATTCTGTTTAATTATCATAAAATTACTCTATCATTTTTTTCCTAGAATATCTCTTCAAATTCTGATCAATATCTGAACACCAAGGACTTGAAACAGCAAATATCTAAGTTGCAATACAAATAGTATAAGCTAATACAGCTGGAGAAGTTAATAAATATTGGTGCAATTGTAAATGTTTTGCCATTTATCTGCTTGCCTGAATCAAATATGCATGTATTCACCAAGCTTTAGTTCAATATTTATTGAGTGACAACTTCATATTATTAAAGCAATCTAAAAATCCTGACATGCAAAACATGATTTGGAAAAATTATAAATTATATAATATCTATAAATTGGTTTATAAAAATTAAATGTTCTACAACCATAAATTTATTTCTTTAATGAGAAAAGACACTTCTATATATGGTTATTACTTATTTCTACTTATTTTTAGAACTTAGCCTTAATTTTGAATTAATGACATTTTGGGTTTTAAGTAGTTTCCAGCCTCATATTTAGTTTACTATTTCATTTGAAAAGAAAATCCACTAAAAGTTGTTTCTATACATTTTCTGATATCTTAGAAAATTTTATGTAGTTAAAACATTTTAAACTGCTAATTTTCTGACATTACCCAAAAGTAAATGATATTTTAATAAGATTTTTTATTGTGTAATGAAATATTTTTCAAGTTATGCTAAGTAATATCTTATCTTCATAAAAAGGAAAAATCTAGAGCACAAGAAATTATTAGAAATCTTACACTCTTGTTTATTTCCAAATAACACCTTTAACACCTACTCTCATGCTTCAGTCATGAGTTCACACATTGTGTTAGTATAGTGTCAGTGAGAGCCTAATGAAATAAATTATTATCCAAGAGTGCAATTCAAGTGAGAAATTGGGAACTCTGTGAATTCAGAAAACCTGATGGAATATAATTTTTGGCATCTTCTAAGTATTATTCATTTTAAATATTTGCCATGGGAAAATGTTGAGCCATAGTTAGTTCGAAAGGTTTGCTGGGAAAGAGCAATTACAGAAAGAAAAGGGAAGAAGTAGTATAGGACAAGAGGAGCCTTCCCACTTAGATGTTGACCTGAGGACATCTATGGCTGCCCAATGGGATATTGCAGAACAAAGACTGCACATTAGAGAGATTGCTGTTAGCCACATGTGCCAAAGTCTTTAAGCACATATTACTGAATGGGAATTACCCATGAATAGGGCAGGGACCTCAGATCAGAAGTCGGGGCACACTGTGACAAAACTAACAACTGGAAGCTATTAATTTTGTTCATTGCAGCTGGCAGCAAGTCAGTGTTTAGTGCATAGACCTTCCTTCTTTTCCACTTTCTCTTTTTTCTTGACACCCATTAATTAAGATTCATTGTTTTAAGCTTAATTTCCAGTAGCTCCTATGCAACCCGGCTCTAAATTCAGTGTCTTCTAGTTTAGTTCTAGACCTCATTCTCTCTAGGTCTAGATGAAACATTTTATTATTGTTTCAATGTATTATCTATATAGGAAGGATACCCATCTTGCATTTCTATTCTAGCATCCCCTCTTGAATTTGAGACTCCTCTGTGTAACTCACAATGTGGCCAGTGTTTCAGGCCTACAACTAAGGGAACTCTTAGATCCACTTTCAAGCCTGCTCATCCCCTACTCTTATAAACGGGTTCTAGTCAGAAACAAGACACCTAAGAACTGTTCTTTCTCATCAAACTCCCATATACATTTAGTCCATTAAAAGGCCTTCGGCTCTGCCTCAAATCACCCATCCATTTCTCTTCTCCTCCAATGGCAGTACTCTGGATCAAGAAAATATGATCTCTCCCTTACATTGTGAATAAACCATGTCATTTGGCTTGTATTTTCATCTATTCTCCATAAATAATAGGATAATATTTTTTTAATTAATTAATTTATTTATTTATGATAGAGAGAGAGAGAGAGAGAGAGAGAGAGAGGCAGAGACACAGGCAGAAGGAGAAGCAGGCTCCACGCACCAGGAGCCCGACACAGGATTCGATCCTGGGTCTCCAGGATCGCACCCTGGGCCCAAAGGAAGGCGCCAAACTGCTGTGCCACCAGGGATCCCTAATCTTTCTTAAATAATTAAGTTAAATCAACCATTTTCTTGTTTAACATGATTTAATTGCTTTAATTTGTACTGAGAGAAAACAAGTCAGTTAGCATTACCTAATAGTCCCGGCTTGATCTGGACCACACTGTCTGCAATCTCATTTCCTTTTTTTCCCTCCCTCATTGTGAAGCAGTAACACTGGCTTTCTTTCAGTTCTCTAAATCATTCATCTCAGTTCTTCCACCCTGGAAGAACTTTCTTTTTGAAAAAGGAAAATCAGCACAGCCACCACTGACATGTTAAAGCTCTGTGAAAATGAGCAGGTCCCTTAGTATCATTTTCAACCTTGTTTTTCTCATCTGTAAAATACCTTCTTCACAGAAGAGCTGTGTAATTTTAAAGAGATAGTATAGGAAAGTTTACTCTATAAATTTTAATCTGTTTAGTAAAAATAAATTATTAAATTTAAGTGTATTCTGCACTTCTGGAAGCTTTGGTGAAAAGACAATTTTTAATATCTCTGTAGACGGGAAAAAACAACTGACTAGAAGTGGATAAACTTCTTATTTATGTTAATGTTGAAACAAAAACTCATGAAGAATCCTAGATTTAAAAAAAAAAAGAATCCTAGATTAGAGAAGATTTGAAAGGCTCCAGGAGAAAAGCTTCAGTAAATGTTCAGATCTAACAATACTTGACATACAGAACTCAACACAGAAAGAGGTTGGAATTATGTCAAGAGATACATAGTACAGAGGTAGTGATTATCTCCTCTCAAAATCTACAGAGAAACCATCAAAATAGCCTGTTATCTGGTTGTGTGACAGTGTGGGATCCCTCTGGCATAAAGGAAATGTCCTTTCAGCCTAAAGAGAATCTATACTCTTTTAGAGTACATGTGTTATCATTGAATACTCTTCTTTTTCCTTCAAGATCTTTATCTTGCTGTCATTACACAAGGACATATTTAGTACATATAGAATTCACACTTCTTTTCTTTCAAGCTTTAAAGATGTTTCACTATAGTTATGTTTTTATGAAAAGTGTTTTTTTAAAGATTTTATTTTTTATTCATGAGAGAAACAGAGAGGCAGAGACATAGGCAGAGGGAGAAGAACGTTCCCTGTAGGGAGCCTGATGTGGGACTCTATTCCAGGACCCTGGGATCATGAACTGAGCCAAAGCCAGACACTCAACCAGTGAGCCACCCAGGTGCCCCTTTATAAAAGTTTTCAGTCATTTGAGTTATACTCACATGTAATGTCATTTTTAAAAATTATTTACTTTATAGTATGTATGTGATATGTCTGAGAAAGTTTTTCTTTGATTTTTATCCTGTTTGATATTAAGCAATTTTCTTGAATCTTTAAATTAGCTCTTTGGAGAAATTGTTAGCTATTAACTCCCTGATCTGGGGAAGAAAATGGACATCAGGGTCCAGAATATACAGAGAACCTCCATCAACATCAACAAAATCAGGCCCGCACAAGACATATTGTAATTAAATTTGCAAAATATTGTGATAAAGAAAAAAAAAAAACCTGAAAAGCAGTAAGAAAAAAAAGGTGTCCTTAACTTATAAGGGAAAATCCATGAGGCTAGCTGGAGATTTCTCAACAGAAACTTGGCAAGCCAGAAGAGGGTGACATGATATATTCTAAGTGCTGAATGGGAAAAATCTGCAGCCAAGAAAGTTATCATTCATAATGGGAGAAGAGATAAACAATTTCTCAGATAAACAAAAAAACTAAAGGAGTTCTAGAACACTAAGACAGCCCTGTAAGAAATATTAAAGGAGACTCTGAGTGCACGGGAGAGACAAAGATGAGAAAAGATCCGAGAAAACCTTCAGAAACAATGACAAAACTAGTAATAAAATGGTAATAAATGCATATGTATCAATATGAATGTAAATGGAGGAGTAAACACTCCAATAAAAAATAGGATAACAAAATGGATAAATAAAATAAGATTCATATATATGCTACCTACAAGAAACTCATTTTAGAATTAAAGACACCTACAGTTAGAAAGTGAGGGAGTAGGTATGCCTGGGTGGCTCAGTGGTTGAGCATATGCCTTTGACTCAGGGTGTGGTGCCAGAGTCCCAGGATCAAGTCTCACATCAGGCTCCCCTAAAGGAGCCTTCTTCTCCCTCTGCCTGTGTCTCTGGCTCTCTCTGGCTCTTGAATAAATAGATAAAATCTTAAAAAAAAAAGAAAGAAAGAAAGTGAGGGGCTATAGAAACATTTATCACACAAACAGAAGTTTAAAAAAATAGGAATATCAATACTTATATCAGACAAACTAGGCATTGAAACAAAGACTGTAGAGACAGAGTGGCTCAGTCAGTTGCGTGTCTGACTCTTAGTTTTAGCTCAGTCAGGATCTCAGGGTCATGAAATTAAGTCCCATATTAGACTCCAGTCTCAGTGGGGAGAGATTCTCTTTCTCCCACTTTCCCTGCTCCTCCTCCCTGCTCTCTCTCTCAAATAAATAAATAAATCTGAGAAAAGACACAAAGTATGTAAAAAAAGACAAAGAAGGGCATTCTATAATCATAAAGGGGACAATCCAACAAGAAGATATACAACTCAACTTAGGAGCACCCAAATATATTAAGCAATTAATAACAAACATAAAGGAACTAATTGATAATAACACAATAATACTAGGGGACTTTAACACTCTACTTAAAACAATGGACAGGTCATCTAAGCAGAAAATAATCAAGGAAACTATGGCTTTGAAAGATCCACTAGGCCTGATGGATTTAACAGATTTGTTCAGAACATAGCTCCTACAACAGCAGAATACACATTCTTATCAAGTGCTCATGGAACTTTCTCCAGAATAGGTCACATACTAGATAAAAAGATAGTGCTCAACAAATACAAATATACTATCTTACACTACACATCAAAATAAATTCAAATACTGAAATCATGCCATGCACCTTTTCTGACCACAGCACTATGAAAGTAGAAGTAAAACCACAAGAAAAAATTTTGAAAGACCATAATACATGGAGGTAAAACAACATGCTACGAAATAATGAATGGGTCAACTAAGAAATCAAATAATAAAAAACACTTGGAAACAAATGAAAATGAAAACACAATGGTTCAAAACCTTTGATGTGCAGCAAAAGTGGGCCTAGGAGGGAAGTATATAGCATTACAGACCTGTTTTCTAAAGGAAACAAGAAAAATCTCCAATCAAGAACCTAACCTTACACCTGAGGAGCTAGAGGAAAAAGAATATATGAAGACTAAAGCCAGCAGAAGGAAGAAAATAATAAAGATTAGAGCAGAAATAAAATCCACACACACACACACACACACACACACAGAGAAAACATGCAAACAAACAAAAACAGAATAAATCAATAAAACCAGGAGCTGGTTCTTTGAGAAAATTGATGAAATTGATAACTCTCTAGATAGACTTATCAAAAAGAAAAGAAAAGGAACCTAAATAATTAAAATCACAAACGAGTGAGAAGAAATAACAATATCACAGAAATACAAATAATTATAAGAGAATATTATTAAAAATTATATGCCAACAAATTGCACAAAGGAAAAAATGGAAAAATTCCTACAAACATATAAACTACCAAAACTGAAATGGGAAGAAATAGAAAACTTGAACAGACTGATAACCAGCAAAGAAATTGGATCAGTAATCAAAAAATTCACAACAAACAAAACTCCAGGGGCACATGGCTTCACAGACAAATTCCACTAAACACTTAATCAGAGTTATTACCAATTTATCTCAAACTATTCCAGAAAATAGAATGAGAAGGCAAACTTCCAAACTCATTCTATGAGGCCAGCATTACTCTGATACCAAAACCAGAGAAAGAACTCCACTGAAAAAGGGAGCTACAGGCCAATATCCCTGATGAACATGGATGCAAAAATTCTTCATAAAGTACTAGCAAACTGAATCCAGCAATACATTAAAAGAATCACTCGCCGCAATCTAGTGGGATTTATTCCTGGGCTGCAAGGGTGGTTCAATATTTGCAAATCAGTCAGGGTGATATAACATATTAGTAAAAGAAAGGATAAGAACCATATGATCATTTCAGTAGATGCAGAAAAGGCATCTCACAAAGTACAACATTAATTCATGATGAAAACTCTTAACATAGTAGAGATAGAAGGAACATATCTCAACAGTATAAGGGCCATATATGAAAGACCCACAGCTCACATTATCCTCAATGGGGAAAAACAGAGCTTTGCTTTAAGGTGAGGAACAAATTAGGGATGTTCCCTCTTACCACTGTTATTTAACATAGTACTGGAAGTCCAAGTGACAGCAACCAGAAAACAAAAAGAAATAAAAGGTATCCAAATTGGCAAGAAGTAAAATTTTCACTATTTAAGAAGATGTGATACTTTATATGGAAAACCTAATAGATTCCACCAAAAAACTGCTAGAACTGATATACAAATTTAGTCAAGTTGCAGGATATGGAATCAATGTCCAGGAATCTGTTGCACTCCTATACACCAGTAATGAAACAGCAGAAAGAGAAATTAAGGAATTGATTCTATTTGCAGTTTCACCAAAAAACAAAAAACGAAAACAAAAACAAAGAAGCAAAGAGACACCTATGCATAAACCAAGCCAAAGAGATGAAATACCTATACTCTGAAAATTGTAAACCCCTGAGGAAAGAAACCGAAGATGGCACAAAGAAATGGAAAAACATTCCATGCTCATGGATTGGAAGAAAAATTATTATTAAAACATCTATGCTATCCAAAGCAATATACACATCTAATGCAACTTCTGTCAAAATGCCAACAGCATTTTTCACAGAGCTGGAACAAACAATCCTAAAATTTATATGGAACCACAAAGGACTGCAGCCAAAGCAACCATGAAGAAGAAAAGCAGAGCAGAAGGCATCACAATTCCAGATTTCAAGCTGAATTACAAACCTGTAGTAATCAAAACAATCCAGTACTGACACATAGATCAATGCAACAAAATGAAAACCTCAGAAATGGACTGACAACTATATGGTCAATTAATCTTTGACAAGGCAGGAAAGGATATCCAGTGGGGAAAAAGACAGTCTCTTCAACAAATCATGTTGGGAAAATTGGGCAGCAACATGCAAAAGAATGAAACTGGACCACTATCTTACACTATACATCAAAGGAAATTCAAAAATGGGTGAAAAAACCTAACTGTGAGACTTGAAACTATCAAAATCCTAGAGGAGAACACAGTCAGGAACCACTTTGACATGGGCGGTAGCAACTTCTTTCCAGATATGTCTCCTGAGGCAAGGGAAACAAAAGAAAAAAAGAACTATTGGAACTTCATGAAAATAAGATGCTTCTGTGCAGCAAAGGAAACAATCAACAAAACTAAAAGGCAACATGCCATTTATCAAATGACATATCTGATAAAGGGTTAGTATCAAAATATATAAAATACTTAGAAAATTCCACACTTAATAAACGAAGAATGCCATTTAAAAATGGGCATAAAAAATAAAAAAAAATAAAAATGGGCATAAATAAATAAATAAAAACAAAAAACATGAATAGACATATTTTCAAAGAAGAAATCCAGATGGCAGACACATGAAAAGATGCGCATCAGGAAATGCAAATCAAGGGACACCTGGGGGGCCCAGCGGTTGATCATTTGCCTTCAGCTCAGGGCATGATTCTGGAGTCCTGGGATTGAGCCCTACATCAGGCTCTCTGCATGGAGCCTGCTTCTCCCTTTGCCTATGTCTCTGCCTGTCTCATGAATAAAAAAATAAAATCTTTTTTAAAAAAGGAAATGCAAATCAAAACTACAATGAGATATCACCTCATGTCTTTCAGAATGGCTAAAATGTACAACTCAAGAAACAACAGGTGTCAGCAAGGATATGGAGAAAGGGGAACCCTCTCTTACTGTGGATGAGAATGCAAACTATTGAGGCCACTCTGGAAAATGGTATGAATTTTCCTCAAAAAGTTAAAAATAGAACTACACTATGATCCAGCAATTGAACTACTAGATATTTACCCAAAGGATACAAAAATACTAATTCAAAGGGATACATACACCCTAATGTTTAGAGGAGCATTATATATAATAGCCAAATAATGAAAACAGCCCAAGCATCCATTTACTGATGTATGGATAAAGAAGATGTGGTATAGACACCACATCTTTATATATTAACACACACACACACACACACACACACACACACACACACACTGGAATATTGCTCAGCCATAAAAAAAGAATGAACTGTTGCCATTTGCATACTCATGGATAGACCTGGGACACCTGGGTGGCTCAGCAGTTGAGTGTCTGCCTTTGGCTCAGGGCATGATCCCAGAGTTCTGGATGGAGTCCCACATCACTCTCCCTATGAGGAGCCTGCCTCTCCCCCTGCCTGTATCTCTCCTTCTTTCTCTGTGTCTCTCATGAATAAATAAATAAAACCTTAAAAAAAAGACATGGATAGAGCTAGAGAGAATAATGGTAAGCAACATCAGTCAATCAGAGAAAGACAAATACTGTATGATTTCACTCACATGTGGCATTTAAGACAGAACAAATGAGCAAAGAGAGACAAAAGAGAGGGAGACAAACCAAGAAACAGACTCTTAACTATAGAGAACTGATGGTTACCAGAGGGAAGGAAGTGGGGGGAAAGGTGAAATAGGTGACGGGGATTAAGAAGTGCACTTGTGACGAGCACTGGGTGTTGTACGGAAGTGCTGAATTACTATATTGTACACTGAAACTAATATTACACTTATGTTAACTGATATTTAAATAAAAACTTAAAAAATATTTTTCTGTACTAATATTTTTCTCCTCACCTTCTAACACTCAATGACAGAAGTATTATGTATTTGGATATTATCTCAGTGAACACTGGTTCTGTTCACTTGTTTTCTTTTTTTCCCTCTGTTCTTCAGCTTGGATGATTTCTAGTGACCTATCATGAAGTTTGCTATTTTCTCTATTATTGCCATTCTGCTACTGAGCCTATTCTGTGAACATTTTTATTGCAGATACTGTGTTTTCCAGTTCTAAAACTTCCATTTGGTTCTTTTTACAGTTTCAATTCTCTGCTGAAATATATCTTCCCATTCATTACAAGAGTTTTTACTCTTACCTCACAGAGCATGGTTAAAGCTGCTTTAAAATTTGTCTAATGACTCCAACATTTGATTGATCTTGAGTTGGCATTTGTTCATTTGGGAGAGAGCAAGAATATGTATTTTTAATGATCACCTCTGTTGCAAGTCATTTATAACATCTGAATGAAATAGATAATATAGAATAGAGTAAGATATCTGACTTACTTCTTAATAAAATTATTCAATCTTAAAGAAAAAGTTTAATAAAGACATATTCTCTCCCGAAAAAAGAACAGAATTATCCTACCTTATAGTGTCCATCACCATTGATAAACCACTTGCTATGATCATTTTGGTTTTTTTTGTTTTGTTTTGTTTTGTTGGTTTGTTTTTTAAAGCTTTTATTTATTTATTCATCAGAGTCACAGAGAGAGAGGCAGAGACATAGGCAGAGGGAGAAGCAGGCTCCTCACAGGGATCCTGATGTGGGATTTGATCCCCGAACTAGGATCACGCCCTGAGCCAAAGGCAGATGCTCAACCGCTAAGCCACCCAGGCATCTCTACCATGATCATTTTGATGTAATTATATGTTTGAGACTCAGACGTCTTACTCTAGTAGACACACATACACACACACAAACACACACACACACATATATACATACACACCAGTAATTTAAGAGGTATCAACATTTTTGAATGATAGTATATCCCCAATTAAAATAATGTAAGAGAATGCTAAGCAAAAGAAAAAGTCATTTGTGCATAATTAGATGCATAAAGCCCATTTAATAAGACATATTGAGAATGTTGAGTGCATAAAGGCCCAGTTTTAATCTGATTGGTACTGTCTGGAATTGACATTAACATAATTAATAATGAAGAAAGAAATGCTCATAGAGCCACTAAAGCTTTTTATTCCCTGGATACAAAAGGTCCAGTTGGAGCTGCTTACCTCAGTAATTGTAATATTCTCATCAAAAACCTAAGAGTAACAAGAAAAAATGCACAGAAAAATTACATTATAGCTTTCCTCCAAGAAGATTATGGCATAGAGAAACAAAGTCTCTTTTCAGTTCTCTTCCTTTATATGAAAAGTACAAGTTAATTCTCTCTTGTCCATGGAAGAACAACAAAATTCTAATCATATTTACTTTTTTTCAGCTTCAATTTTTTGCATGTACATATTCATCAGTGTAACAAGGAATCCCTGATCCATCTCCTCTACCTGAATAGCTTTTCTCACCAGAAATTTTCAATTTTTCTCAAGCTACTAATCCATAAAGAATTATTCCACCACAAAGACTGCTAATTATCCAGACAGAAATCATATACAGCACCACTGTTTTGTAATCATGATACTTTTTCATTCATTCAGTTTACTCAGGCAACGAATATTTCTTTAGTCCCTACTTTGTGAAAGCATTGTGTTAAACTCTAAGAAGACTGTGAAGAAACAGGTCATAAATTTGGCTTTAAAAAAAAAAACACCTTGATTCCTTGCACAATCACCTAGTATACACCATATTTGCACAAGGTACTACACCATGTATTTATACATGTATATATATATATTTCATATAAATGTATATATATGCGGAATTTTAATTTATATTTATAAATATTCTGAAATAATAGAGCTTAGCTTCACTAATACTTAATATGCATCAAGATATTATATACGTACATATTTTATGAATAAGCATACATGTATTAAGTTACATACTAAAAAACTTGAGGAAATGTTCCTCTTTGGATTCTGATGCAGCTATCATAGTAATACCATATTGAACTTTAGTTTGTTCCTTTGAGAAAAGAAAAATTAAGATTTCTTATTCCTTAATGTGCCTTGCACAATACTTAGCAGTTACAAAAAAAAAAAAAACAAGCTTGAATTAATTAAAGAGATGATAGCCACAGAAATATGGAATCTATGACCTATGGTAGGGAATTATACTTCACAGAAGTTATTCAAACGGAAATTTTGAGAGAGTATCAAAATGGTAATAGAAAGTAACCTAGTGGGTCAGATAAACAATGTAATTTAATGCAATTAATTTAAACCACTTTAAATTGCTTTCTTTAATAATCCCTTGTGGATTTAATATTACTATTCTATTTAGTTTCTTATAAGCATTATATGAATAGAACAAAATATTTATACCCCCTATATGGAAACATATGTTTTAACAATATGTTCTTGTGGCAAATCTATTATTAAGTCATTTAATTTTTTTTTCTTTCAAACAATGTGGTTACTGAGATGTGTATTAGTATTCTTGAACAAAAATTTCCATTTTACACCTTTTCGTTTTATGTAAGGCTGGAGAACATCTCCTTTGAGCTAGCCAAGCCATAGAAGCCAGGGATAAATACCTATTTTTTTTTTCAGATATGACCCATGCATTCTAAAATACATGCAAGGGATGACAAAAGAAGCTGAAAATGAGCAGAAGGAAATAAGCAGTAAGCAAAAAGAGTGCAAAGGGCCTGACAGGACCAGACTTTTAAAAACAACTACCTACATAAATAATCTCGTAGAAGAGGACGGGCTCCCCCTGAAGTGCAAAAGTTGAATTTCCTGTTTAACACAAGAACATGGAACTGAGTGTATGATGTCTTTGGGCAGAAATCGTGCCAGACCTAGTATCAGATGCCATAAGGGATCCAAAGTTATTCACAAACATTACATGGACTAGCAATTTTTACAGGAAGCGAATTTCTGTGACCACAAAGGAAAAGGAACTTCTGAGTTGAATAGTCTCCACTAATGTGGCCCTTCCTATCTTACACCAGCACCTCCTGCAAGAAGCCACACCCGAATATTCAGATCCATCATTTAGCAGAAATAAAAACAAACTGACAAGAGATATTTTTTAATGTAATAAGAAAACATGTAGGAAAAAATCCTGTAACAAATAATACTCAACAGATATTTTTTCCATAGGGTAGAATAAAATTCTGATCAACATTTTGCTGCAAATAAAGAAAACAAAAGAAAACAAAATTGTAAAGACATAATCACTTCTATTAAAAAAAGGTCACAAAGCAGAAAATTAAGAATTAGGGTCAAAATGGAATGACAAAAGCATTTGAAAAATATCTGGATGACAGGGAAAAAAAGAGAATTAAGACTTAAATATTGGAATCAATATGTATCACAGTCCAAGTCCTCAAAACAAAACAAACAAAAAAAAACTGATCCTGGAGGAAAATATAAGCAAATGTTGAGAGTTAATTTCAGGAAAACAGAAGCTAGACAAAAGGGGAATGAAAGAGAACCTAAGTTATAGAGGGCTTTCCTGTACTGGCTATAGCATCACGACAAGCATTCCTTACTGCCTTTATTGAGGGGCACTTTCTCAGAGGCCTTATTGGACTCTGGAACCATCTATCCTTGTGGGGAGAGATTTATCTGTAGGTTTCTGTACCTTATCAGTCAAAGTTTGCCCAATGGGTCTTCAACTCTTGCATGCTCTTGAATTATACCAGTCCCCCTTGGCCCTCCACCCAAACAACTGCTGCAGAAGCCAGTGCCCGAGAGAGCAACGATGGCATTGTGGGCCCCACACAAGTCAGTGAACTCTCATCTGTTCAATGTTGCCTATAGGTTTAATGGCCTGCCCCGGTATCTATGGGTGACAAGCACACCCTGCTATTTTTCATGCCTCATTGGCATCAGGGAAGCCCTGGAGCTAAGGGGGGTGGGGGTAGAAGTGAAACAGGCATCAGAATACATATCATTGGGGCTTTTTTTTTTTTCTGTATATGACTGGGAAGACCTGGGAGCAATGCACCAAGGCAGACTGCATGGTCTTGAGAGTTTGCAGTAGCAATAACACCCCTAACTTCCTGCTTGTTGGAAAAGCAAGCCCTGGCTGGGGTCCTGTGGCCAGATAGCAAATGAGTTCACAGATCCAGTGTGGAGCATAAACTGAGTCCAGTGCAGTGTGACAGATCAGGATGCAGATATAATATGCAATGAAAATGCAGACATAATGCAACTAGAAACAAATCTAAATGCAAGGGAGAAAGAAAGTGGTAAGCAGGGTAAGTTTGCTAATAGCCTCACTTCCGTCTATCATTAAGATAAGGCACGAGTTCTTGTATTAAGGCAAGGGGCGTCTCTTACAACTGTCCAACCAAGTAATAGAAATATAAGCATATTCGATAGTATAAATTAAAACACTAAGAAAAATTAAATCACCTCTTAAATTTAAATGGCAGAGGACAGAGATGGAAGAGAGAGAATAGTTATTCCTGTCAATGAAAATGAATGAAATTGAGAGGCCTGGGTGGCTCAGTGGTTTAGCGCCTGCCTTCAGTCCAGGGCATGATCCTGGAGTCCTGGGTTCCCTGCATGGAGCCTATATCCCTGCCTATATCTCTGTATCTCTCTCTCTGTGTCTCTCATGAATAAATAAATAAAATCTTTTTTTTTTAAGAAAAGAAAATGAATGAAATTAACTTGCCTAAAAGAAATCTAGTGATGTGGCCAAGGTCCACAAAGTTATTAGGAAGTAGAAACAGGGGCAGCCCAGGTGGCTCAGCTGTTTATTGCTGCCTTCAGCCCAGGGCATGATCCTGGAGACCCGGGATTGAGTCCCACTTCAGGCTCCCTGCATGGATCCTGCTTCTCCCTCTGCCTGTGTCTCTGCCTCTCTCTCTCTGTCTCTCATAAGTAAATAAATAAAATCTTTAAAAAAAAAAAAAGAAGTAGAAACAGGAACAGAGTACAGGTCTTCTGATCTTTGGCAAGTGCTGAAAGAGTGCCCAGTGGAGTACGGTTCCATAATACTTAAGAAGCAAGTGATAATCCTTGGAAACTTTTGAGCTGTAAACAACAGGCTTTATGAAAACACATGAGGGACTATGGGAGCACACACACATTCATACGAGACATCTTAAGAACAGTATACCTAGTTTTGTTATTTTAAAAACCCTAAGTTCAGAGAGGGTAAACATATATTCTCCATTTTTGTTTTATTTTGTTCCAATTTGGACATTTAGCTTTGTGATATAAACTTTTTTTTCAAACATTTAGAAGAATTGTGACAAAAGACAACCTGCTGCACATGAACCCCTAGGAGGGACTCCTCTATCACAAACATGGTCATATATTGGATGAATAGGGTCCTATAGAGATGGAAGTGTGCTGCACTACTCAAGTACCAGAGAAATTAATAAAATTGCTGTTCATCTTATGCCTAACATCCCTCTTCTTTAGAAAAACAACCTGGAACAAGAGCACCTGGGCAGCTCAGCTGGTTAAGAGTCCAACTCTTGATTTTGGCTCACGTCACGATCTCAGCATTGTGAGAATGAGCCCCGTGTTGGGCTCTGTGCTGGGCATGAAACCTGCCTAAGCTTCTCTCTCCCTCTCTCTCTACACCACCCTCCCTCTCGCCAAACAAACTGGAATAAAAAATAGTTAAATTTCAATCACAAAATGCATTTTTGGAGCATATCTCTGGAATGTGATATAGACTTATTTAAACCTGCAATTTGGGCTTTCAATCTTGTTTCCAAATTTTTGCAACTCATTACTTTTAGTTCATTACAGTCAGAATTAGAAATCTTATAGCCAATCTTTCTTTCTTCTGCTATAAAAGTATATCTGGCTGCTCTATTGTTTAACTTGAGTTCTTTCAGCCTGAAATATTGAACAAGAAAACAGTGAACACGACCAGAGTAATAATCTTACAAATATACAGAAGAGTTAGAGATAAATGCCCCAAGAGTCAAATGACAGGCCTCCTTTATTTGGCACTGTTTACTCAGACCCAGCAAAGAGAAGTCTGACAGACAATCTGCATCCGAGAAGTGTCAGCAGGTCATCAAGCCAAATCCTGGCTTGAAGTTCCATGGCTATTTGCAATACAGGCTTGTTCCAAGGGTCACAGAAGCTGAGCTTAGCTTTTCATTTGATGCTGGGCTATATCAATAAATTTAAGAAGAGGGTGCTGCTCCTGGAAACCTTTGTGAGCTGTGGTGCAATAGAAAGGACTTGCCTAAACCAGAAGAATGGCTGCTTCGACAGAAACCATTTGGTATGTGGCATAGCTAGACCTCGAGGGTGAGAAACGGTAGTCTGTTAGGGCTGCTTTTTTCCCTCCTGAAACACAGAATCCCAGCACACATTTCTCTTCTGGCCATGGCTCAGTGATCATCAGAACCAGGAAAACAAGGTTTGACAGACTGATGGGTGCACCGAAAGAACAACAAAGTATGATAAAGCAGTGACTAACCTAGTGGCCTGTGGTTCAGATAATGCTGCCGCAATGATGGCCTGAAACCAGGATGCTCTTCCAAGGCTCAAAACAGTGAATCCCAAACTTGCTGCCACTGCCACTTGGCTGATGTCTGAAACAACGTAGGACAGAGAAGGGCCGGAGAGTATTTCAGAAAGTCACTGCCAACAAGAGTTGAGGGAAGGGCATTTCCTGTTTGTTGTCATACAGAGGCCAGTTTTCAAAGTTCTCAAACACTTATAAGGTCTCTGAGGTTGAGACTATTGATTCTGAATGTCGTGTTAAGGGATAGTGTATAGAAATGGAGGAGCCATCTCATCACGTACAGAGACCTATGGCTTTCACAGGGCTATGCTTACATGACGTCTCAGACAGGGCAGGACAGGCAGCTAGATTTCTTCATTTACTGTTTAACTTTGCAAGCAGCAAACTGGTAAAAGGCAGACTTCATCCATCAATGCCTTCAGACCCAGGAGGTCAAGCCTCCTATGGATTCTTTATGGCAATTTCATCTAGTTTCTGTATTTTTGGTGTGTTACATGACTCTGCAGGTTGGAGTGCTTTTAAAGACAAGCACTTGAGTACCCAGAATACATTTATGGTGGATGAAGCTCATGGGGCAGAACAGATTGCTTTTATTGTAAGATTAACTTCCTCCCTTTGAGATATAAGGTTATGTAGAATTTCCATCAGTGACAAGCCACCACTTTTGATGCTGTGCGTTGCTCTAGCCCAGCACCAGTGTGCGGATCCTTTATGATGCTACCATTTCTATACCACCTGCATGCCTTAAATGCATGTGCCTGACACAAAATTAAACTCTGGAGTAATTGGCTAACATAAATAACAGTTGCAGTTTAAAGAAAAAGACTGGAAACCCACAGTAGAGCTCAGAAAAATTACCATGAATTAGAGTTGAGTCTCTCCCAATATGGGATGAATAAAGCTACAATCTCATTGCATACTGCCTGCCACCCCAGTACAGTGAAGTGGTTCAAATATAGACTTTGATACCCAGCAAATCACTGTGAGTAATCTCTCTACCACTTCCTATGTGGCTTTAGGCAACCATAATCTATTTAATCATCAGAAAATTCACATACAGAAAAAGGGCAAACAGATGGAAATCATACTGAACGCATGCAGCTTTTAAAAAGCATTAGAAGAAGATAAGGTTAAAAAGTGCTTAGCATAGAGCCTAATCCAACAAAAGCCTGAGAAATGTTAGTTATAATGATAACTCTTATCATATCACTATTTAGTTTGATAAGGCATTTTTTTCCCCAAGAAATCTCTTTCTAGTTGGCAGCTCTGTTATGGGATGGCCATCCAATCAACATTTGTGACAATGGCTTAATTGATTACACTAAAATTGTAGAGTGGATTTGGAATAGAATGACAGATCTAACACAAGGCAGGCTGAATTGAACCTGTTACTAGCTCAGAGGAGCAAGAAGGGCTTGGGCACGTGTACAGGATAGCAAGACTGATGAAGAAAGCCCTGAAAAACAAGACCGATAAATGAGGGGAACAAAACAATTTCATCCTATAGGTTTTTCACTAGTTGTTTACAGTGGAGCCTTCCCATCATGGTTGAAGGCGGAAAATAAATCCAATGCAAAGAAGTCAACCACTTTATTGACAAAATCCAGAGCCTCTCATCCTGTCGTCAGCTCATTAATGCACTCCATGATAGCAAAAGTTTCTCAAAAGTGAATCCCTCAGCTGCTATGGTCTCTATGCAAAATGTAAGAGCATTTCAGATATCACCCAAATCCTCTAATGGAACCTGGGATTTCTTTCTCTGGATCTTTTTTTTGCAGATCCCTGTGATCTCCTGTTTCTCTCTCTCTCTCTCTCTCTCTCTCTCTCTCTTTTTAAAACTGGAGGGATCATTCACAGACCGGCTTATGGCTGAGAAGCTCAGACAGGACCAGATCCATGACAATGTGTTGTGAGCGTAAAACACTGCTGAATTTTCACGTCTAGGAAATCAAATGGCCAGCAACAAACAACCCTCTTCTAGAGCACTGTGTATTTAGTACTACTGTAAAATTGCCATAGGCCTCAGTGACAGAAAGATACGAGTTCAGGTGTGAGCTCGAACACTTAGTGATTCTATGACCTTGAACAAGTTACTTTTTCTAGCAAAAAAAAGAAAAAAAAGTAGGTAATAAGAGAAACTGAGAGTGTGTGTGTGTGTGTGTTTGTGTGTGTGTGTGTAGAATGTATTCAGTGGCAGGGATGATAGGAATCTTAAATAATTGCTCAGTGATCAAAAGAGTTAAGAATGTTTTTCAGTGTCTTAGCAGGTAAGAATACATTTCCAAAACTATGGATTTGATCAAAAGATGTGATAGAAAATGAGGAGAGAAAATGAAGTTATGGTCACATGGAGAAGCATTCTAGCAATTGGCACAAAAAGATTTTCTGATTAAAAAACAACAACAACAACACACTAGGATGGTTCTCTAGGAAGAATAAGGATGACCTCCCTTTTTTACTGAGAATAGATTCGATGACTTCCCAAACAGAGAGTGAAGAAAAACTGTGAATGGCGATGACACTGTATGGAAAATACAAATCATAAGGCAGCTGGTCAGTGTGGCTATGAGCCAAGAGCTCTCAAGATAACTCCAATCCTCACTCTTCAAAACATACACACAACTTTCAAGCCCTCAATAGGTTTTGACCTTGGAGCATGTAGCCAAGAGTTCTAAGTTAATTTCAATACTCCTGGAACATTTGGGGCCTCTTCTGAAATGGCCAAATACCAGAAATACTATCAATGAATGAAAAACATGATACCAGAGATAATGAAGAACTGTCTACAGCACGTAAAATTTCACTCAAATATGTTGTAGCAAAAGGAGCAGTACAACTGTGAAAGCAGTAGTAAAATCACTTTCTGTAGTTAGGAGGAGTGAGCCATATGTTATAATAATCCAACTCTAAGTAAAATGTGTACCTGTCTTAGAGTTAACGACGTGGGTTAGCACAGTAGTCAAGGAGGTAGACAATACAGGATGGAGAGACATAATGAGAAAAATAAATTATAACATGCTTCATAGCCCACAAGACATTAAAATTTGGCCTTTGAGACTACACATGACAGTACTTGTACTACGAGGACTGACCTCATCCGCTTAATTACGTGGGGATGGGTAATTACAGCCTGAATTACCATGGAGAAAGATTCCAGAGTTGAGGCAAAGTGATCACAACTGACTAAAGAAGGAACAGAAAGGAAACAAACAGTTCAACCCTCAGGATTATACTTCTTGGCTGTGGACTGCATCAATTTATACTTTTTGAGCTTTATCATCACATTTACTAGATTAATTTGTAAGCAATACCAGCCAGGCTGCCTTTTAGTATTATTCATGGAAGATATTTCCATAGGCTACAAAATAAATAGCACATCCAACAAATTCAGCAAGCTATTCTTTGAAAACGTGAAAAGCACAAATAGTCTTCAAATTCTAGAGTGTAAACTTAAACAGTTAAATAGATTTTATAAGAAAATAAGTCAGTCTTTTTTCATACATATCACAAATATATCAATAGTCTCTGGTAGCTGTTCCAGCTTTAGCTCTTGTCTGGGGTAAAGAAGAGAAGGGGATGACCATGATATTGTGAAATTATCTGCAGGTAGGCAAAAATGAAAGGAAGCTAAGAGGGCTGTGGGACCAGACTTCTGCCTTATTTGGCACCACTTCTTAAAACTAGAGCTGGCAATATTGTAGGCAGATACTTATCACTGTAAATTATTAGGTGCCTCGGGCTTAAAAGTAAAATGCATTGGCTATATCTCATGGTTTCCACAAAGTCAGTATTATTGGACAAAATAATGGTACTAGTGAGACAATGAGCACAGAAAGGTGCCTCTGGTTGTATTTTCAATTTATTATTCTCCAAACACTTCATTGTAACTTGGCCAGCTTTTTAGTTCAAAGGGTGCACATTCTGAACAAAATGAGTAGATGATGAGGGAACCACCATATGCCTTGAACATTCACCTAAGCTTTAATTTTAAGGATAATTAATAAATTAATGATTTTTACATTCTGTGTTCCAATGGAAAGAGAAAAATAGCACAAGAAACAGATAAAGGGTAATAATAATTCCATATGATAAAAATGCTTTAACGGAAATTAAACTATAGCTTTGGTTTAACATTTTCTTATAACTTGTCCTATGCTTGTTTTGAATTCATCTGTCACTTAGACGTGCTCTCAGAAACCCAAAGATCGACATTAATAACAATCGAGTAAAAAATACAGAAGAATTAATTACAGTTGTGACAAATGGTATATATTAAAAATTTTTAAGTTCAAATATATACCTTCATATGTTTATTTGCTATTACTATTAGATTAATGGATTATATATGCCTGAAGATTATTCATGAATCAAGGTTAAATATGTGATTGTATTGTCATACATAATCATTTGTTGACTCAGTACATTTATATAAATAGGAAAATATTTTTTGTCAGGAGAACATATTAATATTTGACTTTAAAATTTAGAAAGTGTTAATACATTTTTCTAGATCTCATTGGCAAATGTGGGTTTATTAAAAAGAGAACATCTGACTCAAAGTCAGTGATTTGTCTTGACAAATAGCTCGAGTGGAGTTGCTAATAGCACCTCTGCTGTGTATTAAAAGGGCATTAGATTAGAAGTAGAAAAACCTGGATATTAATATGGGCTCTGCCATTAACTCTCTCTGAGTGATCTGAGCAAGCTGGGGGAGGTTTTAATTTCTGTACAAAACAAGAATTGTCCAGGCTGTGCAGATCCAGAGGAAATAGAATCTGGAATTTCTTCCTCTTGCCAAGTAGGAGAAATGTCCAAATCAGAGACTGATTTCATTTGATCTTGTTTTCACATTATTGCTATGGGAGCACTCTGTAGTACTAATTTTGATCAAATAAGAGCATCAGATGGCATGTAGTACTTTTATGCATTAGGAGTTTTTTGAGCAAGATTTGTATATTTATGAAGTGAGACTACTCATCTTTCTACATGTATTTGTAAAATGAAATCAGCAGTTTCACAGATACTTACTACTTATATACTATGTACCAAGCATAATGGTAAGCTCCAGAGGGATGCAGGATGACCCAGACATTCAAGATATCAAAATTTACTTGAATTCTTAAATGAAAAGAAAGTATTATAAAATAAAAGATAGGGCAGCCTGGGGAGCTCAGTGGTTCAGCGCCTGCCGTTGACCCAGGACGTGATCCCGGAGTCCCAGGATCGAGTCCCATGTCGGGCTCCCTGCATGGAGCCTGCTTCTCCCTCTGCCTGTATCTCTCCCCGTACCTCTCTCTGTCTCTCATGAATAAATAAATAAAATCTTTAAAATAAAATAATAAAAGATATCATGATGGAGTACAGGGTATTTTTCTGTGTCAAATATAGTGAATTCTCTCAGTGGGTAGCATTGTTGTTTGCTTACTGGAAAGGAATAAACAATTGGGAAATAAATCATGTTTTTGGCATTGCCCTTTTATCTTCATCCTGTTCAAGTGCCTTATTCCAGGGAACACTTACAAAACAACAAATGCCACTTGGCATTTTGCTATAAAATATCAGATTTGTTTTTCAGCTCTCAGTATAGAAAATGACTTTATAGTCTCAGGAAATGTAATTAATTATCAGTACATTTGCAATAATTTAAAATAGCCATATCAATGAAGAACACTTATGACATTCAACTGAGCTCATTTATTATTGTGTAGACTTTTAGCATCTCTATAGTTAATGGCCTCTCAGTATCTTGTTACCAACACCATTTTTTATAACTTTAATTCAACAAGATTGGAAATAAATCTGTTTGGGGGCTCAGGCTAAAACCTAGTACACCAGTTTCTAGGTGAACCACAATTATATTTTCATCATTCATTTTTAATCAATTGAAAATTTAAAACTAAAAAGAAATTTGGCCTTATAGCATACATACTCATGTGTAATCTCAAAGGCTAAATTTTTAATATATTATGGGATATGAAGTATTTTATAATGAATATATATCTTTAATAAGTAATATAGATCATGTGCAGATGCTGCACTAACCCATTTTCATATATTTTTGTTGATTTAACATAAATTTTGAGAATCTACTATGTGTCATGCCCATTTAAGGCAATAAGTGTACAACGATAAGAACAGATACAAGATCTCTACCTTTATGGCACTCCCAGTGTGCAAGGAAATAATTAGTTATAAATAAATATAAAATTACCACTGTTATAAAAAATTAGCACATGCTATTCTGAGAAAACATAACCTCATGTTGACTTCCTAATTATATAGGTAAGAAGTACTATATTTTGCTGATGGAAAGACAGTTGTTTACTTAATCTCTATAAACCTGAATTCTCAAAAAATGAGTAAAGCCAAGATTCAAACAGAAGGTATAATTAATGCCAAAGCTAGCATTCATAAGCAGTAAATGATAGTCTTTAAAGCTTCCACATTTGTGAAAAATAGTATTATAGCATTTGTTCATACAATTCAGGAGCAGGCTTAATAAGAATAAATGGCATGTACCTCAATTCAGGTTAAGATAGGAGTTTAAATCACAATCATTTTAAGATATAAATTATCTGTGATATATATTCTATCTGTAGTTCATAGAACTATGCATAGCTATATGTTATCTTTAATTACCCTTTCTCAAACTTTTTTTTTTCTAACAAATCAAATAAGGACATTGAACCATGCCATCAATAGTAAATATTAACTTATTATTATTATTTTAGTGAAAGTATATCTAGCAAATATCAGACTATATTCAGACCTTAAGTGTAATGACATCACAATAACATCTAAGACTATCTAAAAGATACTTTTTTTTTCTATTTTCTTTTACTATATAATGAAAATAAAATTGGATGCTTTTTTCTCCCCTAACCATTTGCAGGAAGAGCAGGCAGGACGTAAGAGGTCAATAAGGCCATGTGGCATACATGAAATTTGCTATTGAGGACAGGTGTAATTTCAAAACAATTCACACCCAAAGTCTCAAAAGGTAGATATTCAGAACTACTAGGGTTGTTTTGTAATCTAGCTGTTTCTCACACATGCAGCTCAAGGTGGCATATTCCAGGGCAAGCAGCAGCAGGGATTTAATTATTTAACAAAGGTCAACAATTCTCCAGAGCAACACCATCTAGGCCTACTTCACTTGTGTATATGAGCATACTGACAAAGACATAGTGCAATAGTATAAAAGCATCCTTGTTGTCTTGTCTTCTACTAAACTATCACAAACTCCACTTTTCGTCTTTATAGAATAATACCTTCTCCTAAAGTGAGGTTATAAAATAAAATGTATGGAGGGCATTAACAGTATACCTGACATGTTTTCTTTTTTTCTCTTTTTTCTCTTATTCAAACATTTTCTTCCTTTTCAGCATCTGTCTTATATGTTGAGAGTGTGCCCTACTGAGTTATAATTACAGATACCTCTCATGAAAAGGCAATAAATAATTGAACTCATGGTACTGGTCCTCACTACTAACTTCTAACCAAATAAAGCAAATAATCTTTAACGTACCTAAATATCTGCGAATGGCTAAAAGTTTGTAGAAAAGTACCTTAAGAGTCATAAAAACTTGTAAATATAGAACTGCTGAAATGAAAAATGGTATGGACTCACCACTGTAATAAAAAGAGTAATATATCAGTATAATAGAAGAATATACCACAAAGAAATGTTAGTAAGAGGCAATTGGTAAACAAATAAATATGTTTCAATGCATTTGGACAAGAATGGTATGCTTAACAAACACTGCTAGAGATCATACATCTGAAAGTAAGCAGTGCATAGAATCCTTCCTAATATCACATATAGTTTATATAGGATAATTATAAATACATAAAGGAAAATTTGAAACATAATAAAAATAATAAATTATTTTAGAGCACACCTTTACATCCAATCAAGAAACTCAGAAAGTATTAAGGAAACAAGGTAGATTTGGCAAAGAAATTTAAAAAGCTAAAAGATGAATCATGGCACGGGGAAACACAGGCTCCATACATAAGAAATAGAGAGTTAATCTTATTATGCAGAAAGTTTATACTACCTGATTTTAAAAATAGAAATGAAAAAATCCAATGTAAAAATCTGCAAAGAATCAATAGATATTTGAAAACAAGCTGAAATGCCCAGTAGCCAGGGAAATATAAAGCAACAGTACAGTGATAGATCAATTTTTCTTCTATGAGTTTTAAAAAATTAAGAAACACCATACAGAGGGATGGGTGAAATAGATGTTGGGGATTAAGGAGGGCAATTGTGATAAGTACCAGGTGACATATAGAATTGTTGAATCACTATATCATACACTTGAAACTAATATAACACTGTCAACTGTACTAGAACAAGAAAAGAAAAGAAAAAGAAAATAAATGAAAAAGAAAAGAAATTAGAGGTTGAGGAGTCAACAAAAGAGACTGAGAAATAATGATCCATGAGGTAGTATACTCCATTTGACCCTTATTGCAGTGTGTATGTGTATTTGTCTGTCATCCTTTGGGACTAAGTCCCTTATGGAGGGAAGCCATTTCATATATCACAAAACCTAAAATAGGACAAAAAATAGATGATTTTAAAATGTTGCCTAAGTGAATAATGTATTTTCATTATAATACATATTTTTTATAACTTTATACAAGGTATTTCCCTATGTATTTGGTAGTTGCTCATATTTATAATCTAGTAAAGTTGTCCATTCTTATGTAGCAAAAAAAGAGAAGGAAAAACTGCACAAGCATATCACAGAGATATTGCAGATTCAGCTCCAGACCACCACATTAAAGTAAATATCACCAGAAAGCAATCAAATGATTTTTTTTGGTTTCCCAGTGCATATAAAAGTCATGTTTATACTCTACTGTAGTCTATGAGGTGTGCAATAGGATTATGTCTAAAAAACAATGTGCATAATTTAATTCCAAATACTTGATTGCTAAAAAAAAATTGCTAAACATTACCTGAGCTTTCAGAAGTCATCATCTTTTTGTTGGGGTCGGTCTTGCCTTGGTGTTACTGGCTGCTGAAGAATGGTCAAGATGATGGTTGCTCAAGGGTGAGGTGGCTGTGTCAATTTCTTATGAGAATGAAGTTTGCTGAATCAATTGACTCTTTCTTTCATGAACACTTTCTCTGTGGCATGTGATGCTATCTGAGAGCATTTTACTCAGAGTAGAATTCCTTTCAAAACTGGAGTCAATCCTCTCAAATTCTGCCACTGCTTTGTCAACTAAGTTTATTTAATATTTTAAATCCTTTGTTGTCAACTTCACCAAGAGTAGATTCCATCTCAAGAAACCACCTTCAAAAAAGAAAAAAAAAAAAAGAAAAAAGAAACCACTTTCATTGCTCATCCACAAAAAGCAACTCTTTATCCGTTTAAGTATTGTGAGATAACAGCAACTCAATCACATACTTGGGCTTCATTTCTAATTCTAGTTCTCTTGCTATTTCTAACACATCAACAGTTATTTCCTTTACTGAAGTCTTGAACCCCTGAAAGTCATCCATGATGGTTGGAATCAACTTCTTCCAAACTCCTGTTCACCTTCATATTTTGACTTCTTTTCATGAATCACAAGTGTTCTTAAAGGCATCTAGAATGGTGAATCATTTACAGGTTTTCAACTGATTGCCCAAGTCCATCAAAGGAATCTATGGCAGCTATAGCCTTATGAAATATATTTCTTAAATAATAAGATTTGAAAGTCAAAATTACTCCTTGATCCATGGACAGCAGAATGTGTATTGTGTTTCAAGGCATGGAAACAATATTAATCTCATTCTGCCTCTCCATCAGAGATCTTGGGTGGTCAGGTGCTTTGTCAGGGAGATGTAATATTTTGAAAGGAATCATCATCTGAGCAGTTTTCAGCAGTGGGTTTCAAATACTCAGTAAACCATGTTGTAAACAGATATGCTGTCATCCAGGCTTAATTATTCCATTTATGGAGCACAGGCAGGGTAGATTTAGCATAACTTGTAAGGGCCTTAGGATTTTCAGAAGGGTCAATGAGCATTGGCTTCAATTTAAATCCACCAGCTGCATTACCCCCTAATAAGAGAATCAGCCTGTTTTTTGAAGATTTGAAGCCAGGCATTGACTTCTCTCTAGCAATAAAAGTCCTAGATGGCATCTTCTTCCAGTAGAAAGCTGTTTCATCTACATTGAAAATCTGTTGTTTTAGTGTAGTCATTTTCATTAATTATCTGAGCTAGATCTTTTGCATAACGTGATGTAGCTTCTACATCAGCATCTGTTGCTTCAACTTTTACTTTAATGTCATGGAAACAGCTTCTCTTTTCAAACCTTATGAACCAACCTCTTCTGTGGCTTCCTCATCTCTTTAAGCTTTCATATAACTGAAGAATTAGGGTTTCGCTCTGGATTAGGCTTTGGTGTAAGGGAATATTTTGAGGCTGGTTTGATCTGTATAAACCATTCAAGCTTTATCTGTATAAGCAATAGGGCTGTTTCTCCTTATCATTCATGTGTTCAGTTGGGTAGCACTTTTAGTTTTCCTTGAGAACTTTTCCTTTGTATTCACAACTTGCTTACCTGTTTAGCACAAGTTCATTTGAATATTTAGAGCCCATCTAAGTTTTTTTTTTTTCATCTTAGGGTTCTTAATTGACATAATTTCAATATTATCGTGTCTCAGGGAATAGGGAGGCCTGAGGTAAGGGAGACAGATAAGGAACAACCAATAGTGAGGCAGTCAGAACACACACATCTTACATGGGCACAGTTTATGGTGCCCCAAAACAACTACAATAGTAACATCAAAGATCACTGGTCCTAGATCACCATGACAAATATAATAAAAATGAAAAAAGTTTGAATTATTGTGACAATTACCAAAATATGACACAGAGATGCAAAGTGAGAAAATGTTGTTAGAAAAAAGACACCAGTAGACTTGCTTGACTCAGACTTTGCACAAACCTTCAATTTGTGAAGAATGCAATATCTATAAAGCATGAGAAAGTGAAGCACAATAAAACAAGGTATGCCTGTACATTAATGATATATTAATCATGCATTTGCGAATTTCTACTGCTGTTTGGGTTTTATTCTAGCAATATATTTTAAAATTATAAATATGAATGCCCTTTGATCTAACAATTGCACTTTTAAGAAATAACTTAGAGGGCAGCCTTGGTGGCCCAGTGGTTTAGCACCGCCTGCAGCCCAGTTGTGATCCTGGAGATCTGGGATCGTGTCCCATGTCGGGCTCCCTGCATGGAGCCTGCTTCTCCCTCTGCCTGTGTCTCTGCCTCTCACTTTCTCTGTGTCTGTCATGAATAAATCAATAAAATCTTTATAAAAAAAGAAAGAAAGAACTTCTAGAAATAATTAAAGAAATATCTTTTAATCAATTCAGTGGTTGCACTGTTTCTTTACTAATTTTGTTCATACTTTTAAATTCTTTTGCAAGCATTCCTTCTAAAACAACCTGTATACTAAATACATTTCTAGGTTTTTCATAATATAAAAACATCACAATATATTATCTTTTCTTCCTTAAGAGTTCATATTTGGGAAATTGCTTAAATATCATGCCAGGGATTTCAAAGGAGGGAGGAAATTTTCATGGATGAAAAACTTTTAAATGACATGAAAAGAAAACTAATTTTAGCAAATTAAATATAAATGAAGCTTTATTTGAACTTCTATGTAGAAATGGTGAAAAAGACACACACAGACACACACGCAAAGGTAAATCAGAATATTTCCTCCTTCAGTACTGAGGAAATATAAAGAAAATAATAACAAAAAAACAGGAATAATCAGAGGAAACTGCAGGAGGCAACTTCACACCACATATCATGAGAAATATGGTAACAGGGAACCCTGGGTGGCGCAGCGGTTTAGCGCCTGCCTTTGGCCCAAGGCGCGATCCTGGAAACCCGGGATTGAATCCCACATCGGGCTCCCGGTGCATGGAGCCTGCTTCTCCCTCTGCTTATGTCTCTGTCTCTCTCTCTCTCTCTCTCTCTGACTATCATAAATAAATAAAAATTAAAAAAATAAAAAAAATAAATATGGTAACAAGAAACATATCAAAAGAAAAAGAAATAAAAGATTCCGACATGATTCAGTGTCTGCTGGCTCTATTCTTCTCCCTCTATCCCAGATGATGGGAAAAAAAGTGCACCAATAAAATCCTAACATAAAATCCTAATATCTCTCATTCAATATCATCTAATTTCCAGAAAAACAAACTGTGACAACCACTGCCGATGGTCAGAGTCTCATGAGAAGAGGAAACATTGCAAAAGATTGTTTATATACAAACATTGCAAAAGAAGGCTCACTATTAAAATAAGACATCTATCCCAAACCCAGATATATTCTCCATAATGAGAGAATAAAATCCAAATGGGTGAACCAAACTCTTATTTACATATATAATGACACCATAGCACCAAACCCCACCAAAGTTATACTGTACTACAACACTCTATCTCCACCTACAAAATAAATATGACAACAATCATTACTCAAACTAGATAAGGGTGGAAGAAAAGCAATTCTCAGATAAGATAATATGGATATTAACAGTAGTTTACTCATGCTAACTAGGAACAAATTAAATGTTTGGATAATGCTGCTAACTGAAACATAATCAACTTGAAAAGAGATTGATAAGGGAAATTTTGCTAGTGGACTAAGGAAAACAAGTAAAAGAAGAATACTAGGCAGAAAAAAGTAAAACATGCTGGTCTGGAATAAAATAATCTTAGAAATAGCAATACATCTTTCCCAAAATGTATTGAACACTGAAATAATTAAAATGAAAATGATTTCAGTAAGTGGAAACCTCAGAGATTATATGACAATACAGAGAAGGTGGAAAGGAGAAATGGGAAAGTTAAGGAAATCAGACCTACGCTGTTAAAGGACTAATGAATGGCCAATGGCCTTCATTCAAAGACTACCAAGGACCTAACTGTTGAACAATGAACTTAGTGATGCCTTTCAACAACAGAGATCTCACACCATGGGAAACCATGGGATAGATCAGTATGAGGAGTAGAAAGAACTTATTAAAGGATGTGAGTTTGTGTTAGGTGCTTTGGGAAAGACTTCAAAGAAGCAAGACTCTACTCTGGATTAGATGCTCTCAGAAAGGAGAGTAATTCTATGATTATCTTTAACACCCAGTGCTCATCCCGTCAAGTGTACCCCTCAGTGCCCGTCACCCATTCACCCCCACCCCCCGCCCTCCTCCCCCTCCACCACCCCTAGTTCATTTCCCAGAGTTAGAAGTCTTTATGTTCTGTCTCCCTTTCTGATATTTCTCACACATTTCTTCTCCCTTCCCTTATATTCCCTTTCACTATTATTCATATTCCCCAAATGAATGAGAACATACACTGTTTGTCCTTCTCCGGTTACTGTGGCCAAGTTCAAAAAGGGTGTTGCCTGAGTTCTCCTCTGGGATTTTGATGGGATCTTGTCTCACATTTAGATCTTTCATCTATTTTGAGTTTATCTTTGTGTATGGTGCAAGAGAGTGGTCCAGTTTCATTCTTCTGCATGTGGATGTCCAATTTTCCCAGCACCATTTATTGAAGAGACTGTCTTTCTTCCAATGGATAGTCTTTCCTCCTTTATCGAATATTAGTTGACCATAAAGTTCAGGGTCCACTTCTGGGTTCTCTGTTCTGTTCCATTGATCTATATGTCTGTTTTTGTGCCAGTACCACACTGTCTTGATGAACACAGCTTTGTAGTACAACCTGAAATCTGGCATTGTGATGCCCCCAGATATGGTTTTCTTTTTTAAAATTCCCCTGGCTGTTTGGGGTCTTTTCTGATTCCACACAAATCTTAAAATAATTTGTTCTAAGTCTCTGAAGAAAGTCCATGGTATTTTGATAGGGATTGCATTATACGTGTAAATTGCCCTGGGTAACATTGACATTTTCACAATATTAATTCTGCCAATCCATGAGCATGGAATATTTTTCCATCTCTTTGTGTCTTCCTCAATTTCTTTCAGAAGTGTTCTATAGTTTTTAGGGTATATTTTGAGAACCATTTGAATGGTAAATGGTTCTCCAACCTTTTATTTTCAGGTTGTAGGTGTCCTTCTGTCTAAAATGAGTCTCTTGTAGACAGCAAATAGATGGGTCCTGCTTTTTTATCCAGTCTGAAACCCTGCGCCTTTTGATGGGGTCATTAAGCCCATTCACGTTCAGAGTTAGTATTGACAGATATGAGTTTAGTGTCATCATGATATCTATTTAGTCCTTGTTTTTGTGGATTGTTCCACTGAACTTCTTCTTAAAGGGAGTTTTAAGAGTCCCCCTTAAAATTTCTTGCAGAGCTGGTTTGGAGGTCACATATTCTTTCAGTTCCTGCCTGTCTTGGAAGCTCTTTATCTCTCCTTCCATTTTGAATGAGAGCCTCGCTGGATAAAGTATTCTTGGTTGCATGTTCTTCTCATTTAGGACCCTGAATATATCCTGCCAGCCCTTTCTGGCCTGCCAGGTCTCTGTGGAGAGGTCTGCTGTTACCCTAATATTCCTCCCCATGAAAGTCAGGGACTTCTTGTCTCTTGCTGCTTTAAGGATCTTCTCTTTATCTTTGGAATTTGCAAGCTTCACTATTAGATGTCGAGGTGTTGAACGGTTTTTATTGATTTTAGGGGGGGATCTCTCTATTTCCTGGATCTGAATGCCTGTTTCCCTTCCCAGATTGGGAAAGTTTTCAGCTAGGATTTGTTCAAATACATATTCTGGCCCTCTGGCCCTTTCGGCGCCCTCGGGAACCCCAATTAAACGTAGGTTTTTCTTCCTCAGACTGTCATTTATTTGCCTTAATCTGTTTTCATGGTCCCTTAATTGATTGTCTCTTTTTTCCTCAGTTTCCCTCTTTGCCATTAACTTGTCTTCTATGTCACTCACTCGTTCTTCCACCTCGTTAACCCTCGTCGTTAGGACTTCTAGTTTGGATTGCATCTCATTCAATTGATTTTTAATTTCTGCCTGATTGGATCTAAATTCTGCAGTCATGAAGTCTCGTGAGTCCTTAATGCTTTTTTCTAGAGCCACCAGTAGCTGTATAATGGTGCTTCTGAATTGGCTTTCTGACATTGAAGTGTAATCCAGATTTTGTAACTCTGTGGGAGAGAGGGCTGTTTCTGATTCTTTCTTTTGAGGTGAGGTTTTCCTTCTAGTCATTTTGCTCAGTGCAGAGTGGCCAGAAACAAGTTGTATTGGAACACGGGGGAGTATCACTGGTCCGTCCAGCTGGTCTTCTGGGGGAGGGGCCGCTGTGCTGATTTTCAGGTGTTAGCACTTGGGGGAGCTGCTCTGCCCCTGCCTGCTGCAGGGCTCAGCGGGGGTTGTTTACCCCGTGGGGCCCCAGGAGGAACAGCCGCAGTTGCTATGGCAACTCTGGAAGCCTGGATTCAGCCTCCGCAGGAACTACGGGCTCGGGGCTCTCGGTTCTCCGTCCGCAGGGCCTGGAGGCTCCGGGGCGGGGCCGCTGATCTGCTCGGCTCGGGGCAGGAGCGTCCTCGCTGTCCTGGGCCCTCCCGGCCTCTGCCTGTCCCGGGGGAGGCCGGATCCTGGGCTGTGTCCCGGCGCCCTGTGCCCCGGGGCCTGCGCTGGTGGATTCGCGCTCCCGCCCCGCAGCCCCCTCCGCGGAGCCGCCGCCCGAGCCCCTCCGAGCTGATATCTTAATAAATTTTTTTCAGAAAGAAAAAAAACAAAAAAAATAAAAAAAAAAACAAAAAAAAGTGAGACTAAACATGTAATTGGAAGGAAGCAACGGTCATTTATATTAAGCAGGATGGCAAATATTAGTCTTTTATTATTCTATTGATAACCTCTGTGTTTTGTCTGCAGACATGATTACAGAGATTTGATTTTGTGTTGATCCATCATGGTCACATAGTGACTTAATCTGATGTCAGTGTTCTGTGAAATTGTTTGGGTTCAGTGGGAGAACTCCAATGTCAAGTTGGGATACAAGTCCATCTCCTGAAAATATCAGGGCCTCAAAGCAATGCTACGCCATTTCCAGGTTCAATAATTACTTTCCTTTCTTTCTTTTATCTTTTAAGATTCTTCTTTTTGGTTAACAAATTTTATTTTTAAGAGCATTTGAGGTTCATAGGAAAATTGAGCAGAAAGTATAAAGTGTTCCCATGCATGCTCTGTCTTCACACATGCACACACTCCCTCACTCACTACTGACATCCCACTGAACAGTGGCAAATTTGTCAAAATTGATGAACCCACATTGACATGACATGTCATTATCAATCAAAGTTCATAGTCTACACTAAGGTTCACTCTTGGTATTGTTTATTTTATGGGTTTTGACAAAAGTATAAATATGGATTGATCATTAAAGTATCAAACAGAATAGTTTTCACTGACCTAAAGACACTGGGCTCTACACAGTCCTGCCTCCCTCCTCCTAGTCTTGGGCAATTGCTGATTTTTTTATTGCCTCCATAGTTTTACCTTTTCCAGAATGTTATATATTTGGAATCATACAGTGGGAAGCTTTCAGAATAATTTCTTTCACTTAATAATATGCATTTAAGGTTCCTCCTTATTTTTTCAGGGTTTGACAGCTTATTTCTTTTTAGTTCTGAGTAATATTCCATTGTGTGATGTATCACAGTTTGTTTATCCACTTACCTACTGAAGGACATCTTGATTGCTTCCATGTTTTGGCATTTATGAATAAAGCTCCTGTAAATATTCGCATGAAGCTTTTGGTGTGGACTTAAGTTATCAGTTTATGTGGGTAAATGTCAAGAAATATGATTGCTGGGCTATATGGTAAGGGTATGTTTAATTTTATAAGAAACTGCCACATTGTCTTCCCATTCTCAGCAGCAATGAATGAAAGTTCCCATTGTTCCACATCCTTATCAGCATTTGGTGTCAGTGTTTAGATTTTGGCCATTCTAGTAGGTGTCCTGGTATCTTGTTGCAATTTTCAATTTTCTAATGATATATGATGTAGACATCTTTTTGTGTGCTTATTTGTCCTCTTCATGCTTATTTATATCTCCTTTGGTGAAGTGCCTTTCCTGTCTTTTTGCCAATTTTTTAGTCTTTTTTTTTCCTTATCATTGAGTATTAAGAATTCTTTGTATATTTTGGGCAACAGTATTTCATCAGATGTATCTCTTGCAAATAATTTTTCTCAGTATTTGGCTTATCCTTTCATTCTCTTGACATTGTCTTTCACAGCACAGAAGTTTCTAATTTTAATGAACCCCAGCTTATCAACCTGTTCTTTCATGGATTGTGCTTTAATATTTTATTAAAGAAGTCATATCTTATACAAGGTCACCTACACTTTCTGTTGTCTGCTAGGAGCTTTATAGTTTTGCATTTTACATTTAGGTCTATGACTCATTTTGAATTAATTTTTATTAAGAATATAAGGTCTATGTCTAGATCCTTTCTCTCTCTCTTTCTCTCTCTCTCTCTTGCATATGGATGTCTCACTGTTTCAGCACCATTCATTGAAAAACCTGCCTTTGCTCCAGTGTATTGTCTTTCCTCCCCTGTCATATACTAGTAGACTACTTATATGGGTCAATTTCTATTCAATTTATCTGTTTATTCTTTTACAAATACCACACTATCTTGATTATTGTAGCTTTATAAAAAACCTTGAAGTTGAGTGTCATCAATCCTGCAACTTTGCTCTTTTCAATATTTGGTTGGCTATTCTGGGTCTTTGACCTCATTATGACCAAGTCCCTTTGGAGTTTTTGAGTATAAGTTGTCCACATTGAGCTTCCAGAAATCTGTCAGTTACAGTTTAGGTTTTCCTATCCTGGTACTGCTTCCCATGGAAGTTTCTGTTCAGAGGTTTCTGCTCCAGTTAGTTGTGATTCTGTGTTCCTATCCTGTTTGTCTCTCAAATTTTGGGAGCAACAGCCTTATGACCTCACTTCTAACAGATCTAAGAGGAGTTGTTAAATTTTCAGTTTGTTCAGCCTTTTATTATTTGTTAAAACAGAGTAGCAGCTTCCAAATTCCTAACAAGCCAGAACAGAAAATAATAGTATAATAGTAGTCTGCTTTTCTATTTCTAAAAAAAAAAAAAAAAAAAAAAGGAAACCATCAGTGGGAGAATAGCTATGGCTAAAAATTCAACTATTGACTTAGAATAAAAGTCATGAGATTGCAATAGTAAAAGAGTAAAACAGTTGGCAAAAGATGAAAATTTAAAAAAATAACTGGCTTTCATGAAGTAGAAAATAGAACCAAACAATATTCAGAGACAAAACCAGAAGAACTGAAAGAAGATATAAATATTCAGATTGAAAGAAAGTATCAGTTTTTCAAAAAAAAAAAATGATAACTGACTACGAGTAGTAGTTGAGAAAATCTAGTAGCCTATACCTCACCAGAAAAGTAAAAGTCTGTAGACATTTGTAAAATTTCTTAGAAAGCTTTACCTTAGAATATGACAGCCATCCATTCTGTTATTAACTAGCAAAAACAAATGATAAATTTTCTCACTGATGACAGAACTCAGATAATACAACCCTGATGAGTTCTTCTGACATATTGTGAAACAAAATAAAGCAAAACAAATAGCAACATGAACAACAACAAAAAACAACTTGATGAAATCCAGCCAACTAATAAGTGAATGAATAAGCTATTAAATTTCAGTAAAACTAAATGTATTACTTTTCTTGTGTAAATAATCTTTCTAGTTTTCTAATCATTAAGAGAGTATCATTTCATAGATTTTTCCAACGCATTGCTTATCTTATTTTAAGAATTATGACTATGTTACATATAAGTACACGACTGTGTACTAGAATTTAATAGGAAAAATATTAAATTTCAGGAATTTATGAACTTCAGATTAATGTCCCATTAAAAGAGATACTCTTAAAATTTCCAGTGAGAGCAAAGCAAATTATTACATTTTACAATTGATTTCATTGTGAATGTTCTTTAAATTTAGGTTCAGGAGGGCTCATATTCTTGAGCTCTTTCATAAGTAAGAATGGCTTTCTATCTTCATTAAACCTGAATAACCATGTAACTACAAATAAAATTTTCATCGATCAAAAGTTATTTTTAAAAATTGTCTAGACATTGCTCCACTAACTATTGCATCAAATAAAATGGAGAATTTGTGGAGAGTTGTGATGCTTTCCCTTTATATAGAGAAAAACTGCTTTTCTGCTTGCTTATCTGGCCATCTAATACTTTCTAAATACACTTAGATAAATATTTGAGAAAATGTTCAGCTGGTGTTAACAATGTAATTTATGATGGTGTGATTTTTTATGTATTTTCTATTTTTTTCTTGTACTTTATACTTATTTACTTTATAAAGTACTATTTACTTTATAAATGCTTATTAGGGGATCCCTGGGTGGCGCAGCGGTTTGGCGCCTGCCTTTGGCTCAGGGTGCGATCCTGGAGACCCGGGATCGAATCCCACGTCGGGCTCCCGGTGCATGGAGCCTGCTTCTCCCTCTGCCTGTGTCTCTGCCTATCTCTCTAGCTCTCTCTCTGTGTGACTATCGTAAATAAATAAAAATTTAAAATAAATAAATGAATACTTATTAAAGTATACATTTTAAATGAAACAAAGGCATATTTAAAAGAGAGGAATAATAGTAGTATGGAACACAGAAACAGATTCAGTGGAAAGCACAGAATATATTTGAGGAGAACGCATGTAAAGACAAATAAATGTGCAGTTGCATAAACTGAAGAAAGTCTTCCATGCTAAGGTGAAGAGTTTAAACATAGTCAAACAAAGAGAAATTACTGGAAGATTTTGCATAAAGCATCAGAGGAAGATATGCTCTTCAAGAGAATCTATATGCCAGATATGGTCAGAGAAAAGATATTAGGTAAAGAGACAAGAGACATTTGATACAGAAGAAAAACTGCAGTTTCTTTCTTTAACTGATATAGAACAGGTAATGAGGCTTGCAGTGAAGGAATGGTGAGGTTTTTAGTTCTTGGTTTTGTTTTCCTTTTTTCCTTCTAGCAACCTCCTCACAAAAATGCTGTGTGGAGTCTACTGAAGCATATGGAAAGTACTAAGGTCACACTCAGGATAGACTTAAAATACCTGAGCGCTGTGATTGGTTCCCTGTCCTTAGCTTCAGATCAAGTTACCTAAAAATGCATTGCAGCTATTATAACAAATCAGGGAACCTTGGATAAAGAATGAAAGTAATATAGCTCTTCAAAAGTTGTCATTTTAGATTTTAGTTGGAAAATAACCAGTGTCAGTGTCTTAAGACATGGGTGGTTTAACCCATGGCTAGAAAACTAAATAAGCAGCATTCTTTCCTATATAAGTTCCATTTTCTGTTTGAAGTTTTTTGTGTTTTTTTTTTTCCAGTGTATCTGTAAAGTACTAAAGTTTTAAAAAGAAAATCACTCCATTATTTTACCTAACACCAATATAATGTCTGGAAGATTCTCAAATGCCAAAAATATTACATAGCTATTTCATTCTCAAGAACCTTAATCCTGTTCTAGCCTAGGGCTTTAGGATTGTTTCCTCCAACAAGATTTTCTGGTCAGAGCAATTTATAATCTAAATTTTTTTACAGAACTATAAAATATATCTACTAAATGACTGCTTTAGGGGGGAGGGATTGTAGGAGATAAATGAGATCATGTGCAATTTTCCATGGAAATAAGAACAATTTGACAACATTTTGTACTTTCTACTGAGTTTGATATTTTAATTCCAAACATTCTATTTTCTTCCCTTTATATAAAAATGTGTTATCTGATAAAACAGTGAAGCAGGCTAGGAGTTTAAAGAATACATCTTTAGTTTCATTTTTTTTCTAATAGGATGTCACTCTTTTATTTATAAACAAAAGTGATGAATTAAAATGCAGTTCTAAAAATATAACCTTATGATTTTATAATAGTATATTAGAATGCTATCCAAATATTAGGAGAAGGCAGGGGCATATGATTGGTTCAGTTGGTAGGGCATGTGACTCTTAATCTCAGGGTCATGAGTTCAAGCCCCAAGTTGGGTGTGGAGCCTCCTTAAAGAAAAGACAAAAACAAACAAACAAACAGAAACACTGATTGCCAAACATTCAGGAAACATACATACATAATTTTATATAATAGCCTTGATTAAACAAATGATTTGACTGACTTTAACTGAAACCCTACAATCTCCATCTATTAATCAAATGACTTTTAAAAGCAGATCAAATTGAGCTTAAATGTTACAAATACATTCTAATGATGCAATCCAACTTCTGATAATGAATCACATCCTAAAAATTACTCCTCTCCCCTTGAATCCATATATTTAGAATCATATTGTGCTCAAACCTAGACTCACAGTAGTTTATACTATTAATTTAAAAGGAGACAGGGCACCTGAGCAGCTCAGTTGGTTAAGCATCTGACTCTTGATTTCAGCTCAGGTCGTGATCTCATGGTCTTGAGATTGAACCCAAGTAGGGCTCTGTGCTGATTGTGGAGCCTGCTTAAGATTCTCTCTCTCTCTCTGCCTCCATCCTTTCCCCTGCTGATGTGCACTCTTTCAGTCTCTAAACAAAATAAAATAAAAATAAAAGGAGAAATATATTTGCCTTTTCCTCAATCTTTATTTCAATATTAATGCCTACTTGATAATTATTTTTACATATAATTGTTTAAACATCAATTGTTTTTGCAGCTCTGGATGCATTGCTTGAATGTCTAGAAAGTACAATGTGTAGTAAAGGATAGAAAAAATTCTTAGGGTAACACCACTGAGACCTTATCAAGAAAATATAAACAAATAAACACTTTCACATCTCTAATTTTAATTTCAATGGCAGTCTCACAGACAAAATAACAGACTAAACGTTTGTTTCCCTGGTTCACAAATAATTTAAGATTTATACTGAAAAATCACTAATAAAGGGATTAAGAACAAGGTGGACCAAAGAAGCAGTAAACAGGTTCAGTTAAATTTTTAGATTTCTACATTTGCAGCCATATACTTGCAGTAAAAGCATTTTTAATAGCTGTGTTTCCATGTTTTTTTTTCTCCTCCCCTCTTCTACCTATCACAGTTATACACATTCTTCATAGACCAGCTCAAGTGCCAGTTCTTACATGGAAACTTCCCAATCAGTACCTCCCTTCAAAAGAAAGTTAATCTCTATTTCATCTAATCATGTGCATATCCACTTCCATATCTATGTCAAAGATATTCTGCAATTTATATTTTAAGACTTGGATTACGGCATAAACACCAACATTTGTGATTGAAATTTTGAAAATAACAAAGTAGCAAAATGGCCAATTATTTAGTTGCTCTTACCTGCCAATAAACACTTGCTGCTTTATTTTTAATTCTAACAATATTTCATAATAGGTGTTAGTTTGCTCAAGGTGATACAGTAGATTCAAATAGGATTGAATCTAGGGATGCCAGTCTCCAAATCTCACACTTTCTCTACAAATATATTCTCTCTTATTCTGAATAAAATAAAATAACATAGACTACCTCAAGATAATCCTTACACTCATTCTGGTCATAATTTAATATTGTTCTCATAAATTATTTGACTGATGTCAATAAGATATGCTCAAGTTTCATTTGAATGCAATAAAAACATTTATAGCCCCTGTGGACTTAATAGAATATAAATGTCAATATTGTCTCTGGGTAGGCTTGCCTGGCAGTAAAATTTGACTATATATATATATATATATATCACATAGAAATTATTCTAAGTGAAACAAAAATTGAATATGTAAGAGGTGGAAGTCTTGTCTTAAAACAATGGTGTCAATGAATAGCAAATAAAAGGAAGAGCAAATTGTGTCCTCTTCTCACCAAAGGCATACTTTATCCACATACTGATGTGCTTCTCACTGTTGGTTGTGGACCAAATGACTAATTTAAAATATTGGATTTTCCTCCTATTAACTTGAACTGGAATTAGCATAAATTGCTAATAGGTAAATGATGTTGCATCAAAAGCCTTAGGACCAGAGGATCCAGGATCACCACTAATGTGTTTAACCATATTAAAAGGAACTACTGAAAAATTCTACTTGCATTGCTTTTTATTTGAAAAGAATTTATGTTCGTGGCTAAGTTCAAACTCTAAATCATATTTTAAGGGACAGCAAACTCTTTGGTATTTTATCTAATAGTTCCCAACTCAATAGTATTCCTTCCTCTTACTTTTGATTTTTTTAAAGAGTGAAGACTTAACTATTTCTCTTTCATCATATTAATGAAACCCCAGGACAATTGGATGAAAAGTCCTTGTAACCTTCTTCACAACGACAGATATTTTAACTTTTCTTAGAGATACCCATAAATTAATTCACATATGTATTCATCCTACCTTTACCAACTCCCTTACCCATGCCACATGCATAAAGAGATAAAGAAGGCCTAGATCATTCCCTTAAGGAATTAATAGTCTGTGGCTGCCCTGTGCCATATGGTAGCCACTAGAGCATGTGCACTATTATGCACCTGAAATATAGCTACTTAAAATGAGAGGTGCTATAAGTATAAATTACCCACCAGACTTCTAAGACTTGGATTTTTTTAAACATACATAATATCTTATTAATGTTTCAATACTGATCACACGTGGAAGTGATTATATGCTGAATATGCAGGGTTAAATATTCTATATTTAAGGCAATATTTCATTTGCTTCTTTTAAATTTTTTCATAGTTGCACTAGAAAATTTAGAATCGCATCTGTGGCTTGCATTATGTTCCTTTGGGAGTGCACTAGTCTATAGAGTCACAGACATAGTTTATAGATTTACGAGAATATACATTTGAAATATGTATTCGAATATTAGGTGTACAAAAACATGTCACCTGGGGCTTTTCTAAGAGTTCCATGTAAGCTTCAAAGCTGAACTGAAAGATGTACAAATACACGAAATTTTAAATAGGAACGTTAACACATAAATGCAGGACTAACTAAAAATGAGGCAAACAGGTTGAATAACACCAATCCTCAAGGTACACTAGTGTGGCAAGTCTTGATTGCTTGGACAGGGGAGATGTAATAGAGAAATTGGCAGGAGTACAGAATCCTGCATCATTTCATCTTTATCCCCACAGCAAAGAGGATAGGGATTTCCCCACCCTCACCCCACCTAAGGCAAGCAAAGGAAACACCAAGAGAACACTTTCAGAGGCTACAGATGCTTGCTAGAGGGGAACTTACATCCTACTACCCCAGAGGACTCTGAGCTGCTTAAATTCTTCAGCTTGTCCAGCGCAACCACCAGGACAGAAGCCAAGAGCACTCTTGGGAGAGCTTTACATGTAACCTATAGTTGGGGCATAGATACCTATACCAGCTTTTGCCTAGAATAATCTAAAGACAGGTGGCTGCCTTGAGTAGCCTGCAAAAAGAGAGAAAGAGAGGGAGAGGGAGAGAGAGAAAGAGAACAATGGGAGCAAGCTGTCCTGTGCTTGGTGGGCAAGCTCACCTCAGGTATCTAAGGCAAGGTAGATACCACACAGGTAGCTAGAGTTGACATATTTTTAAAGGATACTACCCTACAGCAATGTCTATTGTGGCAAACGGATTCCCAGAAGAAATAATCTGTAGGGGATCCACTACAGGATAACAGTTACAGGCTGATGACTATGAAGTCAGCCAAAGAGCATATGGCCAGATCATGGGACAGTGAGATTCAGGGGCTTTACACAGTCTTTGAAAGAATGGGCTAGTAATCCCACACAAAAAAGCAAGCATTAGAACACCTGCTTTGAAAAAGAGCCTTCATTGGCTGACACTGAACTGCAGTATTCGGCTAAATAAATATACGCCCTCCTTCTTACCATGCTGCTTTACTACTAGCCTGACTCTACTTGAGCCAGAAGCAGGGGTGAGGAGTCAAGGAAAAGAAGTAAATGGAACAGAGAGGGTCCAAAACAGACCACAAAATTCTTTCCTATTGCTTGTCCCCAAAAAAATAGATCAGGCTAGAGATGAGGGTTCAGGGAGAAAACTGAAAATAGATGTGAGAACAAAGCTTTGATTTAGACTTGCCTTAAATTTTAATTCCTCAAAATGAAGTTGTTTTAAGGTCTCAAAGTAAACAATATTAATGGGGTCTACCCAATATGTCAGTTATAGGGTAAGAAATTCACAACTGATGTTTTAAATAAGTGGTCAGAAAAAATACAGTAATTCCCTGATCATACAATCCATTTCAGCCTACTCAGAACCTGTTAAATGGAAATGTGCTGAACTGTGAAAGATAACTTATTGGGAGCAATTCACCAATGATTTTGAAGCTTTCTTCTAATACAGATTAATTTTTCATACTGTCAAAGGAAAGGAACTGCTCTTCTTATTTGATATTGCCTTGAAATTCATTATATAAAGCTTATTAAATTTTAAATGTTCCAGCATGATACAAATCATAAACCCTCACTTTTTAGCAATACAGGAACCAATTAAGTCTATCTTACAATTTAAATTCCAAGCCTAAGTTAACTAGACAAGTTTTCAAATACATAGGCTAGTGAGCCTCTTATAGGATATGAAGTGTAAAAGGTACATATGAGTATGTGTGGAGGAGGGTGTGAGGAGGAAGGCCCTAGAAGGGCTTAAATAGGACTAGAATAAACTCATCAAGAAATAGGAACTAATCTCTGTCTGGGAGAAATTTATAGCCCAAATAATTAATTCTTGAGGGGACATAGAACATCCATGCCCCAACAAGGCTTCAGCACCCATGTATCCACAAAGAACCAAGAGAAATTGTCAAGATTGGAGCAGCTTTATGTCAGTGTGGTAGCTATTTATCTCTTGAAAGAAGACCATCAGGGTGATGTACAAGATTTATTAGAAGCATGATCCAGTCTAGGGGGGAAAAAAAGGAGCTCTAGGGATGGGGAGAGCTTTAGGCAACATGCTTGACTTTCTGAAACAAACCTTGGTTCAAGTGACAAACATAAAACACAATCTCAGTACAGAGAAGACAGGCCAGAAAATAAGAAGTGGGGTTAGGAGCAAAAACAGAAGTCTGCTTATAAGTAACTCACACACATATATATTCCTAACATTTGATTGGATTGTAGTAGAAAATCAAAGTGCAAGCATTGTGTCAGCTTGATAACTTCGTAAATTAAACACACCTATGTAACCTGAACTCAAAAGAAGAAACAGACTACTATCAGCGCTCTAGATGCTTCAGAAATTCCTTCCAGTCATTACATTTTCCCAGAAGTTCCCATTCTCCTGACTTCTAAGATTGATTCTCATTGCTGAATAATATTCCATTGTGTCAATATACCACAATTTGTACACTATTCCTACTGGCCACCTGGATAATTTCTAACATGAGGCAATTAGTAATCATGCTGCTGGGATGCCTGGGTGGCTCAGCGGTTTAGCACCACCTTAGACCCAGGGCATGGTCCCGGGGTCCTGGGATCAAGTCCCACGTCGGGCTCCCTGCATGGAGCCTGCTTCTCCCTCTGCCTGTGTCCTGCCTCTCTCTCTCTCTCATGAATGAATGAATGAATGAATGAATGGAATAAATAAATAAATAAATACATAAATACATAAATAAATAAATAGAAATCATGCTGCCATAACATTCTACCTCACATCTTTCTGGGTGTATATTCCTTCTGGGTGTATATGTGGGTATTAATTGCTTCATCACGAGGTACACAAGTCAACTTTAGCAAACGCTGGTTAACTGGTTTTCCAAGTTGTTGTAATAATTTATATGCCCACAGGAATATAGGAAATTTTTGTTGGATATACACTTTCATCATTATTGACTTCTGTGTCATTTTAGCCATTCTGGTGGTATCACACTGCAAGTTTTGATTTGCATTTTTAATAACAATGAAGTTGGACAACTTCTCATATCTTTGTTGGCCATTTGAATCTTTTCAATGTTGTGTCTTCCAATTTTCTATCCATTTTTGCTATTATATTTTTAGCCTTTTCTTTATTTATTAGAAGTTCATATATTCTGGATAAACCTATTTTCAGGCATATGCATTGTAAATATTTTCTCCTTCTCTGTGTGTTGTTACACAAATTTACTGGTGCCTTTTGATTATGAAAGTTAATTTTAATATAGTCTAGCTTATCTTTATTTACAGGTAGTGTTTTTTAGTGTCCATTTTAATAAACCTTGCCACTTCAAAGTAACAAAGACTTCTCCTCTAAGTTTTCTTCTAAAACTTTCATTCCAGGAGCATTTCAATACCACATAAATTAACCCAGGTGGCTGGGCAAATGGTTCTGTCTAAATCCCACTAACTTGAACAGAATTTTCTAATCCCATCAGACCAGGCAGGGCTGTAGGTTCAGAACCAAGACAGGACCATGCCTACTTAAAGCAGGACTTTTCAAACATTGACCTGAGCTCTGGACTATGATTTTGAAGAAAAGGAACAAGCCAATTTCAGGACATTTACTGTCTGATTATGATCCCAGAAGATGTATGAGAGTAGGAGTTAAATTTACAATGTATCAAAATAACTCACTGTTTGTTACAATAGCAGTGATTTCCATAAGCTGACATCTGGCTGTTCCAGGCATGTCTGAGGCACGAGCTACGAATACACACAGGTATAACAGACTTCCACTCCTATCACATCTTTAAGAGAGTTATTTGAATCTTCCATATGGAAGAATTCAGGGAGGTAGAGACAAATTTGCAAATGCTTATTTATATGCCAGTAAGTTAGATATTAAGGCAATCATTGGTTGCTTGTTACAGGTTGACTGATCTACTGATAGCATTAGTGGTAATATATGTTTAGATATATATCCCAATCTACCCTGATGACTGTTTTTTTCCCCAAATCTCCAAGGTCTAACTTTATCATCCTGTTTATTATCCCAAACAGATTTCCAGGAAATACGGCCATAGCAGATACTCTGACATCTGAGGGTATATGCTAGGGATGGCCCATTCCAGGTAACATACTTCTATCATCTGGAAACTTGCAAAATTCAATTGGTACTTGAAGGTCTTGATATACCTTAGGGAAGCCAGATTGTTCTATAATCCACACTGCAAAGTTCTATGTATTTAGAAATTTTGACAAAAAGTTGAGATATTTGTTCATATTCACCTAAGATCAATACATTTTCCCAATGAGTAGATGCAGAGGAAAAAGAAAAGAAAAATTTCAGCAGTTAGCTCAAATTCATTAGTTCCTCTTTAGGCTAACAAAAACCATATTTTACAAAGTCTAATAAATAATACTTGGAAGAAAATGTGTTTTACTCATAGCTAAGACATGCATTCTCTAGCACTATCATTATTACCTGTGTAATTAATCTCTATTTAAGATGGCATTTAATGCCTCAGCAATATTTATAATGCAGAACATCTGTATTATTTCATAAAATGCACATTGCTCACAGCTGTTCATGGTACTGCCTGCAGCTGTGGGATAGTTTGCTTAGTAATGCCTGGGCTTCCTGTTTTATCTATGAGAAGAAAAAAAAATGAAGCCCAGATGTCCCATATCAATTATGCTGCAAAAAGTTGACCGGTCTTCTCCTTCTCTGTAGGATTTCTATTGATCTCAGTTCTGTCAGGATCTGATATAGTGATTGTGAGCAAATCACTTTGTCTTTATGGTCTCATTTTCCATACTACTAAAACAAAGATGTCAGTTTCAATCCTATGTTTTGCAAAGACTTGAGTTTTCATGGGGTCATAGAGTAGTACTGCAGTCAGGCTGGGAGTGAGAATGATAGGAAAAGCAGACATAGTTCCAGAAATTTCTGCTCCTCTTTCATATATTGGAGTTCCAAGAAAATATTTATTTGAATAAAATATTGTTCTTTAAACCTCTAAGCAAGATCAACAACAATGCCCTTTGATATTGTAATGATCATTGAATCCCTAGTAAGGAAAGGCAGCTTCAAAACTCTTAAGGATAGCCAGAACTACGATTTGATCATGACTGTAACTCAACCAGCTTTAAGGGGGAAAACAAAATCTCCCTCTCTTTTGATCACTTCAGCTATAAGAAAAGAAGATTGTAAGAGTTAATGCCTCATAAAGTTGATGAGTAATATATTAAATAATCCATGTAACTGCACTTAGTACAGATCTTAGCAAATAGTGGGCACACACAAAAATATCAGTGCTCTTTCATTTTCTTTGTCATATATAACTTGTACTCTCGATCAAATGTAGTAATAGTATCAAAGTGAAACTGATTGTTATTGCTTATAGTACTTTTGTAATAACCAGTGAAAGGCTACACTCAATAACACAATTTTGTATTAGTTTCCTAGGGCTGCTATAACAAACAATAACAAACTGAATGGCTTTAAACAACATACATTTATCCTCTCACAGTTCTAGAGGCTGAAAGTCTGAAATCAAGGTGTCAACAGGGTCATACTCCCTCCAAAAGCTCTTGTCAAGAAATCTACCTTACTTCTCTAGAATCTGGTGAGTAGCAGCAATCCTTAGCACTTGGCTTGTCTCTTTCTGCTTCCATCTCAACATGGTCATCTTCTCCGTATGTGTTTTGTTTTTTCTCTATTTCCTCAACCTTTCTCATAAAGACACTGGTCATTGGATTTTAGGTCCATCCATATTTAGTATGACCTTGCCTTAACTTGATTGCTTTGATTGATACAACTTCAAAGAATCGATTTCCAGAAAAAGGTTACATTCACAAGTAGTGAGGGTTAGAACTCCAATATGCTTTTGAAGAGGACACGATTCAACTGCATTAGGCTCCATGAAGATATAAACAGATATTAAGTACAAAAATGCAGGAGGGGCAGATGCGGAAGAGCAGGTCCCCAAATCACCTGTCCCCACCAAATTACCTAATAACCTTCAAACCCATCCTGAAAAGTCTACGAATTCACCTGAGATGTAAAGAGAGACAGCTGGAATCTACAGGTGAGAGGATTCGCGCTTCTATCAAGTTAGGAAGACGGGGAAAAAAGAAATAAAGGAACAAAAGGCCTCCGTGGGGGAGGGCCCCGCGAGGAGCCGGGCTGAGCCCGGGCGAGTGCCCCAGGACAGGCGAGCCCGTCCGAGGAGCAGGACTGCCACCAACCTTCACCGGGCCGGGCGGAAAAGGGGCCTCGCAGGGAGGTAGGCAGGACCAGGAGGGCGGGGATGCCACTCGGGCTCCCGGGGAACTAACAGACACCTGCAGCGCAGGAGAGGTGCCTCCGAGCTCCCTAAGGGCTGCAGCGCGCACAGGAGGGACCCGACCGGAGCAGCTCGAGGGGCTTGGGGAGCGGCCTCCAGGGAGGAGCTCTGGGCGGGAGCGCGAATCCCACAGCTAAGGCGGCCGAGCACAGCGCCGGGACACAGCCCAGGAACCGGGCCTCCCCCGGGACAGGCAGAGGCCCCGGGAGGGCCGAGACCAGCGAGGACGCCCTGCCCGGAGCTGAGCAGATCAGCGGCCCGCCCCGAGCCTCCAGCCCTGCGACGGAGAGCCGAGAGCCCCGACAACTAGTTCCTGCGAGGCTGAATCCAGGCTTTCCAGAGTTGCCGATAGCAACTGCGACTTTCCTCCTGGGGCCTGGCGGTAAACAACCCCCCGCTGAGCCCTGCAAGCAGGCAGGGGCAGAGCAGCTCCCCCAAGTGCAACACCTGAAAGTCATCGCAACAGGCCCCTCCCCCAGAAGACACAGCTAAGGGACGCATATACTCCCCGTGTTCAATACAACTGTTTTCTGGCCACTCTGCACTGAGCAAAATGACTAGAAGGAAAACCTCAACTCAAAAGAAAGACTCAGAAACAGCCCCTCTTTCCCACAGAGAAACAAAAATCTGGATAAACTTCAATGTCAGAAGCCAATCAGAAGCACCATTAGACAGCTAACTGGTGGCACAAGAAAAAAAAGCATAACTCACGAGACTTCATGACTGCAGGATTTAGGATCCAATCAGGCAGAAATTAAAAATCAATTGAATGAATGCAATCCAAACTAGAAGTCCTAACGACGAGGGGTAACGAGGAGGAAGAACGAGTGAGTGACATAGAAGACAAAGTTAATGGCAAAGATAAACTGAGAAAAAAACAGACAATCAATTAAGACCATGAAGACAGATTAAGGCAAATAAATGACACTCTAAGGAGGAAAAACCTACTTTAATTGGGGTTCCGAGGGCGCCGAAGGCCAGAGGGCCAGAATATGGTATTTGAACAAATCCTACGCTGAAAACTGTCCCAATCCGGGAAGGGAAACGCATTCAGATCCAGGAAATAGAGAGATCCCTCCCCTAAAATCAATAAAAACCGTTCAACACCTCGACATCTAATATGAAGCCTTGCAAACTCCAAAGATTTAAAGAGAAGATCCTTAAAGCAGCAAGCGACAAGACGTCCCTGACCTTTCATGGGAGGAATATTAGGGTAACAGCAACCTCTCCACGAGACCTTGCAGGCCCAGAAAGGGCTGGCAGGATATATTCAGGGTCCTAAATGAGAAGATCATGCCAACCAAGAATACTTTAACCAGCAAGGCTCTCATTCGAAAAAAAATGGAAGGAGACTAAAGAGCTTTCCAGACAGAGCAGGAACAAAGAATATGTACCTCCAAACAGCTCTGCAAGAAATTTTTAAGGGGACTCTTAAAACTCCCCATTAAGAAGAAGTTCAAGTAAACTCTGAACGGTGGGAATGGCTTAATGACCCCATCAAAAGGCGCAGAGTTTCAGACTGGATAAAAAACCAGGACCCTCTATTTGCCTGTCTACAAAGACTCATTTTAGACCGAAGGACACCTACAACCTGAAAATAAAAGGTCGGAGAAACCATTTACCATTCAAAATGGTTCTACAAAATGATACCTAAAAACCTCACAGAACACTTCTGAACAGAAATTTGAGAAGACGACAAAGAGATGGAAAAATATTCATGCTCATGGATTGGCAGAATTAATATTGTGAAAATTGTCATGTTCCCCAGGGCAATTACACGTATAATGCAATCCCTATCAAAATACCAGGACGTTCTCAGAGAACTAGAACAAATTATTTAAGAGTTGTGTGGAATCAGAAAAGACCCCAAACAGCCAGGAATTTTAAAAAAAGAAACCATATCTGGGGCATCACAAGGCCAGATTTCAGGTTGTACTACAGACTGTGTTTCATCAAGCAGTGTGTTACTGGCACAAAAACAGACATATAGATCTCAATGGAACAGAACAGAGAACCCAGAAGTGGACCCCTGAACTTGATGCTCACTAATATAACATAAAGGAGAAAGACGATCCACTAGAAGAAAGACAGTCTCTTCAATAAATGGTTGCTGGGAAAATTTGGACATCCACATGCAGAAGAATGAAACTGGACCACTCTCTAGCACCATACACAAAGATAAACTCAAAATAGATGAAAGATCTAATAGAGAGACAAGACTCCATCAAAATCCCAGAGAAGAACTCAGGCAACACCCTTTTTGAACTTGGCACAGAACCGGAGAAGACAAACGGTGTATGTTCTTATTCATTTGGAATATGAATAATAGCGAAAGTATTATAGAGGAAGGGAAGAAGAAATGTGTGAAAATAGCAGAAAGGGAGACAGAACATAAAAGACTTCTAACTCTGAGAAATGAACGAGGGGTGGTGAGGGGAGGAGGGTGGTGGGAGGGGGTGAATGGGTGACGGGCACTGAGGTACACTTGACGGATGAAGCACGGGGTGTTATTCTGTATGTTGGTAAATTGAACACCAATAAAAATTTAATTATAAAAAAAAAAAAAAAAAAAAAAAAAAAAAAAGTACAAAAATGCTAAATAACTAATATAAGTAATGCACATTCTGAAGATAATTAGGCATTAATAAAGAATGTTGAAGAAATCTTGATATAATACGAAAATACCTAAATATTTTGATAGTATGCCATGTTAATGTATGGAAAACTCAATAATTTATGGTGTCCTGAAAACTCCTCCGCAAATTACCAGTTCAATTCAATTCCAGTCAAAATAACAAAAGATTTTAAATATGCATGCAGACCTTAACAAGCTAATTCTAAGTTTTGTAGGATTCTACAAAGGGTCAATAATATCCAAGTCAATTTAGAAGGAAAGGAATTTGTTTATAAGCTTGAACTACTATAAAATGAGACATTATTAAGCTACCATGATTATAACATTCTAGCATTGGCACATCAACAAAGAAAATAGATAAATGGACCTAATTTACTACTGCAAAAACAGACCCAAATAAACATGAAAACTTGGATTGCAGCAGATCAGTGGTAAACACTTAAATGGTGCTTTAACAATTGCTTATTCATAAAAGATAAATAAAATTGAATCCCTATGTTATATAACAAACAGCTCCAGATATTAGAAAACTAAATGTGAAAAGTCAACTTTAAAACTTCTGAAAGACATGTAGGAAATTATTTCTATGATCTCTGGGCAGATAGAATTTCTCAAGAAATTCTAAATTCTAAAATGATATGTTAAAAAAGTGATACCATTAATAACATTAAAATTCAAGGCTTCTGAATTATAAGTAAAAGTGTAAGAATGTGAAAAGTCAAATCTTGGAACAACAAAAACGATTAGAAAAAAAGGGAATTCCGCACAGCAATGAAAACAAATAAGCTGTAACCATTAAAAATGAGTTAAAAAACAGTTTGCAGATAAACTTAAACAATGGCATCCCATTTGTATGGAATTAAAAGAATAAAACAAGGCTTAGAAATGAGAAAAAGTAGTTTTTCCAAAGAGGATGAAAATAAGAATATTATTATTATGTTGGGATATACATTTCTGCATATGAGAAGTGGTCCATGAATATTAATGTATTATTCTTTACACCTTTTGTATGTATAACTTTTCACAATATTTTAAAAATCACATATCATCTAATAATAAAATTCAGCTTGTTGATTCCTTTCTTAGATCACAAAAATGTGTTTTAAGCATCTGAATATGTTTTATGACAAATTTCATAAGGAGGTTCTAAGAAGATAACAGCATTTTTTTTTTACAATCACCTCTATCTCTCCATTTAAAAACAGATGGGGAGAACCTAAGAATAGCAAAACAAAAATCTATGTACAACATCAAAAACAAAGCTAGTTTACTACATTATGCTTAGCTCTAAAATATAATCAGATGATGCAAACACAGACAACAACAAGAATTGTGTTTTGTCCACAATTGCACAAGAGAAAGCAATGGGACATCTGACTAGAGTGGGAATTCCAAAAGTTACTCATTGTAAAGCTCAGATAACCATAGGAGAATGGTAGCTGGCATGAGGAAGAATAGGATTCCATAAAGTTCCACAGAAAGGTTTGCAGGGCCCACAGCAGCATGGTTTCATAATTTTAAAGTGTGAAATAGAAAAAATTATCCTTTATCATGTTTCTTTTAAAATGTTCAAGTAGGAGCATCTGGATGGCTCAGTTGGTTGAGTGCTTGACTCTTGATTTTGGCTCAGGTCATGATCTCAGGGTGCTGGGATTGAGCCCTGCATTGGGCTCTGTGCTCAGCACACAGTCTGTTTGGGATTCTCTCTCTCTTTCTCCCTCTGCCCCTCCGCCCACTTGTGCTTGCTCTCTAAATAAATAAATAAGAAAAATCTTTAAAAAAAGAAAGTTCAGGTAATCAATTATTTGTAAAAACCGACAACACAAGGGATTGGGTCAAAGTTGTTAAAAGAAAGACAACAGGAGCAAAGTACATCCCTACAAACGATAAAAGCTTGCCAGAAACATGCTCAAAAATTTGAGAAAAAAAAGCCATATAAAAACCAGCTAGAAAATATTAAGAAAATGTTATAAAGTATTGAAGAAAACCCAGAATTAGAAAACTCATAAGTGTGGTGATAGGACTCAAGACATAATCAAAAAATAAAAGAAACTATTATTTCAGAAATAAGTTTTAAATTAGAAAAAAATACATAAAGGTGTGTGGGGTGTCTGAGTAACTCAATTGGTTAGGCATCTACCTTCAGCTCAGGTCATGATCTCAGGGTCCTGGGATCAAGCCCCATGTTGGTCTCTCAGCTGAGGGGGGAGTCTGCTTTTCCCTTTCCTTTTGTGCGCGCTCTCTCTCTCTCTCTCTCTCTCTCTCTCTCTCTCTCTCGTAAATAAATAAAATATTTTAGAAAAAAAAGAGAAAAACCATAAAGGGAAATAAACCCAATATATGTTTCCGGGAAATAAACCTAATATGTTTCCTTTAGCAATAAAGAAGGTAAAGCGGCAATAAAGAGAAAAAATTAAAACAGAAAATAAATGGATAAGGAAGAAATGATTGAAGAAAGAATAACAAATTTAGATCAGTAGAGGAGACCAAACCTCCATCTAATAGGAACACCTGAAGACTTAATACTGAAAGATATATTTAAGAAATATTCATTTAAAAATTATTTGAATCTATACACAATCCACTGCGATTCTGGCATTGTGCTATTTGGATTATGATGGAAACAAACTGAAAAGGAAAAAGCTTCTGAAGCAAAGAAAACAAATTTCTAGAGGAAATGTAATCAACGACTAAATATTTGATTATATTAAGAAATAACTGGTAATATTGTAGTGTGCCAATGTTATTGGAACTATGTTCAAAAAGTTTCTACCTTTTAGAAATTCATAGGAAACATAGATGAGATGAGGTTTGTGCTTTACTTCAAAATAATCCATTGACACAGTGGGAACAATGGTTAGTGATCTAAATAAAACAAAATTCGCCATGCTGTTAATTGTTGAAGCTGGTGAACACTTACCAGCAGGGTTGTTATAATATTTCTCTCTCATTCTATAACATTTTTCTTACTCTATATATGTTTCAAATTTTTCACAAAATGTTAAGAAATATAAAACTGATATTAGGAGGTAAACATCAGTCTCTTATAGAGAACAGAACACAAATTATGAAAACTGAAAAAGATGATTCACATTGAGGGCAAAGAATGCCAATATCTTCTTCTCCAAAATAGATTATTATCATTTAAAAGAATTAAGTTTAAAAACTTAATTGGGAAAATTTTTATGAATTGAAAACAAAAGTACAAATAAATACATGGTTTTCTTCAACTACTACTACCTTCAGCAAGTGTATTGAGCACAGCCTATGGGATGTATATTCTTCTAGATATAGCAGTTAATCAAATAAGAAAAAATGAGTCTTACAAATATTTCATGGAAAATTAATATTCTGATAACTTTTTTAAAATAAGGATAATTAAAATAATCTTACATGCAACCAGGTAGTGAAAAGCATTTTCATTCTAAGTAACCAAAGTCAGTTCTACTTTTTATAGCATAGAATATGAGGGGAAAAATTACTATAAATAAAATCAGACTTTTTCAACTTTTAGCAAATGGAATTAGGGTGGAATTAAGGTGGAGGAAGAGTGATAGGGCTATATGGGATAAAGAAATGGAAATAAGTGGATGAAAACTGGTATAGAAACTAAGAGTTGTGTTAAAGATTAGTTAAAATATTTTTTTTTAAATTTTTATTTATGATAGTCACAGAGAGAGAGAGAGAGAGAGAGAGAGAGAGAGGCAGAGACATAGGCAGAGGGAGAAGCAGGCTCCATGCACCGGGAGCCCGACGTGGGACCCGATCCCGGGTCTCCAGGATCGCGCCCTGGGCCAAAGGCAGGCGCCAAACCGCTACGCCACCCAGGGATCCCTAAAATATTTTTATTAAAAGCTATTATACATTTTGAATGACACATCCACCCAATTTGGGGCTAGGATAAACCAAACTGTTTTTTCTTTTCTTGTTTTTTCCTTTAATTTTTAATGAATATAAATTATATTGGACCAACTCAAAAAAAGTTTCTAAATTAAAAATAGAGGACTGTGTTTGTAATTCACCACAACTCTTGGAGAAATACTCCCAATAGCCACCAGAGGAGAGGAGGACCTTGACCCCTTTCTATAAAAGTGCCCATGTTCAGAAATTACCATGCTTGTTATTATATGTAACATGTTAAAGTGTCACTGTGGTTGTTAGTACTGTTTAAGAAGCCACAGTGCTAGCGTTCTGACCATTAGAAAAACAAAAAACAAAACACTTGCTTGTATACTATGTATGTGCACTGAATGAAAATAATAATAATAATAATAATAATAATAATAATAATAATATATTCTCCAGGAAGTAGATCCAAAGCAAAAGGTATTTTAGCTAAAGGCAGAAAATTGTCAGTGAACAAAAGCAGGTTGTTAAATTTCTATAAAGCCATTCCTCTAAAATAATAGTGATTGTTAAATGTCAGTTAAAAAGCCTCCCTTTTATTCTTAAGTCAATTTATGATCTTTGGTATTATTCAATAGTTTTTTTATTTTTTTATTTTTATTTATTTAATCATGAAAATGAAAGACACACACACACACACACAGAGAGAGAGAGAGAGGCACAGGCACAGGCAGAGGGAGAAGCAGGCTCCATGCAGGGAGCCCTATGTGGGACTCGATCCCGAGTCTCCAGGATCACGCCCTTGGCCGAAGGTGATGCTAAACCACTGAGCCACCAGGGCTGCCTTATTCAATAGTTTTAATTGGCAAAAAGTATTGATATTATAGACTGCTCAGCCATTTCTTCAAAAAATCATTAAAGTTGAAGGAATACACTAAGCAATCAAGATGTTTCAATAAATCTTTAGTAGTAATATTTTTTAAATTAACTCAATCAAGAATAGAATTTTTAACATGGAAAGTGCACTCTTTTGGCTTTCCATTAATTTATTACCACCCAACACAAAGGATAACTTCATGAAAGCTATCAGAAACAACTGACTTCCAGTGTAGTTCATGGACTCACTGTAGAAATATTAATATAAACCATGAAAATCCTATATTGTCTTTTTTTTAATAAATTAATTTTTATTGGTGTTCAATTTACCAACATACAGAATAACACCCAGTGCTCATCCCGTCAAGTGTCCCCCTCAGTGCCCGTCACCCATTCACCCCCACCCCCCACCCTCCTCCCCCTCCACCACCCCTAGTTCATTTCCCAGAGTTAGAAGTCTTTATGTTCTGTCTCCCTTTCTGATATTTCTCACACATTTCTTCTCCCTTCCCTTATATTCCCTTTCGCTATTATTCATATTCCCCAAATGAATGAGAACATACACCGTTTGTCCTTCTCCGGTTACTGTGGCCAAGTTCAAAAAGGGTGTTGCCTGAGTTCTTCTCTGGGATTTTGATGGAATCTTATCTCACATTTAGATCTTTCATCTATTTTGAGTTTATCTTTGTGTATGGTGCAAGAGAGTGGTCCAGTTTCATTCTTCTGCATGTGGATGTCCAATTTTCCCAGCACCATTTATTGAAGAGACTGTCTTTCATCTAGTGGATCTCTTTAAATACAGTAAATGTTCATAATCACTCTTTATTAACCATTTCCAAATTTTTCCCAGTTGATTGTTTGGTGCGTATTTTTTACTTTATCAAGTAGTATCGATGATACTGTTTAGTGTGTATTGAGTACATGTGTGTGCCAGGCACTGTTCTAAGTGTTTTGCAGTATTTTTTTTTAAGATTTATTTATTTATTTATGATAGGCATAGAGAGAAAGAGAGGCAGAGATTCAGGAGGAGGGAGAAGCAGGCTCCATGCCGGGAGCCTGACACGGGACTCGATCCCGGGACTCCAGGATCGCGCCCTGGGCCAAAGGCAGGCGCCAAACCGCTGAGCCACCCAGGGATCCCCTGTTCTAAGTGTTTTATATGCGCTTTCTTTCTTTCTTTCTTTTTAAGATTTTATTTATTTGTTCATAGAGACACAGCTAGAGAGAGAGAGGCAGAGACACAGGCAGAGGGAGAAGCAGGCTCGATGCAGGGAGCCTGATGTGGGACTCGATCCCAGGTCTCCAGGATCAACGCCCTGGGCTGCAGGCGGCGCTAAACCGCTGCGCCACAGGGGCTGCCCTGTGCTGACTTTCCATAAGAATCCTATGAGCAACATGCTTTGGTTACTGTATTTTAGAAATGACAAAACTTGACCTAGAAAATTAAGCAATTTGGACAAAAGTACACAAGTGGACAGGAAATGAAGATAGAATTCACACTGAGATAGAATCTAAAGCCTGCAATTTATTGTTTCAAAGTACCACGTCCATGAATCAAGTCTTACAGACACTGATATAAAAGTTATTTTTAATAAGTTCCAAACATCATATGTTGGAATCTCTAATGATTATATGAAGGTAGAGCATATAAAAGTGGTCCTTTAAATCACACATCATGACCTAGAAATTTCCCTTCCAAATAAAGCATTTTTATATGTTTGGATTATTTCCTTTGTAATTCTTGTTTTATTTGCTTTTGGAGGGATTACAATATATTTTCTCTCTGAGAAAGATGTTTATGTTTTCCAATTTAAACCTGATGTTCTTCTTTTTTTCCAAGCTTAAAGTATACTAGAAACACATTCTTAAATAGGATTTTTAGAGGTGAGCCTATAAGCCTCTGCAACTTTCCAGAGAACCAGCAGATTAAAAAGATCATCTCCCCTTCACTTCCACTTCCTTCTATTATAAATCTGTGAAGCTTATACACTTTCCAAAATTCTCTTGCTGTCTAAGGGTCAGACTGAAATTTAGAGAGGAGAAGGTGTGCTAAGTTCAGAAAATAAAAATACAGTGTGCCCAGTTAAATTTTAATTTCAGATAAACAACAAAAATGGAGTATTATGTTTTATTGGGCAATATTGAATTAGAGACATACAAGAGGCAAAATAGAAGAGACATTTAAATTAACATTATAAATTATCTTTAAATATTGTTAATTAAAATAGGTCACCATCAGTCAACACAGCTCTGGTAGATAGGTCACGTGACTCACTGTCCACTGCCAGACATCTGATCAGAAAGTAATTAAGCTGGGGACCATCTTGGCAGGTTCTGGTGGTCAGTTCCATAAAGGGGACAAAATAACATTGGAACATAAGTATAGAAGTAGAAGTGTAATAATATGTAGATAAAACCATGTGCCAGAACTCTGCTCAGAGGGGGAACTATATGATTAAAAGGGATAATTTGAGATCCTGCTTTAGATCCCATGGATTTTTGTTAAACTATCTTCTAAAGAGCATCATCAATATGTTACGGAACATGTCCTTTTTTCCCTTCTTTCTTTCCTTTTCTTTTCTTTATAAATTTCTTTTTTATTGGTGTTCAATTTGCCAACATATAGAATAACACCCAGTGCTCATCCCATCAAGTGCCCCACTCAGTGCCTGTCATCCAGTCACCCTCCTTTTCTTTTTTTAGTGAAATAAGAAAGTCTGAAAAAAAAAGTGCCACATTGCTTACTGTAAAGAGGTCAAACTTGTCAATAACATTTATTCTTTCCCATTCCTCTTATTCCTACAACTTAATGACTTCACCTAGTTAATCTTGAAAAATAGTTTTAAGAATACTGGTTTGAATGGAATTCACAATATCATCCTTCCTAGGCCATCAATTTTGACGCATTTGATATACCTGGTATGCTGGCAAATCAGTTGTGAGAAAGGATAGGGAGGTTGATTTCTAGCATGTGCCAATTTCCATGTGTAAATACTACAATCATGCTCAATTTCAAGTTCCTCAAACTGGCTTGTTAAATCCCTAAATATTTAGTATACAGCTCTCAAAAGATTAAAAGAGCAGCCTCAGCACACATGTCCCCACAACACATTCTACCTCAAGCTTGAAACTACAAGAAAGTGCTCAAGAGCCCTTTCCAAAAGTAAGTGACACCCAGGAGTTCTAGATCCATGAGGCAAAACTCAAGGACTGAATAACCAAATCCTTGAATCTAAGGAGAGAAGAGGGGAGGTGGAGAGGGATGTCACAAATGCAGACTAATTTGAGTACTTCAGAAATGTTAAGCTTCATACTTGTATTTACAGAAATTCCTTTAGGTATTTGCTTAATCTTCATATCTCTCAAAAGACCTTCCATGATCAGTTTCTAAAGCCCTGGAACATTCTCTTCTCTATACTTACAAGAATACATAGTATGTTTTAACTCTCAGTAAATAGTCAAACATTTTTATCACAATTAATTTTTAATATATGTTTAAGTATCAATCATAACTGGTTATGATATCTCTGAAGCCAGGGACAGGTATTATTTGTATCCCAGAATTTTTCAGAGTCCCTGATATATTGTAGATGATTAATAAAATACAGTTTGATAGAACTCAATATTAAAAATCCTTAACCTGATTAGAAAAAGAGCTGATACTTATAGGATTCTTATGTCATCACTTCAATTTTAATTTCCAAAGAAAAAAGAGAATTTATTGTCCTTTTTAGGATGACAAGTAAACTGAGTTTCTTGTGATTGTTTATTGCCCTCCATTCAAAATGTTGATAGAATTTCCTTTTTGAAGGTGAAAAAATCTTCATTCAATTATCTCTATGGTGAACTCTCAGAATCAGAGCCCCTGCTGTAATTTTACTATATAGTTTCTGTGACTCATATAGACAGCATTTCAACAGGAGTCATCTTGTGATGAAAGTGTCAAGTTCACACATACTGATCTATTGCATACAAGCACAGCATGCAATTGATAAAAGTGGCCTGTCAGTGAAAGACTGATGAGAATGTATTTCATTTCAGGCCTTATGCCTAGCTAATGATGAGAAATAAGAAAAACAGAGGGCATAAATAATGAATTTTCTGAATTTGTTTTGATATTGTATAAAGTAATGTCATTTCCATTAAAATTATTTTCTCTTAAAAATTATATTGTTTCCATTCTTAAAGTATACAAAACGAAAACATAAACATTCATCCCTTAAGGAGTAAACTAAGATAAAACTCTGAATTAAGGAACTTTGAATCATGCCATAGACATTTTTGAAATATGTTTTTCACTCAACTTTTTATGATACAGTGATGTATTAATGGCCTCTGCATAAAATATTGAGCAGCATTTAAGATAAAGTTAACAACAATCCTCTGCTCAAATTTGAATTACTAGGGAGAGAGTGTCTAAAAAAGCAGATCATGAAACATGATCTTTCAAACTCCAGAAGTCACTGTTAAGAAGCAGCATGAAATAAAACAAAATAAAAAATACTTACCCATTTATATTTTAAACATATAATACACAGAAAAGTTTTATATGAAACTTTTTTTTTGTAAATGGAAGCATAACAGAACTAATCTATGAAAAGTGAAAATATTTCTCTATTATATTAATTAAAGGAAATATGCTTGTTAGAAATAACTTTCAGGCAAACAGAATCAAATTATATCATACTGAACTGATAAAAGATCCAAAAGCAATGTTTGTCAAATCAGTTAACTGGTATAGGCAGTTTATTATTAACTCTATTGTTTCCATTTGACATTTTGAAATATTATACCAGAAATTCAAAACTACTCTAAGAATGTCTAGATATCTAGGAATTCCAATTAATAAGCATAGGACATAGCTTAACTATTAAAATACAGAGAGAAGACATGTGATTCAGAAACCAAAATAGGTACCAATTCTTGAGGATGGGTTTAAAATAAAGCTGACAATCTAATTATAGAAATTAGTTTTAATACATACAGCAAAAACATGAAAAACAAACATAATTTTTTTTAGAAAAATGATACTGTTTTTGAAAGGCATTCTACTGAATCTCTGGTTATATAGTCTTTATTAGAGATGGACAGGGTTATGATGCTTTTTTTTTAAGACTTATTTATTTATTTTAGAAAGAGAGAATGCATGAGCATGGGGAAGGGGCAATGGGAAAGGGAGAGAGAGAGGCAGAGAAACAGACTCCCCACTAAGTGTGGAGCCCAATGCAGGGCTTGATCCCAGGATCCTGTGATCATGACCTAGGCTGAAACCAGAGTTGGTGGTTTAAGAGACTGAGTCAGCTAGCTGTTCTGACATTTTCCTTTCTCTTAATCTGAATTTACCATTAAACCAATTTCTTTGTGCCATTCAGATATGAAAATAACAGAGAAAAGGCACATTTTCAGGCAATTATTAGAGAATGTTGTTTCATCTTTAAGAAGGGAGAAATAAGCAGTATATTGCATGTAAGTGACAGAGACCCTAAAGAGGGGGTAAAATTAAAAACATAGGTGAAAGTCCATAGAATGGGACATAACTCTAACTAACCAATCCCTTGTGGAATTTTGATGTAAATGAACTAAACTACCAACACTCTTGGATTCCTCAGTAAAGCACACTAGCAATGTCTGTGGCATATTGAACGCTATGGATAATAAATTTCTCTGTAGATAACATATCTGCACAATTCTTCAACAATGAGGTCAACCGTATAATTACAAAGAATCAGTGGGTTTTATCCAAAAATCTACCTATGTCAGTTATACTTATCATTATGCAAATTAGTTTTTAAGGTAAAGAAATAAAATATGAATGTTTAAGAAAACTGTAAATATTGTCAAACTATAAAAGAGAAGCACTTATAAAAATGTAAAAGAAGTTTGCACTTAGATTTATTTGAAAGTATCTTTAAATTACTTTCCACTTAAACAGAAACTTTAATGTTATCAAATATTTTGTGAAATTCATTTATAAAGAAAAATTGTCAGATCAAAAGAGCACATACTTATTCAAAAAGAAGACTTGGAAATGCCTGGTCTGACACAACCAAATCCCAGGTAGCTCTAGACTGATGTAGTAACACAGAGACCAAATCCTGCACACAACAGGCAAAGAGATTGCAGATAATGGGAATGAAGACAAACCCAGCTCTTTCAGAACATCAGGGAGCACACAAAACGCATAGGAGACACCCCTGAAGCACCAGGTCCTGGTGAATAGGGGACATTGCACTGCAGGGCATTACAGGACCTCTTCTTCATAAAGCCATTACTTTTAAAAACTGGAGATGCAGCTGACTTTTCTAACACATAGAAACAGTCACAAAGAGCTAGACAAAATGAGGGGACAGAGCAATATGCCCCAAAAGAAAGAACAGAGAAAATCACAGCAAGAGATCTAAACAAAATAGACATAATATGGCAGATAGAGAATTTAAAGTAATGTTTAAAAGACACTCACTGGACTTGAGAAAAGACTGAAAGATCTCAGTGAGGCTCTCAACAAAGAGATAGAAAACATTAAAAAGAACCAATCAGAGATGAAGAACTCAATAAATGAAATTAAAAGTACCCTATGGGGAATAAATACTATACCAGAATAAGCAGAAGAATGAATCACTGCCATGGAGGACAAGGTAATGGAAAGCAATCGAGCTGAACAGAAGGGGAAAAAAGAATAATACAAAATAGAAATAGATTAAGGAAACTCAGCAACACACTTGAACATAACATTTTTATTATAAGGATTCTAAAAAGAGAAGAGAGAAAAGGGGAACAGAAAACCTATTTGGGGAAATAATAGCTGAAAGCTTTTGAATTTGGAGAAGAAAACAGAAATCCAGAATCAGAAAGCACAGAAAACCTCCAACAAAATTACCCCAAGGAGGTCCATACCAAGATACATAGTAATTAAAATGGAAAAAAGGAGTCATAAAGAGAAAATTGTAAAAGCAACAAGAGAAAATAAGTTACATAAAAGGGAAACCCCATAAAGCTATCTGATAATTTTACTGCAGAAATTTTACTGGCCAGAAGAGAGTGGCATGATATATACAAAGTGTTGAAAGGAAAAAAAAAACAAACAAACAAAAAACAAAACAAAACAAAAAAAAAAACTGCAGCCAAAAACATGCTATCCAGCAAAGCTTCCATTCAGAATAGAAGGAGATATTAAAAGTTTGTTAGACAATAAAAGTTTCATCACCACTAAGCCAACCTTACAAAAATATTAAAAGAGATTCTTTGAGTGGAAAGACCATAAGCAGGAGTAAGAAAAGTAGGGAACATGAAAACAATAAAATTAAGTATATCTATAGAAATCAGTCAAGGGAGGGGCACCTGGGTGGTTCAGTCAGTTGAGTATCTGACTTTTGAATTTGACTCAGATTATGATCTTAGTCATTAGATGGAGCCCTATATCAGCTCTGTGTTCAATAGGGAGTCTGCTGGAGATTTTCTCTTTCCCTGTCCCTCTGCTTCTTCCCCCACTTGCTTGCTCTCACTCTCTTTCTCTCTCTCTCTCAGATTAATAAATCTTTTTTTAAAAAGATTTTATTTATTTATTCATGAGAGACAGAGAGACAGAGAGCAAAAGAGGCAGAGAGACACAGGCAGAGGGAGAAACAGGCTCCATGCAGGGAGCCTGATGTGGGACTTGATCCAGGGTCTCCAGGATCACACCCTGAGCTGAAGGCAGTGCTAAACCACTAAGCCCACCTGGTCTGTCCAGATTAATAAATCTTTAAAAAAAATCAGTCAATGGATTCACAAAATGAAAGGATGGTAGGTATGACACAATCTACATAAAGTGTGAGGGGGAGAGAAATAAGAATTTAGTGCTTTTAGAATGAGTTCCAACTTAAGAGAGAGCATCAATATAATATAGATGTTATATATAAACCTAATGGTAACCATAAATCAAAAATCTTTAATAGAGATACAGAAAATAAAGAGAAAGAAATCCAAGCATATCACTAAAGTAAGCCAGCAAACCACAAGGGAAGAGAGCAAGAGAAGAAATGATTAGAGAAGAAATACAAAACAACCTTAAAACTTGTAACAAAATGTCAGTAACTACATACCTATCAATAATTACTTTGAATGGAAATGGACTAAATGCTCCAATCAAAAGACCTAGGGTAACAATATATTACCTAATATGATAGAAAAGCAAGAGTCATCTATGTGCTGCCTATAAGAGACACATTTTCAGACCTAGAGACTGAAAGGGAAGGGATGGAAAACATTCACCATACAATTAAAAACACAAAAAAAGCTGGAGTAGTAATATTTATATTCGACAAAATAGACTTTAAAACAAAGACTATAATAAAAGACAAAGAACACTACATGATCATAAAAGGAACAATTCAAGAAAAATATATAACAATTGTCAACATTTAAGCACCCAACATGGAAGCACCCAAATATATAAAGCAACCATTAACTGACTTAAAGGAAGAAATCAATAATAATAAAATAAGAGTAGGAAACTTTAACACCTCACTTGTATCAAAGGGTAACTGATCCAAACAGAAAATCAACAAGGAAAAAGTGGCTTTGAATGATACACTGGACTAGATGAATCTAACTTATATACTTAAAACATTACAACAAAAATAGCAGAATACAGATTCTTTTCAAGTACAGATGGAACATTTTCTAGAGTAAATTACATGTTCAGCTACAAAATGAGTCTCAACAAACTCAAAAAGACTGGAATTATATCACATACTTTTTTTCTGATTTGCAACAGTATAAAACTAAAAATCAAACACAGGAAAATTTAAAGAATACAAATACATGAAGGTTAAATAACATGCTACTATATGATGACTGGACACCAAGAAATCAAAGAGGAAATAAATACATGGAGATAATTGAAAATGGAAACAAATGATGTAAATTCCTAAAGATGCAGCAATAGCTGGTCTAAGAGGGAAGATTATTGCAATATATGCCCTCTTCAAGAAGCAAGGAAAATCTCAAGTAAGCAACTTAACCTTATACCTAAAGGGGCTAGAAAAAGAAGAACAGAGGTGTCTAGGTGACTCAGTCAATCAAGCACTAGACTCTTAATCTTGGCTCATGCTTCAGATCTCAGGGTTTTTGAGTTTAAGCTCCACATTTGGCTGCATGCTGGACATGTGGCCTACTTTAAAATATAAATACATACATACATACATACATACATACATACATACATACATAAATATATATGGAAAGAAACAAAACCCAAAGCTAGAAGAAGGAAGGAAATAATAAAGATGAGAATAGAAATAAATGAAATAGAGACTAAAAACAAATAGACCAGATCAATGAAACCAGATGATTCTTTGAAAACAAACAAACAAATTTTTAACTCTTTAGCCAGACTCATGAAAAACAAAAACAAAAAAAAATATTCAAATTAATAAAATCAGAAATGAAATAGGAGAAATAACAATATCACAGAAATAAAAAGGATTATAAAAGAATACAATGAAAAAACATACTGCAACAAGTTGTACAACCTAGAAGAAATGGATACATTTCTAGGAACATATAACCTCACAAAACTAAATCAGGAAGAAATAGAAAATTTGAACAGACCAATGACTAGCAATGAAATTGAATCAGTAATCAAAAATTTCCCAACAAGCAAAAGTCCAAGACCAGCTGGCTTCACAGGTGAATTCTACCAAATATTTAAAGAATTCTTAATACCTATTCTTCTCAAAGTTTTCAAAAACTAAGAGGAAGGAAAGCTTCCAAATTCATTTAGTGAAGCCAGCTTTACCTTGATAACAAAACCAGATAAAGACACTACAATCAAAAGAAGAAGAAGAAAAAGAAAATAAAACTACAGGCCAATATCTCCGATGAATGCAATGCAAAAATCCTCAACGAAATATTAGCAAACCCAAATCCAACAATACATTAAAAAAAATCATTCACCATGATCAAATGGAATTTATTCTAGGTATATAAGTATAGTTAAATATTTGCAAATCAATCAATGTGATATAACACATTAACAAGAGAAAGATAAAAATCATATGATCATCAGAATAGATGCAGAAAGAGCATTTGACAAAGGACAACATACACTCATAATAAATACTATCAACAAAGTGGGTCTGGATAGAACATATGTCAACATAATAAAGGCCATATATGAAAAACCCACAGTTAATCACATACTCAATATTGAAGAAATGAAAGCTTTTCCTCTATGATCAGATACAAGACAAGAATTTTCACTCTCACTTCTTTTATTCAACAGTGTACTGGATGCCCAAGCCACAATGATCAGAAAAGAAAAGAAAATGCATCCAAACTGGTAAGAAAGAAGTAAAACATTCACTACTTAGAGAAGACATAATACTATATATTGAAAACCCTAAAGACCCCACCAAAATGCTACTAGAATTGATAAATGAATTTGGTAAGATTGCAGGATACAAAATCAATCTACAGAAGTTCACTGCATTTCCTCTATACACTAACAATCAAGTACCAGAAAGAGAAATTAAGAAAACAATCCCATTTCCAATTGCACCAAAAAATAGTAAAATACCCAGGAATAAACGTAACTAAGGACATAAAAGAGCTGTACTCTGAAAATTATAAAACAATGATGAAAGAAATTGAAGATGACACAAATAGAAAGATATTCCATGTTCATGGATTGAAAGAATTAATATTTTTAAAATGTCTATAGTACCCAAAGGAATCTTTGCATTCAATGCAATCCCTACCAAAATACCAATAGCGTTTTTCACAGAACTAGAATGAATATTCCTAAAACTTGTAATGAACTGTGAAAGACCCCAAATAGCCAAAATAACCTTGAAAAAGAAGAGGTGGGGGATCCCTGGGTAGCGCATTGCTTTGGCGCCTGCCTTTGGCCCAGGGCGCGATCCTGGAGACCTGGGATCGAGTCCCACGTCGGGCTCCCGGTGCGTGGAGCCTGCTTCTCTCTGCCTATGTCTCTGTCTCTCTCTCTCTCTCTGTGACTATAATAAATAAATAAATAAATAAATAAATAAATAAACCAAGTTGGATTCCTTTAAAAAAAAAAAAAGAAAAGAAAAAGAAGAGGTATCACAATCCCAGATTTTAAGATCTACTACAAAGCTATGGTCATCAAAACAATATGATACTGGCACAAAATAGACACATAGATCAATGGAATGGAATAGAGAACCCAGAAATAAACTCACAATTATATGGTGTAATTAATCTACAACAAAGGGGGCAAGAATATGCAATGGGGAAAAGACAGTATCTTCAAGAAATGGTGTTAGGAAAACTGGACAGCTGTATGCAAAAGAATAAAACTGGACTGCCCTCTCATACCATGCATAAAAAATAAACTCAAGTGGATTAAAGTCCTACATGTGAGACGTGGAACCATAAGAGACATAGAAGAGAACACAGACAGTGATTTCTCTGATGTTGGTTGTAGCAGCATTTTTCTATATGTCTCCTGAGACTGGGGAAACAAAAGCAAAAATAAAGTACTGAGACTACTTCAAAACAAAATCTTCTGCACAGCAAAGGAAACAATCAACAAAACTAAAAGACGACTTGCTAAATAGGAGAAGATATTTGCAAATGACAATAAAAGGCTATTGATAAAGGGCTAGTATCAAAAATATATACAGAACTTATAAAGTCAACAACACCAAAAAGCCAAATAATTCAATTTAAAAATGGGCAGAAGACAAGAAAAGACATTTCTCTAAAGAAGAAATATAGTGGCCAACAGACACCCAGAAAGATATTCAACATCACTAATCATTAGGAAAATGCAAATCAAAACCATAATGAGATATCATCTCACATCTGTCAGAATGTCTAAAATCAACAACACAGTAAAAAAAGCGTTCACGAGGAAGTGGTGAAAAAGAAATCCTTCTGCACTCTTGGTGGGAATGCAAACTGCTCTAGCCACTGTGGAAAACAGTAATGGAAGTTGCTCAAAAATTAAAATAGAGTTACCATATGATGTAATAATTCCACTATTGGGTATTTACTCCAAAAATATATCAACACTAATCCAAAAAGATATATTCACCCCCATATTTATTGCAGCATTATTTATAATAACCAAGTTATGGAAGCAACCCAACTGCCCATTGACAAATGAATGGTAAATATATATGATATCCAAAATGTCAAATAATATATATATGAATATTATTCAGCCATATAAAGGAATTAAATTTCACCATTTGCAACAATATGGATGGACCTAAAGGATATGATGCTACATGAAATAAGGCAAAGGCCATATGATTTCGCTCATATGCAGAATTTAAGGAACAAAACAATTAAGCAAAGAAAAAATAGACAAACCAAAGCAGACTCTTAAATATAGAGAATAAACTGTTGGTTACCAGAGGGGAGGCGGGTAAAAGAACGGGTGAAATAGGTGAAGAAATTATGAGTACACTTATAGTCATGAGCACTGAGTAATGTATAGAATTTGTGAACCAGGGACACCTGAGTGGCTCAGTGGTTGAGCATCTGCCTTTGGCCCAGGGCGTGATCCTGGAGTCCCAGGATCTAGTCCCACATCAGACTCCCTGCATGGAGCTTGCTTCTCTCTTTGCTTATGTCTCTGTTTCTCTGTGTGTCTCTCCTGAATAAATAAATAAAATCTTAAAAAAAAAAGAATTTGTGAACCACTGTATTATACACCTGAAACTAGTAGTGACACTATATGACAATTATACTTGAATTAAAAAATAGATTAAAAAAAAGCCTTGGACTTTTCTCAAAATGTTGATGAAAATATTTAATTTTATATTAAATTAATCTCATTTCTATTAGGTAACTATAAGATGTTTTAAATATGTTTGAATTGTTTTGTGTGACTGGCCAGTAAAATAACTTAATTAATTGACCATTAACAGTATCAATCAGTTTGGATGAAAATCTTAATACTATGTGTCTCAAAAATCTGTAATATACCTAAAATGGTAGGAAGGGAGGAGGTTTATTTTTTTTAAGATTTTATTTATTTATTCATGAGATACACACAGGGGCGGGGGGCAGAGACACGGGCAGAGGGAAAAGCAGGCCCCATGCAGAGAGCCCGATGTGGGACTCATCCTTGGTCCTTATTCATTTTTTATTATTATTTTTTTCTGTAACATTTCATCATAAAAGACTTATTTATTTCAACCTTATATTTTGTTATAATTTTATTTTATAATGTATTCAAGTAAGTTTTAAAGTTACTTTAAACCTCCTCCCTGGGCAGCCTGGGTGGCTCAGTGGTTTAGCGCCTGCCTTCAGCCCAGGGCATGATCCTGGAGACCCAGTATCGAGTCCCACATCGGGCTCCCTGCATGGAGCCTGCTTCTCCCTCTGCCTGTCTCTCTGCCTCTCTCTCTATCACTCTGTGTCTCTCATGAATGAATAGATAAAATCTTTAAAAATATATATACTGAATAAAATTTCCCATTGTATTTTAAAACCTAGAAAATGATTATTTTTATTAAAAACCATAAATGGTTAATATTGATAAAAATATGAATAGACAAGTTGTATTAAAGCAATTAAATCCTATAGTCTAAATTCCCCCCTGCTTTACTAGGATATAGGTGTTTTATGATTTTGCTATCACAAATCTATCCAAATACTGAAAATCCCTTTCATATACTAGTGGTTTTAGAAAACAGAAAGTAGTAAAAAAAAGAGAAGGCTATTTTCAAGACTAGATTTACCTTCCCACCAGTCACTACAAAAAAATAAAATTATAGACTGCTGCTGTTTATGAATGAGGCTATGGAAATCCTAAATAAAACGATAAATTACATCATACCATAAATAACTATATCATATCTCATTCATGCACAAAATTTGTTCAGCATAAAAATTTGCCAATATGGTAATTATCTAAATTAGAACATTAGGGGGCAAACTATGATAATTATTCTAAATTTTAAAACCTATAATTTTTTCCTTTTTTTAATTTTTTAAATTTTTATTTCTTTTCTATAACCATTTCTGATTAAAAAGCAATGTATTATCAAACTAGAAATGTTGAGAAACTTTGCTAAGTTGATAAAAGATATTTTCCATTAATATCAACAGCAAAGTTAAGATAAAACCAGAATTCTGTTTCTAGTAAGGACAGGGTTGTCCACAATTACCAATTCTGTATAATATCTTCTGGATTTTTTGCCAAGAAAAATAAGAACTAAAGATACAATGAAAAAAATCCATGTACAAACTATTAGAGCCATCCGTAAAGTTAAGCAAGGTTGCAGTACACAAGATATATATAATCAGTGGCATTCCTATACATTAGTAGTAATAATTAGAAAGTGTAATAGACAAAAATATGCAACATAATAGCAACAACATACAATTAACTTGTATTACATTTTTTAAGAAGCACAAGAAGTTTGTGAAGGAAATACAGTATATTATTAATGATCATAAAATAGATTATGAACAATTGAAGAAACCAAAGTATCATTAAATAATAGACACGCTGATTTTCCCAAGTGTAATCTATAAAGTCAGTGATGTTACTACAAAATTTAAGTAGAATTTTCATGGAACTAAGAACTGAGTATAAATTCATGAAGTAGAGTCATTTTCCATGAATAGTTAACTTTGAAACAGAAAAATAATGAATAGATTTGGCTCTGACACACGAAGATTTAATAGGAAATATCATAATTAAGAGAATATGATACCAGTAACATACAGACAAACAGACCTATGGAATTCAGGAAAGATTCCCAAATAGACCCAATTATACATTTAAAGATAAAAATGTATTCATAATAGTGTGGAAGACAGATTATTAATTTAATGCATTCGCACAAAAGACTTTTTGATGAAAAATATTAGATCTCTATTAACAAATACACAACAAACTTAGGTATATTAATAAATCAAATGAAAATACATTTTTTTAAAATTTATTTATTTATTTATTTGAGAAAGAGAACGAGTAAGCAGGAGAAAGGCAGGACAGGGGGAGGAAAAGAATCCCAAGCCAACTCCCCCATTGAGCGCAGAGCATGATACAAGGCTGGATCCCAGGACCATAAGAACATTACCTGAATGGAAACCAAGACTTGGTTGTCCAACCAACTGAGCCATACAGGTGCCCCAAATAAAATTTTAATTAAGTATAAAATTGACTTTATGGTCTAGGGGCATAAGGGTTTTTTTTTTTTTCTGAAAAAGGCAAAGAAGTTACAAATCTTAAAGGAAAATATTCATACTTTTATTCACTTAAAAATATTGGTGTGACAAAATAAGAAAAACCTCTTAAAGTTTTTAAAAAGACAGAGGCAGATGGAAAGTATTTGCAAGATGTAACTTGCTTTCCTATGTAATGTTATAACATTTTTTCTATTTCTGGTGTTAATATAAAATAATATATTATACTTTAACCGCCAGACAGGTCATAGCATAATATTTGATATTTTAGATATGTATTCCCTTCCTGATGGACATTTAAGTTGTTTCTAATTTTTTTGCTGGCAAACTGTGAACTATAGCCCTCTGTTGTTAGCAAATGTGGAAGTTTCCGTACTCTCAGAGCTTCTAGTTCCCAAGCAGTATCCGTTTAATGGTCAAAAGCTCTCGTTGATGCTATACCATATGAAGCCCACTTTACTAATTAGGAAGTGGGGCTCAGAGAAATTAATTTCAAAAGATCATCAAGCTGATTTATAGGGATCCAATATTCGTACACAGGCTTAGCTCATTCAAGAAACAATGTTGTAATCAAAGCAAGTATAATATATACCGAATTCACAGAAGTTGATTGTTATACTAATTTTTCCCCATGTTTTCACAAAGAACATATTTTTCCCAAACATGTAATTTATAGCAATGCCGGTGAATATCATTCCCTAAATAAGCTAAAATCCAACTAATACAAAGCTTTATTTTTAAAAAAGGATACAATTAAAAATATTTTTACTTGGTTTAAAGGTTTAGTTAAAAAGAAAGATAGTTTGATGTAAAAATGATTGACTGTTATGCACTCAGTTTAAGACAATCAGATGATAAGGAAATAAACTCATGGGATTACTGCTGGGTGAAGAAAACTCAAGTTTATCACCTTCAGGTCACAAGTTTGAATCTTTGCTAGCCTAATGCACACTGAAGATCACTACTCTCTGACAGCTGTATGTGTTTCTTTTTTTAATCATAAAACAATAGGAATCAACATTTTCATCTCGGCAAAAACGCTTCAGTAACAAAATAAAAGATAAAGTGATGGTCAGGTTTTCTCCTCTCAAAATCAGAAAAGCAGAGAGACAGAAAAAAAAACTGTTCACAATTAATGAAAGTTCCGCATTTTAATAACAGGAAAGAAAATGTTCAGAATGTGTCCATGTGTTATGAATTAGGGAGGTGATAGGAGTGGAGTGACATCCTCTCAGACAATGAAAATAGGTAAATATTAATTTCACCCAGAGAGAAATGGTACAAAACTGGAAATCTGCCATCTGAATATTTGCCAATAACCACAGATTCCCTCATTCTTTTATCACACTCACTTTCATCAGAGAAGTTAAACAGGACACAAACAAAATTTTCCTTTAAAGCAGTCATTAAAGAGTAGGTGAATATATACTAAAGTTTTCATAAAGTAGATTTGGCTACTAACGCTTTGCAAATATATTTTCAGGGACTGCTCATTATTTAGAAATGTCAGATATTTAGGGCTCTGAACATGCTTAAGGTAAAAATTTAAAAATCTTACCAACATGGAACATTTATTTATTTTTTTTTATAGTCTTCATTTTATCTTTTTTTTAATATATAAATTAATTTTTATTGGTGTTCAATTTACCAACATACAGAATAACACCCAGTGCTCATCCCATCAAGTGTCCCCCTCCGTGCCCGTCACCCATTCACCCCCACCCACCGCCCTCCTCCCCTTCCACCACCCCTAGTTCATTTCCCAGAGTTAGAAGTCTTTATGTTCTGTGTCCCTTTCTGATATCTCCCACACATTTCTTCTCCCTTCCCTTATATTCCCCTTCACTATTATTCATATTCCCCAAATGAGTGAGAACATACACTGTTTGTCCTTCTCTGATTGACTTACTTCACTCAGCATAATACCCTCCAGTTCCATCCACGTTGAAGCAAATGGTGGGTATTTGTCGTTTCTAATGGCTGAGGAATATTCCATTGTATATATAGACCACAGCTTCTTTATCCATTCATCTTTCGATGGACACCGAGGCTCCTTCCACAGTTTGGCTATTGTGGACATGGCTGCTAGAAACATCGGGGTGCAGGTGCCCCGGCGTTTCATTGCATCTGAATCTTCGGGGTAAATCCCTAACAGTGCAATTGCTGGGTCGTAGGGCAGGTCTATTTTTAAGTCTTTGAGGAACCTCCACACAGTTTTCCAGAGTGGCTGCACCAGTTCACATTCCCACCAACAGTGTAAGAGGGTTCCCTTTTCTCCGCATCCTCTCCAACATTTGTTGTTTCCTGCCTTGTTAATTTTCCCCATTCTCACTGGTGTGAGGTGGTATCTCATTGTGGTTTTGATTTGTATTTCCCTGATGGCAAGTGATGCAGAGCATTTTCTCATGTGCATGTTGGCCATGTCTATGTCTTCCTCTGTGAGATTTCTCTTCATGTCTTTTGCCCATTTCATGATTGGATTGTTTGTTTCTTTGGTGTTGAGTTTAAGAAGTTCTTTATAGATTTTGGAAACTAGCCCTTTATCTGATATGTTATTTGCAAATATCTTCTCCCATTCTGTAGGTTGTCTTTGAGTTTTGTTGACTGTATCCTTTGCTGTGCAAACGCTTCTTATCTTGATGAAGTCCCAATAGTTCATTTTTGTTTTTGTTTCTTTTGTTTTCGTGGATGTATCTTGCAAGAAGTTACTGTGGCCAAGTTCAAAAAGGGTGTTGCTACCAAAACTGGAGCAGGAAGAAATAGAAAACCTGAACAGGCCAATAACCAGGGAGGAAATTGAAGAAGTCATCAAAAACCTCCCAAGACACAAGAGTCCAGGGCCAGATGGCTTCCCAGGGGAATTCTATCAAACGTTTAAAGAAGAAATCATACCTATTCTACTAAAGCTGTTTGGAAAGATAGAAAGAGATGGAGTACTTCCAAATTCATTTTATGAGGCCAGCATCACCTTAATTCCAAAACCAGACAAAGACCCCACCAAAAAGGAGAATTACAGACCAATATCCCTGATGAACATGGATGCAAAAATTCTCAACAAGATACTAGCCAATAGGATCAAACAGTACATTAAGAAAATTATTCACCATGACCAAGTAGGATTTATCCCCGGGACGCAAGGCTGGTTCAACACTCGTAAAACAATCAATGTGATTCATCATATCAGCAAGAGAAAAACCAAGAACCATATGATCCTCTCATTAGATGCAGAGAAAGCATCTGACAAAATACAGCATCCATTCCTGATCAAAACTCTTCAGAGTGTAGGGATAGAGGGAACTTTCCTCGATATCTTAAAAGCCATCTACGAAAAGCCCACAGCAAATATCATTCTCAATGGGGAAGCACTGGGAGCCTTTCCCCTAAGATCAGGAACCAGACAGGGATGTCCACTCTCACCACTGCTATTCAACATAGTATTGGAAGTCCTAGCCTCAGCAATCAGACAACAAAAAGACATTAAAGGCATTCAAATTGGCAAAGAAGAAGTCAAACTCTCCCTCTTCGCCGATGACATGATACTCTACATAGAAAACCCAAAAGCCTCCACCCCAAGATTGCTAGAACTCATACAGCAATTTGGTAGCGTGGCAGGATACAAAATCAATGCCCAGAAATCAATGGCATTCCTATACACTAACAATGAGACTGAAGAAAGAGAAATTAAGGAGTCAATCCCATTTACAATTGCACCCAAAAGCATAAGATACCTAGGAATAAACCTAACCAAAGAGGTAAAGGATCTATACCCTAAAAACTATAGAACACTTCTGAAAGAAATTGAGGAAGACACAAAAAGATGGAAAAATATTCCATGCTCATGGATTGGCAGAATTAATATTGTGAAAATGTCAATGCTACCCAGGGCAATTTACACGTTCAATGCAATCCCTATCAAAATACCATGGACTTTCTTCAGAGACTTAGAACAAATTATTTTAAGATTTGTGTGGAATCAGAAAAGACCCCGAATAGCCAGGGGAATTTTAAAAAAGAAAACCATAGCTGGGGGCATCACAATGCCAGATTTCAGGTTGTACTACAAAGCTGTGGTCATCAAGACAGTGTGGTACTGGCACAAAAACAGACACATAGACCAATGGAACAGAATAGAGAACCCAGAAATGGACCCTGAACTTTATGGTCAACTAATATTCGACAAAGGAGGAAAGACTATCCACTGGAAGAAAGACAGTCTCTTCAATAAATGGTGCTGGGAAAATTGGTCATCCACATGCAGAAGAATGAAACTAGACCACTCTCTTGCACCATACACAAAGATAAACTCAAAATGGATGAAAGATTTAAATGTGAGACAAGACTCCATCAAAATCCTAGAGGAGAACACAGCCAACATGGAACATTTAATGTCAATGGTTTCAGGCTAGACTTAAGATATCAATATAGGCTTTCCTGCAGAGAAAGTTTATTTCCTTTCTAAATCATCCTGCTTTTTAAGTGTATATAATTTTTCTTTAATTAAGAACTATTTAAGAATACTTTAGTCATATAGAATGGATATTTTTAAAGGGATTTTCCTTATAAGTGTTGATGAATGGTGCAAAAACAAGATGTTTATGACATAAATAACCAAGCAAATAATTTGTACAGAAAATATATAACTCATACAAATCTATAGGAAATGAAGCAGTGCAATAGGTAAAATAAGATGTTCCACAGAATAGAAAATACAAATGGTCAATAAATATAAGATGACCTCCATTATTAGAATTTAGAGCAATGCTACTCAAAACAGTAGGAAATGATCGCAAACACACCAGGTTGACAAAATTAAAATGTTAAACGATGAATAGTTTAGGATACAGAGGACCAGAAACTCTCATTTGTTATAGGTGGGAGAGAACCCTGATACAGTCACTTTGGGAAAGACTGTCATATAACCCAGGAAAACTTTATAAGACCATGCAAATCCACATCAAGTGTATAACCTAGAGAAAGCCTTGCCCTTGTTAATCAAAGATGTGTACACAAATGATCATAACAGCGGTGCTAGTAATAGCAAGAGATTGGGAACAACTGAAATGTATCCAGAAAGGAGAAGGAAGAATGAATAGTGGTGTATCTGTAAATAGAACACTGCAGTAACTACAAAGGAATGGACTTCGTCCTCTACATTATTATAGTTGCATCTGAAAAGTATGACATTGAGTGATAAGTCTCAAAGGGATACAATACTGCTTACATAAAGTCCAACACTTGCAAAATTAACAAATATTCTACTAGTAAATAGCTGTGTAGTCAACTATAAAGCCAAGCAAGAGGATAATACAACATTCAAATTAGTAATTGCCCCTGGATTCCAAGGCACGGGATCTGATTGTGAGTGGGTACACAGAGATTTTCAAAGACTTTGGTGTTATCAGTATCCTATTTCTTAAGCATTTTCCAAAATAAATATCAAACTGAATGAATGAATATTGGTGCAAAGGAATAAATGAATAAATGAAATCAAAAGATATAATTCTGCCATTGATAAATTCTGTGACTTCAGTGAAGTTTTCCACCCTTTCCACCTGTAATTACACATTGATTAGATGAAGACATTATATGGGACCCTATCCAAGATCCCTTATGGTTTTAACACACTTTGATTCCCTATAATAATTTCTGTGACACACACTATTTTGATAAATGTGGGGAAAGTATCTACAAATTACTTAGAAGCAGAGGCTTACCCTCTCATAGTTTTCTACATCTGGTAAGCCTTTACCTAATCTTTTCTCTGAAAAAATAAATCCCTCTTGAGACCCACTGAATTAATTCCACTTCTGTAAACAAAGATTAAGAAATGTTAAAATTATTGATCTATGTGTGAGCTAATATAATACCACACCTGCAGGTACCAAATATTGTGTTGCTCATATAAGCAATGAGAAATCTTCATGTACTGCATCTAGATAAAATTTTGAGAGTACTAAAATTTTCATATTCACAATCAACTTTCTACCATGAGGAAATATGAATACTTGTTTTACTCAACTTTAAAGTTAACTTTGTTCTCGAAATTATGAATGAATACATAGACGAAGTTAACTTTGGAGTATTCCTCTCCCTTTGCTTTCCCAGAAGTTATTCTGTATTGTTGAAAAGCTTTCCTGCCAATTTTAAATCTGAAATGAAAGATATTTGATCATAATTTTGTGGGTACTTTAGGTTCAATCCATATGCAAACCATTATATCCATTTGTTTAAAAAAATCAATTACTGAAGTGGATAAGTTTCTTTCTGTGGGTCACTTAATATTTCACACAGATGCAAACATAGTTTTCTTTTAACTTCCCCTCCTTCTCAGATTTTTGAGGAGCGTTAAAGTTGAAAATATCCAGTTGTATTTCCATCCGTGGGACCTAATTCTTGTGCATAGTAGAACAATATGTTACTAATCAGTAAAGCAGATATGGAAGGATTGCTCAAACATTCCATTTGCCTTTTTTTAAAAAAAAATATTTACTTGAGAGAGAGGGGATGGGAGAGGGGCAGAGGGAGAAGGAGAGAATCTCCAGCTGACTCCCCGCTGAGTGAAGTACCCAACTCAGGGCTCTTCCCAGAATCCTGGGCTCATGACCTGAGCCAAAATCAAGAGTCAGACCCTTAACCAACAGAGGCACCCAGGCATTCTCCTCTTTGCCTCTTAGAAGAAAGACAGTTTCATTTAATAAATGACACAAGAAATTGGAGGAAAGTCTGAATGCCTGATAGTAAAAGGTCTCTGTGCTCACTATAAATAATGGAATAGGGACAATAATTCTGTGAACCCTCCAGCCTTTCTCTCTCTGCACCTCCATGGATTTTAGTTGACAGCAGTTCTGAGACCACCATCTTTCCTGCAGTCAAGGAATAGTGGGTGAGTCAAGGCCAACTAAAACAAATTGCGTTTTGAATTCTTATTTGATATTCATCAGGAGCTTGGCCTATGCCAATTCTTTATGGAGTATTCCTCTCCCTTTTTTCCTCCCTCCTTCAAATTGAAAGAAAAGCAAATGTTTTATTTTAATATTCAAAGACCTGTTATTATAAGACCTATTGATCAAGATCTAAAGAAATAATTGCTGAGTATATATGAAATGGTCTATTCATGCATCATCTAAAACTCATTAAACCATTTTTGAGAACCAAAACCTTCCTCATCTTAGTTTTATCTCTTTACACATATGCCTTCATAGAAGAGATGAAGCAAATGATACTGTAAATTTATTCTACTCTTCTAAGTTTTTTCATATTTCTTAAAAATGGATTAACAGAAGATGGTTATATGGATATTAGGATTTGACAGGAGATTACCCAAATACAAAAATGCCTTGCAGATTGTTCTATAGTCAACAGAATAACTCATCATTGAGGTTTAAAATTTTACTAAGTTGAAATAGAGTGAGTTCTAAACGTTAACCACCTACTATATGGCATATTTTATTTCTGATCTTTGGCAAGTAGAAGCAACATTTCCCATGCAATAATTTAAACATTTGTATACTGTACCCTATTTATAATAGTATATTTTTAATTTATATTTGCTCATTTAATTTTCAAAATATGTTTGGAAAATAAGCATAGTCATCCACATTTTATAAATGAGCAAACTAAGGTTGATATAAAGTCCCATAGCTAGCTAATGGCAGAACTAGGGTATACTTTCCTTCTTCAATATTAATGATTTTAAAAAGGAAATGTAAAATTATATTTGTGGAAGATAGATGTGTGGAATGGTGTTAGACTATATATAAGAATAAAAATCTAGCTACTTCTTTCTAATCTGTCTGCTGAACCTCCTACGTAGTAGAGGAAAGGGTGATAATTGGACGAGCTTTAAATTTGTGAATCTCAGCATTTCCAGGTTTTATGGTCTCTATTGAAGGATTGATATACCTTCAGGTACAAATTCAGACACTTACATTAAACTCCATAATAGAACTTCCTATCCAGGATGCCATTAGCTTGGTGCCATAGAAAATCTGTAAGTGTGGGTCACCAGGTACTATGTGTACTGGGGACAGGGTCCATATGTATCATTCTCTAATTATGAGTAGAAGTGAGTAGATGTAAAGGTAGATTTCCTGGACTAGGTCCTCTGAACCATCATCTCTCCTCTCATGCCTTTTGATGTTTAAGGGCATCTACTATTAATCCCTGCCATCCCTGCTATTGGTCATCAGGATCCTGCCTACACCGATCCTCAAAATAACACCTGTGGAATAATAGTCCCATCAATACTTTCACATGCACTGCTAGGTATACAAAAAACATCTGGACCCTTGTACATGGGGTCCAGAAAGCCAGAAGCTTATAACCATCCACTTCACACCACTGCTATGCTTTCATTACTTTCTTGCCAGATATGGTTACCTGCAGGGCTTCTCCCTGGGTGTGATTTGTAAACTTTATTGGTCATTAAAACTATCCAGGAGGCCCTGAAAAATACCAGTTTTGCAACCGACTCTTTGAGGCTGATTTAATTGGATTTGTCACAATCAGAAAAATTAAATCAGAATTTCAAGGGATACAGGGAAACACTGGTATTTTTTCATATTCTTCAGCTAAATTGAATGTGCTATCAAGACCACTTTCCTGGAGTCTGGAAGCCTTTCCTGGACTGTTTGCAGGAAGTTATCATACCAATCTTTGCACCCATGTTCTAGGTTTGCCTCATATATGCCTCTATGGCTCAACTGTGCCACATGCCTCCTTTCTTGCTCTACCATATTCTAGAGAAGGAAGAAATAAAGGACAGTGTGACCTGTTCTCTTTACATCCTTACAAATCTCAGCTTTAATGATTACACTTGAATAGAATATTATTCATGAAAGAAAATAAATCATACTATCCATATCAATTACTTTTCAAAACAAAAGTCCTACATAAGCATTTATCAAAAGTTCTTTGATCACAAAAAATAATAATAATAATAACCCCAGCTCTATCCTAAGAGTAAATTGCAATAAGATGAATTTGATAGTATAAAACATGGCCTAAAGATGAGTATTAATGAATTATAAATATATATATATATATACCTATTTCCAAGAAAGTGTTTATACCTGATTTACTTGTAAATTTGTACTAATTTACAATTCACATTTCATACTATAAAAATAATATATGCTCCTTAAATCTATTTAGTTTCTTTTTTTAAGAATATTTATTGAGTACTTCCAAATCCTACAGAAATTATGAGAATCATCATTCCCAATTTATAATGTTTAGGTAATACATAGCTACCGAATGAAAAAATTGAGGGCTAAACTTGGTTCCACCTATATGTGAGAAATGCTTCAATGTTCATGAAATCCTTCACCTATGCAAAGATAAAGCAATGCTATAATTTTTTTGTTTGTTTCTTCTCTTCAGTTTTGGGGAAAAAAAAAAAACTGCTGCCCTAGACACATTGTTTCCTCTGAGAGACTGCATATATACCACTTCTAGCCCTGCCACAGCACTGGATTTCCCCTCCAGATAGACCCCATCTTTTGAGGTCTTTAGCTTAACAATATGATGCCTCCCCACCCACCCACCCCACCCACAGCACTTTCCACTACTTTATCCAGCTCTATTAAACTGAGATTTATTCGGGTCGAATTATCAATCCAAGATAAACTTTGCCAGTACTCTGAGCTTCTGCCTTTCTGCACTGTTCTTCCATCAAGGACATCTGGAGTAGGTCTCTTTTCCTGCCCTTAGACTAGAATAATACCAAGGTTCCCATCTCACTTTGCAATCAAGGTCAGTTTCTGGCTGCCCAAAATGCTGACATCAAATGCTTCCACTTCGTTCTTGTTTTCTATTATCATCTCTGCCTCTCAACATCTTCCTTTTCCTTGGAAAGCATTTGATTTTCAGTGTAAAAAAATGAAAAATCTAGTTCTGCAGTCTTTGTAGTTTTCCAAGCTGGCACTGTCATTAGTATCCAATTTTTCTGTGTTTTAAGAGGCCAGATATTTTCTGTATTTCTAAACATTTTTGTCTATTTGATTATGTAAGATGACTGTATAACTACATATTAATATATATATATATGTATACGTGCATATAAATATACATACATATATACCTTCACATCAGAGGAAATGCCATATCATGATAGAGGGGAGAAAAGGGTCCAACTAAAATCAATGTACTTCTTTCTTTTCTCTTTTTTGTTCTGTTTGAATTTTATTAACCAGTTTACATTTAATTTCCCCCCAATCAATTTTAAAAAGACAAGTAGTAATCCTGCTATGCTCCTATCACCTATCTTTGTAAAAATAAACACCACTGAACTCAGTAACTTTTTGCTATTTGTAATTGAATTTGAAAAAAAGAAAACTTTGACATTCTGAGAGTTCAAGTTAGGAAAACAGCCCTCCTTGTTCTGATTTGGGGGCATAATCATTGTGTATGCATACATTCCATGTCCTTCAATGGTATTGCTATTATTAGATAAGAGAGAAAAAAGAATGACTCAGAGCTAGGATGAAATTTGTCTGAAAACTTACAATAGAATCACTTCTTTTTTTCTATCTGAGGGCTAATCTGTCAGCAAACAGATATGCCACTTATGTCAGTATTTATGAGAAGTTACATTTCCTGTGAATTATCTATCATGGAGTATAAATGTATTCTTTTCAAAATTTAATTGCAAATAACATTTTGCATTTTCCAATTTTTATATTTTGCTATTAAAGCAGAAAATGATCAGAATTCCTGTCAATGATATCAAAACAGTTTCAATACAATCAAAAGTCCATTTATTTATTAGAATCAAGAATTTACAACAATCTATGATTTACACTTTTTAAAATTATCAGCAGTTTCACATTGTCATCTGAATTTGAAAAAAAGACTTTAAGGAAGTCAAGTATATTATGAACAACTTTATGGTATTTTGTTACTGTTGTAACCAACCTTCTTCTGCCTATGTCTTTGCCTCTCTCTGTGTGTTTCTCATGAATAAATAAAATCTTTTTAAAAAAATTATAAAAAAGAACTGAGAGGCTTATTTGTTTAATCAGTATGATATAAATTTGGCTTCTCATATGTTGCCACATGTTTAATTTGTAAATTGTAACCTGGTGAATTATACGATTTAAAAAAGCAACAAAAATAAAATAAAATAAAATAAAATAATAAAAAAATAAAAAAGCAACATTAAGTGTCTCTCTTTTTAAAGGGATGTGTTTGTCCATAGAATGTTCTTTCAACTCTTAAAAGCTGATTGTTATAATGTATTTGTAATGATATTAACTAAACACTCATCAAGGATTATTCTTAAAGCTGACTTTGAAATAAGTTTCTTTAAGTTTAATTGTGTAACAATGTACTCTAATTAATTCATAACATTATTCAGATCCTAATTTTCTGTATATAGATGCAACAATCATTCTAGTGTAATTTTCAAGAGACATTAAAATGCAAACATATGGTCTTCCAAAAGAATCTAAGTTATTTGGATTTTCCATTCCACAACTTTATAAAGTCTTCTATTATTGCTTCTGGGCTAAACTCATTAATTAATTCTTGATAGTAGTATATTCAATATTTAAATTGCTAATTACACTCTCATTATGCGTGTATATACTTTTGTTTCACTGCTGATTCAATAAAGATTTTGACAGAACAACATTTTATTTTTTTCTTCATTGGTATAACATTTTAATTGCTTTTTAATAATTTCTGTGGGCTCATTTTTTTACCTTTCATAAAACTATTTAAATGGATTATTTCTGGTGTTAGTTTGTTAACTAAATGTAAACATCTAGATTAATACAAATGGTATAAGCGCCTTACTCAATGGTGAAGTTTAAGACCTTGAAATATTCTCCGGTAGACATTTCAAATAGTTGATTTGATAAAAGATGTTGTGTCAGTCACATAAATTTTTGTGCTCAATTTAAAAAATCTAATTTGCCAAGCCAATTGGTTCAGAATTCAAGTTTCTGTCATCAATTTTTTTCTGATTATAATACTGTACATTCCATGATGACATGTATTATTTGTAATATAAACGTACTTATATTTTGAAATAGCATTTAAATAGTAGGTACTATGTGTCAAGCAATATTCTAAGCATTTTTCAAATAATAATTCACTGAATTCTTGTTTTACAAATAAGGAAGACAAAGCAAAAAGGAGATTAAATAACTTTACCTAAATCACATAGGTAGTAGGAAAATACAACCAGAATTCAAATCCAGGCAAGCCCACTTGAGAGTCCCTGTAAGCAATTAAACATTGCAATCTACTGTCTGGAAGAAATTTGTATAACAAAATGGAACAAACTGGCAGTGGCTGCCATAGCTCTAAATTAAATTACAATATTTTTAGTTTTGGAACTAGTCAGATTAGATGATTTCAGACTATAAACCCAAGGGAGGGACCATCTGTGTTTTCCATTCATCAGTGGTGACTCTGTTGTCATGGTCTCCCCACTAATCAATATATTTGGACTCCTTTAAGTCCCCTGGCTCAATGTTCTTATTTAACCTTCAACTGAAGATATAGACTTTTGCATACAATGTATTTTGAAGGAAGACTCTCCTACTAGACTCCCTGAACTACATGGAATTTTTTCCTTCTGGACTCTTAATTCCTGTGAAGCTATGAAATGTGAAATTTAAGTTCAGTTTGGCAAATGTCCTCAATTTTAAATGTCAACTGTAGCTCTACTTCTCTATCTACTTAGATTTTAAAAATGAAAACTCCTTACTTTGTTCCCTGCTCATCCAATCATTTCCATTAAAAAAAAAATTTCCAGGATATTAGCTGTTTGTAGTGAAGAACTGACCCATATTCCCCCATAATACCAGAAACTGGAGTTTATTTTAGGTTTTCTTTAAAAGCATGGTATTCAATGTCTCTTCATTTTGACTATCGATGCTTGTATTCAGTCATATTCATAAGGGAACTTATTGAATCTTTCAGGGAAGCTTAAAGGATACAAAGGGTGAGGACAGGAATGCTTGCCATGAAAAAACCATATCAGGTGGTTATTTAGAATAATAATGTATGCTACATTCATACATTGGTTTTTCAATGTGAATCAATATCATCAAAATTGTTTTTCTTTCATCTTCAGATCTAAATATGAGAGACTGGAGATAAAAAGTTTGGAATCCAACTTATAAAACTTTAAAACTGTTATTCTACCAAATTTGACTTACTAATAAAAATTTATTTTTTATCTCTGAATTTATACATTTTACCATATACTTGGTTTCCAAATAATTTTATTTACAAGTGCTATGTTGCATTTAAGTGTTTTGCAAGTTGTATGTGGAAAATACTAAAATGAAAAGGATAAAAGTAAAATATCTATCAAAATATTTGTATTATTATTTTTTGGACAGAGAGAGCATGAGTAGGGGTTGAAGGAGGAGTGGCAGAGGGAGAGAGAGAGAGAGAGAGAGAGAGAGAGAGAAACCTAAGCAGATTCCATATCCAGGATGGAGCCCAACACGGGGCTACTTCTCATGACCCTGGGATCATGACTTGAGCTGAAATCATGAACCAGGTGCTTAATCAACTGAGGTACACCTAAAAGATTTGTTATCACTAATATAGGACAAAAACTGAGTGTTTGAACAACTGGCTTTGCTACTGAAGTCAAAGATATCACGTGTCAATAGAAATTATTATTAATTATAATGGTTACTTTTATTCCAAATATTCTCATAGAGAAATTTTTATAAATGACGTAAGAAGGAATTGGAATTTTAGATTAGTATTTTTATATACTGATTGGATAAATCAACTGTTTTAATAATGTGGCTAGAGGATGCTTCTATTTCAGAAGGGAGAAATAAAGTTCCCTTTAGTTTTGTATTTATAATTATTAGTCATATCAACTCAGAATAAACTTTAATCAAGGAGTAAGGCCCTGTTGATTTACTATTTTCCTAATGTAATACAGACCATGGAATTACTACATATTTTCAGAGAGAGAAAGCTAGGGTTGGAGTGAGCTTTAGAGACTCAAACAATATAGATCAAGAAATGAAGGAATATAATAGAGTCTGTCTAAAAAGGTTGGTGGTCCAGTTGGAAAGATAATATGATTTTGTAGAATTATTAAGGAAAAATATACACACCTTTTAAAACAAGAGAAGATAGAAAGAATTATAAGGGATAAAGGAGCATAAATAATATAAATATGTATCAACTACAGTATGTGGTTGATGAAAAGATAATCTGCTCAGTCATCTTCTCCAAAACCCCCTCACAAAATGAAATAGAGCAATAAAAAATAGACATTAAAAATATGACCTATAATATTATAATGTCAGAAGAAAAAAAACTAAAACAATTTAGTATTGAGTGTGATGTTCTGTATTCAAAGGAAAGCCCCAATGGTTTGGGAGAGAAGAGTGCCCTTCAAGCAGTAGAATGCTGTTCCCAAAGTTTTGGGGGCAAACATGACCTTTACAGAGTGTCAGAAAAGGCAATGTGAAAACGGTGTATGATTGGCAAGGAGATTAGAGATTTTCTTACAAGGCAGCAGGAACTGTTTTCTAAGGTAAGTAGGTAAACCAACTAAAGCTGAGTTGGAGAATTGTGACTGGCCCATATAAGATTTCTTACAGTTGTTTTCCAAATGCAAGTTGATTTAGGTTTAGGTTTGTGATGTGGGCTGGGTCATAGGGGCAGCCTACATTTTGTGAGTTCCAATATACAAATTAACTTAGCAGTACTACATATATATATATATATATATATATATATATATATATATATATATATATATATATAGCTTTCCTTTCCCAATTCTAATGTGGGGGGATAGAGGGGAGAGGGGGTAGGATTCCCATAGGACCAAGCAGTTTGCCATGACCAGTGGGGTGTCCTATAATTTAACTGAATTCTGATACTCTCTACCTGGGGATGGAACCTGATTCCAAAAGGTAAGGGCTCAGCCCCACTGCCCCCATCCCACTTTAGTTGCCAATCACAAGTCTAGGCTGTCATCTGTGTTTCTTTTTTTTTCTTCTTCTTTTCTTCTTCTTCTTCTTCTTCTTCTTCTTTCTTCTTCTTCTTCTTCTTCTTCTTCTTCTTCTTCTTCTTCTTCTTCTTTCTTCTTCTTCTTCTTCTTTCTTCTTCTTCTTTTTTTAATATTTATTTATTTCTTCCAAAGAAGGAGTGCAAACAAGGGGACGGACAGAGGGAGAGAGAGAGTCTCAAGCTAACTGTGTGCTGAGCATGGAGCTCGATGTGGGGCTCAATCCCAGGACCCCGGGATCATCACCTAAGCTGAAACCAAGAGTTGGCTGCTTAGCTGACTGAACCACCCAAGTGCCTTTCTATGCTTCTTTTACAAATCAGTTTCCCAAGATCCCCTCCTCAAGTTTGATCAATTTGCTAGAGTGGCTCACAGAATTCAAGGAAATAGTTACTTTTGTTCATCAATTTGTTAAAAGGATTCAGATGAACAGCAAGATGAAGAGATACATAGGCAGTGTCTGGGAGGCTTCCAAGTACAGAAGCTTCTCTTCCTATTGAATTGGGATCCCTTACCATCCAGGAATGTGGATGTGCTCACCAACCCAGAAACTTTTTGAACTCCAGCCTTTTGGGACTTTTTTTTTTTTTTTTGAATCTCCATTTCACAAGCATAATAGATTAAATCATTGGCCATTGGTAATTAATTCAACCTCCAGCTCTGCCCTCCCTGGAAGTCAGGGTAGGATTTGGGGTGGAAAGTTCCAACTGCCTATTCATGGTTGATTCTCCTGACAAGTAGTTTCATCCCTGGATGCTTTCAAAAAGTCACCTTATTGACATAAACTCAGTAGTGGTGAAAAGGGGCATGTTAGGAATTATAAGAACCCTATTGCACCTTTATAAAGTGGCTTCAGGAATTGAGGACAGAGAAATTTTTATGACAAAATTTCATCTTACGCTCAGGAAATTCCAAGGGTTATATGTGCTGTGAGGCAGAAACCATGAATGAGACCAAAATATATATGTATTTATTATAAATCAAAATATCAATATATATTTATATATACACCCCCCCACACACACAATAGCAGACATGCTAGCTCTTCAAAATACCCTATGTTGATCAAATGACATTTGTTAGATGGTAGTAAGTAGGATAGTGAGAAAAATAGAAAGCCTATTGTTTCATTAGAAATGATTCCTTGAAGGAATTAGAGGCCCATAATCAGGTGAATAAATACAGAGTAATGAGATAGCTGTCTTCAGAGAAATTGGATTTGTTGTGCTTGGTCATAAGGACTGAAATTAGGACCAATGATAAAAGCTACAGTAAGATAGGATTGAACTTTATGTTAATAAAGAAGAATTTCCTAATATTCAGAGCCCTATTTTTAATAATATGCCTACTTTAGAGGTAATAAATTTGTTATTTTAATTGTTCAAGCCATAATTAGAGTCACTTGGTGCATTACCATAGATGTCATCCAAGCTTAAGATGTGACCTTATCGTTAGTATCTTTAAGGTAACATGTTAGACTACAAACCATATGAAACTAATGTAGGGGGATCAATTTAACAGGATTTATTAATTTTTTAAGATTTTATTTATTGATTTCAGAGAGAGAAAGAGTGAGCGCACAAGCAAGGGGAATGGCAGAGGGAGAGAGTGAAGCAGGCTCCCCACTGAGCAGGGATCCTGATGCAGAACTCTATCCCAGGACCCTGAGATCATGACCTGAGCTGAAGGCACTTAACCAACTGAGCCACCCAGGTTCCCCTAACCTGGATTTTTAATACCCCCTCTTTTTTCCCTTTTCTGAATGGCCTAGCACTCCTGCCATAAGAAATAGAGAAAGTGGGTCGATTACGAGTATAAGCTATTACAATCACTGCACCATGAAGCCCTGCTAAGGAAATAGAGGTTGTCTTTTCCCTGCATATGTTTCCAGTAACTCAAATCAGTAAAAGAGGCAAAACAATATAAATGTACTGACCTTGACTTATTTATACTGAATGGTTCCTGGGCCTGTGAAGAGTCCTTGAAGCACCTGAGAAAATTCAAAATGCACATGGTTCGATTGTATTTATTAAGTAATATCAACAAAACAACAGTGAAACCTTCATCCTGTGCTTCCTTTTATAACACCCATATTTCCACCCATTTCCTTTTTTAGGATATCTTTCCTGACCCTGGATACAGCATTGTGCCAACACTTTTATTATCAAAATTTTATATTATATCAAAATTTTACATTGTAATATGGGGAATGGCATGAAGCTTTAGTCCCACCTGAATTAATTCTGAGTAGATATTCCTTTGAGATAACCCTAATGTGAGTTGTTTTCCAAGGAAGTATCAACAATATTATGTTTTTCAAGATTAAAACCTTGAAAGAGCCAGCCCTCTGCTTTTCTTTCTCTCCCATTGATGTCAATTGGTATTAATATATCTTTTACCCAGCCTTCATATTTCTGGTTCTCTTTTCATGAGAAAACCTTCCTTTCTTTAGATTGTAATTACATATTTCAAAACACTATCTGAACTCAAATATAGTAAATATATTATATTGGAATTTTACTCTTTCAACATTATATTGCAAGCATAAAATACTTAGCATAAAACTTAGGATGAGCCTTCTCAAAAACAGTATTCAAACACAGAGTAGTTTATTATTATCTGAATAGCAAATCTTCTTTCCCAGGAATAATTAGAAATAGACTTGAGATAGAAAACTCAAAAGATTCCACCAAATATCTGTAGAATTGATATATGAATACATTAAAATCATAGGATACAAAATCAACATACAGAATTCTATGCATTTCTATGCACCAAAAATGAAGCAAAAGACAGAAAAATCAAGGAATTGATCCCATTTTAATGGCACCAAAACCCATAAGTAATCAATGAATAAACCTAACCAAAGAGGTAAAATATCTGTATTCTGAAAACTATAAAACATTGATATAAGAGATTGAAGAGGACACAAAGAAATGGAGAAACATTCATGCTTATGGATTGGAATAACAGATATTATTAAATTGTCTATGCTACCCAAAGGAATCTATAGATTTAATGCAATCCCTATAAAAATACCACCAGCATTTTTCATTTGTATGGAATCACAAAAGACCCTGAATAGCCAAAACAATCTTGAAAAAGAAAAGCAAAACTGGAAATATCAAATTCCAGACAATAAGTTACATTACAAAGCTACAATGATCAAGACAGTATGGTACTGGCACAAAATCGAACATATAGATCAATGGAACAGAATAGAAAACCCAGAAATGAACCCATAACCATATGATCAACTGATATTTGACAAAGAAGGAAAAAGTATCCAATGAACAAAAGACCGTCTATTCAAAAAATGGTCTTGAAAATCCTGGACAGCAACATTCAAAAGAATGAAACCAGACCACATTCTTACATCATACACAATACATAAAAATAAATTCAAAAAAAAAAAAAGAGGCACTTGAAAAAAAGGAGGGGGGCACTTGCATGACTCAGTCAGTTGATCAGCCAATTCTTGGTTTTGGCTCAATTCATGATCTTGAGGTCCTGTGATCAAGCCTCATGTTGGGCCTCACTCTCAGGAGGGAGTCTGCTTGAGGATTTTCTCCCTTCCTCTCCCTTTGCCCCTCTCCTCTCTCTCTCTCTTTCTCTCTCTCTCTCTCAAATAAGTAAAATAAATCTATAAATTAATTAATTCTAAATGGATGAAAGACCTAAATGTGTGACAGGAATCCATCAAAATCCTAGAGAACACAGGCAATAACCTCTTTGACATTGGCCATAGCAACTTCTTACTAGATATGTTTCCTGAGGCAAGAGAAATAAAAGTAGAAATAAACTATTGGAACTTCATCTAGATAAAAATTTCTGTACAATGAAGGAAACAGACAAAACTAAAAGGTAACCTTTGGAATGGGAGAAGATACTTGCAAAAGATATATCTCATAAAGGATTATCCAAAATATAAGGAACTTATCAAACACAACACCCAAAAAACAAATAGTCCTGTTAAAAAATGGGCAGAAGACATGAACAGATATTTTTCCAAAGAAGACATCAGATGGCCAACAGGTGCATGAGAATATGCTCAACATCCTTCATCATCAGGAAAATGCAAGTCTAAAACCACAATGAGATACTACCTCATACCAGTCAGAATGGCTAAAATCAGCAATACAAGAAACAAAACACTGGAGAGAATGCAGAGAAAGGGGAACCCTCTTACACTGTTGATGGAAATGTAAATTAGTGCAACCATTCTGGAAAACAGTATGAAGGTTCCTCAAAAAGTTAAACATAGAACTACCCTAGGATCTTGCAACTGTGCTACTATTTACCCAAAGGATACAAAAATACAGTTTTGAAGGGATACATGCATCCCAATGGTTATAGCAGCACTATTAGCAATAGCCAAATTATGAAAGAACTCAAATGCCCATTGACTGATGAATTGATAAAGAAGAGATTATATATATATATATATTCCAATGTGTGTGTGTATATATATGTACATCTGTGTGTGTGTATATATATATATATATATATATATGAATATCACACAGCAATAAATAAAGAATGAACTCTTGCCATTTCAAAGACATGGATGGAGTTTGGGATTATTATGCTAAGCAAAAAAGTCAGTCAGAGAAAGACAAATACCATATGATTTCACTCATATGAAAATTAAGAAACAAAACAAATGAAGAGGTGGTTAAGAGAAAGAAAGAGAGAGAGAGACAAACCAGGAAGCAGACTCTTAACTATATTGGAAAAAACAAGGGTTGCTGGAGGGGAAGTGTGGTGGGGTGGGGGGTGGGGGTCTGGGTCAAATGGCTGATGGGTTAAGGAGTGCATTTGTTGAGATGAGCCCTGGGTGTTGTATGTAAATGATGAATCACTAACTTTTACACCTGAAACAAATATTACACTGTATATTAACTAACTGGAATTTAAATAAAAACTTGAAGAGTTTTTAGAAGAGGATTTGATAAAAAAAAAGTCACTGTGATATCTGAGATTTCACCTCATTTTGTGATCCTATAACTTATATAAAATATCTACTTGCATATATGTCTTACTTTAATTCACATTATAATAGGGCCTTAGATTATCAGTACATTTTTTCCTGAGAATAGCACTCTTCTGAAAAGATAACTTCATCTCTAAAATGGAAATCATAGGGGATCCCTGGGTGGCTCAGCGGTTTGGCACCTGCCTTTGGCCCAGGGCGTGATCCTGGAGTCCCGGGATCGAGTCCCGCATCGGGCTCCTGGCACAGAGCCTGTTTCTCCCTCTGCCTGTGTCTCTGCCTCTCTCTCTCTCTATCATGAATAAATAAATAAAATCTTTAAAAAAATAAAATAAAATAAAATGAAAATCATAAAAAAGTCTTAAATATTCCTATAATCAGATTATCTTAGTTTTTATTAACTATTCCTTCATCTTGTGTATTTTTCAGTGCTTACCAAAAATAGTCATTTTATACACTCTAGTTATATCATTTTAATTTCTGATTAAAAAGAAAAAATGTTTTTATTTTATTTTATTTATTTATTCATGAGACACACACACACACGAACAGAGAGAGAGAGAGAGGCAGAGACACAGGCAGAGGGAGGAGAGGGAGGAGCTGGCTCCATGCAGGGAGCCCGATGCGGGACTGGATCCTGTGTCTCCAGGATCACGCCCTGGGTTGAAGGCAGAGCTAAACCTCTGAGCCATGGGGCTGCCCTGAAAAAAATATGTTAAAAGAAAAATATACATATAGACGCATTTCCCAAATTTATTTCCCATACAAGTGAAACTTCTGAAAGTTTGATAAACCATACCTTCAGTGTCTTAGCTCATGTTACTAAAGTATAACCTAGGCAAGGATAATGAAAACAGAAATTAATGGACCTGCCAGTTAGAGTCTCAATTCTTTCATTCAAGCTATTCTAAGCTATTCCTGAAAAATACAATCTTAATGCTTAAAAGCTAGGCTTTTCCTAAGGCTCTCTTTTCATTCCCTGAGAACATTAGCTTTGTCTTATTGTAGTTCCTTTATTTCAAGCATTCTTAATTTTTATTAGGATGGAGTGACTTAAGATAGTTTCCAAATACTAAAACCATACAATTTTTCTGTCTAGTATAAACATGGACATTTTTGTTTACTCTTCCTCTTTGTACCTATTGCTGTTGTTCTTAATGGTCACCTTAGTCAATTCCATTCTACATGTTATTTTTTTTTAATTTTGTATTTATTTATGATAGGCATACAGTGAGTGAGAGAGAGAGAGGCAGAGACACAGGCAGAGGGAGAAGCAGGCTCCATGCACCGGGAGCCCAACGTGGGATTTGATCTCGCATCTCCAGGATCACGCCCTGGGCCAAAGGCAGGTGCTAAACTGCTGCGCCACCCAGGGATCCCAGTCAATTCCATTCTATGAGAATAATAATTCTCTTCTCAAATTCCAGCAAGCTAACATAGCAATGTAGGTTAATGTAGGTTAACCACTGTTAAGATTAATACATCGCTTAATTTAATCAGCATTTCAAGATATTTTATTAAATCTATTTAATGCATGCGATATAAATAACACATGTAATTAAATATAAATACAATATATAAATATGTTAGAAACTATTATTAAATACATAAACCACTTCACTTATAAATAAATACTTGCTCAGGCATTGCTCTAAGGCAGGTTTGCGGCAACATTGTTCATTGAGAACTATAACTCAATCTAAATGCATTTATCCTGACCATTCTATAAAGTCACTCTTTGCATAGTCAAAAGATTTTATGAAAATGTAGCTTCAACTTGTAATAGGTCTCCCAGTGTGCTTCGCCAGCCTCATATTGTTTAAGGGGAGCCTCTTAGCCTAGTAAAACACGAGGTTGGCCTCTCTTACCAGTGAGCCCTATGGCTTGAGGTAACTACTGTTCTCTTCAAAGAACCTGACAGTACTTGTTACCAGGCTTGTTCAGCAGATTGCACAACAAAACAGTTAAATCACTGAGACACTGGGTCAGCCTATGCCTACCTCATATTGATCTATCCACAACCTTGGTCAGAGATTGTAAGCCTTCCAGCTAACCCCTTTGTTGGTGCACTGGGTGGGGACAAGTGGTGTCAAAGGCAGGGGCACATCCAAGGATGCCATTTATCAAGCCGCAAAGTGCTCAGGATGGTCCAACCCAGTCCTCTCCGATGCCTATCAGAAGAAAAACTAGGGTTAGAGCTAGTCTTGAAATCCTAACTCTGAAAATACATGCAAATGTAGACATGAAAATACATTGCAAAATACATTATTTTCTATTTTTTATATAGACTGCCACCCCAAAAAAGTAAAACACTCTCTATTTGGCTATATCTGTTTTCACATGAGTTTTCCACATGTCCTTGAATTGTACAGACTCCTAGGTTGTGTTTCACACTGAGACTGCCATTCTCTTTCTAAAGGGTTAGAAAGCATCTACAGGTAAAGTGGAGGAGCTTGCTTAGTGGCTGTGACAAATGCAGCGATATGTGTCTGTTTTGTGTCTATGAGACATGCTGACACAATGCCAACAGAGTGTGGGAATTTTATCATGGCGAGAGCCACTTGTCCCTTTAGACCTTCAAGCATTTTCTCTCCCACGCACACATGCGCCCCCCCCACACACACACACTCACACACACACACACATTCTACTCTTGCCTCACTGTGCCTTCACTGGAACAAGGCTCTTCCACAATGTCATTACAAGTTATTATTCTCTTTGTGGCCGGTAAGCCCCAAGACCCAATTTTTCTTTATTGGCAGGTCCTAATGTTCACATTCAAGGGAAGAAAGCATGAGCTTCAGGTCCAAGCCGAGGTCTTAAATACAGTTTTACGAGCAATGCAGTGCTCGGGGTATTTTAATTCTCACTTAGCTCCTTAATGCACTGCTCAATTGTTCAGTCTCTGGAGTAGAGGCTGGTGAATGAATGAAATCCCCCCAAATCTCCCATTACTCCTGTGAGCAGATTAGTTTTATATAAGCGTGCCAATTATTTAGATTGGAAAAAAATCCATTTTAGGTGTTCAGAATATTGAAATATTACCTTAGTTAATGAGCTAACATAGTTTGCTAAGATCCTTAATTTATAATTTACCAAGATGCTATGAAACTATGCTTAAAATAGCATGGCCAAAGACAACATACAGTCAGGATGTGATCCTTGTATTCAAATTAACTTTAGTAAAGTAATTGTTTAGAATCAGAGTACTGAAACAGGTTCACTATTAACCAAAAGGCCACAATTCATCACAGAACACCAGTATTGGGCTAGAATGGAGACGACTTCAAATCTGAATCCTTCCCCATATAAATGAAATAATTGAGGTCCAGGGAGGTTAATGAACTTGCCTAAAGTCGCCTAGCTAATGAGGTGAAGTAAGAAACGTAGAGCCAGGCTGATAGATTTGAGCAAATGGAAGCACTTGCCACCCAGTTCGGGGAGTGTCTGTGTAAAGGATCAACTAGGAAAGAACTATTTAATCACAGCAGAATCATTCTGACTAGTAGTAGAATAGCTTTTTTCAGGATGCATATTTTAGTAATAAAGTTTTAAAACACAGCAACTGCCTTTCAAGCATGAGAGCCTGAAAGCAAATTTCAAATGGTTTCCATAACTTGGAAATCAAGCTATGTTTATTTGCGGGTTTTAGAGATGTCTGAATCTGACATAAACAGCAGATTTATCACAGAAGTACTGGGACTTTAAAAATCCGTATGTTGCATTGTAAGATAACATGAAAGTGTATATTTTATTTCTATACCTCAGTGACATGAGATGCTTGAGACAGCTTTGAAACCAGCATTCAGTCACCTTAGGATGAATCAAAGCAAAATTCTGAAGGAAAATGAATGAGAAACATAAAGCGATTCTGTTCCTAGAGATGATTGAGCACACAGAGAGTTTTACGATACACACTCTGTGATGGAAGGTGACTTAACAAGTGGCAATTTAGCCACAATTTCCTATTTCCACTTCAGTGGAAATGTTAATCGCACATACCAAAGGGAAGGATGGAAACACAGTCTGTAATAACAGAGACATTGAAAATTTAAGTATTAAAGGAGAAATATAGATATTTTGATATCATATTCTTCAAATTTTTTTTTCAAAAATTTAACCTATATATGTCAACTCAGAGAATGCCTCAAACCTCTTACCTTACCAATTTAAATAGAGGCAGAGATCATTAACAAAGGCAGCGCCTTATTCCAACTAGCACCTTAGATTAATTTAATAGAGAGTTGATGATTATTTAAACAGTTTAACAGCTATGTTGATCTTAAAAATTTCTCAAAAACTAACTTTTGGCAGAAGGCCACAATGTCCATGTGGTAGTTTAACAGCAAAATTTGAATATTTTCTAAATGTCCAAGAATCATTAGTAAGCCCTTTATCGTTGATAATGATAGATTTAGGAATGAGTATTGCTGACATAATAAAAAGAAATAAAGGATATAGGAAGTAGGCTAGGGAAAAGAATAGTAACCTCGCTATTCCAAGTTTGTGGAAAAGACTCACTCTACTGCAGTCATGTGTTATATTTGGAAAAAGATTTTTCCATGAGAAAATCAGATTTTCTGATTTTTTTTTTTTTTTTTTTTACCATTTACCAATGGTATGATATTCTCTTCAGTCTTAAGTCTGTGGCAGATACATGCAGTGATGAGATAGTCAATGCTCCAGCACCCAGGAAGCCTGGCTTGGCAAAACAAGAGCTTCAGAAAAGGGGCTTAGAAACAGATGTAAACCACTCCAGGCCTTAGGGTTGTCACCTGAAAGGCAATGGTTCCATGCTATTTTGCAAGATTAGCAACATTCCCTGGTTCACCTTCCCTTACCCAATTCCATAGTAAAATGAAAAAGCAAACAAACAAATAAACCTCAGAAACAAAAACAAAAAAGAAACCCTTTTCCTTCATGGTTTCAGACACTTTGCTATTTGTATTTTTTAAGATTTTATTTATTTATTCATGAGAGACACACAGAGAGAAGCAGAGACATAGGCAGAGGGAAAAGCAGGCTCCACGCAGGGAGCCTGATGTGGGACTCAATCCTGGGAATCCGGGATCAGGCCCTGAGCCAAAGGCAGACACTCAACCGATGAGCCACCCAGGCGTCCCTATTTTTGCTTTATATCATATATTAAAGTTATAATTTACCTCTATATTTTCAATGTCTGTGTCTCCCTTGAGAATATAACATTCAATGAAGAGGGCACATTTTTGTCTTATTACTTTATCCTTTATGTTTTGGTAGCATAGTGACTGGGACAATAAACATAGGGAGAATTTTAAAAATAATCAATGAATGAATATTGGGCATTCTCATCCTTGTGTTTGTAGGATACCTATGAGTTTTCAACTGTCTGTATTTCTAGAATATAGACAGCTACTCTTACTTTGGCCCAGTTCCATCTCCTAGGAGACTATTTTAATTTCCAGTCCCTCTAGTTTTATACTAAATTGGCTTCCTCAGTAAGCAACATTATCTGCATTGATAAAGAGCTGTACCACTTTCCAGAAATCATAAGGTCACACTCCTGACTAATTCTTTAATTAGATCTTTCTTATATATTGACACATGCCTGAAATTGAACTAGAGCTTCACAACACTCCTCAGAACTTGGCTGTTGCAGTTGTGGGTAGCTCAGGAGGGCCGGGAGAGCAGGTGCAGACAGAGAGCACTGTCGTTTCTCTCTTCCAGCACTTTCCCTATTAAAACTTAATTTTTCCCTATTTCTTATATGTCCATATCTCCAATATTGTAGCTACCATTGTGTATAGCAACATTGCAGTGTGTATTTACCCTCTCAAGATTGACAATTAATCCTAAAAATACAGCTGTGTGGGGGCCAGAACTCATGACTATGAGACAAGACACTGGGACACTTGGGTAGCTCAGTCAGTTAAGCATCTGTCTTCAGCTCAGGTCATGATCCCAGGGTCCTGGGATTGAGCCCCACATTGGGCTTCACTGCTTTGCAGGGAGTCTACTTCTCCCTCTACCACTTCCCCTTCCCATGTTCTCTCTCTCTCAAATAAATAAAATCTTAAAAGAGAGAGAGAGAGAGAGAGATGGGACACCTGGGTGGCTCAGAGTTGAGTGTCTGCCTTCGGGTTAGGGCGTGATCCTGGAGTTCTGGGATTGAGTCCCACATTGGGCTTCTGCATGGAGCCTGTTTCTCCCTCTGCCTGTGTCTCTGCCTCTCTCTCTCTCTCTCTCTCTCTGTGTGTGTGTGTCTCTCATGAATAAATAAATAAAATCTTTTTAAAAAATTAAAAAAGAGAGACTAGACATTTGATAGGGTCTTCATACATTTAATATCCTCAGCCTTATCTTTCATAGTACCAATTATCCATCATTCTATTCAATTAATGTGAGACTTCACATATACTTTGAGATTTGAACAATTTTCACACCTGTTCATTATTTTTATCTTATTTTAGTGTGTGTGCATACAGAATACTTACAGTGAATGGGTTTCTAATTTTTTTAAAGTGTCCATATCTATAGCTCAGAAACTATTTTTTCCCCAAATTTATAGTAAAGATCTTTGGAAAATGCCATCTTTGTTTTCTAGCTAACCAACTACTAAAAATTGATATGAAATACTAACTCTCAGAGGCCTCCAAGAATTTATAACAGAAAGGAGATAAAAATATCATTAATAGAGGCACGTGGAACATGAAGTAAAATACTGTCATAGAACCTGAGTGAAATAAAACTCAGATGGAACATCAAAGAAGACTTTTCAAGGAAGAGTGTATTGTCATAGATTCACAGGGAGTCATCGTGTGAGAGGAGGAAACTAAAGGCTTCAATATGCCGTGTGCCAAAGGATGGGCTTTATTTCTTTGCTTACTTTCTGTCATGGCCTTTGGGAGAAAAAGTTGAAAAAGTTAATAACACCGCAAGGAAATTCAGACCATGAGAAACAACCAGTTTCCATCCTGCTTCACAGCAAGGAATGCATTTAGACGTATCTGAGAACCATTCAGTGTTTCAACCTCAGGCAGAGTTTCTGGACAGCAAACAGAGAAGAGAGCTGGAAGTACAGCAGGGAGAGCTATTTTTTCCACTTGTTCGGACATGACAATGTTTATTTTTAAATGCCAACAGACACTACGTGACAATATTTCTGGCCCCTTAGGCAAGTGCATATTTCGCAGTCCCAGGTATCAGCCATGAAGGCTGGGTCTCTCTAATGAAGAAGAAACTTCTTGAAGAAGGTCAAAGAGTTTTTTAAAGCCCAGTTCCATTCTAAAATTACAAAAAATATGGAAAGTTAAAGAAAGCAAAGATAGTGATTTATGTGACTAAGTTATAGTCACTGTCAATTTCCAGTAAACTTAATTTTACAGGGCCTTGAACATAGTAAATTCTCAATATATAGTAAATAAATTATAGAAAATGTCAATACTGGGGGGTAGGGGCAGCACGTGGGTGTCTCAGTTGGTTTAGCATCTGCTTTAGGCTCAGGTCATGATCTCAGGGTCTTGGGATCGAGCCCTGAGTCGGGCTCCCTGCTTAGTGGGGACTCTGCTTCTCCCTCTCCCTCTATCTCTCCATACCGACCTCAGCTCATGCGCTCTCTCTCTCTCTCTTTCAGATAAATAAATAAGGTATTTTTTAAAAAGTCAATACTGGTTAGTATTTAAATGATACACAGAACATTTTATAGTCAAAAACCAGTTACTTCAATGACTCAAGGATATTCACTGATTCTGAGGCCTTTAAAACTCCTAAAATATGGCATAAGTAAAGATCATACCCCATTAAAAAAAAAAAAGATCATACCCCATTTACTAAGCATGAAAGGTTGGAGAATGTAAATATTTGAACTAAGTCATAGTATTTTACTTCAGACCGCAGCCAGAGAATGTCATAGTTAAAAGTGTAAAGTAAATGAAATTTGCCTTTCTTTGTGATACAGTTCTTTCACAACAATTTCCTAGACAAATGCCTTGTCCTGGATACCACAGAACTTACCTCCTACTCATTTCTTTTCTTTTTAACCTGAAATTCTCATTTACATGGATTCTAAATCTGTACTTCACTCTCCTCATGCCTTTAAAATATATTCATCCTTGGAGTGCATGGGTGGCAAAGTCAGTTAAGCATCCAGCTCTCGGTTTCAGCTCAGGTCATGGCCTCATGTCCTGAGATGGAGCCCTGTGTCAGGCTCCATGCTCAGCATGGAGTCTGCTTGAGATTCTCCTTCTCCCTCTGCCCCTCCTGCTTGTGCTCTCTCGCTCTTGTTCTCTATAAATAAATAAATAAATCTTTAAAAAACAATACATTTTTTAAATAAAATATATTCATCCTTTATTTCGTCTAATCTAAGGCTGCAAAGAGGTCATATGCTAAATGAGTCCCTCACACACAGCAGAGAGAGTAGCTCCTTCATGCAATATGATCTTGACCTTTGATAAATCCTTAATTTTTAACCCAGGTATAAGAAAAAGTTTACTGAGTTGTTTACTCAATTTTCACCTCTAGTTTGGCATGCCTGAAAGGACAGTTTGGGGGAAACCATGAAAGGTAGCAGTAAGGAATCTGAAAACTTTATTTTAGCAACTGTGGAGGGGGATTTGTTAGCCAGTTTATGTGGTTTTGCCCTGCTACTGACCAAGGATATACTAGAAAAGTCCTAGGCTCTCAAGTCTCAGGCTGCTGCTGAATACCTAAGGATCTAGAAGGTGGCATTGAGATCCTATCCGTAAGGTAAGCATAGTCAAAGTCACAAAATCATGTGTGAATCATCGTGACTGTTTTCACGTGACCACATATTCTCTGACACTCTGCATTACAGCAAGAGTGGCCATCCTTTTCTCTTGAAGGTAGGCTGCCTGAGACTCTTTTGACAGAGAGACTAACCCAAATAACACTAGGGGACCCTTGGCCCAGCCATTAAGAGACCTGACAGCTTCTGTTTTGTTCTTTGGAAGCTTAAAGCCACTGTGTAAAATGTCTGACTACCGTGGTGGAGACGTCTTCACAGAAAGAGAGAAGAGCTCATTTGAACCCAGTCCCTCCAAGATACCAGGCCTTTAAATGAAACTGCCAGGGACCTTCCAAACCAGTTCATCTGACAGCTGAATAGACCAAGTTTATTCTTCTTTGCCATGTGGAGCAGAGGTATCACCCAGTCAAGCCCTTCCCAAATGTCTGACCTACAAAAAATAGGAGATGTCATCACAGGGGTGTTATTGTAAGACAATAAATTTTGGGGTTGTTTATTATGCAGCAGCCAATAGCCAGACGGGCAGAGTGTGCTGTGTCATTTTCAGCAGCTTGGCTAACCTGTTCTTGTACCCAACTGGGAGAACTCTAAACTGCTTTTTCAAAGAAATTCACTAAATCTGCACAAAGCTGGAGACCTATCTTGACATCAGACTTTGAAGACCTTTCTAAATGACAAGTTTTTATTCATGCCCTGTGAACAAACTGTTGCATTAATAGGTAAGAGTATTATGTGCTTTGGTCTTGCAATTGCCTTCTAAACAGAAAGAGTGGTTGTAGGGGATTCAGTTAAATAATGTTAATAAACTGTTTGTGAAGTCTAAAAGAAGCAAAAATAAGATACTATGACTGTCAAGGTTTTATGAATACTTCTCTCTCTGAAACATTTTGGACTAGAAAACATTTAGTCTGGAACCAGGGGAACTAAAGTATAATGATACTGTTATAAGAAAAGCACTGTTAAAGCCAACAAACAGGCACACATGGGTGGCTCAAGTTGAGCATCTGCCTTTGGCTCAGGTTGTGATTTCCAGGTCCTGCAATCGAGTCCCAGATCAGGCTCCCCGCAGGGAACCTGCTTGTCTCTGCCTCTCTCTGTGTGTCTCTCATGAATTAAAAAAAAGGGGGGGGGGTGGGAGAAACTTTTCAAATAGATTTGAAAGTGATGGTTTCTTTAGAAAATGTTTAAGATAATTCACAAACCATAAAATTCATGCTCTTAAGGTACAGATCTCAGCAGTTTTTAGTATATTTCCAAAGTCATGCAGTCATCACCACTAATTCCAAAACACTTTTTTTGTTACCCAAAAACAAACCTTGAACCCAGAAGGTATCATTTAGGAATAAAAAAAAATGTTGATGGTAATAATCAGAATTTAGGACAAATACATAGGTTTAAATATACAGGAAAAAAAAATCAATGGAGTTACAAGTAGGGAAAAGGACAGAATGTGTGTACAGAAAAAATATAGGCCAGCCACAAGGGTTGGCTCTCGGCTTACATCTGGGAACTTGACTGATAAACAGGCACCCACACTGATATGAAATGTTCTGTGAATGATAAGAGTGCCTCAGTGTGTAAACTGTACAAATTATATGATTCACAATGGGACTTCACTTCGCTGCTGGTAGTCTGGAATTTTGGTTTGTGATAGGCCAAAGTGGCTGCATGACCCAGTAAAAAACTTGGCATTTGATCTCTAATGAGCTTCTCTGGCAGAAGACACTAGACTTGTTGTCACAACTTGTTGCTGGGGGAACTAAGCCCAACTTGTGAAATGCCATTATGACAAGACTCTTGGAAGCTTGTGCCCAGTTTGCAATGGACTTTGACCTATGTGCCTTTTCTTTGAACTGATTTTGATTTGTATCTTTCACTACCATACATTTTAGACAAGAGTTTGACTAGATACTATGAGTCCTCCTAATGAATCATGAAACCTGGCGGTGGTCTTAAGAACCATCCAACAAAACATGTCATAGAGGGTCAGTCTTTAATTACTTCCAAAAGCATTTTACAATTCTGCTCTAAGATCTTTCCCTTAGCTTCTTGACAACCACATCAAGTTATAAAAATGAACAGCTAAAACCGTGCCCCAACTTCCAAGCTGTCTGTAACTTTGTTGTTAGGGAGACAAAATGAAAGTGTACAGCAGACTTAGAAAAGAAGTTTTGTCAAGCAGCCTTGGAAAAGTAAAGAAATGTAATTCTTTTTTTTTTTTTTTTTTTTTTATGATAGTCACAGAGAGAGAGAGAGGCACAGACACAGGCAGAGGGAGAAGCAGGCTCCACGCACCGGGAGCCCTACGTGGGATTCGATCCCGGGTCTCCAGGATCACGCCCTGGGCCAAAGGCGGGCGCCAAACCGCTGGGCCACCCAGGGATCCCAAGAAATGTAATTCTTATATGCTACAGAGAAGCAGACTATATATACAGAGATATAGTTACAGTATAGATATGCTATATATAGTATGTAGTATATATACTGGATGGAAATAGATTGTAGAGTTCTAAGTTTGTCTAATCAGGGACATGAAATCAACATGGGAAGAACAAATATTATAAATACATATTGAGCAAAAAGTCGTTTCAAAAATTCCTGGAATTATGAAGAGTTTTTTTTTCCCCCATACCTACACCCAGTTAAGTTAATGGATCTTATGAAAATCTTTCCTTAAATATTCCATCATGGGAATTGAAAATAAGTAGATTGAATGTCACTAGATTTATTTATAAAAGAATATATTTTGTGACAACACATTATTTATTTGTAAAGAATCATCAGGAGAGAGCTTACGGAAAAGTTATAATAGAAATCGCCTTTACTTGAAGTTGAACTGAAAATAGTTTTCTTATTGAAGATAGAAGGCCATAAAAATTGAAGAAGAATCCTGAATAAGAGATGTGTTCCTTTATACCTTTTAGTGGAAAGAAGCTGAACTGCAACAAAAGACACACACACACACACACACACACACAAAGAAAAAAACTCTCTTAAAATAAAACTATGAATATAAGGAATTACAGTGAGAGACCAGGCTTTTATCAGTGATAGATAACATAAATATTATAAATAGTGAAGTGGTCATCTGTAATTAGCGACAATTTTAAGTATTCTTAAAAGGTACATGATTCATAAGCGCTGCTATGAAGAAGCTATTGTGAGCTTAGTATAGCTTAAATCTCTTCAAGAAAAACAAAATAACATAAAGCCCACTTGTCATTTCAAATTGTGATTATGAGTTCAATAAATACCGGCTGTGTCTGTTTGCAAATGATGTGTCAATAAAGGGCTAATAACCAGAATATATAAAGAATTATATAACTCAACACCAAAAAAAAAAAACAAATATTCTGATTAAAAACTGGGAAGAGAACTGGAAAACAGATATTTTTCCAAAGAGGACATATGGATGACCAACAGCTGCCTGAAAAGATGCTCAATCTCACTAATCATTAGGGAGATGAAAATCCAAACCACAATGAGATTACTACCTCACACCTCTTAGAATGGTTAAAATCAAGAAGACAAGAAACAAGTGCTGGAGAGGATAAGCAAAAAAGAAAAGAAAAGAAAGAAAAGAAAAGAAAAGAAAAGAAAGAAAAGAAAAGAAAAGAAAAGAAAGAAAAGAAAAGAAAAGAAAAGAAAAGAAAAGAAAAGAAAAGAAAAGAAAAGAAAAGAAAAGAACTCTTATGTACTTTTGGTGGGAATGTAAATTGGTGTAGCCATTGTGGAAAACAATATGGAAGTTCCTCAAAAAATTAAAAATAGACATACCATATGATCCGATAATTTCATTACTGGTTATTTGCTCAAAGAAAACAAAAGCACTAGTTTGAAAAGATATATGCACCCCTATATTTTTTACAGCCCTATTTATAATAGCCAAGATATAGGAATAACTTAAGTGTCCATGGATAGATGAATGGATAAGGAAGATGTGGAGTGTATATGTGTATGTGTATACAAATATATTATTTTAAATTATATTGCATTATATCATATATTATAATATCAAGCAACCATAAAGAAGGATTAGATTTTTCCATTTGCAACAACTTGGATGGACCTAGAAAATATGATGCTAAGTGAAATAAGTCAGACTGAGAAAGATAAATACCGTATGATTTCACTTACATGGGGGATCCAAAAAACAAAACAAATGAATAAACAAAAAGTAGAATCCGACCCATAAATACGGAGAACAAACTGATGGCTAACAGGGAAAGAAGGTGGGGAGATGTACAAAATGAGTGAACAGGAGTGGAAGATACAGCCTTCAGTTATGGAATGAATAAGTCACAATGAGCTCAATCAAGTTCTTAATACCATCACTTGAAACTCACATTTATCACTTACCTTCACCTTTTATTATCAAAACAAATCTCATGTCCTCGTGTATATACTAAGGAGCACGAAAACTGACATTCCTCCATGCATCTAGAAGAGAAAGAATCAGAATGTTTTGAAAAGTCCAAATGATTATTCCAACTCATTTTGACAGCCACTTAAAGATGTTTCCACTTCGGCCTACTTAAGGAACTATATAGGTGGTAGCTGCCATCCAAAGAATACAAAAAGGCACAAAGAACTCACTATGGTTGACTCGGAGTACACCAATGATCTTATTTTGATTAAAAAAAAAACAAACTAAATATTAAATCGTTAATTTACTAAAAAACCTACTAATCTGTGACCCAGATGTTATAATGATAATGATTCACTGGTAAAAAAGGCACAATAGCTTGCTCTTAGGTTTTTAACAGAAGCCTATGACTTTTCATGTTAACTCTAAATACATTACTGACTTCGAAAGTATGTACATGTACTACCTTCATAAAAATGTTTTTATTTATTTTTATTTTCTTAAATGTTTTTTTTAATTTTTATTTATTTATGATAGTCACACACACAGAGAGAGAGAGAGGCAGAGACACAGGCAGAGGGAGAAGCAGGCTCCATGCACCGGGAGCCCGATGTGGGATTCGATCCCGGGTCTCCAGGATCGCGCCCTGGGCCAAAGGCAGGCGCCAAACCGCTGCGCCACCCACGGATCCCCCATAAAAATGTTTTTAAATGTATGTTATTAGCTAGTGGTAAATAAGAACATACAGGGAAGGAACATAAGAATGCTATAAATGTTACTATAAGATTATATACCAGGTTGTGAAGGAATAAAATAATCACAGAAAATATTGAACCTTGAGATGTGCCCCATTAATTATTGCCAGTGCATCTTGTATAGATTTCCTCTTGTGAACAGAAATGACTAGATATCTTAGATTCAATCAATGATCCAAACAGTATTTGTGAAATGTTAGCCAACCACTGAATGCCTTGGAATATCTTGAGTCTAGGACATGTGTCTGAATGGTTTATGAGGATGTGGATTGAGAAGATTATGTGCCTAGTAAATTTGAATGAGGAGTTTTTAGGCTTTTTTTCCCAATCTCCACTCCTGAACAAAATTCCACAGGTTAAATCCAGAGGCTTTACCTCTTTTTTTTAAATTTTTATTTATTTTATGATAGTCACAGAGAGAGAGAGAGAGAGAGAGAGAGAGAGAGAGAGAGAGAGAGGCAGAGACATACACAGAGGGAGAAGCAGGCTCCATGCACTGGGAGCCCGATGTGGGATTCGATCCAGGGTCGTCTCCAGGATCACGCCCTGGGCCAAAGGCAGGCACCAAACCACTCGCCACCCAGGGATCCCAAGGCTTTACCTCTTAAATAACCTAGGACCGCCTACAATCTCCAGGTCAAACATCAGCACTAACACCACATAGACCTTCATTATGCTGACTTGACGGGTGTTTTCTGCTCATCTCAGAAAGCACTCAGACATTGCTCTTTAAGATATTCCTAAATAAAGTTTTAAGGTCACCCTATAACATCTAGGCTTTTAAGATGAGTCCAAGAAAATTTTCTTCGACCATTTCTGTACTTATAGGACATCAGACCTAATAAGATACATTCATGGGAAGTCTCTCACACCACCAAAGGTAAGAGAGAAAATACAGGGACTTATCTATTCTTTAAACTTCATTTTGAGGCCTTCGTTTTATCCAATGCTTAATTTGATAAACCTTACATAGGTGGTAGGGGAAGGTGCTAGATATCACAAGTCCTAAGGAAGTTTAACTTTTCTCCATCTTTGTTTACATCATGAAAGCAGTGCTCTAGAAGCATAAAGAAGAGGCCTGATGTAATTGTGTGTTTGTGGCAAAGGGAATGATAAAATGTCTAACTTAGGCACTAAAGAAATGCAGCAACAGAAATACTCACCACTTCTGATTTTTTTTCTTCACCTAATGGGTATTCAATTACCATGACCCATGTGGCTTCTCTCTGCCCTTTATAAACTCTTCCCCAAAAAACTATGAGGAAAAAAAAAAAATAAACTACTTGCTGAGTTGACAGACGCTTGAAGCCATTGAAATATGCATTATATTGATTATGTTACTTGCTGTCCTCAGCTGGTGAAAGTTGGAATTTGCTAGAGACTTTGTTGTTGTTGTTTTTAATATTTTTTTGTATTTATTCATGAGAGACACACAGAGAGAGGCAGAGACATAGGCAGAGGGAGAAGCAGGCTTCCTGTGGGGAGCCTGATGCAGGACTAGATCCCAATACCCTGGGATCATGACCTGAGCCAAAGGCAGGTGCTCAACAACTGAGCCACCCAGGTGCCCCTTGCTAGACTTTGAAGCACATAGTGAGGACATGAGGAGACTCCTCAGTCTACTGAATAAGATGAGAGTATAGGGAAGAATGTTGGCTAACTTTGCAGTGGTCTCATCCTGCTTGTGCTCTAAACAGTAGAACTTTCTTTTGGGAAAGACTTCCTTCATTTTTTATGGTCCTAGTGGGGATGTCATAGTATTCGTTTCCCCAGGCTGCAGCAACCGTCACCTAACACAGACCCTGAAAATTCTCATGCCTCAGGCTGCGAGTAACCCAAAAATGGCCCTCTACAGTTGGTAATCTGCTTTTCAGGAGTAAGATATTTTTTCCCTCAGAGAGAACTTACTGGAATGGTATGAGCCTAGAACTGCCAATTGTCAATGTCTCTGCCATGTACATAGAAACTACACAAGATTAATCTGAGTGGAGATAGAAAAGAAGATTTTTGGTGCATTGAGACCCTTGTTCCAATCCTTGGAGCTCGTTTACCAATTCTGCACTATTCTCACATCCTCCCCAGTTTCGTGAATCAGAATTTTTTTTTTTTGCATAAATTTGTTGCATTGGGTCCTCACCAGTGACAAAACTTCAGTCTTTTGTGACTAAACAGAGGTAGAGGTGTCTACAAAAGATCATGCCATATACTCCATAGAGTTTTATAATTTAATGAAGTCATGATGACTGACCACATCAAAGGAGTAACTCCCATGATTCTTTTTTTTTTTTTTTGAGATTTTATTTGTTTGAGAGAGAGAGCAAGAGAGAGAGAACAGGAGCAGGGGAGAGGGGCAGACAGAGAAGCAGACTCTGCTGAGTGGGGAGCCCAATGCAGGACTGGATCCCAGGACCCTGAGATTATGACCTGAGCTGAAGGCAGACACTTAACAGACTGAGCCACCCAGGCACCGCGCCCCCAACCCACTGGCTACTCTTTATATGGCCATGAAAAATAGCACTGGCAAATGATAAAGTAATGCATCAGAAAACACATACCTTCACAAAGGCCAGGAAGTGGGGGTGGGGGGGGAGGAGACGAGAGTGAGCATCATTGTACAGGGTATAAAAGAAATCATGAAAGATGATTGTAATAACTTAAGATTTAGATACATCATCCAAAATTTAGAAGTAACACTAGACAGTGTTTGAGTTATAAATTTGTCATACTTTAAGCTATTGTTTTTTCTCCATACAAGATCTATTATCAAATAATTAGTTTTTCTTAAAAAGAATTTTTTTTTTCCTGAAACATCAAGGCCAGTATTTTGGCAAGAAGCTTGTTTTTTTTGTTTTTTTTTTTTTTTTTTTTTTTTTTTTTAATTACTTTTTTTGCTGGAGCCAGAGCCAACTGATCTTGCCTTTGTGCCATAAATTCTTCTAGCCTTAGGGATACATAATGAGCACATCTCTACTAAAATGAAACTGAGTTTTCACATTTTAAAGTGAATATTCCTAATATATAGAGATAACCTCAGTGCTGACATTTTCCCAAGAGAGCTTAATAATGCAGATAATTTAAATATTAAACTATTGTAATTTGAGTATATTAACAATTGCAGGGCTGATCTGGTGTTCTTTAAAAGAATTGAACCTAGGGCAGCTCCGGTAGCTCAGCAGTTTAGCGCCTGCCTTTGGCCCAGGGCATGATCCTGGAGTCCCGGGATCGAGTCCCACGTCGGGCTTCCTGCATGGAGGCTGCTTCTCCCTCTGCCTGTGTCTCTGCCTCTCTCTCTCTCTCTGTGTCTCATGAATAAATAAATAAAATCTAAAAAAATTTTTTTTAAATAAATAAAAGAATTGAACTTCAAAATGTCTGAGTTCCAATTATTTTCATCTGAAACAACAGAATAATAAAAGTATTTTTTAAACCACCTAGAGTTCACCATCTGCCCAAAACCTTTGAACCATCTCTCTATATTGTGGCAGTTCCTAGATTATACATCCTTCCTTTTTCAACAGAGAGGAAAAAAAAAACAAAAAAAAACAAAACAAAACAAATACTACATTTCCCATATTCCCTTGCCACCAGGGTACAGTTATGTGGATGAAGTTTTACCAATGTCACCTGATTTTCTGAAATGATGATGTGAGAGGGACAAATATGAGGTGATATCTATGTGAAAGAACCGTCTCCTGCAAGCAGGGTGGCAAAGGTATCTGCCTTTTCTGGAGTAGCTCCATGTGCTCACAGAAGGTTCAGCCCTGAGCCCCCTCAGGACCGTTAATTAAGTCATGAGGTCTGGGAACTCTGTTACTGAGGACTTTGTCCTAGAATCCAAGCCTGGATTCCCCAGAACCACGGGGTGTGTAAGATATCAAATACCATGACAGAAGCCACTTTCTGCTTAAATTTGCAAGAGTGAATTCAATTGTTTCAATTAAGGAGTAATAACTGTAGGTGTAAAGCTTAAAAAAAAGGAAAGGATACAGATGAAAATGCTCAGTAAACCTTTACCTACTTCATAAATAAAAGATGGTATCATCCTATGCTGGTTATTACATGCCCACAAATAATTCTCATCTGTGACTCTACCACACTTTTGGTTTGTGTATTTCTTAAAAACAATGAAGCAAAATATGTATACATTTTATAAACAACAACAACAACAACAATTATGCTAGGTTTTTAAACCTATTTCACCCTACCATTTCCTTCTTTATACTGGATACTACTGGACATAGGAACAGAACAAGTTTGTCCCAAAGATTTTAAGGATCGTGTCTGAAATTGTTCAAAAAAATGAGGAACAAGGAATGCCATAAGTGAACAACGCTTTCAACTAACTATGAAAGTGAGGAGGGCAAGAATGACTCTGACAAGCTCATGTTCTTAAACTCAGCACCACTCTATGCTCCGTCCCAAGAGGATGCCTAAATAGCTCTCTAAACAATGGAGATATCTGGTAATAGGGCTCATTGATACAGAAACATTACACACACGGAAACGAGAACATTCAACTCCCAGAGGAATCAGCTAGGGAGCAAAATTGTCACTCCTTATAAAAAGAAAATACACACATGCATATCCAAGAGCAGTGACAGCAGTAGTGGCAAGGGTAGGATTATAAGTAACAGATCAGGTAATGCAATACAAACAGCATCACTGAATTTTTAAAAACTTATTTTCAATAGAGTATCTTAGACATGCTTTAAGAAAAAGATATTGTTGGAGACTAGATGAGTTTTAAAGTGAAAAATATTTCCAGAAATGTTCTCTGTTCACATGTAAAAGAACATTAACTTACCTTTCAATTTTCAAACTCATTAAACAAAAGATTTTGCACCAATTGTCCTGCCGGGCTCCCTTCCCCCTCTGCCCCTTTGCTTACATCATACTGTAAACACCTTCTCTAGGGCAAAGCCATTCTCTGCTTTTCTTTGCCTCTTTCTAGCTCTGGTTTCTGCTTTCAGAGCATGGACTACCACATGCTCTCCATTTGCAATGAGAAAGCTCATTGAGATCACATTGGATCTACTGAAGTTAAAGTGCCATCTTGTGCCAAAAGAAAGCATCTCAATATAGACTTTATTTAGCCTTAGCAAGATACATGATCATTTTCATATAATAGAGATATATCAAATTTATACAATACTTCCAATATTAAACTGCTCGAATATGAACATTTTAATAAAAATAGATATCTGGCTTTATTTCATTTTGTGAGCAGCATCATGTTCAGCCTCATTTGGGTGGTTGAAATCATGCATTCTGTCTGCTGCATGCTGCTGCACTCCGCCTGTGGTTGTTGCAGTACTATCAGCTTAAAATGGATGCTATAGACCTCATTCTTTCACACAACAATAAAGATTAAGACTTAAGTAATAGTTCTTTAGTTCTTTCACGACCAAGGGCAAGCCCCGGCCTCTCTAATAAACTTGTACTGCCTGTACCAATCATGCCACTTGGAACTGATCCATTCTATTGCAAGAATTTAAATGGCAGCAATGCTCAAAACATACCCAGGAGGAAAGGCCAGTGCCAGTGCACAGTCAGCGATGGCAAGGAATTCCGTACAGCAAATGAAATGGTTTCCTGCATCTGGCCTGACAGCTTTCAAAAGCTGCCTCATGGGACTGTCAAGAGGTTTTATCATACTTGTCATGCTAACACTGCTATGATCCTAACGGCACACAGGATCGCCATTGACTTGGTATTATAATTCTTCACATTAATAATGTATAGGTGGGAAAACTTTAAAAAAAAAGGATCTAGACTATATTTCTAAAGTGTAGTCACTAATATAAACCACGAAACAAAGAACAGTCAACTATCTGGAATGGAAAAACATCTCTCAATAAACCCTCCAAAAATATATTTCTCATACGACCTCAATCACGATGAAAGAGAAGCAGTTACAAAAATAGAGACACTATTCTAAAGGGAATGTGAAATCATGTAGAATTCCAGGAGAGCCCAATTTGGGGGTCAGTGGATCTGATGATTCATAGATAATTAAGATCAGTTAGTGTCCAAATATATTGCTAAAATATACCCAAAGGCTCAGTAAAATAATGATAAGATCATATAAAGGTTAGACGTGTATTAAATTATTCCACCCAAAAAATATACTGTCTTGGTCTTTTTTTCTATTTAAAATTTGTAATATTGAAACTCCTCAAAATATCACTTCTTTACTTTAAACACAGTCCTTGGAGGAGTCATCATATAGAGAAATATTCTTGAGGGTATTTTTGTCAACTTTGGTACATCAAGAAATAAACAATACCTGTTGAGTTTCTTTTTTAAAAAGATTTTTACTTATTTGAGAGAGAGTGAGCGAGAGAGAGAAAGAAAGAGAGAGAGAGAACACAGCGAGGGTGGGGCAGTAGTAGAGGAAGAACCAGACTCCGCACTGAGGCAGGGAGCCCGTTGCAGGTTCAATCCTAGACTCCGGGATCGTGACCTGAGCCAAAGGCAGCAAAAAGCAGCCACTTAACCTATTGAGCCACCCAGGCACCCTTGTTGAGTTTCTAAATAGCTTGGCCCTCTATCTAATTCTGCTCTTTTCACTGAAAGTTGTCAGAGGATATGGTAGGACTCAGGAGGATTATTCCTAGTATTAATCTCCTCTAAAATATGGTAATAAAATGGTATCAAATTTTAATATTTTGTTTAAAGGTTTAGCAGGTAGCGTTTTTATAATTAATTATTTTAATTGACCACAATTATATGTCCATCACTTGACTGACTGTTTAGAAAATTTATCTTATTCAATCCTCACAACAGCTCAGCTCGGTAAAGCAAATTTTCCAAGATCAAATAGCTAATGTAGGTTGTAGGTGGCATGTAGCTTCCTTTTTATCTATCTGTCTATCTATCTATCTATCTATCTATCTATCTATCTATCATCATCTAAGGATTTTATTTATTTATTCATGAGAAATACAGAGAGAGGCAGAGACATAGGCAGAGGCAGAAGTAGGCTTCCTCCAGTGTGGGACTTGATCCCCTTTCCCAGAACTCCGGGATCATGCCCTGAGCCAAAGGCAGAGGCTCAACCACTGAGCCACCCAGGCCTCCCGGCAGGTAGCTTTCTTTTTAATTTTTACATCTGTTAAAACCATACTTTCAACCCAGCTTTCAACAACCACAGCAATCAAACAGGAAAATATGCTCTTTGTTCTTCATGTAATGGTCAAAAACTATTACTTCAGTTTCAACATCGTTTTAATAAATGTATATTTAACTTATACGTGTAGTTTATGTATAGTTTAACTTACAGAATATAAATGCTCTTGATGTATTCTGTTGAGTTTCCTCCTAACAATTAAATGTATGGAATGTGCTGTATTAAGTTCTGCTAAATATCTCAGGATATCAACCCATGAATTAAGTTTAGTGACATCTACTGTCCCTGTCACGTCCACTGGGCCTCTGGGTATTACCATGTTTCATTACAAAATGGCTTTCCATTGTGTTTAGCTGTTTTCTCTCATCTAGTTGGATGTCTATAGTACATGCTGTGTCTAGAGTGGCAATGTCAGTGATATACAAGAACCCTGAGGCAATGCTGGTAACATTCTCACTTCATACAGACATGCTCCTTATCCCACTCCACTTTCCCCTCTCTTTCTACCATCCTTCTCTTTCACTCCTTTGAGTGGGTGAGGTTGTGAGAATGGATATTTTAGGAGCATTGCCCACAACTACAAGATACACAGACTACCAGGCTTGAAAGAAAACAACAAAAACCATTAATGGCTTAATCACTTTGCTGAAGCACAAGCACCATTGTGTGATCTTCCAGTAGACATGCCACATGGTACAGACTACAAATCACTCAACACTCTGAAGGTCACATTAACTTCAGGTCACTAATTGACAAGGGGCCCTTGAAATCCATAACGAGGTCTGGTGGCAGCTCAATGTTTTTTTTTTTTTTTTTTAGCTCAATGTTTTAATGAATGAAAATCATGTCCCTTTATGACCATCAACCACTCTCCTTTTTTCTTTTCCCTATTCGTTGGGTTCATCAGTTGCATTTTAGAGGGCATGCAAGTCTGTAGAACTGCTAAAGACTTTGACCAAATAATTAATCTTTTTTTTTTTTTTTGGTAGCCAGATTTTCCTTTTAGAAACTCCCCTTTTCCCTCTCTTTACATAAACACACACACACACACACACACACTCAGACACACATTTTCAAATATATTTCTGATGCAATTTGTACAAGGTGGGAGAGAAAACACATGCTTCAATTTAATGCATTTCTATTCAAAAGAACTGACAATACAACATACTGAATGCCTGACTATTCTCAGGTCATAAAGCAAAAAAATATAAAATGCAAGCCATTTCCAACATGCCCATGCTTATATGCTATTATTGATTAGTTTTGAATCCCTCTTTACTGTGACCCCAACTACTGCAAGCAAAAAAGTGTCTGCCCTTCTGAAGCTTCTAACGCAAAAATATGAAAAAAACATAACCATACACTTGAAAAATAAGAAAAAAGATGTGCCTGTCTCACGTCTCCTGTCTTGCCTCTGGATACGATTCTATCAAGGCGAGTGGCAGCTTTTCCTGACAATGTCACCCACATCTGCCCTCCTCCTCTTCTCATTCAAATTGGCAAAATGAAAATCTGAAGCTGTAAAGTGGATTTAAAGGAAAAAAATAAGCTGGAACAGAAAGACTTGTGTATTGTGCAGAAGTATGACATGTACTTTGAGTTTCCCTCAATCATCCCAAGTTCTTCTCTGCCCTAGAAGGATTGAAATGGTGTCACATGCCCAGAATGCAAACCAAGAAAGCATCCCTCATGTGTTCATTCATTCCTTGCTTCCGTAGCCAGTGTTTGAACATCAACTGGGTGCCAAGTGCTGGGCTAGATACTCAGTATGGTAAGACAAGAAGCAAAATCTCTGCCTCCACATTACTGAGAGTCCAGGACAAGAGACTCCAGGAGCCAAAAGACAGAGCAGGAGAAGAAGGCATGAAAGGAGGGGTTTCCTAGGAGTTATGTGAGCTGAGTCATAGGAACAAGTAAGCATTATCCCATTGGAAAGGGGGCTATTGATAGGCCAATAAAAGCAGAAGACACTTCATGCTGTAAAGCCCAGAGGTCAGAAATAGTGGAATATATATGTTGGTGTAAATAAGGAATTTGCCGTTGTTTCAGATTTCCAACATCAATCTTCTCAGGATCACATACTTTAGTGTGTTTTTTTCTTACTTGTTTCTTCATTGTATAACATATTACTCTTTATCTATGAGGGGCCTCACAATGAGTCTTAACTTACTTGATAGCAAGAAGTTTGGTACTGTCAGAATGAATTCACTTCACTCTTTTCGATAGCCTGAAGATCACAGGTCCCCTCTTCACTACCTACTCCATGAAGCTATGTTAAACAATGTCTGACGAAGAATGCAGGGTACATAGAGGCTTATAAAATTGTCATAACCTGATTTATATTGAGTTTAGTACTAAGAATAAATTCCCTTTATAATAGTTCCTTATATTAAGTCACTAGAAGTAAGGGAGAATTCCTACCTAATACCTATAAATATCTAGTCTTAGTAGATTTCCAGATAAATATTTAAAACCATTTCTAACATAGATGATCTGATGCATTTTTTTTCAGGGAAGAACTCTCAACCCAAAGATCTACTTCTTAGGTTATGGTGGTTTGGAGAAGAGGGTTTTATTTTTGTTTTTTGTGGGTTTTTTTTTCTTTTTTTTTTTTAAAGATTTTATTTATTCATGAGAGAGAGAGAGAGAGAGGCAGAGGGAGAAGCAGGCTCCCTGCAGGGAGCCTGACATGGGACTCAATCCAGGGTCTCCAGGAATACGAAGGTGGTGCTAAACCGCTGAGCCACCCGGGCATCCCTGAAGAAGAGTTTTAGAGCTAGGTCCAATAGCTATTAGAGAATATATACTTTGTAATTTTTCCTTTTGATATTATAAAACATGTCTTTGAATTTTTAATAAGGTGTCAGAACTGATAAAAATGATTGACAAATGCATGTGTTTTGCTTTGACCACATGTCAAATGACCTGTGAAGTCCAACCCTATTGTCATAATTTGGGGGTTTAAAATAATGTTTTTCTTAAAAAAGTAGATCTCATAATTTAAAGTCTGCTTTACTACAGTTATTTGACCTGAAATATGATGACTAACTTCTCCCTTCTTTTTTTTTTTTAAGATTTTATTTATTTATTCATGAGAGACACAGAGAGAGAAGAGGCAGAGACACAGGCAGAGGGAGAAGCAGGCTCCATGCAGGGAGTCCGATGTGGGACCCGATCCTAGGACCCGATCCTGGGACCCCAGGATCAGGCCCTGGGGCGAAGGCAGGCACTCAACCACTGAGCCACCCAGGGATCCCCCAAACTTCTCCCTTCTTATTGTATACTTAGTTTTCTTCCAAAGTTGTATAGGAAATACACTTTCAATTCATGTATTTTTTTCTCTGACAGTCTTATCATTCTTTCTGCTTCTTGCTCTGAAAGATATATCTATATCTATCTGTAAGTATATGTGTATATACATTACACACACACATATATATATATATAAATATATATATGTATAAATTCTTCTTGGTTTTTATGTTTTCTCCAAGACAGAATCAATTTGATGAAGTTTACTCTTAACAGTGAACATAAAAATGCATCCAGTGTCATAAAAATCACAAATAATTAAATTATTATCTGCCAAAATCTCCCTGCAAATGAAAAATGAGTGCATTGATTTTTCTTGCCACAATTTCAACCATTTTATGTTTTATGTCAAATGTGCAATAGATTTCCTAACCTAAATTATTTTAAAATCCCAATTTCAACATCAATCCCATGATATGCTGCCTGTACACTGAGTGAATAACATGATCAAAGTTACTAAAGAAAGTAGAAATAAAAATCAAATCTACCTAATTTTTTTCCAATACTGTTTAGCTTTATTTTTAATCAAGTATTTAAGGCACTTTGCTTTTGTAATACTTAATCGTTCTCATGTCTTCTTTACTAGATTATCCATCCATTGGAGCTTGACTTTATTTCACATACATTTCCATGTCTCCAACATTTAGCATATTTTCTATACACAGATGACATTCAAATTATTTTCTGTGAACTAGTTAAAATTATATAAGCAAAACAATATAGAAAGATATTATGAAGGGATCTTGCTAAAATCATTACTGCTATAAGAGGCTAGCTAGTCTTAGTCATAGGATTTAGAATATCTAAGAGGATTTAAATTTAAAATACATATTGTCTACTAACACATACATAAAATAGCTAATTTTGAGAATATGGAACAATTTGTGGCAATTTTTCTACCCTCAGATGCACTGCCTTTGTACTTTCTTTACCAATTCTTTTACTCTAACCTCTTTTGCATGTTAATTCAACCTCTTTGCAAAGGAAATCAAATCAAGTCTACTTTAGATATGTACACTGTTAAGTAATTAAAATGATTTGGAGTAATCAGAGTCTAGATGTTACGTTCATTTTATATCAAGTATTAAACATAATTATCCTAGACCTTTGCTAAGGTAACAGCAGTCATCTAGTTAGAATAAATATTTCTAAACAGTATCTCCTAAAGTAAAAAATATCAATAATTTGTAAAATAGTAATTACTTATGTAGTCCACTCTTTTATGGTTTTCCAACAAGTTAAATAAACTTCTTGAGCAAAATTCCAGTGTGAAAATTAATGATTGACTCAACTCCTGGTATCTCTAAGGTTTTATGCTATATAGTAAGTTTCAACTTTTTATAATATTACTTGTAGATGGTCTTGTAGATGTATATTTTGCAAGATATTATTCTAAGTGTGCCTACCTCATCATCTCCAAAGCACCCCGTAAAAGTCACCTGCAAATTATTGATGTAGAGGGAGATACATGACTATGAGACTTTCTACAGTGTCAGGGAGCAGCTGAGGTGATCTGGAGCAGGGTAGGTGCCTAGAACAATGGACTAGAGTGGAGTCTTCTGTGGTTTTAACTTCAGGCTACTGTGAACACTTGAATCACAGCAAGACATCTACCCACCTGCATCTCAAGAGCCACGTATGCCCAAAGTTTTGGCTGTGAAAAATCACAAGTAATCTCTAGGTAGAAGCTAAGGAAAGATAAATAATTTCTAAAAATGTTTTTCTAGAAAAGAGTGCCTGTGGGGACTTAGGAAAAGTGATTATTTTCAGAAAAGTTACTTTAGATAAACCATCATTTAAAAAAAAAGCATTACTATTATTACTTGAGAACATAGAACACAATGAAAAGTCAGAAACCGGAAGAAAAATAATGAGATTAAATGAAGATGTGAGCATAGCATTCCATTTCTGAATGAACTAGCTGTCTTCAAAAGCATGTTTAGGGTGCTAGGGTGACTCAGTGGGTTAAGCATCTGCCTTCAGCTCAAGGCCATGATCCCAGGGTGCTAGGATCCAGCTGCTGTTGGGCTCCCAGCTCAATGGGGTGTCCGCTTCTCCCTCACTCTCTCCATCTGCTCCTCCCCAACTCATGCTCTCTCTCTCTCTTAATTAAATAAATAAACAAATAAACAATCTTTTATAAAAAGATTGATGTAAGGTTTACATAAAAAATAAAAGGAAATATTCTTTAAAGCAGTAATTGCCAAATACCTGTGTACATTAAAATTAGCTGGAGCACTTTTTAAAGGCAAGCTCTTGAGTCTCTTTTCCCATGATTCTCATTTTGATTTGCTGATTAAGAAATTTTTGAGGAAGAATTTTATTTTTCCTCTTCAATTAACATCATTCCTTTCTAAAAGGTATTTTATGTAAAGTAATGTGGTAATGATTTTTGAGAATGACATCAAAGCTTTACTTTGAGGATAACTGGACAACTTTGGATTTAGAAACATTTTCCCCAGAAAATAAGTGAAATCATTTATTTTGAGAAGTACTATTTTAATGGAGATATAATGTAGAACAACATTAGGAAACCTCATGCCTTACATGAATTTAAAACTACTTATTGTCATTATTAGAATTATTATCTTGTAAAATATTCCTCAACAACAAAATAAGAGCTATAGAAACAGACACATAAATATCACCCATATACAGACATACACAGAAAGTCATACCAAACTGCAGAAACATAGCCTAATGTAAACTTAGATAAAATTAACAGTCATTTGTGGTCAAAAGGCATAAATACTTACTTTAATACACTCAGGCACTATTTTCTGCTGTTATAAATAATCAGAATTATGGGAATGACTTTTGCACAATGATTATATATCTAACGGAGATATGTCATTCATTTTAGAGTATAATATTAATAATAAAAGCATAGCTAATAGAAATAGTTCTCTAAGAAAGACAGAGTCATTTAGAAAATGCACATTTCAAAGGTTGTTTTGGTTTCATTTTCTCTAATCTACATTTTTCCTTGTGGAGGTCATGGTTGACCTTTAATACTCAAGAAAAATAGGACAAATAAACAAGAAAATTTAAAAATAAAACAAACAAACAAAAAAACTTTCTCACAGGCTGAAAGGGAAAAATTCCAGTGTACTTGAGTCACTCTTCCATGACTCACAGAGGAGAAACTCCTTTGTCATGTATGAAAAAAAAATGAATATTCCCTAATGATTTCTCCTATGTAAAACAGAATCATGTAAATTAACTATACCAATAAAACAAATTAAAGAAACCCCAAAGAATTAAACACAATAACTTGAAATATCTGTGTGAAAGTGTGTTTCTTGGCATTAAAATGCTCTGATTATGTAATGGTTTGATTTTAAGGGAAGCAACCGAGAAAGCAATAAAGAGAAACTCAACAGCATTCAGAAAGTAATTTCTTTCTTATTTATAGGCAATATTATAAAATAAGATATATCAAGATTGATGTTACTATTTACTGAATGAATAAAAGATAAACCAATAAAAAAGACCAATAATAGGAATCTCTAAAACAGTGTTTTAAAAATCATCATTCTTAGATATATCTTTTACTTAGTAAGCTTTAAATTACTATGTAAAATTAATTATCAAAGCTTTCCTGAAGTCAATTAGTTTTCTAAAACTTGTTTTCACAGTCAAATATTTAATAGTCTAGCCCTACAAAAAAAAAATTATGTGAGAATGTTTGCCTTTCAATATAGATTTTGGAAAAGGATTTATATTCAGTTATCGACCCAAACTCTCATAGTTTTTTACATCTCTTGACTGTATTTGAAATTTCAACATGATTTCTAATACCACTGATAGGTATTTATGGCAAAAATCATTCTAATCTTTACTTCCTAAGTGGTTCCTTGAATTTATTTTCAAATATTAATAGTTGTATCATCCCTTTTATGAGAATAATTGTCTCGGATTTGTTTCCTCCTATTTTCTTTTTGATTCTGCCAAATGACACCCTACACTATCTCTCTCCGAAGTGGAATGACAGACTGACAGGTGTTGTCAGCAAGAAGTCTGATGACTGAGTGACGTGTTCGTCTTCTAATAGATTCAATAAGGCATAAAGGAGAAGCAAAGCAGCAGTGCGTGCAGCATGGGAAAGCCTTTGGCAAACCCCCTTTGAAAGATGTGAGATCTCTGAATATTCTGATCAAGGCACAGATAGTTACAGTCTGCTCTGTTGTCTTCTTAAAATATTCAGCCAACATGCCTAGTGGCATGCTATTATCTAGAAAACAGTGATACATATCATAATGAGGCCCAAATATAACCGATTTTTATACTGCCAAAAGAAGCTGTGGTCTAGTGTTGTTAGAAAATGACATAAAAATTTCTTAAAGGTCTGTTATCTCTTATTTCCTCTGCAACGTTGCGACTGTGCTGTGAGCATCTTCTCAGCAGCACGGAACTCAAGCCCGCTGTGAGTCTTTACACCCTCAGCAAGACTTCCTCCCCTTTTCCTCCCACCTTCATTTAGTTCCCCTAAGAAAACACTGTGTGTTGTGTATTCATTTTCTGCAGCCCTTGGATCCTGAGAGTAGCTGAACGGAAACTGACCAATTCCGTAATAAACAACCTCTTCAATTAGTCACACTGTCACCTGTGATAATATAAATTCTTCTTTGTGATTCTAATCATCAGCTGTCATTCATATAATGCCAGGTGCTTGGCAAAGCACTCTGGAATTTTTCATCCATCTGTCCAGTCTTAGAAATGACCTTCCATTACTTTCCTTTGTACACATGTTATCTTTAAATAGGGCATTTGCATAATAAAAGAATTCCTCTGCCTACACTAGGAAGTTGCATGGTGGGAGAGGTGACTGTATGTACTATGGCCTTTGTAATCCATATGATATCAAAGGCTGTTGCCATTCAGCCTCAGGCCACCAACACTTTATTTAAGGGCAGCAAATGCTAATTGTTAACAAAAATACAGCTCTCTCTTTTATCAAACACAAATGTATTAGCAGCAGAAAGAAATCTATCCTGCAAATAGGTATTTATATTGTGAATGCTTAAAGGAGCAACTAATGAGGCCATTTATTGTCCAAATTTGACTAATTATTATGCTGAGAAACTGCCTGGGAGCCAGTATGTGCTTCGAAATCAAGCATTTTCAGTAAGTGCATCAAAGGAGTTGGAACCAAACTAACAGCAAGAACTTCAGAAACCTGTCTATTCGTATGGATCCCAACTTGCACGGTGTTATAGAGAAACTAGGTGCAGACACTTGAAAAATAAATGGTCACAGGTAAACATAAAGCAACCATAAATAGCCTCCCAAGGAGACTTATTGTAACTAGATTGACCATATAACTAATTCTCCAGACTGAAATACTTTTGAGTATTGTTGGATAGATCAAGAACTTCTGAACTTGCTGTTCTTATCACACATAACTTAGCACTCAGTGTATGTTCAATAAACATATATGACCTTGAAATGACATGTTAGTAAAATATAACAGTGAAATGAAATGTTAAAAATGGCAGTATAAACAAGAGGAATCAATAGTCCTTTAATTCTAAGATGTTGAAACAAGTCACCACTCATTTCATCTCTACTTCGCCATCTCTGTCATTCGCACACTAGGTATAGAGGAATAGAAGAATGAATGTGCATTAAATGAAACTCTTTGTATGATAGTAACTAAGATACCAGAAATGAAAATTGTGGTACGATATATCGTATACTCTTAAAGAAGTGTGCATTAAAGTTTTATTTTAGTTTGAGAGGAAAGTCACTTCAATTTCATACAGTCAACATAAATAAGAGGATACAGGATCAGTAAACTCGCTATAAAGACATTAACTTAAAAAAATCATCAGGAAAAAAAGAGGTACATATAAGCTGAAGTAAAGAAAAACCCAGTCTGTCTTTTATCAATTTTTATAGACTTCTAAATGTCAATTAATAAGGTTTGGTTTATAAGATGTTATAATGAATATATATATATATATATATATATATATATATATTCTTCAATATATATTCTTATTCAATAAGAATCTTATTGAATAATCTTATTCAATCTTATTCAATATCTTATTCTTATTCAATATATATTCATATATATTCTTCAATATATATTGATATATTCTTCATCATCTGAATATATATATATATATATATTGTCTTATATTGACATCATCTGAATATATATATATATATATATATATTGTCTTGAGAAAAGACTGCAAAAATGAACTATTGTCACTGTAGGGGTCCATAACTAGTTCTCCCAAAATGTGCCACTTTGGCATGTAGACTATTTTGGGCTGAAGGCAATCAAGAGCCTGTATGCTCAAGAGAAATACTTGTTCCTCCCTTAAATCCCTAGAAGAATCTTCAGTGGGTGTCTTTCCCAGAGTAAGAGTTATTACCAGAGAAAAATTTTATCTGAGTGACCCATCTGTATGACAGGGCAAACATCTAATTCCTAAACATCTGCTCATTTTCTTACTGAAGAAATAATTGTTTGTGAATTGCCCTCTTCACCTTTGAAGCCCCAGAACCCTATGCCATTCTTTAGCTCAGAATGGCATATATACCTCATTTTATTTTTCTGTTTTTGAATCTCTTATGTATGTGGAGTTCTCCTACGTATAAAATTAAATTTGATTTTCTCCTGTCGATCTGTCTCTTGTCAATTTAATTCTCAGACCAGTTAGAAGAAACTTTGAAGGACATTGGAAGATTTTTTCCTCCCCAACACCACCATTTAACTGAAAATTCAAGAAATGTCAAGGACTGAAAGGTCATTACGTGAATCTACAATGGAAATAAATTAAGGTCAAAGTTCATTTGACCCAGAATTATCATAAAGATTAACAAAGAATTTAACATTCATGTCTATCACAAGCCAAATTTTACTTTATAATTATGAAATTATTTTGGCAGTTTCCCCGGCATATCTAATTTTGGTCTCTGCAAACAAAATGGAGCAAAACATTTTATCACCAAAATATAATAGACTGTAAATTTTTTAGCTGCTTCCTAAAGCTATATAAAGCTTCTTTTTATTAAGATTTGAAGAATTCAGGACTACTGGGCACACTTTAATGTGATTGGATCCCTTTACTTTTTATCCTTCAGCTCCTAACAAATGCTTTTGGAGGGTGATCAAAATAGTGTCCTCCCAAGTGAAAATCTCATTGGTTACTGGATAATACTGTTCGCTTGCATGTTAGGAAACTAAATTTTGGAACCAAAGATATAGGGGAGAAAAGTCACTATACACAAATACTTAAAAAGCGGTGTGGGTAAGGAGAAAAAAACATCACACTGAACAAAGGAAAACTCCATTGTGGAATATTGCAGTATTAATTAAATACAGATGACTTAATTAATATTCAGGATAACTTCTACTTTCACCAGAAGCAGTTAAATATAAAATGTATAAGTGACCAGCTAAAGTCTCGTGAGGTCTTTTTCCCTTAGGTTTAAGAATGGGTTAAGATTTCCCGCTGGGGGAATTGCATTATATTATATCTTTGAGTCTTGGTAAAGAAGTATGGGATGAATTTTCTCATTGAACTTCTGTCCTGCTCTAAGCTGAAAAAAGAAATGAACACATCAGTGAACGGGGGGTGGTAGGAGTGGTTAGAGTAGCAGGATAAATGCAGAAAAATACTTTTTCTTCCAGTGCATTGTAGATACTGTTCAGCAGTTTACTTGTAGAAAAATAAAATGTGACCCTTTATAAAACAGCCAAGGTCAGTAAGTATTGGTCAGGCAAGTTAAAGTTCCCTCAGCCTTTTCAATCTCTTACAAGATTTTTCCCTTTTTCCAAAGAAAAATAAGACCTTTACAGAGGGTTGTGGCGTCCATTTGAATGTCTCACTGAGCTTTCTAGTTTCTTTTACTTGCATTTCTACCAAAACTGTTACTAAAGGAAATTCTAAAACACCAGGATCATTTGGAAAATTAAAGATACCTCATGCTAAGCAGCAAACTTATTTGCTACAAATTTTGTTTCAAGTATTCATGTTGCAACTGAGTAATTTTTTGGTGCTAGGCATATGGACTGACCTCATTTCCTCCATAATTTTGAAATCTTAGAGTGAGGAGGGACTCCACAAATATAAGCTGCATGAGGCAGAGATATACATCTGAAGGTCCACTTTTGCTTGAAATTTGCATTTAATTTATCAAAAAAAAGTAACTTAAAAATTTACATATTTAAATTCAGCAGTTGTTAGGCTTGGATATTTATTATAGTTTGAGATATTAATTTACTATCTGGTCACTGTGCTTGACAAGATAATATAACTAATAGCTCAAAAACACAACTTCTTTAAGGAAAGGCCCGTCTCTCTCTCTCTCTCCCTCTCTCTCTCTCTCTTTCTCATATCCTATTGTTTGTTGAGTGGCTGGAATTGCATAGCACACAGAAGACCTCCAGTAAATATTTTTCAATAAATGAAAGAATACATAAATGAATGAATGATTGACTCAGGCATTGAACCTATACTACACATAGATTCACAACTAACCTTATAATTTAGCCAAAAGAGAAAAAGGTTATTTCCAGGATATGAAGAAATCAAAATTCTGAATATGCCTCCAACCCAAAATTTCACATTTGGTTTATAGTATTCCTGAGGATATCACTTGATTTACTTATTATTTATTGAATTTATTAAGTATGATTTGAAGAGAATGGAAATACCCACTGAGGACTGAGAGATATCCACTGTGGTCCTTGCCTGTCCTTGTCCCCTGTAGTTGTTGCTTACCTCCCCTGTCTCACCAGCACATGGCCTGAGCCTCAAACTCTCCCTCTCTCTTGCCCTTGGTAAAATCCAAATAGCCCAAATAATGGTTGTTAATCTGCAAAATTAATTCCTTCCTCTTTTGAGTGTCATCCCTGACCAACCAGTGTCAAAAGTAGCCTAAAAGAGTCAGCCGTGCCAAGTTGGTCTCCAGGCTCCTTTGGAGCTTTCTGGTGCCTGGTATTTTCAAATAAAGATTTATGCTAATTGTTCTTGTTTGCCTTTCTTCCACAAGAGAATCATCCATTTTAGAGCCAGAGTAATAGATACATGTGACTGGGAACACGCATCTCACAGGTCAGAACACTGAGGTCTTAACCTCAGCAAGGAAGGTAAGATAGGAAAATGTTTTCCTGTTTCTCACTCTATGGCCATCAAGCCCTGAACACGTAAGTATAAAGTATATGCATACATTTTAAATTATGAGGCAAAACAAAAATTCTATACTTTTAGCGCTTTGTTTTTATAAAAAAATCAGTTTATTTATAACTCCTCTCAATTATTGTTTTTATATTTTAATGAAATTTCAATTGAGTATTAGTTGAGTTTTTTGTTTGCCTTGTTTTGTCATGTTTTTTTGTTTGTTTGTTTGTTTTGTTTTGTTTTTTAGTTCTGGGAACAAACATGTATGAATAAATTACTCTTTGAAAGTACCTGTGTCTTGCTCTTACAAGTCTTCCTCATGAAGAGGATGAGTTCTTCAGGTGTTTTTTTGATGAGAAGCCTTTGGTGTTCACTTTTCTAGAAGTATCTCCAGGAGCAGTGCTTACAGCCAACCTAGAGATCCATGATATTCATCAGCAAACATATTTCTTTACCGACAAAGGAGAAGCTGTACCCTCTGGACTATGTTTGGTTCTTCTCACTGCCTATAACAGGAAGCTGATTACCAGGCTTCCTGCTAATTCTACTACTGAAGCCAAGACCATGAAGGTCCCCAAGGGTATCCTCAGATCACAGAGAACAGCCAGCAACAGGAGTGACCTTACCCTGTGTGCCCTGAGCACCTTGAGACAAGGCTACATAATACCCGTCAGAGTATTTCTGAGATTAACCCTTTAGTAGTCATTTGCCCACTTACTATATCTATCAGGTTTTGTTTATGACCCCAAATATAAACTTCCCTAGTTACTTGTCCTTTCCTGAAACTCTCTTTTATTCTCAAACTAATCTGTACTTTCTTCTCCCTAACCCCATGTCATTTCTTCTAAACCTTTTACCACTCCCCCTCAACCATTCCGTCCACTGTAGGAAGCATTAAAAACAAACATACCAATAAAAATTAGTTTAAAAACAAAACAAAGTAAAATAAAAAACTCTACATCAACTACTTTACTGAGAACCCCCTCCGTCTTCTTGACATAACTGGATCCTGACCCTACCTAGGGCCACAGATTTTCCCAGAACTTCCCAGAGTGGAGGATTTTCCTATCACATAACTCAAGTTTCAAAGGAAAGGTAGCATCCTAATTTTCCTGAGTGCTTTTGCAAAACTCTCTCTATATAATGATCATATTCATGATAAAAAATAATGCTCATATTAAAATCTTCCTCCAATGACACTGAGGACAGATTGAACTTTCCCTCGTTACTCTCACTACCGACCTCCTGATTATTCCTTCTCTTTCAGAGAAAACAATTTTAGCCCTGGCTTTTGGTCTTCCTCTCTACCACAGCTCTGCTATTCAATAAGTAATAACCTGAAACAATAGGTTTAGCTTTTTAAATTTCTCATTTTGTGTTCCTACATCTTCCTCTATTCCCTTTTAGCCACCTAAACTCATGGCCACATGGTTAACACTTTTGCTAACTCTAAATTGTTCTACTTCTGAAATTTAAATAATAATTAAAAATACCACTTTCTGAAAATTATCTCCTATCTCCCTTTGTTCTCTCTTATAATCACCCAAAAGACTTGTACTTCAACTTCACAGGGACTCCAGAGTTTATTTTCTCCATAACCTCTCCATCAATCAGAACCTTCCTGCTTCCACTCTAGCTTCATCAATTTCATAGTATGTTATTTTAATTCATTTCTTTTTAATGTCAACAACTGCTCTTTTATATCTCTCTGACACATCTATTTGGAAGAATCCAGTTCTGCATCATTTCGTCTTTCAGTATTTTTGTACCTATGTTTGGAATGTTCAGTAATTGTTATAAGAAAAAAAAAACACAATGCTACAGATTAATGTCCTATAAAGTCACAGACAAGTTTAACCAAATCCTTTGAACCAAGATATAGAAATACTGGGAGTACAAAAGCAAGACTTTCCAAAGAATAGCAATGAAAACATTCAAAGAAACAAACAAAACGTCATGTTTTAAAACAATCTTTTTCCCTGACTTCAACCTCTGTATGGATTCTATTCTAAATAATATAACTGTCAGAGAGTTCCAATAAGTATTGACCAAATAAAATACAAAACAACAGCAACAATAGCAGCATATCAATAGCTAATTCTAGGAATTAAACAATAATCATAATGGAATATTAATAGGTAACAATAACGTGGAGATTTAGAAAGTGGCAAAAAGTTGCTAAATTCATCCAGTGCTTTTTTTATTTGGGTGGAAGACAGAGTAATAAATTTTAACCTTTTCATTGTGAAGTTTTCACGTCAGAAATTTAAGAGTAACCATTAAAAGTACAGAATACATAACTTCTGCAAGCAAAATAAAAACAAAAAGTTAATAAAAGTTGAACCATATGAGAAAGAAAGGAAACACCCATCAAATGCATATTAAGTAGGGAATACAAACAAATACAAAAATGCTAGAAATAAAGCTAAGTATATTAGGATACGTATCAATATGGATGAACATTTTAAAATATGTGATGGTAAGGGAAAAAGGTAATTACAAACACCACAAATCATATGACATTCTTTATGTAAATTGTAAGCATTCCCTGAACAAAATAAATATATGTTATAAATAGTATGAAAAAATTTGCATAAGAAGCATATATATCATTTGCTGAGTTAGTAAAGGAAAGGAAAGTAGATGGGCTGTGGAGTAGGGTAGACTTTTTTTGTATCTATATACTCTCTCAAAATACATCAAACAAATATGGGAGTGTGCCAATATTAACTAAATCTTCAGAAGAATACATTTATAAGTAATATTTTAATACATTTTAAATGTATTTAATAATACATTTATAAGTAAAATATTATTTTCTTTATGAATATTCAACACATTTTAGTATTTTATACTCAAAAATAAAAATAAAACTATGAGGTTTTTCAACTAATTAATAAATCAATAAAATTAATGTATTGAGCCAAAGTTCAATAATAAGGAATAGAAATGTTGATGAAATTCTAAGATGAAAATCAAGACATGAAATTGACTCCAAATAATTTTTCACTAAATATCCATTCTTTGAGGCCATCACTGAATCTAAGTATTTGATAATAACAATAATCTTTGATGGACTCAAGTGTACACAGCATTTCATATTTCAGATGAAATTTATGATCTAGATTTGACTTCTTAGAAATAGCCATTTGTAATCATTTATTTCATTCATAAGCATTGTTATGTAATTTGTCCTTTCAACTGCTTGCTTTTATTTTGGGGCATTGCAAAATAATAATCAATATAAATTCCTGTTATAACTAATTTCTCACAATTCAAAATTAATTTGTCTGTCCTGGATATGATTGATATGGGAAAGATGTCATCATTTAATATGATGCTCTACTTATCTTTAATAACTCCTTTAAAAATAATAGTAAAATAGCCGGAAAGCCAACTTGCAACCTATTTCAAATGATACAGTCTGAAGTGTTAGCCCCTTGAGCACAGGACAGGAAAAGAAAGGGAGAGATAATACATCTAAGGGTCAGGAGACAAGGCCATGGTAAAAAATATAGACTAATATAGAATATAAAACAATATAGAATGGTAATTATATAGAATATAGGTAATACATAGAATAATATAAAATATACATTTAATAGTATCATGCATATAAATTGAGTTCAATAGTGGTTACATTTTTCCTTCTATTTTTTTGTAAATGGCAGACTTTTTATAAGTAGATAAAACTCTTATAATGGCTTGACAAAATGTATTATGCAGGTAAACTTAAACTCATAGTCTTTTAAATTGTTGTAATAACATATAGCATATTAACAGTATTTAAATTAATACCCATTATGTTCTTATTTTTTCTCATTTAACTCATTTTACAAGTTAACACTTGGCTTTTAAAATCATGCATTTAACACTATAAGTATTTCATGGGGTTTATTTGTTTTTAATTTCAAAACATTTTATCTATCAGGGAAAAAAAGGCATAAAATTGTAGCTTTCAAAATGTCTTAACCAGAAGTCTCATGAATCAAACATATTAAAAGGTGAGAAACTCCTTACAGAATTCCTGAACGAGGCAATAAAAACATAAATAGTTATGGGACCAGTAGGAAAATGAAATACTATAGTAAACACAAGAAACACAAGAAAGAACAATGAAGTTTGAGAGGGATTATGATGAGAAAGAGGCACAGGTCCTGTCAAAAGGGGCTGTCACAACTCATTTCTGGCTGAGTGCAGCCCTGTTGGAATATGGTTCTAGGGACCCATATGTTATAATTGCTCTTTTCAAATAATTGCTGGCATCCAAATATTTAGGCAATGTAACGAGCTTCATCCAGTATAAGATAATAAGTATTTATTATTAGAAACTGCCAGGACACAGGAACTGTGTGCGTGTGTCTGTGTGCTTTTTAAACACATCTTGGGAACAGACATCCTTAACATATAAAATATGTCCTTCATTTTCTGTGAAGTCATCTTAATGTATTCCATCAAATTTGGAATGAAAAAATTCAATTCATTTGGCACCTGAATTTTTTATCAATTTCTTTCTGATACAAAAGTGATAAAGTTGTCAAGTTTAAAAGTTAAACAATCTTACAGATTTTATTTGAAGAATATGATATACCATGAATGGTTTTAAGAAAGGCTTCCTTAAAACTCGTAGCATTTTACCATCTCTCACTTAGTATCAATCTTGAAGCTTAGACTGTGGACATACAGTGCTTAGAGCAAGCGTTTTACAATGATCTCATACAGCTGGCTCACACACATTGAAGAAACCCTCTAGGACAGAATTTGTCCTTTTACTCGTGCTGGAGCCACACCTACAATGAGATGGAATATTGTACAAATTGGTATGATTTCATCATTGTTAATCATTGGATCTGTTCTCTGGTTGGAAATAGAACATGTAGCATATTCCTAGTGGTGTCATCCTCGCTGGCACCCTTGGATTGAATGATCCACATAGACAGGATTCAAAAGCTTCCCAGGAGTATTATAAAACTCCACAGGTGATCAACCTGCAGCCCACATTTCCACTTCTTCAGTCCTTACTTTTGATGCTTTAGTTGTGACTAATATCTCTTTGTCAGTCATTTCTGTATAAAAACTTGTTCCCCACTTAGCTCTATTGTATTCAAACAGGTAACCTAACCTAAAGGAGATTTCTTTTCTGAACAAAATACTGGGGAAAAATGGTGTGACTTCTTTGTTGCTTTCACTTGAAAGCTATTTTCCCTCATTTTGTGTTGGAAGGTATCATTTGACTATTAGTATTATACTGTCTTTCATCCTCTTTGAAAATGATTTTCTTCACTTTTTCTCGGCTGCAAATGATCTGGCTAACAGCTTGTCTAGGTGAGGAAAAAATTCCCCCACAATGCTATTCCACTTAACTAAAAATCTTTCCTTTTCAATTAATATATGGGTATTAATAACAGATATGTGAGACCCTATTGGCGAATAACCAACTGAAGGACTATATACAGTAGCTTTCAAATACTTTATAACAGCAACATTTTAAAATCTGGTCTCTGGGAAAGACACAAATGGTGAAAACAGTACTAAACCGAGGGCCTGCAGATGATGCTTCAAATTCAGGAAACATCACTAAATACTGTTCTGACCTTGGGCTTAACCACTCTGAGACTTCACTGTCCTGTTCTCCATGATGAGAAGATGAAAACACTTATTTCTCAGACAACAGACTTCTGGAAAACATGTCCAAGTGAGACAAACTATGCGACAGAATTTTGTAATAAAATGCTATTGAAACACAATAAATCACCACTACTGAACACTAATCTGAGCTCTCTTCATCCAAACTTTCCCAATCACATCTCTTCTGGAGGGTATAATATTTCCAGAGGTCCCATTTCACAGGATGAATTCTCAAGAAGTGAGGCTGGACTTTGAACCCAATGAAACTGGTACTCAGTCATAAAGGACAATCAAAGACACCCTGACGTCTGTATCTTGGGCAGGGACAGGCATTAAAAGACCCACCAGCTCTTTTTTTTTTTTCTTTAAGATTTTATTTATTTATTCATGAAAGACACTGAGACAGAGAGAGGCAGAGATACAGGCAGAGGGAGGAGGATGCAGGACTCGATAACAGGACCCCAGGATCATGCCCTGAGCCGAAGACAGAAGCTAAGCCACTGAGCCACCCAGGCATCCCAAAAGTGGCCAGTTCTTATCAAGCAGGAAAGCCAGAAATCAGAGCCTCCATAAGCACAGAAAAACTCAGGAGAAAGTTTTCAGGAGACAGGGCCTCAGGATTTTCTAAGAGCCAAGCACCCAGCAGGAGGAAATTTTTGTTGGATACTTGCAGCAGGGATAGTGAAATGGTGAGAACAATTTGACAAGTTTGATGTAAGATGAGAAGATCCTGGGGCAGCATTTGGCATTCATGTCCTAATGTAGTCTCTCCAACATTCGTACACAGTAAATGCAAGCCTACCGCTGATTGGTCCATTTAGAAAGAAGCATATAACTTTTTTTAGCCAGTATCAAATTTCCCTATTAATCTGTCATATGGATTTATGCCTCTATCAATTCAAGCCAATGGCAGATATGAAGAGAGCATGAGAAGCGTTCAAGAGTAGGGCACCTGGGTGGCTCAATGGTTAAGCATCTGCCTTTGGCTCAGGTTGTGATCCTGGGGTCCTGGGATCGAGTCCTACCTCAGGCTCCCCTCAGGGAGCCACTTCTCCCTCTGCCTCTTTCTCTGCCTCTCTCTCCATGTCACTCATGAATAAATAAATAAATTAAATAAAGGGACGGGGTAAAAAACAAAATCTTAAAATTAATTTGTAATATCAGTATTAAAACAAAATATTGTACTCTTTGTATTTGTTTACTATTTTTTTCAATTCCTCCTCCCCATAACTATACCCCAAAGTAAGCTGTGTGCACAAATAGGGAATAGAGTCCTAGGCTTTAAACTATCATTCAAGGTTATTTTTCTTTAAGGAATGCTTTGTGAAGCGAAGCGGAAGTAAAGCAATAGAACATTTTGATCCATTCAGGCCATAATGTTGAATTTATTTAAAAATAAAGTTTCAAATAGGATAGTTCATTTTTGAAATAATTGATGCAACTTCTAAAAATGATGAAGCATTAAAAATCAAAACAGAGGTTTATGCCAAAGAAATCAGGATAAAATGACTGGAACAATTTGTTTCAGCCATAGGTTATACTGACATTTTTCTTGGTTCAAAATCTGTCAGGCTATCAAGTTCCTTTCCTTGGGACATTTCATTTTTAAATTCTTTTTCTCCTAAATGTTGATAGACCATTAACTCTGATTCTCTTAGATAAGAGATCCAGATTTCTTTTGCATATAGCTATCCAATTGTCACCATGACATTAATTGAGCAATTCATATTTTTCCAGCTATTTATTTGGCTATCATTGCCATCTACATAATCCTCAAATACAGTAAGTCTGTTTTTTATCTTATCTTATTCCAATTATTATTCTTACTTTAGTACTACACCTTTGAAAACTGCTTTAGATTTTATCTAGCATGCACATCAGCACTGTCCAATAGAAATACAATGTCGGCCACATCTATAACTTTACATTTTTTTAATGGCCTTATTTGTAAAAAAGATAAAAAGAAGCTAGGGACATTAATTTTATTTACATATTTTTAACTCAATGTATCTAGAACTTTTTCATATGCACTTGCATTTAAACATGCAATCAAATATAAAATGATAGTTAATGAGGTAGCATATGTTATTTTTCATCTTAAATATTTGAGATGTAGCATGTAGTTTATACTTAAAGCAGATCTCAATTCAGATCAGCCATGGTTCAACTGGCTACTACATTCAACAGTACAAATATAGACAAGAAAATGTGAAAGAAAAGAAACAGTAAAAGTCTTGAAAGAAGATCATCTTTCTAACAGATACTATAAAGCGTTGTAGAACAGTAGCCTTTAAGAGCTTTTCAGGATCAGAGTGGCCTGCATCCAGTACTTCTACGGGGAAATAACATTGGGCAGAATAAAACATAGGACCTTTCCAGGTAAAAATCAAGCATCTCCTAATTAAGCTACTTCTACTTATTGTTCTTTCAAGCTTAAATGAACTTCTCTTGAATCAGGCCCAAAAGCATACAACAAAGTTCACAGTTGTCTCATTTAGTAATTACCTAGAAAGTTTGTCAGTATTGTTTAATAAAAATATCAATTGTAATTCTATATTCACTGGGGTATTTGCTTTGAAATTAATTTTATTCATCATAGGTTTTACTCATCATCATAGGCATCTGTAGCAGCCTAATTCAATTAATTTTTTTCTTTTTTTTTAATTAATTTTTTTCTAAATAACTTTCTGCAAGGCTACCAGTTCCATCCTACTCTCCCCCCCCGCCCCAACTAGTTCAATCTCCACAAGGGGTAATCCTTTTAATATATAGTCAGGTCAGGTTACTCTTTTTTCAAAACCCTCCAAAGAAATCTTGCTCATCCACAGCCAAATCCAACATCTTTACAGTGACCTATATGACCCACAGAGCTGACCTGTTCTTTAACCTCATCCTTGACCTCTTTTCGACTCCATCCAGACACACCGGGATTATCACTGCTTCTCAGACTCAGCACTTAATGTTTCCTCTGGTTAAACATGTTTCTGCAGATCTGCACATGACCCTGCCCTCAGCTCCTTTACGAGTTTTCACGAATGTCCACTTCTCAACAGCGTCTAATCTGGTAACATTACAGCATCTCCCATCACCACTCATCCCTGTTCTCTATTTTTCTTCATACAGTTATCACTATCTAAAATAGTCTAGTTTTCTATTGCTGATTTTGGTTGTTGATGTTTCTTCTCCTCTACAATATAAAGTCCAGGAGGGTAGCAGTTATATTCTGTTTGATTTGCTACTATATCCCCATAGCTAGAATAGTCCTATCATTATTTGTCAAACTGAAATATTTGTTAAAATGATTAATTTAAATTTTTGACTAAGGTATATATTTAAAAGAACATGATAGAAAATATACACCACAAATATCACATATTTTTAATTTATCTGATTATGTTTATTTTGATGGTCTAAAAAATATGAATGCATTTTACATGCGTTCTTTATAGCCAATATTCCAAGGAGCAAAATGCTTACAGCCAATATTACAGCTAATATTCCAAGGAGTTAAAGCTAAATAAATTAATGAATTAAACATGATTATACTGTAGACATGCAGCTTCTCAATCCTGTTAGCACTTCATTGGTAGGTGACAGTGACAGGATTTGAAAAAATGAGATAAACATATTGTCTGTTCACAGTTATAATGGAGAGTTAAAGCATTCAAAAACATTAGAAATTTAAATGATTTGAGAGATTTCTGAGACAAAATTTTATGCTTTCTTCCACATTACTATAAAGCAAATGTTAAGTAAAAGAAATCTCAACCTTAAAAAAACTGCTGGAAATTATCCAAGGGTGTTTTCTTTCTTTTCTAACAAGCAATTGTTCATATTTTTGAAAATTAAATAGACCACAATTGTCACACTGTCTTTCAAAAAGCCTTTGAAGTTTTAGAGAAATGTGAATTTCTACTGCCTAAGTTTTAAGAATCATGAAATAATACTACATACAAATTAAAAGCTATATTCACAGAAGGATTGAATTAAATACACCCATAACTAACAATCTGAGGGGTTAAATGTATTTTAGGGGGTTTATAGATTTTATTAAGAGATGCTTAATGATAAATATAACATCAACTAAAAATGAGCTGTAATTTTTGAGAACTTACTATATACTACTCACAATGCTCAGGATATACATTCCAAAAATTCTGAGAACAAACCTGCTCCTTCTGTGACAGTCTGCATTTCATTAAAGAGAACTCCATATACCCAGGTACTTGGCCCCAACGAAATTAGTCATCTCTAGTAAGAGGGAAAATGGCCATCAAAGGATACCATGTCGTATTTAGTTATGTTCGCTTATAAGGAAGAAGAATCTTTGCAGCTGTATTTAAGAATCTTGATATGGTGAGATTATACTGGATTATCTATCTGGGTCTTAAATCCAATCACAGTGTCTTTCATAAGAGGCTGAGGGACATTATACATATATAATGGAGAAGACAACAGGACATGCAGTCAGATTGGAGTGATTTAGCTATAAGCAAAGAAATATCACCAGAAGCTAGAAGAAGCTAGATAGGGAATCTGCCCTAGAGTCTCTGGAGGAAATGTGGCCCTGTTAAAAATCTTGATTTCAGTTCAATAAAACTGATGTTGACCTTATGGCCTCCAGAATTGTGAAGGAATAAATTTCTGTTCTCTTAAGTCAACCAGTTTGTGGTAATTTGTTATAGCAGCCTTAGGGAATTAATAGAGATTTTGGTAGGAAAGTGGGGTGCTGCTATATAAATACCTAAAAAATCTAATCAGATAGTGAGTAGAGACTTGGAAAAAATTTGAGGTAGATGATAGAAAAAGCCTGGACTGCCTTGACCAGAATATGAACAGTAGAAGTATGAAAGATGACTTTGATGAAAACTCAGAAGGAAATGAGAAATATGTTATTGGAAATTGGTGGGTAGATCATCCTTTTTATTTACTGGCAGAAAATTTGCCTGAAACCATCCTATTGCCATGTGGAAAGCAGGACTCACAAGAAAGGAATTTAGATTTTTGGCTGAGGAGAGCAAAGCGTTGAAGGTGCAAAGTTGTTTCTTCTTGCTGTTTATAGCAAAACACATGGGGCAAGAGAGAAATCCAGGAAAGAGTTACTAAGAAAAAAGGGAATCAACACTTAAAGATTTGGGAGATTCTAAGACTGTTCAGATAGCAAAAGATGCTAAAATTCAGAGACTAGCTCTTAGGAAATTGTGCTCTGGAAAGAAGGCCATGTGTGCGGCTAGAAAAATTTCACTGAAGCTATTAGTTTTGTGGATTGTATTCACTCAATCATCTCAGCACAAGCCAGGAATGGAAATGGAATTATCTAGGAAAGATCTATGGAGGACTCTGTTGCTAATGTTCTAATTCCCATGAGATAAACAGAATACCCAATAGGTTTTTGAGAACGTTATACCTGCAGAAACACCAGCTTGGGATCAAAGAGACAGAGACAGGACAAAATGAAGGAAAACTGTCAGGGTTTCAAAATTCTATAAGTAGAAAACATACTGATAAAACTAGTCATCTGAAAACATGTACTGCCCTTCAAGAAGAGGTAAGGATATGTTGACGGCAGAGCCATGGTCCCAAAGAATGGAGCTGTGGTGTCTAAGGCAGATGCCCAAGCCTAGGAAACAGAGCAGAGCCATGGGCCCAGAGGGCAGAACCTAAAATTACATGGAATTATTTCTAACTCATAAAACATAATGGAATTTTACCTGTTGGATTTCAAAATTCTTTGAGAACACTGACTTCTTCCTCCTTATATTTTATCCCTTTTGGAACAGAAATGTCTATAACTATTATCCTAAGCCAGCTGATAAAGGAAATTTTCAACTTTTAACATTTGTGGTTCCTGCTCCTGGGCTCCGGAAGCTACACTTTAACATTTACCGAGGTCAAAACGACTCCACAAAACCTCAAAGCATGGGCTCTTATTTCTACCCCAAGCACACATTGTATGTCTGCTTTGTTAAAACAAAACACCAAACAAAAAGGAGAATTCCAGACATAAGAAAAACAAAAACAAAAAAAATTCCCTGGTTCCCAAAAGATTAGTTATACAGCCTTGCACATACTAAAAACATAAGATAAAGTCTACAACTTTCTGCAACGTCCTTTGTCAGGATGATTCGTAATTCTTTATGTAAAAACAAAACAAAACAAAAACAAAAACAAAAAAAGTATGTAACTCTACTGAACATTCCTTCCCCGGAGCACTCTCTTCTTTGTGAAGATTATGTACTTTGGCCAACAGTCCTAATTAGGCTTGAATAAAACTCTTTTCCTTTCTTTTAAAATTTTAAGAAAAGATTTGTTTACTTTGTGTCGACATGGCTTTACATTATGTTTGGGGACCAGATAGCTAGATTTCTAGTTTCACAGGATCAGAGATGGGGATGAAATTTTTCCTAGGATGGAACATAGGCAGAATCTAAATTATGCTGATTTTGTTTATTTAAATAATGAGATTTGAAAATTTTGAGTTGGTGATATTTAGATACATTTTGGGCTTGTGTTGATGCTGTAATAGATTGATACTTTTGAAGACACAGGGATGGAATAAGTGTGTTTTGCATGTGGGATGGATATGAATCTTTGGAGGCCAGAGGGAAGAGTGTTGTAGACCAAAATGTTCCCCCCAAAGATGTCTGTGTCTGAATCCCCAATTCCACATTCCCATGCCTGGGGACATTACCATCTACATAAAAAATCAAAAACAAACAAAAACACATTGAAGATGTACTTTGGTTAAGGATCTTGGATCATAGAATTATCTAGCTGAGCCGTAAATCCAGTAAAAGTGTATGTGTAAAAGGAGGCAGAGGGAAACTTGAAACAATGAAGAGAAAAGGCAATGGGACAGTGGAAACAGAGATGGAATAATCTGGCCACAAGCCAAGGAATGTTAACTGCTGCCAGAATCTGGAAGAGCAAAGAGCTGATTTTCCTGTAGAGCATCTGGATAGAACGTGAATACCAAAGAAATAGAAAATACTGATTAAAAGTTAATAATAATAAAAATAAACTATGTGTCAAAACTTGCAAGGCATTGCTGAACCTGACTCACAGGAAACTTTATAGCCCTTAATACCTTTATCAAGAATAAGCAAGATCAGAAACTGAAAAGTCTGGCTTTTGGCACAATTAGAAGTAGAGTGCAACAGAGCAAATGCAAAGAAAGAAGTTCACAAATTATGAATGTAAAAAGAGACTCTCTGCTCTTCCCCATTCAACAGACAACCTCATCTTCTGGTGCAGTGCCAGCTGTGTCCCTGAGACACAATGGCTAATATTAAACAGATCTGGCCATAATGGGCACGTGGTGTCACCATCAATGACCATGACCTTTCCTTTGACTTCAACTACATGGTCTACCTATTCCAGTATATTCCTCCCAGGATAAATTCAACAGCACAGTCAAGGCTGAGAATGGGAAATTTGTCATCTATGGAAAGCCCATCTCCATCTTCCAGAGGTGAGATCCCACCAATATCAAATGGGGTGATTCTGGTGCTGAGTATGTTATGGAGTCCACCTCATGCTCACCACCATGAAGGGGCTGGGACCCACTTGAAGGGTGGGATCAAGGAGTGATCATCTCTGCCTCTTCTGCTGATGGCCCCAGGTTTGTCATGGGCTTGATGACAAATCCCTCAAGATTATCAGCAATGCCTTCTGCACCACCAACTGCTTAGCTCCTCTGGCCAAGGTCATCCATGACAATTTTGGCATCATGAAGGGACCCATGGCCACAGTCCATGACATCACTGCCACCCAAAAAAATTATAGACAGTGCCTCCGGGAAGTTGTGGTGTGCTGGCTGAGAACATCATCCATGCTTCTGCAGGTGCTGCCAAAGGTATAGCAAAGTCATCCCTGAGCTGAATAGTAAGCTCACTGGCATGGGCTTCCGTGTCTCCACCTCCAATGTGTCAGTCATGGATCCAAACTGCTGCCTAAGGAAAGCTGCCAAATATGATGAGAGCAAGAAAATGATGAAGCAGTCATTGTAGGGCCTCTTCAAGAGTATCCTGGGCTACATTGACCAGGTCGTCTCTTGCAACTTTGACAGGTTGTCTCTTGCAACTTTGACAGTGACATCCATTCTTCCACTTTCAAGCTGGGCCTGGCATTGCTCTCAATGACCACTTTGTCAAGCTCAGTTCTGTTATGACAATGAATTTGGCTACAGCCACCAAGTGGTGGACCTAATGGTCCACATGGCCTCCAAAGGAGTAAGAGCTCCCTGGACCATCAGCCCCAGTGAGAGCAAAAGGAAAAGAGAAGCCCTCAGATTCTGGAGAGTCCTTCACCCAACTCATCCCTCAACATACTGAGACTCTCCCAACCTCTACATAGTTTCCTCCCAGATCTCCTGAAGAAGGGCTTGAGGAGCACTACTGTGTCATGTACCATGAATAAAGTACACTATAGCCAGCTTAAAAAAAAAATCTAGAATACCAATAAGAAAAGGAAAAGACAAATATAAATAAATATATTCTGAAATTAAAAGGAGAAATATCTACAGATAAAAATAAGATATAAAACTACTAAAATTATGATAAAAGTATGAATTTCTACCTCTAGTCATGATGGAGTAAGAAGTATCAGACACACTGTTCCACTATGACCAAAGAAAAATCTACATAAAAGAAATAAAATATTTCTTTCAAGCACTGGAAAACAGGCATGCAAGGCTACGAAAATGGGAAGGTGGAAAGCAAATGAGATGACCCATACCATCACTCTGACTTTTCAGTAATTTCTAGACAGCTTGTGTAGGATTGGTTAAAAAGAGAGAGAGTGTGTGTGTGAACTCGGTGATATTAATGAATTAAAGAGATAAAAATTGAAGTTCTGGAGGCTGTAGAGGATGGAAGTTGCAGAGTTTCAGAGAAGGAAGGGGGCTATGAAGAAAAAAGAGTCTCCAGTATCTGCTTAGAAGGGTCTTTGAAACTTCACTGAATATGAGGCCACCTACCTCCAAGGTAAAAACTCTGTGAAGCCAGGCGAAAGAGAGCGCTTGTGCTCTCAGTTTAGTAATATCCAGGGTTCAAACATGTTGGTAGACCTTTGAGTTCTAACCAGCCAGAATTAGGAATCCTTGGCAATCACATGAGACATTCATTAGGGTGTTAGCTTGGTAATAAGACTGTATTTGAATTATCCCTGGAGTGAAGGCTGCTCAAGTCCAACCTAATAAATCTTTAAAATACTCCCCAATGTATTGATTCCATAACTTAGCCATTTGATAAAATAAAACTGAATGACCTATAAAAAAGTACAACAAAACCACAGTAGTATTCAACAATGTACCAATCATCATAATTATAGTTGAAAAGCTTAACACTCCTCTATTAACAATTGATGGGACAAACAAACGTTACATTTGTAAGGATATAGAGGACTTGAATAACACTATCAACCTACTTGGCATGGCGTAATTGATATTTATAAAACACTCTACCTAATAATGATAGAATACACATAAAATATTCAGCAAAATAGATTATATGCTGAGCCATAACACAAGCCTAATAAAATTTTAAAAGTTCACATCATACAGAATATGTTCTCTGAACATACTGAAATTAAATTAGAAAACAAAAAGTGAAGTAAAAAATATCTAGAAATATCCCATACTGTTGGAAATTCTACAATAATTATTTTCAAATATTCTACAGATACTATGTACACAGTCAAGGATATTATGATAGTATTTGGTGACAGATGGTGGCTACATATGTGGCAAGGACAGTATAATGTATAGAGTTTTCCAGTCATCTGAATGTTGCATATTTGAAACTAACACTGTTTATCAACTATACTTTAATAGTTTGGTAGACTTCACCAGTGGGACAAAGGGGAGTTGGATAGAAATTAGATAGTACATGAGAATAAGTGAAAATAAAAGTACAATATATAAAAATCGTTGAACTGTAGGTAAAACAGTGTTTAGAATGAAACTTGAATATTTTATTGCATAAATTATAAAAATAAAAAATTTTGAAGTTCATAATCTAAATTTTCATTAAAAAGCTAAAAAAATAAATTAAAGTAAAATGAGGAAAATAATAAAGATAAAAACAGGAATAAATTAATCAGAAAATGAACCAACAATAAATCAAGGAAATCAAAAGATCATTGTAAAGATCAGTAACATTGGTAAGCCTCTCTACTCAGTGTGATCAAGAAAAAGAAGTACACAAATGATCAGAATCATGGAAAAAAGAGGAGAGACATCACTACATATCTTAGAAACATGGTAAGCACAAAAAAAATCATATTATAAACCAGTTTATAGCAATAAATTTGACAACTTCAATGAATTATTTAATAGATACATGGCTATTCAGGACATCTATTTCTTGTGGAGCAAGCTACGTGTTGAAATTCAATTTCAAAGAATTTGTCCTTTTGTCCATTTCATTGAAATAAAAGAACAAACATTTCCTAACTTATTCTACAAAACTACTGCCACCTTGATCAGCAAAGTGGATTGGGAAAATACAAAGAAAATAAATCACAGCCTGCTTTGACTGGAATCACAAAAGTAGAAATCCTAAAGAAAATATCAGCTGATTTCCATTATACCTAACAACAATAATAGAAATATAAATAAGGGTGGGATGTCGTTTAATATTTGCTTATATTTATAAAGATGTGGAATGATTAACTTTGGTCACTAGTATGGAGCTTATCAGCAATTTTGTAGATTTTGGTTCAGTTTCCCCAGGTACAACCTCACCTCTGACTCAGAGCCATAAGGAGGAAGGGCCAGTGTTCCCACAAGCCAGTCTCCCCTTATTCAGCAGTTGTCCACATCAAATGAAGCCTGCTGGTAAGAGCTGGGCTACTTACTATCCAGGCAGGGCTGTCATGTTCTTTTGGGTTGTTACTCTCCAATTGTTCTCCAAGTCTGTTTTATGGGAAAAGGCAATACAAAATCCTGGGATCCCAATCAGCTTTGCTGCAACATCTGCTTGACAGATAGCATTTCCCCCAACCCATTATGTTGTCATTTATTAGTTATGGAATTCAAATAGAGTATTTGCTGTCCTTCTGGAAGTATGATCGATTCTCACTCTGCTGGCAAAATGAACGGGGCATCGGAGTTACCTCATTTCTTGTTTCACAACAATGTGCTCATAGCTTCTTTACATGCTCCTCAAATTCCCTTTCCGTGAGATATAAGCCGTGTGTTTCTGTGAGCATTTGTTATTGGTGGTACATATTGGACCTTTTCTTAGTTTCAAACTATATGATGTTATCTCTTCTATTTTGCATCTTCTTGCTCATTTCTGTACGTGTTGAGGTGACGGATGGTGCAAATCTCTACTTGTGACACTTTCTTTGCAGTCACTCTGCCGATAGATATGTTGTTATTTATGTGCTTGTATTTGTAACTT